>NC_133451.1:116532500-117154000 GCF_048565385.1 Saimiri boliviensis | reverse complement strand
ATATAAAACAAGGCAACCCAATACTTCACCCACAGGACCCTATGTTCCTTCCAGAAATGTGTCTCCTATTTAAAGATACATGCCCAAATGTGCTAAAACAGACCCTCCTCCCAGACACAGTTCCACAGCTTCTATTTCTGAAATCCCTGGTTTATGTCCAGGCCCCCATACTATATTTATGTCTGTCTATTTTTCCTGCATCTGTTTCCGTAACTTTCTAATATATTAATATTTATATATTTGTAGAGCAAACCTTATAAGAATGTCAAGAAAATAAGCAAGCAATATTCATGCTCATTCAAGCCAAGTCTAGTGATGTAACAAAATATATCATATATATATTATACAGCTAAATATCCTTATGTCTCTGTATATGAGGTTTCTAGAACTATCATTTGTTAGCTTAACTAACAGAGCTTATATAAAATAAGTATTGTAGGTTAAGTATCTGGGGGGAATGGGTCTTTTGAAAAACAGTCCATGAAAACTTTGGGTATTATTCTATTTAAAGTCAAATTATACTGCTATATTCCTTTGATATTTAGCATGTATTTATTGAAAGCCTGTTATAAGTAAGGTATGATGAGAAACACAATCATGAATAAAGCATGACCCCTCCCCTCAAGGAAACACAAATATAAATAACATAAAGTAAGACAAGATGAGGTGATGCAGACAGGGAACTAACTATATTAGTTTAAATGAGTAAGAGGGATTTATGTCGTTTTCATCGGGGACTGCTTTGAGATGGACCTTTAAAAATGTTTGTAATTTTAAGAGTAATTACAGGTAATCTCAATAACTAAAACATCTCACAAAAGGTGATTCAAAAATCACACGTGCCTCGCCACACCAGTCATGGGCTTCTGGAAGACAGGACTTGTTTGGATTTGCCTGACACCCCTATGACCCAGAAAGTATCTATCACAACATGGGCACTTGGTTAAAATGTGCTGAGTAAACTCAAATGAAGGCCCAAACATCAAATGACATGAAAAGGAACAGCAAAAAGTTCAGTATGGCTAAAAAAGAAAAACTGAGATGGAAACTAGACTATGAAGTCTTAAAAATTAGGTTGGGATCTTGTTGTCTTGGGCTTGGTTTAAAATTTATTAATAGATAATGTGAAGTCAGTGTTCCTTTCAAAATATTAGCCTTGCCATTGCAGCTTGGAATTAAAAGGAGAGAGACGGAGATTAGGGGCAGTACTAGGGACAGGAGAGCCAATTAAAAGATTATGATAATTTATTTGATAAAATAAAATTAATATAACAGAAACGACAACCCAAAATTGGTAACAATATTAGTAATTACTATATGAACAACTGCAGAAACAAAGATCAAGACAGTAGTAGCCCATATTTATGTCAATGCTTATGTTCAAGCACAGTTAGAATTTTGATTAATTACTTAGGACTCTTACCACACAAAGTCGTTGCTCCCAGGTTTATAGGTGAGGAAATTGAAACTCAGAGAGGTTAAGTAGCTACGTCAAAGAAGCTCTGTTAGAATCTATGTTAGGATGCTCACAGGCATTCTAATATAGATGGCAAGTATGTTTAGGGTTCCACATGGTAGGTGCCAGAAACCCACATTTAGAAGCTTTCTCAGATGCAGCTTCCCCTTTGAACACAAATGGGTAGCTAGACTGTCCAGCCTCAGTGTAGTAACTCCAGACTAGAGGCTCTGCAGCCTGGTGCTTTTTGCAGGATAATTGTCATCCTTTTGTAACTACTGGATTATAGCAGACTGTGGTGGTTTATAGCTGTTGACCCACAAAAGGCTGAAGTTCAAGGTAAATATTAACAGGAGAAATGGTCAAATATAGATCTACCTAAATCTTTTTGGGAACTAGTCAAAGATTTACCGTAATTACCAAAAAAAAAAAAAAAAAAAAAAAACTCTTTATTAAATTATAAACTGGCAACACCATCTTTTATATGATTCTTTTGTTTTTAAATACACTGAGTATGTAAGATATACAAGAACTAGGAGCAGTGAGAGAGAAATGGTGAAAAAGATATTATCCTTAATCTCACAGATGCTATAGTAAGAGAAACAGATAGACGTAAAGGAAGTAAGTACTTAGCATTGCTCAAGGAAAGTGTTTTTGAGAACACAGAAATAAAAAGTAATTAACGCAAGGAAAGGCAAACCTTGAAAAATGAGTAGGATTTTGTAAATAGAAAGGTCAGGGAAATTCTACATCCGGTTGCAGGAGACAGCATGAGTGTCCACAGTGGATTCCAGGCAGAGCAGATAGACTGACAGATTGAGAGATACGGTCAAAGACAAGAGTAAAAAGGGACGATGGAGTCAGGTCATGGGGCAACCTTGAGGTCACATTAAATTGTCAGAAGTTGACCTCTCAGACAGCAGAGCCCCCCCCAGTGTGGCTAGGTATTAGGAAGAGCCCTCAGGCAACAGTACAGATGACAGTGAAGAGGGGAGGAGAGTTACATTAGGACACTCCCCAGAGTTCTAAAAGGCAAACTCAATGCCATCACCGCTTGGTCAATAGATACTGTTTTGTGTGTTAATTCTGCAAATATCACAGCACTCTAGAGAACACTATTCTGAAGGATAACTGGTAGCTATGAAGACTATTCAAGAGCTGCTCATCCTTTTGTTTGTTTGTTTGTTTTTTTAACTCTCTGGGCACCGGAATATCCCAAGTATTCAATAAAAATATGCAAAAGTTGGCCGGGCGCGGTGGCTCAAGCCTGTAATCCCAGCACTTTGGGAGGCCGAGGCAGGTGGATCACAAGGTCAAGAGATCGAGACCATCCTGGTCAACATGGTGAAACCCCGTCTCTACTAAAAATACAAAACATTAGCTGGGCATGGTGGCACATGCCTGTAGTCCCAGCTACTCAGGAGGCTGAGGCAGGAGCATTGCCTGAACCCAGGAGGCAGAGGTTGCAGTGAGCCGAGATCGCGCCATTGCACTCCAGCCTGGGTAACAAGAGTGAAACTCCGTCTCAAAAAAAAAAAAAAAAAAAATGCAAAAGTTGTCCCAGCTCAGCTTAAAATCTACATTTATGGTGTTTCCCCTCTCCAAACACCCAAACATCATCCAAAAAAAACAATACTGAAAGAAAAAGAAGCAAGAGGTAGGTTAAGAAACCCTAGATCTTTTTCATACTAAGCTGCTTTTATTGTTAACTTCACTTGGCAGTTGAAACAATGAAAGGCTAATTTATTAGACCGTTGAAACCACTTCCCGCTGTTCAGCAGTACAGAAATCAGCATGCCAAGGAGAGGAGCAAATAACTTGGAATGTAAGGTGCTAATCAGTCGATGCTAAAAACACCGACAATGATTGCTTCTTAGTTCTGTGTTCTTAATGTACATGGTGCACCAAGAAAAGTTTGAAGTAAGCAAAGTGATTGAAAATGTGTAGCTGCCACATGGCTGGAGTCCATGGATTAATATATTGAGGCTTCTTTTCCTTATTCCCTCATGAGCCCAGGACCTTGACATTCACTGAAGAAAGCTCGACATGCTGCTCTGTGTCTATGAACTATTCTTTTTTTCCTATCTCCACAGAGATAGTTGAACTAGAATGATCCATGCTTTAAAAAGAAACATAAAACTTCAAAAGCTGTTCTATTTCCAAGCATGGATAAGACACACTCCCCACCTCAAGCCCCCAAATTCCATCTGACTTAACAAATACTGGAAATTATTCCAAGGAAATGAATTGAATAAGCTTCACGGTACTGCTTGGAGCAGTCAGCACCTCTGCTTTTTCTGGCTATCTGAGCGCACTTGTATGGGATCTCTTTTCTTCTCCCAACTTCCCTTAAAGCCTCTGAATTTTTTTCTCATGGTCCTCATAGAAATAGATTGCTCTGGTTAATACATTGCTTAGGTTTTAGCACATTAAAACATACAGTGTTCCATATGATCTATGATGCAGACTAGATCGGTACTCATTCTCCAAAAACGTAAGAGTGTTTTCAAAGCTCTTAAGGGAGATAGAGTGAAAGAGTTCTTGTCTCTGTGTTTTCAGCGGAGTTACCACCACACCACCAGCGAGAAGGCACCTGTGTTATTTCAGGTGCTCACCTCTGTGGTGAGAGTTGTGCCCAAAATACAATACACTTTTAGTGACTGTGGAATTTATTACTTTCTCAGATGTTTGCCTTCTTTCCACTGTGATGATATGAATTCAGTTCTGGCTCATTTTAGCTACTAAACAAAATAAAATTATACTGAATCTTAGAAAACTGGTTATTTTTGGCCAGGCAAGGTGATTCACACTTGTAATCCCAGCACTTTGGGAGGCTGAGGTGGGTGGATCACGAGGTCAGGCAATTGAGGCCATTCTAGCCCACATGGTAAAACTCCGTCTCTACTATAAATACAAAAAATTAGCTGGGAATGGTGGTGCGTGCCTGTAGTCTCAGCTACTCGGGAGGCTGAGGCAGGAGAATTGCTTGAACCCAGGAGGTAGAGGTTGCAGTGAGCTGAGATCGTGCCACTGCACTCCAGCCTAGGTAACAAGAGAGAAAAATAAATAAAAATAAAATAAAATAAAATAAAATCTCAAAATAAAATAAAATAAAATAAGCTGATGCTTTTCCTGGGCACTTTGGGTAGGCTTTGGGTGACATTAAAATTGTTAAAAGCTCATGCTCCTGCTTAGTAAAAACTTAATATCGACAATATTATCAGTGATTCAGCCTTTAATTAGGGGAAAAAGAGTCAACATTCTTAACCAGAGTATGGGTATGAAGGAAGAGGTTCCTTATGGACGCTTTAAACAAGACTCTTTCAACAAGCTTTCTAAAAATTCTGTCTCAGAGCAACTAATAATCTATTCCCAATAATTTTTTAATCACCAACCAGAGGCCAGACACAGATTCACTGTAGAGTACTATTCTGCAAAGCCTGAAGTGATATTCAGTTTTCACACCTCTAAAAATATCCAAAAAGACAATGTAGCTGCTTTATGTTAAGCTACATTAGAATCAATTGCAGAGACAATTTTTCAAATAATGCCACTTTTTAAATTAAATACCCACATGAATGATAATAATTTTAAATTAACATAATTTCTCCTAGCTCATTAGGACTGAAGACTCATTTTAAGATCCAAAGAATTAGAAACTCTTTTGTTTCACCAGAATTTTTCAGAAGTTTTTCATATTTTTTTAAACAAAGTTTGAAAAGTAACATATATGTCCCTAGCACTGTTCTCTAGAAAGGAAGATAAAGCTTATACATGATCGTAGCTGTTTCGTCATCCTCTCTGGACCCAGTGACAGAATATGGTTCCCTTTTTATTTATTTTTGTGGGTAGCTCTGAAGTACTATTTGTTCCAAACATCTCTTACAGAACTTGTGACCTTTTGGCAGGTGTTTATATAGTGACTTGGAACTTGAGTTATTGTTTTGGCTGAAATCTAAAGAACTTCCTTTTTTTTTTTTTTTTTCTTACCTTACTACATTTTGCTACATGTTGAGAGGTGGTTTTGGAAAAATATATATATATATGTATGTACTCTCAAATGATAATTCTCTCTAAATTATTTGGAAGTTGAGCAACACAGGGCTTAATGATACAGAACAGAAGTCTGTCATTTCTCAGAGGAAGACCTCAGCTCTCTGGAGCACTGCCACTTCTCAAGTGATGGATTTCGTCTCCCAGACAGCTTTTGTTTTCCCTTCTTTTCAATGCATGCAAAACATAAGCCACTTCACTGTGCAGAAAGATCTGGATATTTTCTTCTTCTACTTTATAGTAAAACATTTGACTTCTTTAAAATTGTACCCTAGGGTTTATCTTCTGGCTGTACTAGAAAAGTTCCTTCTCCATGATGCTTGGTTTCCAAAATTCCAACTGGATGTGACAAAAGGAGGGCACTCTGACTTCCTTGGGCTGCTCCAGGAAGTTTGCTTGCAGAAGCTTCAAAGGCTCCCTGGTACCCGTTCTGTCATTCGCTTAGGAAGGTAGGGCAAAGATCCAGTCACTGTGCTGATCTTGTCTTCAAAGAGATCAAATGTTCACGTCTATCGTAGTTAAACAGTGGGTAGGGGCTGGGTGTGATGGCTTACACCTGTCACATCGAGCACATTGGGAGGCCAAGGCAGGTGGATCACCTGAGGTTAGGAGTTGGAGATCAGCCTGGCCAACATGGTGAAACCTTGTTTCTACTAAAAATACAAAAATCGGCTAGGCATGGTGATGGGCACCTGTAATCCCAGCTACTATTCAGGAGACTGAGGCAGGAGAATCACTGGAACCCGGGAGGCAGAGGTTGCGGTGAGCCAAGATTGCACCACTGCACTCTAGCCTGGGTGGCAGAGTGAGATTCTGTCTCAAAAAAAAAAAAAAAAAAAAGAGCAGGCGGGAAAGGAGGAGTTAGAAAGTAGCTCTCAGTTGTGCTTTGTGGTAGGTTGTCTTACACTATCCTCTGAGCAGTCCCGTGAGACAGATGAATGAGGACCTTTAGTATCATTCTCACTGCAAAGGTGAGAAGATTAAGGCCCAGGGAGACAAAGTCACGTGGCTATGTGTTCTAACCTTTTAAGGCCCTGGTTCGAAGTTGTTCATCCCATACTGTCCTACTTCCAGGGGTGGATTATCAACACCTCCACTGTGAAAAAGCTGCAATTCATTCTTTGAGATGATCACGTAAATGTTTTTCAAAAAATTCAGTAAATGCATCCTCAAGGTCTCAAAATCAAATGTTTTCTGGCACCTGGCACGGTTCTCACATAAGATGGATTCACAAGGTGGATCAGCTGGGTACCTGGGGCCCAGGGCAATCTCTTAGGTACATGGAAAGAGGGGAGAAAGGAAGAGAGGGAGAGAGGGAGAGAGGGAGAGAGGGAGAGAGGGAAGGAGGGAGGGAGAAAGAAAAATACAATCGTTAAAGAGGTGCAGGCAAAGTGACCTGGGCCAAGGAAAAGAAAGCAGTTGCAGGGGTGTGAGCTCCTTGCAGGGGTGTGAGCTCCTGGGTTATGGTGCCCCAGAAATATGCCCAACAGCCAACATTTCACTCAACCCAAGACACTCAGAAGGAATACGGAGTTTAGCGTAAAATTGGGGACTTTCTTATAATTATGCGTAAATATAAACTTAATGGAACCATTATAATTTTCTGGATTCTGACTGTGAGAATACAGTTATTGGGATAAAACCTCAGCTGCCATTACAGAGATTCAAATTAACAGAGGTTAAAGACAAAAGATGTTTCTTGCTCACTTGTGTAACAGTACCAATTTGTGGTACGAGGTTAGTATGGCGACCTGGGATTTTTCCATTTATTGCTCTGTCTGTCCCAGTGCTAAATACGTGGCTTCCCTTGGTAGTCAAGAGGGCTGCCCCAGCTCCTGACATTAGTTCTGTATCCCAGTCAGTGGGAAGGGAGAAAAGCAAAGAAGAGAGCCCCTTGCCTTTAAGGCCACAGCCTCTTGGAGGATGCACACAGCATTTCCTCTCACACCCACTGGGCAAAATTTGGTGGCAAAACAAGAGAAACTGAAAAAATGTAATCCTAGCCTGGCTAAAGCCACGTGCTCAGCTGAAACTTCCATTATAAAGCAAGAAGGGGGATTGGGTACAAGAGAGCACATGGCTTTCTCTGCCCTGCGTAACAACCATCCCCCCAGACCCCAGGGCAGAATCCAGTCATATAGGCAGGAAGAATTCCTATTGCATTCTACTAGGGCAGACGTCCCCAAACCTTTTACACAGGGGACCGGCTCACTGTCCCTCAGACCATTGGAGGGTCGCCACATACTGTGCTCCTCTCACTGACCACCAATGAAAGAGGTGCCCCTTCCTGAAGTGCGGGCGGGAGGCCGGATAAATGGCCTCAGGGGGCCGTAGTTTGGGGACGCCTGTACTAGGGCTTTTGTTTTCAAAATGTAGATTAGAAACACATATTGGATGATTTCAACAACTGAAGGAGGATTTCTCACCTTGTCAAGTGCTACTCATTTGCTGCTAAAAGCTAACATCTTATGCTAAGCTAGTCAGAGCCAAATAGAATTAATTTGATTAAGGCTGTCACTAAAATATCAAGACAAAGGCTCTTGAAGCATGGCACTTTTTCTCTTTGCCTTTTTCTCCTCATCCAGTCTATTTACAATTTTTAAAAAAGTAGGTTGAGGGATGGAGTTGCAGAAACAGATCCTTGTAAATGTTACTCTATATGTCACCAAACCAGTAACCAAATGCTGGAGAGAAAAACGGGTCTGAATTCTGTTAGCAGAACTTGACCTAGCCTGATCACACTTAATAATTCATTGCAGTGTACAGTTCACGCTGCTCGGAGAGCCCCTACCTCATTCTTCAAGGAGCTTTCTCGCTTTGGTTGCAGAGCTGTGACTTTTACCTGCTGCTTCTCCAAACCAGAAAAACTAAATTTTTCTTTTCATTTTTCTCGATGACCTCTCTCTGAGAAAATTATTTGCCAGAGTAGTTTCTAAAACATACAGTTTAACCATGCTGTCACATACCTTTCTTTATACCATTGAAAACAGATACACTGATTTCTTGGAAACCAGATTCTATTTTAGAAGCATTGGACAAGGTTGTTGTTTAATGGAATTTGATAATCCATTTGTGAGAATGTGACTCACTTGCAGGGCAAAAGTAAATCATTTACCCATTTCTAATTTATAACTCTGGCAGGTCGGCATAGAGCTCAACGCAAAGAAAATTAGAGCACACAATTGTTCTTGTAAAGGTAGATTAGAAAATTGTTTTTTTTTAAAGGTGGAGATCAAGGGAACATTACCCAAGTATCTGCCTCTCTCACTTCCAAAGCAGAAGTCCAGAAAGGTAGAACGATACCTAAAGACACACAGCCAGTTAACGGCAGAACCTGGAACACCCAGCTCTTCCAGAGAAGTGCATTTTTTGTTGTTTGACATTCAGGACAACATCAGGCTTCTAAGTGGAATAAATACGGGTGTCCTCATGCACGGGACACGCTCGATCAGCACTCAGCCTTAGGTAACCTGTACACCAGCGGTGCACCCATCCTGGAGAACGAGGCAGTGATCAGCAACCAGCAAGACGAGAGATTTAAGAAAACGTTCTCAGCTTCTCCTGGCTTCCTTGAGCTTTTCCTGCTTTCAGTAGTTTGCCCTATTTATACAAACTTGTCTTTTCTCAATATGGGTGACCTTCTAACTTTTTGTAATTTTATGCAACTGATCCTGAAACTCTTGAGTACTGCTTAGCTGCCTTCAGAACACATCAAAATAATGTTCATGCTGCTGATAATAATAATGAAAATGATAACTCATATTCCTTTAAGCATTTGTTCCGGGCCAGATATTTTCCTAAGGATATTACATATTCTCTTTCCTTCCTTCCTTCCTTCCTTCCTTCCTTCCTTCCTTCCTTCCTTCCTTCCTTCCTTCTTTCTTTCTTTCTTTCTTTTTGAGATGGAGTTTCACTCTGTCACCCAGGCTAAAGTGCAATGGCACAATCTTGGCTTCCTGCAGCCTCTGTCTCCTGGGTCCAAGCGATTCTCCTGCCTCAGCCTCCCGAGTTACTGGGATTATAGGCGCATGCCACCGTGCCTGGCTAGTTTTTGTATTTTTAGTAAAAACGGGGTTTCACTATGTTGGCCAGGCTGGCCTCGAACTCCTGACTTCAACTGATCTTCCCACCTCAGTTTCCCAAAGTGCCAGGATTACAGGTGTGAGCCACCACGCCCAACCATACATATATTATTTTATTTCATTCTCACAGTGATCCTATCAAGTACTTACTGTTACATGTTTCGGTTTTATAGTTGTAGAAAGCGAGGCACCAAGAGAGAAAGTAACTCACCCCAGGTCGTGCAGCTAATCAGTAATAGAGTTATGATGTAAACCTGGGTTGTGACTTTTAAGCCCTGAATGATATTGGCTGTCACAGAAAAAGAATTCTATGTCTACTCACTGCATATACAGGAGATGGTGTGGCATGGTGAAATGTCTTGGAGTTAAAAGGATTAGCCTTTTTCTATTTTACCTCAGTCCAGGGTGTCGAGCTAATTACACTCCTCACTTTGTGACAACTTGTGTCCTTTGACCACACATGGCTTCTACCTGCATGTGTCAGCCCCATGCTTTTAAAGCAGAAGTTACCCCCTATGCCTATGTGAAATACTCTCTATTATTCTAAGAAATTGCTAAAAGATGCAATTCAATTTGATGAAGCAAACGATATGTGTGGCACACAGGACCGCGATGGGGGGATACCGGCCTTGCTCAGATAACAGTGGCTGTGTTTCTGCTCCAGAGATATTCGTGGCTCCCTCAGCCTCCTCCCTTTGTGCAAAACAGTATCTCATGGGAAGAAACAGGAAAAACTTATGTCCAGCAGTCACTGCCCTTTTCTTTGACATTTTGACAGCAGCACAGTTCTGCCCTGTAATCAAAGGAAACACAGAGCAGGCATCTCCTAGCAACTCCCTGAAGATCACTCCTGGGGAATCACTGACGTGGCTGGGTGTGGGTGCATTTCACTTCTCGGTTTGAAGACAGCAGTGCTCCCACGCTAGCCACGAGCTCTTTTCAGTATACTTCCAATACAGTGAACCTGTGGTGGGTAACGTGGCGAGAAGAATGAGCACTAAAGTGTCCTAAGCTGGGACAGTTTGATGGAAAAGACACGGAAAGCTTTTTCATCTTTTTTGTTGTGGTTAAAAATCTAATTGCAATGAAACATCACTAGTAATCAGAATCATCTTGTTACTCCGCTGTATCCTTTTGCCAAAGCATTTCCCACCTCTTTTCTGTAAAGGGACATCTGTCACGCAGGGGTGGACGGCTCACAGAGGCCCCCTCCGCTGATGTTTCCTCCCCGTGAGCCTCGGACCCGCCACCATAGTCTGGTGTACTGGTGAGACTAGTCAGTCAGATCTGGCTCCCACTCAGCCCAGGAAGCTGCCGCTGCTGGAGCCTGAAGCACCAGCTGAAGGTGCAGTCAACACAGATTTTACCCCACCATCTGTGGAGCAAAGAAGCCAACGTGAGTCCAGAAGAATGTATCCTTCAAACCAAGATTTAGTACACGCCTTTAAAAAAAAATTCATTTATTACAAGTGAAAACGTGATTCGTGAATTCCCTTGAATGAATGGCCAAGGCAAGGAAGGGGCCCGTATCTGAAGTGTTTCAACCGCTAGTCACACCTGTCAGTGCCAAGGAAACATTCCCTGTTTCACAGCAGCAGGAGTCACAGTTTTGGAGGACGTGCCAGACCCACTGCTAAGTGCTTCATGTTTTCTCATCCACTGGGTTCTTTAGCCACCCCACGAGCTTGGCACCATTGTCGTCCCTGTTTCTAGAGGAAGAAATGTGGGCAGGTGGAGAGAGAGGATAAGTCACTTTCTGAAGCGATCCATCTGGATGTGGTAGAATGGACTTTTTGCAAAGCTGACTCAGCCCAGCATCCACCATCTACACTCCTGACAACCTCCCCAGCCTGCCCAGCAGCAGGTTTTATGGTAGACCATGCCCACCTCTGCCTGGAAGCTGAGTGGCACGTGATGCTGCATTTCTTCAGTTCTTTCTTTTGTTTTTTGAGACAGAGTCTCACTCTTGTTCCCCAGGCTAGAGTGCAATGGCTCACTGCAGCCTCCACATCCCGGTTCAAGCGATTCTCCTGCCTCAGCTTCCTGAGTAGCTGGGATTACAGGCTCCTGCCACCACACCCGGCTAATTTTTGTATTTTTAGTAGAGACAGGGTTTCACCATGTTGGCCAGGCTGGTCTCGAACTCCTGACCTCAGGTGATTTGCCCACTTCAGCCTCCCAAAGTGCTAGGATTATAGATGTGAGTCACCATGCTCAGCCAATGCTGCAGTTTTCAAAAGAAGCCCGTAATCTGTATCATACACCTTCATTATAAATACTTTTTCCATGAAGTCTTCTGATGATGTAGGAACTATTTCTATTTATTACAAGAGGAAGAGGACTACTTTCTCTTAGGTCTCTGACTGCGTGGCTTGATATAGAAAAAGATCTCACTTCTAATCTCTCTCCTGCAGTCACATTGTAGGACATGGCACACCGGGCATGACTGTTAAGAATAGCCTTACTGGCCAGGCGCGGTGGCTCATGCCTGTAATCCCAGCGTTTTGGGAGGCCGAGCTGGGCGGATCACGAGGTTGAGATCAGGGCCATCCTGGCCAACATGGTGAAACTCCATCTCTACTAAAAATACAAAAAAAACCAAAAACCAAAAAAAACTAGCTGGTCACAGTGACTCATGCCTGTAGTCCCAGCTACTCGGGAGGCTGAGGCAGGAGAATCGCCTGAACGCGGGAGGCAGAGGTTGTAGTGAGCCAAGATCACACCACTGCACTCCAGCCTGGGCGACAGAGCAAGACTCCGTCTCAGAAAAAAAAAATAGTCTTCCTTTCAGAATAGTCTGTTACACATTCCAGCAACTTATAAGCACCTAAGATTTCTTATTTATCTATTGAGCATTTAGTAGTTTTCACTCTTTGTTTATGACCTCTGTCTTTAAGCCATTTGTAGTCAGGGGGAAAGCATGGATAGAGCTGCCACTCCTGCATACTTGCAAAGGATTTAGATTCTGTCTACGTTTTTAGTCTGTTGTATTTCAACTTGTTGAGCTCCGGAAATGTTCTACTCACTACATAAAATACTTTTTCATATATTTCTATCAAAAACAATTTTGAAGTACAATAGAGGGTCTTTTAATGCTGGTAAGTTAGGGCTTAGGGAAAAACAGTTAACTTTACCAGTTTTTTTCTTTTTCTGATTTTAAATTCTCAATCGCGTTTTTCTTTAGTTTTATTTATTCCAGGCTAACTTATTTCTTTTTATTTCTTAAGCTAAATATTTATTTTTTTGTTGTTGTTTCTGTTCCTTTGATCTTTTCATGGGCCTTTTCTCATCGTTACAATCTCCTTCTTAGGGTATGAGAGTGCTGTTTCTTGGAGAGAAAACCTATAAATTGCTAGAGACTAAATATCAAAATAGAAGGAATTTTGTTACATCATCTCTCTTTTGCCTTATTGCCTGGCATAATCTCATTTTATGCCTGTTATGGCAGCATAAAAACTGATGACATCCACTTTTAACATCACTCTTTCAGTTTAGACAAATTATTAGTCATTCAATCCAAAAGCAGAATAAAGCTAATGGTAAATTTACTCTTTGCAAACAAATTCATGTACCTTTATGAGAAAATTTTGATACTTTAAAAAATCTGCCATAAAAAATGCCATGGTAGTTTTTTTAAAAAACAAAATTATTTACAAGCCTTTAACTTATAGCCCCAAAACACAATTCCTTTTTTCTTTATAGACTCATGTATTCTGAAGGTAACTGAAGTGAAACTTTTAAATGATTTGAGAGGTTTAGGTAGCAAGCCTGTTGGAATGGTTTGGCTGTGTCGCCTCCCAAGGTGAGATTAAAATATTTCACCTTGAATTGTAATAATCCCCATGTGTCAAGGGTAGAGCCAAGTGGAAATAATTGAATCGTGGGGGTGGTTTCCCTCAAACTGTTTTTACGGTAATGAATACGTCTACGAGAGCTGATGGTTTTATAAATGGGAATTCCCCTGCACATGCTGTGTTGCCTGCCACCATGGAAGACATGCCTTTGCTCTTCCTTTGCTTCCTGGCATGATTGTGAGGCCTCCCCAGCCATGTGGAGCTGTGAGTTCATTAAACCTCTTTTCTTTAAAAATGACCCAGTCTCAGGTATGTCTTTATTAGCAGTCTGAGAACAGATTAAGACACCTGTATACTTAATTGCTGTTGTGAAACACACTTCTGCACAAATTTTAGGTTACAAGTTTTGTGTGTTGATGAGGTGAAAAAAAAAAAAAAAAAAAAAGCCTAGGCCAGGCGAGGTGGCTCATGCCTGTAATCCCAGCACTTTGGGAGGCCGAGGCAGGTGGATCACCTGAGGTCAGGAGTTTGAGACCAGCCTGGCCAACATGGTGAAACCCCATCTCTACTAAAAATACAAAAATTAGTTGGGCATGGTGGTCAGCACCTATAATCCCAGCTACTTTGGAGGCTGAGGTAGGAGAATCACTTGAACCCAGGAGGTGGATGTTGCAGTGAGCCAAAATTGTGCCATTGCACTCCAGCGTGGGTGACAAGAGCAAGACTCTGTCTTTAAAAACAACAACAAAAAAAAAAATCATTAAGTAAAGATATATGAGCATTATATCTGCCATTATTCTACTTGATGCTACCTAAGTGTATTCATGAAACTCCATCTGTAAACCTGGTATAGACCAAGAATTGGGTCGGAGGCTGGCTGAGCCAGCAGTGGTACAACCTGAAGCTCAAAGCAAGACACTGCTCCCACATACCCTACACTCCAGCCTGCTGGCCCCTCTCATTATTCCAGACACTCCTTTAGAAAGAAATGGAAGAAAACCTGTAAAAATGCAGATGTGCTATTTTGATAAAGCAATGCTTGCTTCATCATTCACAATTTTAACAAAACCCTAGGAAATTAAACGTAAGATAGAAAATCAACCCTATATCCACTTAAACAACGAAGGTTATGTTATCACGAGAAAAGTAATTTTTTCATTATACTTAAGGATAGGTGGTAGCTGTTCCATCCCATTTCTAGAATTGAAATTTAAGATCACGTGTCGTGGTGGTGAGATTCAGATGTGACAGAATTGCCTCAGCACTGTTTGAAATCAATGCTAGTGATCAGAGTCCACAGTCAGATTGTGATGTTTGTCTAGTTTCACATGAAACAACAAAAGCAAGTCATGGTGTGCAGAATGAACACATGGCGATGTTAAAGGCATGCCAGGCTGCAGTATCCTGACAGCGGGAAGCTATGTGACAGTGATGATATGGTTTCTATTGACCAAATTATAAAGCAGACTCGTTTCACTGACTCTCTCTTCACCCTTTTCCTTAGCAGTAGTATTTCCACAGCTGTCTAAGTGGCGAAGCTAACTACCTCTTTGCATTTGCTAAAGGAGAAAAGCACATATTGATTTCAGCAATTTGTAATACTCATCCCTTCCCCTTACTATACCCTGGGTAGAGCCAGATGATGCCAGTGCATGGGCTGAGTGTCCTTATAGGTTCCACCCCATGATTAAATTTCCTGCCTCTGAATCACATTCTCTTGATGAAAGTCTCTGCTCTTCTGAGCTGAGACTTTTCCTTGTGATGGGAAAGAAATAAAAAGCAAACATGTAAGATGAGAGGTGATAGGAAGTGCTCTGCAGAAAAACTTTTAAAAGACAAAGGAAACATGGAGAACTGCACTTCATATGGGGCAGTGAGGAAGGTCTCTGATACGGTGGTGTTGGAGCATAAGTCTGAAGAACTCCAGGAGTGACCTGGGGCTCCAGGGAGAGGACAGCGTGAGCTTAGAGTGTCCAAGGCTCAGTGAGGCGTCCAGTGAGCCTGGAAGACAAAGAGGAAGAGTGGTGGCCATGAGCTAGAGATGCAGGGAGGACCCAGGACACAGAGGATACTGCCGGCCACAGAGAAGGGGACATGGGAGGTGGCTGGAGGCCTTTGAATGGGAGAATGCCTGATCTCTCTCAGAGGTTTGAGCATCACTCTGGATACATCAATGGAGGAAGGGAGATCAAGCACAGGTACTGGAAAGCTAGACTGAGATGTTAGTGGTAAAACAGAAGGCGAGGGGAAGTGTGTGGGTGCTGGAGGATTTGAAGAGACAGTAGTGAAGCAGGATATTTCCCCGACCCCTTCATGGGACTCATGACAGGCGTGCGTCATTCACTCAGCCAGCCACTCTCAACTCCTAAGAGGAGGGAGCCCACCAGCAAGCAGAGTGGGGGCTGGCGGGCACGAGCGCTGGAACCAGCTGGCCGCTTTGGCACTGGCAGGAGCGAGCTCCATGCAGGCCCCGTGGGAGCGCCCAGGTGGGGACGCCTGCAACTCCCAAAGCCCCAGAGGGCATGTTACAGTGCTGTTTTAGCTCCGCTGTGCACGGATGGCTTACATGTTAAAGCTTAGTGGGCCCTCTGCCTTTTCGCGTGAGGCAGCTGCCCACTGCCAGCAAAGGCAAAGGGCCAGTGTGGCAGCCTTTTGTATCTGCACTGGTGGCTCCCGAGCTCTTATCTGGCATCCAGGAAAAATGAGGCTGCACGAACAAATTAAAGGATGATAAACGTGGGGGGTTTTATTGCTGATGAAAGTGGCTCTCAGCGGGAAGGGGAACAGAAAAGGGGATGGAGCAGGTAGGTAATTTTTCCCTTGACTCCAGCTGTCTCTGGCTGGGTTCTTCTCCGAAGTTACACAGTCAGCCTGTCCCTCTGAAGTCAAGCTGCTTCTCTCTGACGTCCAGCTGTAGTCCCATCTACCAGCTAAGTCTGGGGTTTTTAAAGGCACAGAGTGGGGTGGGGCAGGGCTATGGGTGGTTTAGGAAAAGGCAACACTGGAGTGGGAAAAGCGGGATACCAGTTGTCACATTGGGCGGTGGTTTCAGGCTTTTTGGCTTGAGGGTGGGGTTGTTCTGGAGACTCACCCGTTTCTGCTGGAGTCTCTCTGGCTCCTGTTTGTATCAGTAGGATCTGCTCCAATGTGAGGATAGGAGGAGGAATTATGAGTGAAATATGATGGCAGTGTTTGGGGGCTGGACAAGCAAAGTGATGATGCCCTTTATAGCAAAACAAAACTTCATCAGAGGAGAGGAGAGGCGGCGGGGAGCACAGTACCCTCAGCGTGGTGTTGGACAGCCAAGCGGGGCTGCTGAATCAGCAGCTGATACACCAAGCTGCCCTTTCAAAGACAAATCAGGGCTTGAGATGTACATTTCTGAATCTTCAAATAGCTCTAAATGAGGTTAAACCGCCCCTCATTCAAACGCATCTGTACGTTACTGTGCGATTGCCTCAAAGACGATTGCCTAAACCCCAGCATATGTTGGGAATTTAGATGGCGAGGGATATAGGAGAGATTGCTTTGAGACAGAAAATAATGCAAAAAGATGATGGGACGTGAATACACAGGAGAAATATGTTAGACACCAAAGATGTCTTCACTTACGCTGCAATTTTTGTGTGCACTTTGACACTTAGAACTCACTTGGCTGTACAGCAAGAGACCATGTGACCTGAAGCATTGGTTAGATGTCTAAATTTCTGCAAACCACTCTAGCCCTAGCTGAACTTGAGAAAATAAATATCTGTATGAAAAAGTTGTCTAGATCTGTTATGTAATTACCATCTTATTTAATTGTAGAAGGCATGAAATTGGTTATAAAATGGTCTTAAGAGCCTCATGTCAAGGCCAGGCACAGTGGCTCAGGCCTGTCATCCCAGCACTTTGAGAGGCTGAGGTGGGAGGATGGTTTGAGGCCAGGAGTTCAAGACCAGCCCGGGCAACAAGGCAAGACCCCATCTCTACAAAAAATGAGAACATTTGCTAGGTGTGATGGTGCATGTGTGTACTCCCAGCTGAGCATGAGTCCTGTAATCCCAGCATTTTGGGAGTCCCAGGCAGGCAGATCATCTGAGGTCAGGAGTTCAAGACCAGCCTGGCCAACATGGCGAAAACTCATCTCTGCTAAAAAAATACAAAAATTAGCTGGGCATGGTGGTGCATACCTGTAATCCCAGCTACTTGGGAGGTTGAGGCAGGGAGAATCGCTTGAACCCAGGAGGCAGAGGTTGCAACGAGCAGAGATCCTGCCACTGTACTCCAGCCTGGGTGACAGAGAGAGACTCCATCTCAAAAAAAAAGAAAAAAGGTTGAAGAGTTCTCTGGTTCACAAGAACTGAATTGAAATTTTTTGAGAGACACATACATCCATAGCCACATAGAAACAGATATAAAGATTGGCGATCTAGCAATAATATCATAATGCAGATTTTAAAAGTTAGTAGATTATAAAAGTAATGGTAAAAATAATGTTAAACTGTCTAGAAAATATTCTATTTGGGTCTTGGAAAGTTGCTCATGTTTCAAACGCCTTTTGTGGGCCTTTTCCCCCTTGCCTTAATGAATTGAAGGTTAGCAAAACCACCTGTTTCTTCCCCCGTTCCTTTTTGATTATCATGACCGGGAAAGCACTGGGAAGGGAGACGAGGGAGGCAGGCATCATGGAGCGTGGAGAGAATGGATGAGATAATTCCAGGAAAAACTAAAAATAGCTCGTTAGCCTTATGCCAAATGTATATGAAGTCATTTACTCTTTATGAAGTTCATCCAGCTGAATAAAGTGATTTCATTTTTGAATGTTCCTGTGATTATAACTAAAAGATGACTCATCCAATCTGATGGCTCATAATTCCTCTTGAGACTAAACATTCAGAACCAGGATGAACAAAAAAACTAATGAGCCACAAAGGGTGGCTCTGATGATGGTTTTGATCCTTGCAAAGTTAAACAAACACTGTGTATGCTCCCTGTCTTTACCTGTATCTGTGACAATATAGTTTCTTGACCAAATTTATTTACATGGGTTATTATGTAGTGATGGATACAAACTTAAGGAATGACATGCTTAATATGTTTGCCACAATTCCATACATTTATGAGGATGCTGCTTTTCTGACTTAGGAGAGTTTTTATTCATCATCTAAGAACATCTCCTCCAAAGAAAGAGAGCCCACGTCAGCTCTGCCTTAAATTCATGATTTGATTTTGTGAGGATCACCCAGAACCCACTGTGCTCTTAACACTGAAGCCTGGAAGAAGCCTGGCTCCCTAAAGGGGAAGAAAGATGAGCCTGACCATCCTATGGTAGGTGATAAGGCTCAGGAATGTTTGTGAGAAATACAGAGAAATACTGGTACAGCTTGGCTGTGTCCCCACCCAAATCTCATCTTGAATTGAGCTCCCACAAATCCATGTGTCATGGGAGGGACCCGGTGGGAGGTAATTGAATCATGGGGTAGGTCTTTCTCATGCTGTTTTTGTGGTAGTGAATAAGTCTCATGAGATCTGATGGTTTTATAAATGGGAAATCCCCTGCACAAGCTCGCTTGCCTGCTGTCATGTAAGATGCCCTTTGCCTTTCACCGTGATTGTGAGGCCTCCCCAGCCATGGGGAACTGTGAGTCAATCAAATCTCTTTCCTTTATAAATTATCCAGTCTTGGGTGTGTCTTTATTAGGAGCGTGAGAACAAAGAAATGCAACTGCCACCACTGAATTGTGAGAACAAGCATCAAAAACAGCAGTTGTCCCACTGAAATAAATTTATGTGCCTTGTACCCATGATTAAAAAAAAAAAAAAAAGATGTTTATATGAAATTCGTTTTAGAGTAATTAGAGTATTCATGAGCCTTTCCGGTATCACTCACTGCAGGGTATACTGTACTTTGATTAATCCGGATTATGACAGACTCACACTCAATTTTTGGTCAATACTAAGTTGTGTGTTATAAACTGTTACAATCCTTTGTGTCCTTAGATCCTAGAAAGACCTTACAGTACAAAAACTCTGAAGCCAAACTGCCTGGATTCCCAAGTGTCACTCACTGCTTAATGGCAGTGTGACCTTGTAACTTCCCTTTGGTTTACCGTTTCTTTGTAGTAAAATAAAATAATAATAGTATTTAGCTTGTTTGGTTGATGGGAGGCTCAAGTCAATTAATATATATGTAATATGTAATATTTATGTAACTAATATATATGCAATATCTGTCAATATTCTTAAAACAGTTTTTAGCACATAGAAAATACTTTTTAAGTAGGAGCTATTAGTATCATTTAAATTGTCTGGTAAGCAGTTAATTAACAAGCAAAGCATTAAGAAACATATACATACATGTTTATGACACAACTATTCAGAATAGCAAAAATCTGGAAGCAACCCAGATGCCCCTGAACAGAAAGTGGACATTCAAAATGTGATATTTTCACAAAATCGAATATTATATAGGAGACAAAGTGAACACACTACAGGAATAACCAACAATCTAGATGAATCTTAGCAATGTAATTATGTGCAGCATGATATCACTATAAAGATTAAAACAACTAAAATAAATGTGCTTTTAGAAGACATATAAATACAATGAAATTATATGGACAGGAAAGCAACAGAATGATAAGTGTGGAATTCAGAATGACAGTTACTCAAGTGTATGGCGATGAGGGATGTAATAACGGCAAGTTATACACAGGTTCTTATGAAGGTCTATCTTTGGCTTTAGATGGTGAGTGTGCAGGTGTTTAGTGAAAGAAGGAAGGAAAGGAGGGAGGGATGTACATGACTTTGTCATACACCCAGAATTATGGTTTATGCATTTGTGTATGCCTAGACAAAGCCCCCAAAGTAACAATAATTGTTCTCCATTACAACAATCAATTTCACTTATGTTATATTACAACTAAGTAAAAGATTAAAAAAAGTCAAGGGTTTGCTTGCTTGCTGTTTGTGGATCTCATTTTGGTTGGGATATGGAGTAGTAAGATATATACAAAGATATATACTGAGAATTTTCCTAAAATGAGTATTTATATTAGTCTTCTCCTCTTGGAAAAACTAAATCACAAGTCACATTTGTGTTTAGGGTTCAATGTTAAAAATGCTTTTGTTTAAAGTGTATGTTATAAATTGGTAATTGAGAGTTGATTAAATCAGTGTGGCAAGCACAGCATTTTTATGATACCATTGGTATTCAGGAAACCTAAATAACTTCTTAAAATGTACTTCACACTTCAAACAAAGTCATCCTGCCAATTGCCAAAATACTGGCTCCATTAACTTTTCCATTTGCCAGTGATTTTCAGGAATGAGTGTGGACTTGTTAGCCTGACACCTCTAAATCATCTAGAGATTCCTCAAGTGACATCTGCCAGAAGACAATGTAAACTAGGGACACCATTACATTCAAGATGTCCAACAGGCACTCAGAAGAAAGGCCCTCAATAGCCTCAGAGAGCCAAGGGGTGGACTGTAATGGCAAATGAGAATCCTCCAGCCTCTTTGCCTAACTCTCCCCGACAAACTACTTCATGATGGGAGTCATTCTGTCATGTCTATAAATGAGGGCATCTTTTTTCTACAGATATTTACTGGGTAAATAATATATACTGGATATTGTTAGCAACTGGGCATACAGCAGTGAAAAAAACTGAGAAAACCCCCATTTTTGTGTGCATATAGAACATATCAATATTAAACTTTAAGAAACTGTTTTAATGAACAGGTCCAGTGTTTACATAATCCATCTGGAAGAATGTATTCCTAAAGTGCTTTTGATAAAACACAGAGAGGACTGGACAATAAATCTGGACAAAAGTGACGTTATGATTCCTTTGAGGCTTTCATATTGACCAACTTCTGTGTAGTCCTATAGTGAACTAGGAAGATAAAATCTGCACACTTGTGGCCTTCAAGACAACTGGGTGGGGAACACAGCATGTGTGCATGTGCAGGTGTGTTTGTGTGTGTGCACACGTGCGTCCACACACTGCTTTTTCTCTCGCGTTTATCTGCCATGCTGCCCCTACCTGTGTGCCACTGGAGCATCATCATCCATTTAGGACCCATTGCTGTTACAGGAACATGAAGCAACAGTGTTAACACCCGCACCGTGTGAGCCGGTCAGAGACTCACATCTGCCCACTCCGCGTGCTAGCCTATGTCTAGCCTATATCTGACCTATGCAAAATCAAAAGGACTAGAAATGTTTATCTCCTGTGCCCAATTCTCTTGGGCAAATGAACTGTGGGGCTCAGATAGAAGCATGCTGCCCTTCCCAGAGCTGAATGTTTCTGGTCTTATTTCTCAAAACATAGAGAATTGAGGGAGAGGGAACATCCAGGGTAGTTTCTGGAGTAGAATAGGCTCTCAAACTTTTTAATTAATGAATTAAATAATGAATGAATGGGCCAGGCATGGTGGCTTATGCCTGTAATCCCAGCACTTTGGGAGGCTGAGTCAGGTGGATCACCTGAGGTCAGGAGCTCAAGACTAGCCTAGCCAACATGGTGAAACCCGTCTCTCCTAAAAATGCAAAAATTAACCAGGTGTGGTGATGCATGCCTGTAATCCCAGCTACCTAGGAGGCTGAGGCAGGAGAATGGCTTGAACCAGGGAGGCAGAGGTTGCAGTGAGCCAAGGTCACGCCACTGCTCTCTAGCCTGTGAGACAGACTGAGACTCTGGAAAGATGGGGTGAGGTTGGGGAGAAGGGATTATCATGACCCCAGCATGAAATGGGAAGTAAGTATAAATTATGACTGAATTGTAATTTAAACATACCAATTTAGAAATAGACGTAATTCACTGAGAGTCTAGGCTGTCTTTATTTTTGATGATATTAAAAACTAGATTCTTGGGCAAAGTACTAGCATAAATATTTATGCTACACAAAATAAATCTTTAGAAGCGTTTGTTCCGTATAAATTGAGGTTAGAAGTACAAGTCATTCTTATGTATTCATTAAACTAGGACCTGAAGGATTCATTTTAGTTGTTATTGCCTGGACCTAGAGTTAATCTGTGTTTTTGAAGGAAAATAAATTTTTTTCATAAGCACTTCATAACTCATACTTCTCCCTAATTCAGATTGCTTTTCTTAATCATTTGAAGTTAATGATACATTTATCACATAGTAGCCTTACAAATAGCCATAATAGTACATCATAATTAAAGTAAAGTAAACATCCTAATTCCAAAACTTCTGAACAGGAGAACAGGCTGATTGAAGTTTTTGTGGGTCATAAGACTTGAGCAATTGTTTGTGAGCCTGATGCCAACATTTCTCAGCAGTCATCAAAGCACAGAACGGCAGCCATCCATATGAAAAATAACTCAAAATGTCATTGTGCTTCCCATGCTATTGTGATTTAGCAAATTATGGCATGACTGATTCAGCCACTAAGAAAAATGTGATAAGAATACTGGCTAGGAATACAATCTGCTTAGATCTTTTAGTTTTCTGTTTCCTCAAAAGCTGATAGATTTTTACTCTTTAAAATAGGAGCTATGCAAAAATGTAGTATTTGGGATGCCAAGCTGCCTCCGTGATTGAGGTATCTGTTTTCAAGTTCTCCTGTACCATAAATTTTACCAGAATAATAAAAAAAAAAAAATCAATGATTCTTGTTACCTCCAATGTTCCTACTACTACTCATGAAAAAGGCTTTAAAAAGTAATGAAGATTTATGGATTCTGTCTGTTCTAGTGTAGATTTATAAAACAGATTGTATTTTAGGGACAATCAAATTCTAAAATGGAGAAGCTCAGGGGTAGGGCACTGGAGATAATATAGAAAGACATGTAATATTTAAACAGTTTTCTAGATCTTATATCTGGAGTTAAGTAAACTGGATAGAGACAGCCTTGGATGGTGACTTGGACATGTGTTAATATGTATCTCATCTAATGGTGATGCTATCAGAAACAGGAGTCTTTAATAATCTCCTTCTTCTGAATTTTAATATGTGAATGAGTCGTTAAATATTGGCTTCCAGTTGGTTTCTGCGTGATATGTACAATCATGACGGTAGCATAATGGTTTGTACATTAAAGTTCAATAAACATTTGTTGGTTGAATATACATTTCCTAGGTTTAGGAAAATTTCAAACCATAAAAGGCCCTTATGTGCTTTTATAGTTTAAATCAAGTCTTTCATATTATAAATGTTAAAACTCAGCCTCATCAAAGTGAAGTGATTTGCCCAAGTATACCTTCCCACACAAGGCTTAATACTAACACTTACTTTAGTACAACAAAAAAGCAATGTGATGTTAAGAGCCACATACCTGGAAGTTCCCTAAAACATAGGTTGTTGAACCCTGACTCTGCCACTTCCTAGCTATTGATGTATGCTATGGTCTGGATATTTGACTCCTCCAAATCTCATGTTGAAATTCAATCCGCAGTTGGAGATGGGGCTTAACGGGAGGTGTTTGAGTCATGGGACCAGATCCTTCATGAATAGATTAATGTCCTCCTTGGGGAGGAAGAGTGAGTGAGTTCTTGCTCTGTTTATTCCCAGAGGAGTTCTCTTGAGAGCTGATTGTTGAAAAGAGCCCGCCACCTTCGCGCTCTCTTGTTTCTGCTCTTGGCGTGTGATCTCTGCCCACCGCTCCCCTTCACCTTCTCCCTCCTCCCAGGAGTGGAAGCATCATGAGGCCTCTCCAGAAGCCAAGCAGATGTCAGTGCCATGCCTCCCATGCAGCCTGCAGAACCAAGAGCCAAATAACCCTATTTTCTTTATAAATGACACAGCCTCAGGTATTCCTTTATAGCAACACATCGACTTAGACAAAGTATGTAGACATGTATTTCTATAGTTGCTTCTCCCACAGAAAAGAAATTTGCTAACTTTTTGGCCCATGCATTATTGTTTGTCCTCTCTCAATATGAGTGACATTTTCTTCTGCTCTGTCATAGGAATGGCAGACAGCCAACATCCCAATAATAACAGTTCATGTTAACATGTTCTACATACTACGGAAAAGCGATCACTGCTCTCAAACATGATTAACTAGAATCCATGTAACTGCATGTGATCACAACATGGGTTCTGGGTTTCCTTTACCAAATTCTGCAACACAAATGACAAAATGCTTTTACTCTCCATTAGAAAAGAAGAAATGGAAATGCAGTCAGTAGGTATTAGATCAGAAGTCAGGGGATATCTCCATCCATGAAGATGTCCACAGAGATGGTCTCTACCTGTGGACCTGACGGAGAACAGGCTGAGTCCCAGGGTAGACTCGGTATGAGCAAGAGACCCAGGTTGGATCTGTAAGGTGATCTGTGGCCCTGCGCTCCATAGCAGCCTATCCTGGAGCTAAAACCAGGCTGCTCTCAAAGAAGTCATGCCGCTGGGAAGTCAGAAGGAAATTTTTCTGCTTTTCCAAGAGCGGCAAAAGTCCAGGATAAAAGAAACAGTGTGGAGAGTTTGTTTCTGTAGATAACAGGAGAGAAAATGGCTAATAAAGATCAGACTAAGTAAGACTTCACTACATATGTTAAAATATGCCAACCCGTAATCTTAAAGATTGTTCTGATCATTTCTACATTTAGCCACTATGTCAAATAAGTTCGGGTGTTATGAAACAACAGAAACTTTGTTCAAATAAGCTTCACTGTTCTCCACGGTGTCATTTAAGTATAAATTTGTATGTTGTTTTCCTTGCCTATTTTTGGTGGATTGAGTGAAAGTTTTAGCTTTAAATAGTGGCAGGGCATGAAGGACTATATTAGGTATGAAAAATGAAGAATGCTGGGAACACGTGTGTGGGGTAAGAACTAGGAGCGAGGTCATCTAGGCTGGCATTTTGCTGAACAAAAGGGCAATAGGACCAAATCCCATTTGGTTGTCCAATTCTGAAGTCTTAAAGCCCTTATTTCTAGGATGGACTTGTTTTCATTCTTTCTGATGAGAATTGTGAACCAGATGGTTAAAAACCCAGCATTGAGAAACAGCCTCCTTTGGATATCGTGTTTCTTAAATTCAGGTACATGTTAAGGGAATATTGAAGCTTCTAGCTGCAACTGTGATCCATGCACCTTCTTGTCAATTCAAAGCATAAATTTGGTATATTTGAGAGCATTAACCCTAAGGGCCACTGGGAAGAGTTCCATGAGATGAAAGGAAAAGATAAACCTGAAGTACATGTCAATAACCTTTCCTGTTGCTTCTGGTAGTCACCTGGAAACTCACCATAGTGTCTCTACCATATCGTTCTGTGACCTCCCAGCACAGTCTCCAAAGCCTGCCTAGAGACTCAAGTTCATGCCTGAAGGACAACAGGCTGAGTGCCAGGGTGGAGTCGGTATGAACAAGAGGCCCAGGTTGGATCTGTAAGGGCACCCATGGCCCTGAACTTCACATAAGGACAGTTTAAAAGTGAGGTAACTGGAGCCCAACCTTCCTTGATTCATGCAACCACTGTTCATTTAGACATTGATCTCATTATATTTTTCAACAATTACATTAAAGCCCTTAGACTTTGTCCATATACATTTTTGAAAAGCCAGTCTCTTCAACCTAATCATGAAGTTTAGTTTAGCCGAATTGCAGGATTTTATATTTATCCCTGTTAAAGTTTAATTCAGCCTGTCAGGATCATCTCTCTGCTTATGACCGATTCCCCTCTCATGTGCATGCCTTCCACAGAAACTCTGTTTTTCCCTAAAATCAAAATGTTGAAGACACACAGTCAGAAAAGGGTACTCCTCAAATTGAGTACCTTTTATTCACCTATGATTCTGCTTAACCACTTGTCCATTTAGTGATAGAGAAACTGAAGACATTTTTTCAAATTTCTGAATAGCAATGGAGCAGCAGTATATAAATAATGATAATCCATTTCTGATGTCAGAAGCAAATCACTTTATCAATGAAAATGGAAGATATCTGTCTTTATTGTCTTCTTTTATTAGCTCCCAAAGAATAGTATAATAAACTATCCACTTTTGTGTTTTTGATATTTGTGTTGATATCAACACAACTTTTTTTTTTTTTTTTTTTTTTTGAGATGGAGTTTCGCTCTTGTTACCTAGGCTGGAGTGCAATGGTGCGATCTCAGCTCACCGCAACCTCCGCCTCCTGGGTTCAGGCAATTCTCCTGCCTCAGCCTCCTGAGTAGCTGGGATTACAGGCATGCGCCACCACGCCCAGCTAATTTTTTGTATTTTTAGTAGAGACGGGGTTTCACCATGTTGACCAGGATAGTCTCGATCTCTTGACCTTGTGATCCACCCACCTCGGCCTCCCAAAGTATTGGGATTACAGGCGTGAGCCACTGCGCCCGGCACAACTTTTCATAAATTCAGAATTTCTTCAGATGATATTTTTCCCCCATTGGCTTATTATTTTCTCACTCAAATTTTCTAAAATGGATCAAACTGCCTTAAGACATACGGTTTAGGATACGTTTTGGCTGGGCGCAGAGGCTCACACCTGTAATCCCAGCACTTTGGGAGACCAAGGTGAGAAAATTACCTGAGGTCAGGAGTTCGAGACCAGCCTGGCCAACGTGGTGAAACCCCATCTCTACTAAAAATACTAAAATTAACCGGGCATGGTGTCACACACCTGTACTCCCAGCTACTCAGAGACTGAGACAGGAGAATTGCTCGAACCTGGGAGGCGGAGGCTGCAGTGAGCCGAGATGGTGCCACTGCACTCCAGCCTGGCCAACAGAGCGAGACTCTGTCTCAAAATAAAAGGCACATTTCATTCTGAACAAACTTTGTAAGTACTGTATTACTTAAATTTTAAGACTATAAGATCAAATTAGAGCAAATTTCCCCCACCCCAAAATTTACATTCCACACAGCAAGTAGGGGGTTTCACCATTGCATATCTGAGACACATATAAATACAAATTTGTAATAATTCTGACAGTATATTCTGTCAACAATTCTGACAAACCTTGACATTGCTGAGGTATATAGATGTTATTTCAGGTGTTCAGGAAACAGGTGTATTCAATCAGAAGAAAAGTGTGGCTTTTGAAAAATGGTGAATTAACAATAAGCAGGCTTATTTAACGGTAACAGTTTCACAGTATAACATTACCATGAAAATAATTTAAAATAAATATACTTATTAACTTAAAATTCTGAGGTTTTCAGAAAAAAACAAATATCAATAGCTAGTGGTCTAGGCTTAGATCGAGAAGGTCTAAGATGCTCTGGGTTTAGTAGACGTGATGAGCACTTTCCATTTGGACATTGTGCTGTAACTGGGCAAAAGGAATCCTTGTCATAGCAACCACTATTTCCCTATTAGTCTTAGAAGAAGAAATACATGGTTCTATGTTAACAGTTCTTATTTTATTGATCAGTTTTGCCTTTTACCTCACTGTCTTCTCATATTTTGTTCTTTTCCCTAACCCCTGCTTCATATGATTCAGCACTTAATTAAGTAGGGTACCATAATATTTTAAAGAGAAAGATCTTAATATTGTTTTTGTTTTGTTTTGTTTGTTTTTGAGATGGAGTCTTGCTCTGTTGCCCAGGCTGGAGTGCAGTGGCACAATCTTGGCTCTCGTAACCTCTGCCTCCTGGGTTCAAGCCATTCTCCTGCCTCAGTGCCCCCCCCCCCCCGCCAAGGAGCGGGACTACAAGGATGGGCCACCATGCCTGGCTAATTTTTGTATTTTTAGTAGAGATGGGGTCTCACCATGTTGGCCAGACTGACCTCGAACTCCTGACCTGAAGTGATCCGCCCAACTTGGCCTCCCAAAGAGCTGGGATTACAGGCATGAGCCACCACACCTAGCCAAGATCTTGATCTCAAATGATGTTTTAAGATTCCTTAATGGAGGATGCCTATTATTTGCTAAGGCTGGGGAGAGATGAACTACTTTTGAGTATCTGCTTGGAGGATCCATTTATCTTATCTTCAAATGCTTAACGCTAACAATGCGTTGATTGATCTCAATCCCTACAGGAGCCTTTGATGCTTGCTTCTACCTAAAGTCTAAGTGTGAGACATGCAAAACTAGACCAGATTACATAATTCTTTTAATGTCAGATGATTTTTGTATTTCAATATATAAAAGTTAAAATGGAAGATTTTAAAATTAAAAGCAGTGAGAACATTAGCAAAGCATAAAAATATTTTAAATGATTCTTTAAAAAGATCTACACTTTTCTCCTTAAAATAGAAATGTGTGCTTCCCAGTACAAGGTGGGAAATCAGAGGCACTTTCCCTCATTGAAGTAAGCAGGAGTAGGCTGCCATCAGGTTGTTATCACTCTGCAATTTGTCACACAGTTTGTTAAGTGACATTTTATAGACATCTCTTTTCATCCAGCCATCACTTTTGGCTATCAGCTGTCAAAGGGAAAGAATCATTTTTTAAAAAAAAAAAGTAATCGTCACCACCTTTTAATGTCACTTTCTCCTAGATCCAGTAGCATTGTTTGTAGCTGGGCTAGGAGGCAAGGGTTTCATTCAACTATTTTCGTAGATTTTCTCTTGTTCATAGCAATGTGCGGGGAAATTTTTTTAGCTTAAAAAAAAAAAGGATCTTTTTAAAGAACAAAGAAAGCCACCTGGAAAGTGGAATTCCTTTTCAATTTCAACATGTTGCTAGGCTGGGTGTGGGACAGTTGGGAGATGGGGAAATCCATAGAAATCAATCTTATAAACCATATGGCTTGCTTCAGTCTAAAGCAATACAATAATGCCCCATGTATTTTCAGGAAAGTCTAGATTATCTTCTTAAGACTCAATCAAAGATAATGGTCTGCTTCAAAATATTTGATATACTAGTGAATGGGAATAATGCCAGTTTGCCGGACTGGAGCTGCTTTGCTGTCAGTGGAGAGGACGATGATAATGACATTGGTATAAATTGTTTAGATGCATAGAAATGGGCAGAACTGGGATTTGAGTCAAGCTTTGCCTATTTTTTGACCTATTCTTCCAACACTGTTCAGTTCACCTATGCATGTGTTATAGGAATATTCTAATTAATTCCTTACACGTCTCTTTGATAATGTGCCTGACTCATGAGATTCTCATTCAGGATCTGCATTATTTTCATTAGAAAATTTTTTGGCTTTTGATTTGCATATTGTAAGCTAATGGAATTCTCCTAGTACCGTACTATCAAGTTGAACAAATGACTTAGTCTTAGCAAAAAGATGCATGTGTAAATACTTAGATGTATTCTGTGATTATCCCTATGATTACAACATAAAAGTAAGGAACGCTGTGAAAGTAAGCTGTCTGGGCATGGTGACTCACACCTGCAATCCTAGCACTTTGGGAGGCCGAGGCAGGCAGATCACTTGAGGCCAGGAGTTCAAGAATAGCCTGGCCAACATGGTGAAACCCTGTCTCTACTGAAAATACAGTGTGGTGGTGCATGCTTATAGTCCCAGCTACTCGAGAGACCGAGGCAAGAGAATCACTTGAACCCAGAGGCACAGGTTGCAGTGAACTGAGATCACACCATTGCACTCCAGCCTGGGCAGCAGAGTGAGACTCCATCTTTAAAAAAAGAAAAGAAAAGAAAGGAAGGTTCTGGAGCAATATTAAGTCACATGACCATTTAAAGCAAATAGTTAAGTGAGTGATTCACCAACCTTTAGACTTCGGAATAACATCAGAAAGAATGATTTGCCGGGTGACCAACTTCTAATCAGTAAAGCCTTTAGGGAAGATTAATAAGTATTTTGAACAACTTACATTCTAAAGTCTCAAAAAGAAAATTGCTAGTTTCCTTGGAAGACATATAGTGCTCTTTATTCAGGAAATTTTTCCAGGTATCAGGACATTTGGTCTAATTAAAACAAACACTGCATATTCTCAAAAAATTATCAATGGCCTCAGGTATATTTGTTTCTTTACTATTTGTGGTAATTTCTCCTTATTCCTAGAATTGATGTTGAATGTGTTTTGACCTCAGCATAGATAAATAGAGGCTGTGGATAAATTGGCTCCTGAATACTAAGGAATGTTTTCAGGCCCTGTTAGCACAGGAATTCTGGGAGGGACTCAGTGTTCTCATGAGTACGGATAGTCACGCCATTGCTGTAGACTTGTGTGCCACCCACTCAGAGGCAGGAGAGTCTCTGAGCCAATTTAGAGAAACTAGTCAGAAAAGGGGTTGAGGTGAGTTTCTCAACTCACAAAATAAATAAGTTAGAGCTTTCTTGTAATTATTTCAAAGAGGCATGTTGACATACAGGAAAGGTAGGTGAAGAGGAATATCATTCTGAATGAAGTCATTTGACGATAATTGAAAGGTGAAATCATTTGGCATTTATGAATACTTCTTATTTTACCACAGTCAGAGATAGAGGTACATTAATGCATTGATCACTTAGGGCACTTTATCCAAAAATAGTGCTACATATAATCCCATTTCAAAATAAATAAGTAAATTCAAGTTAAAATCTGATGCATAATTTTAATATGATTGTATTTTTATTCTCATGTTTAAAATACATCTCTTTATTAAAAACTAATATCCTGCAATGTTTTCTTACTACGTAAACATCAATGCGTCCAGTTTTGAATAATATACGAAGTGTGAATAGATGAATTTCAAAATAACCATAGCAATGTATCGGCTTAAGGTTAGTCTGTGGAAAATATTTAGGGCAAGTTCTCACATTAACTGAGCAAAAATTCAATCCTCTAGTTTCATACATGGTCTTGGTACTTAAATTCAGGTCTACAGAAATAAAATGACCTACACAGAATTCTAGGCCAAAGCCAGGGAAAGGATTTTGTCTCTGCTTCTCTTCAGAAGGGCATGCCTGGTAATCAAAACAATTCAAGCAGAATTATAAGACAGCAGGCACAAAGGCATGTTAATGCCTGTGCAGGATCAAACTCCTTGGAATCCTCATTCAAAAGTTAAATAACCCAATCTATTCTCTTAACGCATATTGAGAACACAGGCTGCTCTGATTCCTGCAAAAAAATGAGATCTCTGATAATCCAAAGAAATTCAAGCAGAGCTAAAAGACTATAGACCTGAAGTCATGCTGTTAACAGCCCTTCCCTGAACAATCAACACAATCCTTTGCCATATGTGTTTTGGCAATGGAGGCTACTCTAACCCATAAGTAAAACAAATCCATTGTTGTCACAAATTAGGACACACAGACAGTTGCTGTTTATGTGAAACTTTCACAAAAGTAAATACAACCTCATAGCACCTGTTGAAATCATGTTGACACCTTAATGTTCAGATACTTCTTTGCTCTGTGGACTGTCTACTGAGGCTCAAGGTAATCTCCATGTAATGCTCAGTTCTCATAGTCTCGTCCCTGGTTCAATTCCAAGTCAAGAGAATACTTGAAATACTGTTTTCTAGCAGCATGCAAACACTCTAGGAATTTGATGCTTTCCAGAATAATATGTGCTTGTTATGTAAGTACAATCAAGGACACTTTTTCAGAGCAGAACAAAAGAGATTAAATTCGCTTTAGTTTGAATTGTCTAAAAGAGAGTTCTCAGTCATGGATTTGTTAATGGGCTTAGCACAAATAATGGAAATAGAATCACGCATTTTTATTAGTCACCCGAGAAGCCTTTCGGTTTCAGGTTCTTCTTGAGAGCTCAGTCACTGGGGTTCTTCTTTTAACAACTTGGAAAACGTCTTGCCTGATTAGGAAGTTAGTCATTTCACATTTTGACATCTAAAACAATGGGAAGTTGAAAAACCTCACAAATTACATTTATAAGTAACAGGACACCTCACTTGAAAGATGCAAACCTCAAGGATCTGTGGCGCCTTTCTTTGTCTTGTTACTTCTGTTTTACTTTTTGAGTGTTAGATGTTCTGTAAATATCAGCATTTGAATTAAAACAATAGATGTTGTAACTAGTTCTCTAACTGGGTACAAAAACGTTGTCTATCAGCAGATGTTGTCTTCTGAGTTAACCGTGTTTGATGCTTCCTTTGTCAATCAGTATTATTCTAGCCCAAATGCTGTCTTCCTCACACAGCTTGGAACCCTTAAGCAGTTTTAAGCACAGGGTTGCCTGGTTCCAAAAGGAATGACGGAGTCAAATTTGGGAAAGGTCCTTATAATCCTCATTTTCTGGAGATTGTTTCTCGCTTCTTGTTTTAGAAGTTGCCTCAGCCTCGGTCACAGACATCCCCTGAGGCTTTTCTTTTCCATTTATTTTGTCCATTTAAGGTTAACGTATTAGGGAGTTTTGCTACTGAGAGACTAAAATAAATACATTTGAAAGCGCTTTCCCAAAGCTCCTGTGCTGGCCATGGCCCTCTTCCCTGACTTCATCAGTATCCTTCAATACAGGCGGTATTAAGGCTACCAGGTTGAGGTTTTAGAAATATGCCACATTTTTATGTGTAATTCTGGAGAAAAACAAAACAACAACAAAAAAGAAGTGTACCTGTTTAGTTACGTACACTGAAAAATAGGAGATAAAATTTATCATCATAAAATTTCCTTCAATCATTTTTCAAAGCCTGTTGGCCTGTGACATGTTCCCGTGAAGTTCACTGTAGCAGTGTGGAGACTCAGTGCTAGCCCGGCCGCGCTCAGCATGGCTCCTGTCCTGCTCCCCACCCTTCAGCGAAGACCCAGGGCAGATGGACGCGGGTATGATGCTGAACACGGTCAGACTACCCAAAAATTAAATGCTGCATAGTAAGGATACCATCTATATTGTTTTCAGCTTATAGCTCTAAAAACATATATTGACATGATTATCAGTATTGTGATTTTACCCATTTTAAATGTGCATTAATTTAGTATTTGAGGCCTGAGGTATTAATAATTCAATCTAGGCAAATATACATATGTACGTGTGTGTGTATGTGTGTGTGTGTGTGTGTGTGTGTGTGTGCATGTGTGTATATAGCAAAATGAGGATTATATATATATGAAATCTTTATAATTATATTTCATAGGATGTAAGTTTTTTTGTGTTATTTTATTTCAGCATTTTGCCCCCACTGGGAGAAGGGCACCATCGTATTTGGCTAATGTCCACATTTTGATTTTAGTAGTATTATTTTGCAGTAGTAATGAACAAAGCCGGGCTTTCCACAAGAGGTGAACTCTGATAGCCACATTGAAGGAAAATAATAGTTGTCAAATTGAGCAGAGGAAATGGTCAGAAGGGAGAAGAGGGTGGAAACCTTGGCAAAGGCAAGAAAGCCAGGAAGCTCCTTGGCTGCTCTTTTTAGAGACTGATAAAAATATATTTATCGAAAGTCTTTCTTGACAGGTAGTCATGCCAGTGATTTCATTTGAAATTCCTCCTCATTCATCCAAAAGGAATAAATAAAATCCTTGAAAATGTTCAGATGTGGCGGTACGAATGTGCCTGGAGGCTGTGACTGCATTGTGTTGGGGAGTTCTTGTGGATACTAAACAACAGGCCCACTCGGGGGCAAAGGCCAAGTGGCCGGGGTCAGACATCTCTCGCAGGGAACTCTTGGACTTAGGAGATTTCCTTCCTCGTCAGTGTGTCTTTTCTCTTTGGTCTCGGGTTATGGATAAATAAGAAACTCCATAAATGGGCTAAGAAAATATGCCAGAGAAAGAACTAAGTCATCTCACATGTCATAAGATGATACACAATATTTAAAACTTTTTGCTGAGACATGTCCGTCCTGCCAACCATGTCTAGAGAATCCATCCCAATTCCTATGCATCCAACACCACTGGGAAAAATCGGTGTTCGATGCAATGCAGAAATGGGGTTTGTAGTAACCGTCTATGTCCTGTGTCTTAAAAAAAAGACAGATGAATGTCATCTTTCTTGACAGTGTCCTCAAAATATGCATTACGACCTGCACAGGTAGGGCAGTGATTTTAAAGTGCCAGGGTAGCTTTTAAAATTCCGGAAGAGGACACTTCATAGGCAGTCCTTTCAGGCTGAGAACAAAAACTATTTATATAAATATTTGCAGAAGAAATTTAATTTTTAAAAATGAGAACTCAGCCAGGCACGGTGGCTCACACCTGTAATCCCAGCACCTTGAGAGGCTGAGGTGGGAGGATGCTTTGAGCTCAGGAGATTAAGGCTGCAGTGAACTAGGATCACATCAACTGCACTTCAGCCTGGGCAGCAGGGCGCAACCTCTCTCTAAAAAACAAGCACAAAACTCCTCCATTTTTATCCATCAATGCTAACTATTCAACAAAAGCATGAAAACAGAATATGATCTGTCTCATGATCATAGGACCAATGATAAAAGTTTAACATGAATGGAATTATAAATTCTTCCTACCTTATTAAACACTGATTTAAACAAGACTAATGACAATGTGATATTAACTTACAGGTACATCGAAAACAAAAACAAAACACGCTTTTATGATATTTTGTTCCACGTGCTAGTGAACAAATCATGCACCATTTTTTTCCTACAGGAAAACTGAAGACTTTAATAACAAACTCTCCAAGGTCAAAATGAACACAGGTATGCTGTCTGTTAGTTTTCAACTCTCTCTTAGCCTTGCTCTCTAAAAATCGTGTTGGCCCTAAATCATTAGTTTAGCACTCTGCTGATCCTAAATGTGATTGTGAATTCTGGTTAGGTACGTAGCCTAGAGTCGTAACTTTTCTTCTTTGTATTTGTGCTCCACTCTCATAGCCATCAAAAGTCGAATTTTCTGTTCTGTTACTTGCTCCTACTTCCTTTTTCATTAATCACATGTTAAAGCACGCATAAACAATAGGAAGAGGTGGTATGTCATTTGTATGTGTACTTTTGAAATTGCTCACTTAAAAATAAGCTAAATTCAAAGGCAAGTTGCTCTAAGAGAAAATATCTAAACTTCTCCGTTTTATAGACTCTTTATGTTGAAGAAGTCAGCAGATTGAATGCCAAAACTTTATACGAAATCAGCTTACTTAACCTACAGTCACAATTGACATAGTGTTATAAGCATTATATGTTTAGATGTGAGAATAGTATCTCCAGATAGCTCCACAACCATGCCTCTGAACTGCATCATACACGTTTTAACCGTAGAAGTGTTTGTAACACACGCTAAGGACATACGAACTTTTTTCCACAGTAGAAATAATTTGGCTTCTAATTTTGCCTTCCCCTTTGAAATATACAGTATTAACTAATTCAAGAAACAACTTTCTCACTGCAATTTTGTAACCTGTGTTTAAATGATACCGTTTCCTATGCGCGAGTGATCACTGGAAAGTTGTTTGAGCCATCACCCCATGGCAGAGTAGAAGGGATGGCCCAGGATATTCTCTCAGGTCCAGCTGGTTGCCTTTTTGCTGTCTCCTGTTGCATCAAAGTGCCTACAAGGAGGATTACCAACCACTGGCGAGGACCAGTACCTAATCCCCAGGTCTAGCACAGAGCCTTGCGTCACGTTCTGGCCCTGGGGAGGCTGGGTGGGCAGGCTTCTGAGGATGCGGTCACCTTGCAGACATGTGGACAATGGGCAAGATGAGGATTCTGGAGACCGTCAAAACACACAGGGAAGGCTTAGCAATCAAGAGAAGTTACAGTCCTGCAAACGCATCACGCAGGCGCATCTTGATGATTGGAGATTTCAGATTAGACATGGCGAAAGAAGTAGAAAATATTATTAAGTAAAGGAGAGGGAAGAAAGCAAATAGAACAGAGAACCCACAGCTGGACTAGCATCAGCCGTGTTTTGGAGCTACAAAGTCACTCCAGCAGAAGTTCCACATGAAGAAGTGACATTTTCTTATCCTTCCAAGACGTCTCCCTGTAGACTTAAGCTGATCATAACTTCCCAGTATTCCTCATTTTATTGAGTGCTGATTTTCCTATTTATTATAACCCTATTATGACAGAGATTTGCATACATACTGAATAGACTGTGTTTATGTGCAGTACATTCAATAATTGCCCTTCCTGTTCATATAATTCAGTACTTCATAGCAAAGGAAGCACACAGAAATTTGTAAGTTTGTTTAAGTCACTAAGGTACTTGAGCCAAGTTACTGCTTAGCAGCATAAATGTAACCCTCTAAAGCATCCTCTCATTTCTAAGGAATAAGCTTGACTCTGGATGGGATGCAATTTGTATAGGATAATTTTGCTTATGTGGATGAACTTCCACTTATATATAATGATTGGAAAATATGGTATTCAAACTTATGCACAAATTTGATCAAAAGTGACTAAAAACTTTTGCACAAAATTCCAAAATAATATTTTTTATATAAACATACTACTTTTAAATAAATATATATATTTTTTACACACACATACACACACACACACACACATACATTGCCTTAGAAAGTTGAAAGTGTTGTGACTGTGTTTACAAAATAAATTAGGAATTTGTTCCTAAAGAGATAGTAAATAAAATTGACCTGCATTATCTACAGATAGGTAGATGATTGACAGATACATAGATACATAGATAACAGATAGATGAATAAAGTGGCCTTACAAGTTCTGATTTTTCTCATCCCCAAAATAGCTTCTAGCTCTTCTGACTTCTTTTGTCTATTTATATATAGATAGATAGATAATATAGATAATATACAGATAGATAAATAATGCAGATAGATAATCTATATAGATAGATAATGCAGGCCAGTTTTATTGATATATATATCAATATATCATTTAAATCAGAATATATCTTTTTAGTGTTTGATATATTGGATAAGCTAAATTCAATCAATATTATTTATCAATCAATAAAGAGATATATTCCCATTTAAATCTTCATGTGTCTGTCACTACAGTTAAAAAGCATTCTTTTAAGTTAAGTATTTGCTTTTAATCAATACATAATAAACTAGCCATGGGGAATGTGGTTAATTTTTCATGCTAAAGTGTCTAAGTAATATAGAAAATATACAAAACATGTTATATGTCCACTCTTAGAATTTTTAACCCATTACTTTCTTAGGCATATTTTAGCTATTGAAAAAGGGAGAAAAAGACATCAAATAATTCTCCATGTGTAATTTACCCACATGAGTGGTTTCTAGCAGTAGAAACAGCTTCCAGATATCTTGCAACTCAGCGGAAGAGCAGCCCAGGAGGGCTGCAGGTCATTAATGAGGACAAAGGGCAAGACCAGCATTAGGATTCTTAAGGATAAACTGGCACAGGAAAGGTAGCATCCTCATTTTAAGATCTTAAACGTATCTTCAAGGAGTATCAGAAAGTACCAATACATAAGAAAGTAGAAATAGAATATAACATTCTGTTCCAGCAATTTTACAAAAACCTCAAGTTTTAGAATTCAGCTCTTCATTAAACTTTGTTAAAGACAGATTCTCCATTTATTTGATCTAGGACTTAGCACTTCCTAAAATACGTAAATTGTCTAACCCAAAGATTCTCAAACTTTTTTGGTTTACACTGACTTTTAATGTCTCAGTAATTTTTTCATGGTGCTTCTAGGCCAAAAATACCTAACACTTATATTTATTAAGTAGTTAGGTGCTAACAACTTAATAAGTTAGTAATTACTTAATAAGTTAGTAATTACTTAATAAGTATTTTGTTTTGATGACTTAGAAGCCATTTGACAAAATAATACATATAAATTGAAAGAAAATAATTTTATTTCATTCTTTATAACAAAAATTACTTACTTTTTTTTTTTTTTTTTTTTTTTTTGAGACGGAGTTTCGCTCTTGTTACCCAGGCTGGAGTGCAATGGCGCGATCTCGGCTCACCGCAACCTCCACCTCCTGGGTTCAGGCAGTTCTCCTGCCTCAGCCTCCTGAGTAGCTGGGACTACAGGCATGCGCCACCATGCCCAGCTAATTTTTTGTGTTTTTAGTAGAGACGGGGGTTTCACTATGTTGACCAGGATGGTCTCGATCTCTCGACCTCATGATCCACCCACCTCCACCTCCCAAAGTGCTGGGATTACAGGCTTGAGCCACTGCGCCTGGCAAGAATTACTTACTAATGGTATGTGTGTGCCTGTTGCACACTGAAAAAATTCTCAGACCTTAGAATTGGATTGTACATGGCCACTCTCATTTACTGATCTAAAATGTTTTATAGGCCAGACGGGCACAGTGGCTCATGCCTGTAATTCCAGCATTTTGGGAGGCTGAGCCAGGAGGATCACTGAAGCCCAGGTGTTGGAGACAAGCCTGAGCAACATAATGAGACCCTATCTCCATAAAAATGTTAAAGATTAGCTGGGCATGATGGCGTCTGCCTGTAATCCCAGCTATCGGAGAAGCTGAGGCAGGAGGATCAGCTCAAGCCCAGTGAGCTGTGATCACATTGCTACACTCCATCATGGGCAACAGAGCAAGACCCTTTCTCTAAATGTAAATAAATAAAATGTTCTTCAGAAGGTACTTGCTTTTTATCAGAGCAACTACAAAGATCCCGGTTTTTCAAAAATATAATGTCATCAAAAGGAATACAGCACATACAGTCAGCACGGTGTTTTCCTTAAAAGCAGGAAGTATACCCCAACACCCTTGTGAATTCACCAACACAGCCCAGGGCACCTCAGTCCACAGTTTGAACACCGTAGGTGTAACCCGTGACCCTGGATCTTCTCATTCTGGAATTTTCTCTTTTCATCTGTGTGCTTGTTAGATGTTCAGAACTAAAAGAACTAGGAAATAAAATCACTCTTAAAGTGATGTCAGTTTTCACTTTCAACATCTTTAACTACACAACCATTGTAGGCCAGTTCACAGCTCCTGGAAGCAATAACATTACCTCCATCTTATCAGATACACTTGTCTCTAAGCCACTTTCAGTTTGCTGAGTTTGCTAGAATCCTCAATTACTTTTGGAGCCTCTCCTGAAGGAAACTTCGGTTGTTTCTACCATTTGTGTCACTTTCTTTGGGTTCTTAATTAAAACCTTTGATTGATTTGGCGCATTTTCTTTTAGGATTCTTTCAAGTCGGTTTTCTGGTTAAATGATTTTCTACATTAAGAATTGGTTATTTTAAACGTATAGTTTAAAGAAGTTAAATTTAATATGAGAATCACTCCACTGATTTTAAGTTTTATTAATCTTAACTATTTATAATTTTTATGAAAAATTCATTCAAATCATACTTCCAGGCATCGTTACTAATCTAAGTTCTCTCATGGCCAATAAACACTCTTGATGCTTTCCCTATGAAAACAAAGAAAAACGAAAAATAGGAACGTGACGATATATAATGATTATATAACTATATTGGCGGTTATGTGGTCTTTTTTTATAACTTTCAAAAAGATTTGATTTAATTTTGTTTTACTTAATGAGCAGAATGAGAGGAATGAACAAAACTATTTATTGCACATACCATATTACAGAGGAATGTAAGGATGGAATTTGAATCTGGTCAAAAATAGAACACTGGCCTTTCCATTTCGAAAGACTTCTCTTCCAAATTTAGAAGTCTAAACTTCTCACAGCACACTAAAATGGCTGATGCACTTACACGTATTTTACTTTGCATTGTGACTTGCACGAGTTTAATATTAGATCGTAGTACACATATTGCTAAAAGTATAAAAGCAATAAATGAGGCCAGGTGTGGTGGCTCATGCTGGCAATGGGAGGCCAAGGTAGAAAGAGCACCAGGGAGTTTGAGACCAGCCTGGGCAACATAGCAAGACCATGTCTCTACAATAAGTTAAAAAGTTAGCCAGGGATGGTGGTGTGTGCCTGTGGTCCTAGCTACTCAGGAGGCTGAGGCAGGAGGATTGCTTGAGCCCAGGAGTTTAAGGCTGCAGTGAGCTATGATGGCACCACTGCTCTCCAGCCCAGGTGACGGAGCAGGACTCTGGTTCTAAAAATAAAAATTTAAAAAGTAAAAGCAATATACTACTTTCTGTAAACATAGTCATTTCAATGCCATATATATCATTTTAATTAGGCTAGTTATTTCCATAACTAACAATAACTACAGAAAGAATGAACTTTCCATAATGCCATGTGTTCCTCTATGAATTCTAAAAAAAAAAAAAAAAAAAAAGTGTCATATCTCTGTCACTAAAAATTTTTACTGCGAGAATTATTCAGGCTCTCTTTGGGAATTCTAACAGATAGAACATGGTAAAACTTAAATGATATTAACTTAAGACTCTCTTTGGGAATTCTAACAGATAGAACATGGTAAAACTTAAATGATATTAACTTAAAAGTGTGTTGTACCATAGCCCTTAATCCTGAAATAGAGTTAGATTAAATTGAGTTTAAATGGTATAAACAAAATTGAGTTCTGTGCCTGAGTTTTCACAAGGAAAACCATAAAATGTTAAGTATTAAGTCTTCCATGCTTTCACTAAAACAGTGACATCTATTTCTAAGGCAGATCCCTGATCTTGTTTTGTTTTGTTTATTGTAGTTTGAGGGTGGTGTGAAATTGGCAGGTGCATTCCGTGGTTACCGACTCTGTTCATCTTTCTCTTGAATGTCTGGCACATTTCACTTAAAATGCATGATACCGCATGTGCTTTTTCTGTTGCTTTGGCCTCTGCTATGTCATTTTTTTTTGCTTCCAGATAGTGGTGGGTCTGCTCGCAAACGTGCTGCCATGTCTGTTACGCTAACATCTGTGAAGAGAGTGCAAAGTTCTCCAAACCTATTGGCTGCAGGTATAATATCGCTAACTCACAGAATGTCGCGCTTGAATGGCTTCTAGCTCTTCTGAATGTTTTTGTTCTAAACATAAAAAGCAAAGGAAAGTGAGATCTTGTAGGAGACATTTTACATGTATAATTAAAAACAGCAGTCACTTAACAAAAACAGGTTGAGTAACTGCAAGTGTTAATAACTATTTAAGTTTTTGTTATCGCATGAACTTAAGTAACATATTTCATTAGGATAATTCATAGGTTATTTTGGGGGGATTAACCTAAAAACTGCTGGGGTAGGAGTACAGGGATACAGGATGAAAAGAGGGATTCATAGGAACCCAACTCTTCATTAATTAGATTCTTTGTCAAAAGTTGCAAACAGAATGATAGAACATTAGCTTTGAAAGAGACCTTTACTGTCCTTTAATCCAATCAGCAAAGACCCTTCTAATATATATATATACACATACATACATATATATATACACACACACACACATATATATACATACATATACATACACACACACACACACACACACACACACACTTAAACATATCAAAATCTTGACCAATTAAGATTAACATGTACCCCCCACAAGTAGGAAGTCACTAGGGGTATGACTTTTCAGCGTCCACTCAAGTGGTCTCTTTATAATAAATCTCTATCATGACTACCTGGGTCACAGTACCTAAGTTAGGCACAGTACCTAAGGCACAGTCTGCATTGGAAGGGGGTGCAGCTGTTAGAAGGTCAAAGGGAGACCAGCAAGCCCTGTGCCTCTAGACCCTGAAATAGACCCACACCCTTTGGTGACTGGTTGTTTGGTCGTCTGGTTGGGTAGTTGCAGTTTGGGGATTACTTGTTTTTCATTTATAAGATTAATTGGTCTTACAGCAGAAGTGGGAAAGGGATGGAGAGTCTTCAAATAATTTTGAATCTCACTATGCTGTCACAATCTTTTACACACGTACATCTAGCAGTTGATTAAATACTCAAGGTGTTCTTCACTTTACGGCCACTTGATTCTAAACTACTGAGCTTTCCTTGAGGAAAAAAATAAACTTCCATATGGAGAATCTCACTTCCATTCACCACCTCTAATCCACACATGGATTTCAATGTCCACATTTAAATGCCAGGCTAGTGAGTTCAATTATATATGAAGTTAAAAGAAAATGCAAGTTGCATTGCAAGGTTTGTAGTATGACCTCATTTTGCTTAAAAAAAAAAATCTTTATACAAATCTCTATTTGTACGTATTGGCTCATGTGTGTATGAACCCAAAATGGTGTTAGAAAAACTACAGATGTGCTTAAATTGGATACCACAGGAAACAGGAATGAAGGCAAGTAAGACAATAAGTTTAAGAGTTTAGGGCTGTCATGTTATTGGAATGCCAATACCCTGAATAGCGTTGGCATTTCAACCAAATAGGATCTCAGCCCAACCTCCTCAGACGTGAACCACTGATGCACGTGCTGGGGAATAGCACACTGCATCAACAGTGGCAATTTGGAGAGTTGAAACTGGAATGTATGCAATTTCATATAATTCTACTTACTAGAAAAAGTTTAATGCTTCAGAATTAAAGCAAAATAAAAAGATTTCACACTTCAAGAATACGAAATAATCTTCAGTATAACAACGCAGCTTTGGGCTATTTTAAGTTTTCTATCACTAGGAGTAAGATTCCTAGAGAATGACGTCCACTGAATTTTGGACGTTGTTGTTTAAAAGTGGCCCTCTTTTGTGTCAATTAGACACATAAAGTAAGATCGCTTTTTCATTTTTTGTTTGTTTCTGGTTTTGTTTTCGTTTTTTGAAATGAAGTTTTGCTCCGTCTCCCAGGCTGGAGCGGAGTGGCCCAATCTCGGCTCACTGAAACCTCTGCCTCCCAGGTTCAAGCGGTTCTCCAGCCTCAGCCTCCTGAGTAACTGGGATTGCAGGCACCTGTCACCACGCTTGGCTAATTTTTATATTTTTCTTTAGTAGAGACATAGTTTCACCATATTGGCCAGGCTGGTCTTGAACTCCTGACCTCAAGTGATCCACCCGCCTCAGCCTCCCAGAGTGCTGGTACTACAGGCATGAGCCACCACGGCCAGCCCTCTTTTCTAAAGTAGTTTTCATTGTATTTTTAATTAAGAAGTCTGCATTATTATGCACAACTGCATTCTATGTAGCTCTCAAAAGAACTTATATGACAGTGTCTTTATGTGAGTCAAAAGAGAATTGATAAATATTGCCTTCAATATTGTTAAAATACAACAGCCTTTATGTAAAACCTCCACAAAAGGTCCAAAGCCACTTTGTCAATATGGCATATCAGTTAAAAGGGATTTAAATAAAACCTGAGCATAGAGATTATGATGTGACATGTATTACAAACACAGCTATGTAAAATCTATCATGTTAGAATCATAACAGTACAAAAGGCCATTGAGGGGATCCAGTTCCACCCCTGACATGGAACCAGGAATGTCTTGCACAAAATCTCAGACAGATACTCACCAGTTTGTTCCTTGACATGGGGAAAAGCGCTGGTGAAGAGCACACAGAGCTCTTTGTTCTTCAAGACCCTGTTAGTACATTCAGGAAAGGGAAAACAGCAGGAAAGGGAAAGACTTACACCATTTAGTCACTGGTGGATTTTCAGTGAAGCCATGACTATCTATTAAACAACACTAGAAATTAAAGACTCAGACTCCTAGAGTCCTAGCTTTGCTTTTTTACAAGTGATTGTGCATCACCAGTGTTGCAGCTTTGGGGGAAAACCGTTTTCCCCATGTATCTGCCAAGCCATTTACCTGACCGACCTTTTTTTTTTTAAGTAACCTATATTCTCTTTACTTGATATGGATCCATGATACTTTCTATTTCCTGCTCCAAAGAACAGGTGTCCTCCCTTTCCCCGGCTTTCCTGCAGGAATAAAATAAAAGCCGGGCCATGCTTAACGGTGTCCACATAGAAGACTATAATAAAAGAGCAAATCAGGACTGGGTGTTTGAAGTATCTATAACTGGATTTATTTTAAAGAAAGAGGAATGATGTGTACTTCGGTCTCCTTAAAAGACCACTCACTTCAAAGCCGACTTTAATCATCGACATAAGCTTTATTAAAATATTGGTTCATCCTCAATAAGAACATGGACACAGAGAGAGGAGCATCAAACACCGGGGCCTGTCAGCGGGTGGGGGTTAGGGGAGAGATGGCAGGTGGGGGGTTTGGAAAGGGATAACATCAGGAGATATACCTAATGTAGATGACAGGGGAATGGGTGCAGCAAACCACCATGGCACGTGTATGCCAATATAACCAACCTGCATAGTCTGCCCATGTTCCCCAGAACTTAAAATGTAACAAAAAATAAATAAGTTTAATTTTAAAATATGTTGAAAACACTGGCTCATCCTGAAGTTTTAACCCATGGCCATTTTCTCCTTTCTCTTAATTCTGCACACACATGTCTACTGTGTGCTGCCAGGCCTTTCAGTAGAGCCCACCACTGTTACTGTCCAGCATTTCCAGTGGCACAGGGACAGATTCGTTTGGAAATCCCTGGGCCCAGGATCCCAGGAAGAGGCCCACAGTTGAGCCTAGAGTGTCTGTCCTCTGATTTTCCCACTTACTGTTTCCTGGGGCTCCACCGTCTTAACATAGTCACCACTGTGAAGAAATAGAGCCTGCCCCTACAGACTACCAGTTAGAAGGAGATGATCTTGAGCGTCCTTCAGACCAGCGCAGTACACCCTCTTGTTTCTCACCATACCTGCTCTGCTTGCATCTCCAAGCCTCTGGCTCCCATGACCTCATCCCTAGCACATACCACACAGCCTTCCTGTTTATCTCGGTTTTACCAAACCAAGCATAAAATAAACCCCCTGTCCTCCAGCAAATGATCAGAATGCAATCATTGTTATTAATGCTGCTTTTCTTTTCATAAAGTAGCCTTGGGCTGTTGGATTGGCTTTTCCCAAATCCCAAAAGTTATTTTTCATTATCCTTTCCCAAATCCCAAAATTTGTTCACTGTTCACAGTGGATGGCACCCTTGTGGTTATTAAATCTCGCTCCTGAGTGTCCCAAAGCAGAATTCTAATAATTGCTCTATATTGCCAAACTGTGTTTTTCTTTATCTTCATCATGTAACTGATCTAAGAATTTCAATCATTTCTGCTTCCAGCACATCCTAGGAGTAGGGCCAGGCCTCGTAGCGCACACCTGCAGTCCCAGCTAACCAAAAGACTGAGGCTGTAGGATATCTTCCGCCCACTATTTCAAGGCCAGACCCTGGAAACAGTAGCAAGACCCCATCTCTAAAACATAAAATAAAAATTTTAAATTGTATAAATTTTAGACGTAGGGTCCAATAAACATTTCATGCATAATTCTTTGAAGTAATTTTTCTCTATGGTACCCATTTTATTGCTCCATTTTTAAATTAATTGGAGATAAAATCCATACAAAGTTATCAATGATCAGAAAGAATGGGAATTCATTTGTCTTCTCTAGCTCACCTGAGCAGGAATCATTCTGATGCACTCGGTGCTGATGCACATATGTTTCTTCCTTCGATTTGGAAAGAATCCATATCAAATATTTTATCTAAAAATCAGATGCTTGCATTTTTCAACCCATTTTTATCATTCTAAATTCAAATGTTTAAACTTGAAAATAACTATTCTGAAGCATTAAAAGAAATACAAAGCCTTTTTCAGCATGTAAGATTCCTGTTATATGAATTGAGATAGGAATCTAATAACGGTCCCAGGGATCATGTAGAAGAAATCCAGGAACTGGACAGCAGGTTGGGCTAACCATCCTACCCCTAGGATCATTTCCAAAGTTAAAGCTTAATCAATCTAAATGAAGTTGACCATGTGCTTTAATAGAACCAGCCAACACAAGCTGATAACTTCAAATATACATAAGTTAAACGTGCAAACCAATTACCTCAAATGCGCATATAGAAGATTCTGAAATATATAACTTCAATAAAATTGATAGTATATCACTGATAACTTGCCAACTGCCTTACCAAAAGCAATTTATTAGTACTAAAATTTATTTCCACAGCTTACTAGCTGAAAGACAGTGGAACATATTCTAATGGCTCTTTCATATTTGAGTATAACATGACCGTTACATGGCAATAAGAAAAAAACTAAAAATCTAGAGAATAATTTGAAAATGTCACATGATATGGTAGACGGGTCTACAGTTTCTTAAGGTAAAAACTAAATTGCAGTATACAGTTCTCTAACATGGGAGTTAAATATGCTTATTAACGGCAGGGCATTGGAAGCTAAGGATCTGGGGGTTTGAATCAGTGCTGGGAGAAGCACTCACTGTTTATAAACAATGATCCTTTAATTTGATATTTAGAAATTCATACATCCATCTTTGGCCATAATCAGATTAAAATTGCATGTTGCAACATTATCGAGGGGAAAAATTAGTGATTGCTATATAGATATTTGTGTATTATAGTTATTTAATGAATGACATTCTTATTAAAGTAAAAATAAACGTACAAACCTCCCTTTGGCATGTTTGACATACCCAGATTTTAAAACTGAAATATTATTTGCAAAAATAATGCCTATAGTTCTTTGCCATGTTATTTTGACTGGGTTATTCATTTATTTCACCCTAGTCTTAATTTCAACATTTCTTTTTTTTTTTTTTTTTTTTTTTTTCAGGGCGTGATTCTCAGTCACCAGACTCAGGTACAGAAAACATATTCTGAATAACTATTGCATTATTTTGTGACTTTTTAAAAACACATTCCTAGCCACATTTCTGGCTTCATGTAAAACTTATATTTCATATATTATTATACATATTAAATTAAACCTCTAGTAAGAACATTACAATTTTGGAAATGAAAATAAATTTTATAAAAAATGTTTAAGTGAACGTAGATATTTTTGTATCCAATTGTTTTCCTTTAATGAAAGCTTGGAGATCTTACCATGGCAATCAAGAGACACTGAACGGAGATGCTACATATTCCTCTCTTGCAGCAAAAGGTTTTAGAAGCGTTCGACCAAACCTACAAGATAAAAGATCACCAACTCAGGTAACCCTGTGCACTCTTTACTATGTGATATTAAGGCTTGGTTATTAGACCCCTGCTTAAAGCCCCTTCCACAGTGTGCATACTTCAGTGCATGTTTTATTTTTAATATGTTTTTGCTTTTGTGTTTGGTTTGCTCGCCAGGCTTGTATTTACAACATGGAGAACAAATTTTAATAAATGAGGATTTTGTTTTATTTCTGATTAAGCTCATAAAAGTATAACAGTTTCTAACATAATCTTTAGGATATATTCTAATTCTTTAAAAGCTAACAGCTGATGCTTTGGATTTAAACTGATGAGGTCAGCAATACATTACATATTCAATAACTATGAGTATGCAACTATTATGTTCACTAAACGGACTCTGTGTTGGAGATATTGGTAAAATTGTGCCACAAGCGTGAAAATTGTTATAAAACATGCTATTAAATAAACCATATATATATTTCAAAGTCTAATTTAAAAATATGCCAAGAGAACATGTGTTCACTTTTAACACAATTTCCCAGAATATAGGTAGAACAAATGTTATAATGTATTCTCTGGAAACACCTTTTTCCCCTAAGGGCAAACATTGATAATAAATGTAAATGCATTCTAAATGGAATGAAAATGATCACTCAATCTAGCTAGCGATGTGGATAGCATAATCAGAAAGTGTGGCATTGCTTTACTTCTGTAAGGACAAGGTCAACACTGGTTTCTTTCATGACTAACTTTGACTTTCTCTCTCTTTTTCTTTCAACTTTATTTCTTTTTCTGGATCCCTTTGTCAATCCAGGCACCCCCTCCACCAGATAGAAAAGAGAGCTTCCATAGCTCTTTGATAACCAGTCACACAAAGGCTGTCCTTTTAGACCAATTAGTAACTAACGCACAAATTCCCTCCTGTCCAGAGTACTTCGCTAACCAAAAACCTCCTCAGGGAACTATGTATTCCAATGAAGATTCCAGACAGACAATTGTATATTCCGAAGAATCTAACACAACCATGTCATATACACAAAAACTCACTAATCCACTACCAGCAGCTTCCAGCACGGATCCCGCACCATTCATTAACATCAACACCCCAGTTCTACAAGAGGACTACAGGCAAGATTCTCAAACTCGGAGAATTTCTACCTTGAAACTAACCCATAACCAGGATCTAGGAAGTAGCAGCCCCATTAATACTCCACAGTTTTCCAAATCTGTCGAAGTTCCATCATTTCTCCAAAGGTCCCGCTCACCGCCCCCTCATCCAGTGCCTGAGACACACACAGCTTCTCTTTCCATTCAGATAGCTCCCCTTTCAGGCCAGGATCCTGAAAGCCACAAACGGCTACCTGAGCTTCCTCCAGAGACTGCAAAGATACCTCTTCAGCAAGAGAGACAAAAACCTGCCGTTGCAGCGGCCTCGCCGTCCTCAGACTGCAGGGTGGTACACGACGCTTCTCAGTCTCTTATTAACACACACGTACTGTAGAGACACTAACTTTTTTGGTTTGGGCTTCTCATACGACCTAATGTTTTGTTAGTTTCCAAGCAGGAGGGGAAAGGAGAAAGAAACCATTTTCCGATTTAAAACCCTACTAAATTCATCAGCAAATTTCTAGGTATTTTTCGATTTGAGTATACAGATCTTTCATCCAAAAATCATGTTCTAAAAGTTTTTTTTCTTCTAGATATTTATGAGAAATTACTGATGGGTCAGTTATCACTTAAGACACTGCAAACTACTTCGGGATGTAAAGCATGTTTAGGTTTCAAAGAAATATTTTTCATATTAGAACTTTTTGTACTTAGTTCTACTTTATTTACATGTGTAAAATCTCTTCAAAGAATTGTCAATTATAGTTTGCTTTGGTAGGGAATAGTTAATTTTAAGCAGTATCTATCTCTTTGCAACTCAATATTAATTTTCACTAAAACTTGATCAGTTTATCATTTCAGAAAGTATATTAGTCAACTTTTATTATCCAGACTTGCAGGAAGTAATCTTTCTTTCCATGCATGTAGAATTCTCTCATGGCATCCTTCTGCTCACATGTATTAGTCTGTTAGCAGAAGAAATGTGTTTCTCTTTTTGACTTTCCATAAAATAATGTAGTACTAAGAGCATAAACTTTAAGGATAAACTGTAGCTTTTAATCCAAGCATCATTGACTATGTGATGAGATATTCATCTATACTTGTCTGTGAGTCTGAACAAAGAAATGAGACTAATAATTGATCCTTAATTCATAGGTTATGGTAAGACCAGGAAATTACCATGGACTAGATAGAGCAAGCCCTCAATAAATGATAGCTATTAATAAAAGATGACATCGTAGCAGCAACAGCAGTAGTGTTCATATTGAAAACATTGGTGCCTAAGTAAATAATTTGTATATTACTCCTTTTTGTATCTGAGTTATCCAAAACATATATTTTTTTATTTTTAATTTTTTGAGACACCGTCTCACTCTTGTTGCCCAGGCTGGAGTGCAATGGCGTGATCTTGGCTCACTGCAGCTTCCACTTCCCAGGTTCAAGTGATTCTGCTGCCTCGGCCTTCCAAGTAGCTGGGATTACAGGCACATGCCACCACACCCAGCTAATTTATTGTATTTTTAGTAGAGACCAGGTTTCACTATATTGGTCAGGCTGGTCTCAAATGAGGAGATATATTTTTAACTGTAGAAAGTCTCCAAAAGATAACTAATTGACACCAAGATACCCCCACCCACTCATAAAGTAAATGATTAAAAAGACAAGCTAGTTTTATCATACCTCTACTAAAATATCTTCTCCAACAGCGAATCAAGATGTACAAAATTCACTCTGTAGAGCAATTTCTTTTAATTAAGGTAATATGTTCTGAAAGCCCCCTGTGAAATCAGATGATAATCATAACATTAATAGCAGCTAACAAATACGAAGGGTTTACTCTATGTAGGCCCTGTTCCAGCTTGTTTATGTTTATTAATAATTTCCACAATCTCATGGAGTAGGTATTACTACTGTCCTTATTTTATTGATAAAGAAACTGAGGCACACAACTTACTCCCCCAGGGTCATGCAGCTGGCCAAAGGTAGAACCAGGATACAAACCCTAGCAGGCTGGCTGCAGGGCTGGCACCCAGAACGACTGCTAGCTCTCATTGTGAAAGAGTTACTCACCAGTGACAAGGGGATACGGGGCCGTGACACTGGGAGCTAAGGCAGATGTGTCTTGATGGGGTTCAGGAGTCCAGGAAGGTCTGAGGTAGCAGAAGCCCTCTGCAACTATACAGACTGACCTGTCCCAGTGTCAGTGGGCAGACTCACGGGCATCCCAGGATGGGCACGCCAGGAAGCAGGGGTAGGAGAAGTCACAGGAACACGTGTCAGTCACTGGACTCAGCCAACATAGTTTGCTGCTTCAGAATGGTTTTGTGATGTTTGAGAGCAAGTTGATAACCTTCGTTTTGCATGGTTTTATCCAGGCTGAGCGGAGACAGTCGTTTCATTATATAATCCCCAGGGTATAAGCACCATCCAAAAGTTAAGATTTGAGATCCTGTCACTGCTATTCATTCCACAAATATTTATTGGGTGCCTGACCTATGTAAAATCTGTTCTAGTGACAAAGCCGGATTTGAAACCATTCATGCTTAAAATTTGTGTGTGGCAGGAGGGGCAAACATTATAAGAACTTGAATAAATTACATATATTAGATTACTCTATGGAAATTGAATCATGCCATGCAAAGTTGAGATGTGGAGACCAGATGTCATGTCAAGAATGGTAGCTCAGTCAACAGAGCTCACCGAAAACACAGAACAGCTTTGAAGGGGAAGAATATTCCAGGCAGAGGAAACGTCTCATGTAAAGGTTTTAAGGTTGATCACGCTGGGGCTGTGGGAGGACCAGAAGGAAGCCTAAGGGAGGGAGAGGAAGTAAGTGAGGTGAGAGTGACAGGAAGTGAAGTCAGAGATAACAGAGACGAAATTCAAGGATTTTGATGTTTACGCTCAGTAAAAATGGAGGCCACTGGAAGATGTTGAGACTACCACCATCATTATTTGCCTTATATTTTAACAAAATTATTCTGGCAGCTCGGTGAAAAATGTACCATAGTGGGGCAAGGAGGACATCAGGCAAACCAGTTAGGTAACTACTGCAGTCATTTGGGTGAGAAATGATGGGGGCTCCAAGCAGGGGCCCGCAGAGGAGGTGGTGAGAAATCAGATGGTGAGAATGTATTTTGAAAGTTGAGCTAAAGGACTTCCTGGCAGATTGCATGTGGGATGTGAGGAAGAGAAAAGTCAAGGTTGACTCCAGCTGGAGGATGGCATTGCCATCAGCTCAGACTGGACAGCTGTGGGTGGAGCAGGTTGGTGGAAACTTCAGAGGTTCCGTTTGGGATACAGGAAGTTTGAGGTGTTTGTTAGACACCCACACGAAGTGGTCAAGTATGCACTCGGATGTGAGAGCCTGTACTTCAGGGGAAAGGTCCTGATTGGAGGTACGAGCCACTGGCTAATCGATGGGTTTTGCGGCCGTGAGGTGGCGTGAGATCACCGGGGAGGGAGGACAGAGGAAAGGGGGGAGAGGCAAGAGTTGAGCCTGAGTGAATCTCAGCATTAAGAGGAAGAAGCAGCAGAAGAGACTGGAAGCGGTGTCCCCTAAGGGAGGAGGAAATTCAGGAAAATGTGGCATCCTAAGAGCCATGTGAGGAAAACGTGTGGAAAGGAAGCGATGGTTAACTGCGTAAACACTGTTGATAAGACAAGTATGAAATGAAAGCTGAAAACTTACCATTGACTCCGTGGTGGGGAAGGAGGCTTTCGTGGAGTGGGTAAGAGAGAGACTGGGAAGGGATTGGTTGGGCAGTCAGCTCTTTCAAGATCTTATTAACATAAAACCATTCATTTAGTTACTCGCCCTCCCCAAGCAGCAGTTTTCTCATCTATAAAACGGGGACAATAATAACAACCATTCATAGAACTGCTGGGAGGTTTGAGTAAGATAAGCATATAAGGATCTGGGCATGGTACCTGTGTCATGGTAATTCCTCAACGTATAGCAGCTGTCATCATGTTTAAATGATATTTTTCCAAATTATGCATGTGATTGGAAAAAGAAATATAATATTTTCAACAATACTGGTTGAATATATATATATATATATATATATATATATATATATATATATAATTTTTTTTTTTTTTTTTTTTTTTTACTGGTAGATAAAAGTTTATTTCAACAGACTTTCAGTTTGTTCCAAGATGGTGTGTCTTCTTTTATCAGGCTTTGTAAAAAAGGTAGCATGAAACTGCTGCAGTTTTTATCCTCTGTCTAAAATTTTGGTAAGAACATTTAACCCAAGATCGGCCTTCTCCACAAATTTGTAAGTACAGTGCAGTACTGTGAACTATCAGCACTGTGCTGTGCAGCGGATCTCTAGAATTTATTCATCTTCTTTCTCTTTCTCTCTCTCCCTCCCTCCCTCCCGTCCTCCCTCCCTTCCCTCCTTCCTTCCTTTCTTTCTTTTTCTTTCTTTCTTTCCTTCTTTCTTTTCTTTCTCTCTTTCTTTTCTTCTATTTCTAAAAAACAAAAAGTATTCATCTTGCTTTATGCCAACTAAAACTTTATGCCCACTGAATAACAACTCACTTCCGCCTTCCCCCAGCCCCTGGCAACCACCACTCTCTTCCCTGCTCAGACATTTGTCCTTCTGAGACTGGCTTATTTCACTTGGTATAATGTCCTCCAGGTTGCTCCATGTGACAGCGTATGGCAGGATTCCCATCTTTTTTAAGGATGAGTAGTATTCCATTGCGTGTATGCACCACATTTTCTTTATTTATCCATCAGTGGACATTTGGCTTGTTTCTACATATTGGCTAGTGTGACATGCTTCATTTTTAAGTCTCATTTTCCGTGTAATGATCTTTCACAATGGTGACCTTTCCGTTTTAAACATTTGCACTCCACATTCTGGTAAGTCTTAGCGAGTGCCGAGTGCTGTAAGCTATACACTGTGAATCAGCCAAATATGTGCTCCATTATAAAGAATTAGGCTCCCAGGAACTAGCAGGCCTGAGCAATAAAAGTACAGCAAGATGAGAAAAGTACATTTCAATGTTCCAGAAGTTTCACTTACATAGTTTTGTTATTATTAAAGTCTGACCATTTGTTTAACAAGAAAACTACAGGTCACTGCTAGAAATTCTCTTCATAGTTGACAGTTTTTCACAGTGTTTTCTAAGCGGCACGTGCTTTAATTGACCTCCTGCAAACAGACCAGAAAGGAGGCATGTTATTCTTCAGTCACTGTGTGACCAGATATCCTGTTGCTAAAAATGTCACATTGTTCTCAGTGTCAAATAAGTGAAGGTATCAGCCAGACCCTTTGGAAAGACAGCAAAAAGCTGGACCCCGGACAGTTTCTATGGCATCTGTGCTGTGTTCTTTGCTTCAGGAAGATAAGCTTGTCCTGTCCATTATGAAACGACATAATCAATCATTTGCAGAGGCCTCACCCTCACAGCTGCCACTGCACATATGTTGGGGACTCAAAGGGGAATTTGCCTGCCTGTCGTGTAGAAGGAGAGGAAACTCATTTCTTTGGCTCCATGGGATCCGTGTGTAGATGCTAAGGAGGACAGAGTAATGCAGACATGTCAGCAGTGGGCGGTAAAAGGTGCAGAACTACAGAACACACTTTCTGGAACATTCCTATCAAGACCAGCCCCGATCGTTGATGTCTATTTGCATGGCTTCCTTTCTGTAGGGTCGTAATGCCATTAGTTGATCAGATCTTTGGCAATTTCTCCATCTGATGTCTGTGCACACGCATGCATATGTGTGTATTTACATGATTGAACATTAGAGAATACTTGGGAGCCCAACATGAGTTTAGAAATAAAACCTCCTCTTCAACATCTCCCAATAGATGGGCATCCAGCCTCTTCCGAATTCACTTAATGAAGAGCTCGGCCACATTCGGAGGCAGCAATCCAGTGCTCGGCCATTTCTGAGACCTAATTATTAGAAAGCATTTTTAATGCCGGGTCGTGATGTGCCTTCCTTAACTTCTGCACGGTTATCCACAGAGCAAAGGAGAGGAAACGTTCCTCCGCCTCTGTCTGACAGTGTTCATGTGATTTTTCTCCTCCCTACGCTGCTGCTGGCTTTGTGCAGAGCGCTCCTGTTCCCTGCCAGCGTTTTAATTTTTTAAAACATGCTTGTCCTTTTTTGAGAGCCGCTACAGCACGCCAGGCTCTGTGCTAAGTACTTTACATTGCCCCACTTAATTTTTATAGGCTTTAAGAGATGGGTTTTATCCATGTCTAGATTTTATACATGAAGGAACTAGGGCCAAGGAAATGAAACAGCTTGCCCACGTCTGTCTGACTGGAGACCCACAGCTCAGCCAGTAGCCTCTGCTGCCTCTACGTTCTCACACAAGAGGATTCTCAAATCCCAATCCCATATTTTGGCATTATTCTTAAAATACAACACTTTCCCAGAGGCAAAACCGTATTCCCCATCTGAATACCACAGAGTACCGGAGAAATACCTACTCCCCTGATTCAGATGCCACATGCCATCGGTGTGCCCGATCTGTGTGACAATTTTACATCATTTGTCACCCAGGTCTTTGGTGGGGAGCATATGGTCAAAATACTTTTTATTATGAGGCCGTCAGACAATCTCACATCATTGCAATGCAGGCGGTACAGCCAGGCCTTAGGAAAACGGGCAGCGACCACGCAGCTGCTCCCCGTCCTTCCCAATTGCAGGGACTGCATAGAGTTCCCTATGTCTCTCTCTCTCTGTTTCTGGTCTGTCATGACTCCAAGTTGCCCACAGGTTTCCATGACATTCTTTGACTTCTTGCATTTGGGTACCCCACAGCTACCTGAAGGGCCATTCCGTGTCATGTAATTCAAATTCCCAGGAGGGAGTCAGGGCCCCACTGGCCTAGCAGAGTCCAGTCCTTCCCCCTTCCTAACCAGCCGTGGCCAGCAAAATGGTGACCCGGCACAGACACAGCGGCCCAGCATGTCCCCTCATACCCCCAGGACAGGTCAGGAGAGACGGGGGCAAATTGTCCCAAAAGCATGTGGGGATGGGAGGTAAAGGTTGTTGTTGTTTTTTTGTTTTTTTTTTTTTGCATTTTAGGTTTTGGGGGTACATGTGAAGAACATGCAGGATTGCAGCATAGGTACACACGTGGCAATATGATTTGCTGCCTTCCTCCCCATCACCTATATCTGGCATTTCTCACCCTTTCCTAGATATTTTCTTTTCAAGTCAATTACTGTCAACGCTGCTGGAAAAAAGAGAACAAAAGCCTGTCAAATTTCTTTGCTTGACATTTTAATATATATCCCTTATGTTTCTTGAGAAATGAGGCCTAGAGACTCAATACAAAATATGTTAAGAGAGAGACGTCAGGGTCCTCGAGCACAGGGCCATGTCAAGCCTGGGGTGGAAGCCAGTTCTTTCCCCCAAATACCTATTTTGTATACTGTAAATGAGTTTTTTCCTAGAATATTTAAGTTATTAGATCTTTTTTTTGAAAAATTAAAATGCAGGTTTATTAACACTCACACATTATTTTAAGTTTAAATACTTTATTTAAGGCAAAACAATTTTTTAAACAGAGTCTTGCTCTGTCATCCAGGCTGGAGTGCAGTGGTGGGATCTCGGCTCACTGCAACCTCCACCTCCCAGGGTGAAGCAATTCTCCTGCCTCAGCCTCTCAAGTAGCTGGGATTACAGGCACCCGCCGCCATGCCTCGCTAATTTTTGTATTTTTAGTAGAGACAAGGTTTCACTATGTTGGCAAGGCTGGTCGTGAGCTCCTGAGCTCAGGTGATCCACCTGCCTCAGCCTCCCAGTGCTGGGATTACAGGTGTGATCCACCATGCTTGCCCTATTACATGTTTACCTCACCTTAAATTAATTAAGAATTATTTAAGATTGCCATCAGTAAATTGGAAATTGTCAAACATGTCCATTCTCTCAACTAAAACTGAAATAAGCAAAAATATAGACTTTGAAAATATTATTGATGAGTTTTCTTGCGTTAAAAACTCCAGACCCAGTTTTTTTTCTCTTTTCCTATGATGTGGAATGGTCTTTATTTAAATTTTTGACATTTTTGTTCATTATGGGTGTTTTTTCTTTTTTGCATTGATTTTGATTCTCTTTCAAAGATTGCATTGAAACAGAATTTATCTCAATTAGTGTTTAAATTTGGACCCCAAAAAGCACTTTACTCACCTCTCCCTAGGCCTGGCCATGCACTGCTTCTTCACATCCCAGCTTCACACCTACCCTCCTTCACCTCCAGCTTCTGCATCTACTGAATCAGCAGCTGATGGCTTAGGAGCTTATGACTATAGGTGTGCTGTCACTGAGTTTATGAGCAAACTAAAGATCACGTTACCCATGACTATGGTGGTTTTAGAGACAGTAAGCTTTAGCTTTTGGTATGCTTCAAGGCAGAGGATATGGGCAAATCAACCCCGCCTTGAGGGGGAACATGCCTTCTGCAATCTGCCGTTGGTCCTATCATTCCCTGTCATCCAACATGGGCTTGATTTGCACATCCTGGATATTTTCCTCGCCCATGATGGGCACCTGAGTTTGCAGTACCTTCATCCAACTCGACACGCTTTTTCCACTGCGGAAGCTTACCCTCCTCGAATCTGCTTGCTGCTTCTTCCCTCGGGAGTGCCAGCGTTGGTTTGGTGATCTCTCTCATCCACAGGCTCTCTTTAGCATTCTGAGTTGGATTCATTTGCACGAAGAAGCTCTGTGCTAGTTTGAGTAAGCAGGTGCTCTCTCGTGGTGCATCAATCATATGAAGGTTAAAGCACTGTCCCTGTCCTTTGCAGAAGACCAGGCAGCTGCTAGCTGCTAGCTGGTGTTTCTCATTACCCACTTCCTGCTAGCTCAACAGTTGTGGAAAGAAAAAAAAAATGTTATACTCACAAAAAGTTGGTGACCTTTGATCCCTATTCGAACACCTTAGCCTTCCATGGTCTTGAAAAGAAGGAGACAAGAAACAATTAGGATGATTTCTCTGCAGTCATATACTTGCCACTCATGAAGTAAGAAAAAAAATGTGCTTGGTTAAGCTAGTTTTCCCTATTTTCAAGGTAGTCCAGATTGGGAAACAACCGCCTTCTTCCCCTTTCACATCTTTTCTGCTGCTCTCCTTCTTTTCCTGAGGAGAAACATGTGTAACATGATCTTTCCCTCCCCCTCAGTCTACAGGATATTCCATTCATGTGGAGATTGGGGTCTTATAAAAGCTTTTTTGTAGGTGACCAGTACACTGTTGAATTATTGTTTTATCTGTAGAAATGTATGTGTAAGGTGACTCGCCAAGAGGCATTTCATGCCTTACACACACTCACAAACACACACACACATACATGCACACATACACAGTCATGCATTGAAAGACTCAAAATCAGGAGCATGTCAGGAGATGGTGAAAGAAACTCAAAAGGTGGAATAATTCTGTTTTCTGTGGACATTCTATTTGGAAGAACAATTGAATGGATGAGGGCCATCTCCAGACACTGTGCTATGCAAACTAATGATCATATTACCTGTGACAAGGATGATTTTAGAGAGAATGTGCTTCAGCTTTTATATGTTTCAAGTCAAAGGATATGAACAAGTCAATCCAATAGGGATTAAAGTCATTAGATGTTTTTCTTTTAATTTTTTTTTTCTTTTTTTTTTTATTGCATTTTAGGTTTTGGGGTACATGTGATGAACATGCAAGATTGTTGCATAGGTACACACATGGCAGTGTGCTTTGCTTCTTTTAATTTTAAAGGGAAAAGTCTCCTGAGCAGATAACTCAAATCCTTTTGTATGATTTGTGTTATTTCTTAGAGTTTTCATTTAGTATAAGCAAAATTAGAAAGATTCATATTACATGGAAACATCCTTAGTAAAACTGCGTTGTTAGGGGAAATTTTATTGATGCTATCCAAAGACTGCTTTATACTGAATTACATTCAGACTTATAGCAGAATTTTAATATATTAAGTTAGAATTATGATAATTTTATAATATTAGTTTTACTTCCAATAAGATTGCAGTTATTATAAGTACTTGGTAATAATAAGAATGCATTCTCACCAAAACATTTTAGGTTCTGGGTAGCTAAGATTTCTGTCAGTTATTTCTGGAGATTGAAGCAACCATAAACAGTAAAATATATATATATAAAATACGATGTGTGTGTATATACATATATATATGTATATACACACACATCACATTTTAAATGACTATATTTAAACAAGAAAAAAATCATATTAAGTAAAATTAGGACAAGAAAATCTGTCTTTTTATCCAAGGCTGGGGTTTCTTAACCCATCAGATTAAGGATCTGCTTTAGAGTGTCTCTGTCCCCCTGAAGTTTATGCAGAACTTTATGTAAGTATGAACTTGTGCATTTCCCTAAAAGAAGGATCGGTTGCTTTTTACCAGATTTCTAAGGGATCTATGATTCAGAAACACCTTTTATTTGATGGATTTTTTAAAGTATTCAAGTAAAAATCTAAGGAAAAAAAATGATCGTAACTTTTTTTTTAGGCCCACAACCCAAGACATCAGCCATTATGAAAATTATGGCCTGCAAAGAACACCAGATTGTACTACTTAAATCTTTGCTAGGCAATACTTCTAAGTTTATACAGCTCTTTCATTCATTTCCCATTTTTGTACTACTATCTTCCAATACTTCTGGCTATCTATCTTAAAGCCATCTCTTCCCTGAAACAGCCCCTCCAAAAAATATCTATTCTGAAAGGTAGAAAAAACAAGTAAGAAAACTTGCTTTGGAGTGTTATTCACTTATGCTGAATTGGGTGCTTATCATTCTATTTGTCATGTGTGGTCAGACATCATCAAGGCTATCACAGGTGTCTGTGAAATGTTCAGACAACCATCTTTTCTCTGCCTTCTGCAGAGGGTTCCTCTGCTATATTTAGCCTGTTGGGTTATAGATGGCCTTGGAGCTGTTAAATCTTTTGTTTTTCCTTCAGTTTCTTTCTCCTTTACCTAAGATTTAATGCCAACCGTAGTTCTAACCAACTAGGGTAAATTCTAACCATTATCAGTGGCTGGTTTTCATTTTCACACATGGTACCTCTATTGCATTGCTGGAATATTCTGAAGTCCAGTTCTTTCTGTATTTGGTAGAGAAATCAAAGAACAGATCTGATAAGTGGAAAGGAAATAAAATATCTTTTCCACTTAGTTGTGTTTAGTATCGTCGACACTTAGATTCATAAACCAGGAAAAAAATAAGACAGATTTATATTTTGGGGATCTTTTGGGAAGGGGGAGGCAGTTATGCCATAAGATTTTTCTAGTGAAGGGCAAACCAATTCTGCTGCCCAATAGTATGATATCATATTATTATCAGAAATGCAAAAACGAAAACTCCCGAGGAAAAAGTTTCATTCTGCCAACACTCTCAAGCCCCTACCCAAAATTCCATTGCAGTGCTGTGTGAAAACTGGCCTGGTTTCCAAAACACACTGACTGGATTCACGTTCCTCCTGTTTTCCTGCTTTCTCTGCACCTGTGTGGTTGGCATCTAGTCCATCTGAATGTCACTCCTTGAAGTGCTTGCAAATAAAACGCATGCTTTGCCTTCTCTGCCACATCGCAAAAAGAGCTATTTTTGTTAATCGGATAATTTATCTCTGATTATTTTTTCCTCATACTCAGCTTGGAAATCAGAACTTACCTGCCAGTGTGTTGGAGGTAAATGCTTCACAGACACACAGACAAACCACACCAGACGCCTCTCCTCCATGCCCTCCTTCCGCAGTACCTTTGAACCGAGCTGCTTTCTCACCAGGCAGTGTTGCCAGCTCAACATCACTTAGCCTTCCACCACCCGATGGTTTGGGGTCTTCATGCCTGCATACACCCCAGAGCCTTTCCCACTGCTTATACAAACACCTGCTCCCAGCTCCTGAAAGCCTTATCCACAGCCACGACACAGGCTCTCTAACTACAGACTCCTCCCTGGCCGAGCACTCCTCCCGCTCGGAGAGCGAGTCCTCCACAGCCATGCTAGAGGAGCTGCAGATTGGTGACTCTGACACCACTGGCCGTTCTGAGACACCCTCCCCCACCTGGGGTCAGAGGTCTGCTGTGACAGATGGCACCACCTTAACCACCCCTGCAGCCATTCATGTAATTATTCTACCTTTCTTTGCCTCCACCTTTTCCTTATAAGGACTGATTTATTGTGCCATCTCATTTTTCGGCTGACATTTTTATTCGCATAGGTGTTGATTCTGAAACCAATTCTGTGCCATCTGTCAGGGAAATCACTACGGTCATCCTCGTAAGCCTACTAAAGGCTGAAAAAGTCACTTATATTCCCTTCATTCATTTTAGAATTACAGTTACTCTAAAATAGTTACTTACGGTTTCTCGTGTTACTAATGAGTTGTATAGTGATTTGCCTTATCTCAGAAATTTACACAAATATACATTACAATATGTTATGATCATAGAGAAAGTCGAAAATTTTTCAAAACATTTTAACCCAGTATTAATACCTGTTTGTAGTTTTTCCCACAGTCTCACATTAACGTCTCCTGTGTGATGCTTTTCTATTTCCTTGTTTCTCACATGAATGGTTACTGACTGCATGAGGTTAATTTTTCTTGCTCCTCCATCTCTAATAGCTACAACTTTTGAACTTATCTGTTGTCCAGGAGTGAATGATATCACTAATCTTAATCTACCTTACAGAAACTTAACTGTATGATTTTTTAAAATTATTTTTCCTGAGCCATTTCAGTGTAGAAATTTATGAATATATTTTTATTTTTATTTTATTTTTTTGAGACAGAGTCTGGCTCTGTGGCCAAGTGCCAGGCTGGAGTGCAGTGGCACGATCTCGGCTCACTGCAACCTCCACCTCCCAGGTTCAGGCAATTCTCCTGCCTCAGCCTCCCAAGTAGCTAGTACTACAGGTGCATGCCACCATGCCCACCTAAGTTTTGTATTTTTAGTAGAGACAGGGTTTCATGTTGGCCAGGGTGGTCTCAATCTCTTGACCTCGTGATCCACCCGCCTCAGCCTCCCAACGTGCTGGGATTACAGGCAGGAGCCACCGTGCCCAGCCATTTTTAAATTTTATATATAAATCATTTGTCTTTCATTTATAGCAATATATACATCTCTTCCAAACATAGCTTACTTAAATATATCTATGTGATGAGCAATCCCTAATAAATAATTTGTGAGTGGCTAAAATATTTCAAAATTTTATGGCAAAGATTGCAAATAACGTCTAGGTAATGGCTTCAATTTGAAAGGCACATAGCTTCAAGCAAAAAATAGTAATATTTTAATTGATATTATAATGAAGTTCCACATAAACACTGTCACAGACAAAATGTTATTTGTGATACATCGTTTTTATGTTCTGTCAAGCTCATAAATCTGAAAATTTTATGCACAGAGAAATGTTATAATAAGCCATATGTTTTTTAAGACACTGCAATTTACAGAAAGTAAAAGATGCTTTTTTTGGTGATGGGATTTAGTATTCCCACAGTGGCTGGGTCTAACACTTTGCATTCAAATGTTCCATTCAGAGACTGGCTACAGAAGGAGCCTTGTTTTCCAGGTCTAACCGCACAGTGAGTCCCTCACCTGCCGCAGGGGGCCAGCCCAACCCCAGGTGCCAGGAGCCCAGCAGGTGTGGGCTCCTACCATGTCCTCCTGTGCTTCAGATGGTTCTGAGCTTTTAAAAACTTCACCAGGACCTTTAATTAAAAATACAAGGGAGTGACAGTGTATCAATCTACACACTAACTTGTTCAATTTTCTGTTTTCAAGAATCTTCACAAGCCTGTCTTATATACAGTCTTGTGCACAAGCAGAGCTACTTGTAACAGAGATTAATTTCAATTATCAGTTTGAAATTGCAAATAGATTATCCATGACGTGTTTTTCCTAATAATGAATTCAATGTCACAATACAGTGTTTTCTAAAATGCTAATGATATTATTTTAGTCATTAAATCCTGATTATTTTAACACAATAAAAGAATAAATCTGCTTTCAGTGTTTACTTTTTTAACCCCTAGTTAATATTATTGAAACCATCAAAATAGGATTTAGAGCAAGTTTCCTAAGTTTAGTAACCTAGTTAACCTGATGGTTTCTCATGAGAAGGATTCTTGGGCTTTTAACATTCATTATAACATATTGTAATACTATTACGATGATACTGACAAAGATCCACCAAACTTAATTTGGGCTAAGAGGTGAAAGTGTCCTCAAATCATTCATCGGAGGTACATAAATCCCCTGAAGATTTGGAGAGGCCTGTGCCTCACACTCGCTTGAACATCCAGTTCTCTCCAGGAAGCAGGTCCTCGGGATATGGCTGGTTATGATATGATGGTAATTTTTCTAACAGCCTGGAGAAGTACTTAATCCATAAGCACAAGGCTTGTAATGAAATGTTTATCGATTTGGGGACATAAGTGGTATGGCTACACAATAATGAAATGAGACTTATTCCAGGTCATTTGAAAACCTATCTGCTTTAAAGTGAAATCATAGAAATATGCAGAAATACTATATCTGTGTTTCAAGCCTGTGTAATAGAAGTTTATTTTTTAAATAAGTAGAAAAGTTTCACAAATTATGGTTCTTTTTCTGTGTGCCTGTGTGTGTTGTGTGTATTTGACTATAGGATAAATTAACTAAGTGCTCTTCCTAATGTTTGGTCTTCCTTGCATGCATTGTGTACGCTCTGTACTGGTCAGTGCTGTGCTGTGGGCAGACAGGAATGCTTAAGAGTCCTGAGCTCGGTATCTGTGAACTAAGCTGATTCAGTTCAACCAGAATCGATTGAACATATACTCTTCATTAGCACTAGGCTACATGTTATAAAAACGATTAAAGCAGCACATATGTGACCATCTTCAACAGGAACCTTGAGATACCATTGCGGATAGAAAATGTCCAGATACGAAACAGTCAAATAGATGAATAATTCAGCAATCAGAGATTCATAAAGTGCTAAATGAGCTGAAGTAGGGAGCAGCCAGTGGTGGAGCATGTCTTTCTGATCCTTTACCAGATATCTGATCCTTCTAGAGTAGGTTGCTTCACAATATATAAATCCAAACAACCAGGTTCCTTATGCTAGTCGCCTTGCTCTGGAAGTGTTCCTTCGCTACAGGATATCCCTGACTAAGCCTGAGAACCGATCCCTTGTCTCGTGGCAAAGGGCATCATGTCAGTGCTGCATGGAACAGCACGGCAGTGTTCTGACCACTGACGTTTCGACTGTCAGAGCAAAGGTGTCCTCCGCGTCTACCTGGTACTGACTCCTACTGATACCATTTGGCACCTCTGTTGGCAGAGTGGCATGTCCGCTGGTCAGCCGCCTTCATTCTTCCTAACCAGTCCCTGGACCCTCAGATACACAAAGAGTGATTTTCAGAAATAAAGGAAGAGAGAGAAGGCGAAAGAATGGACCGTGCCCTCTGACATCAGTTTTCAAAATAAATAAGAGCTTGGTAGCTGATGACTGTAATGTGATAGGAAGTCTTTTATTGTCACCTCATGGAATGAGGTTTACAGGGAACTATGTGCTTTAACTCGATGGCTTTGCACTTTCCTCAGAGCCAGATAACAGTGAATGGAAGCTCCGGAGGTGCCGTGAGTCCCATGAGTTATTATCAGAGGCCGTTTTCCCCCTCGGCGTATTCTCTGCCAGCCTCACTCAACTCCAGCATTGTCATGCAGCACGGCACATCCCTTGGTAAGTAATTTACTCACCGTGATTTCCATGACAACCGCAATATGGCAAGTACCACCACATGAGAAAGATAGGGGCCATCAAGGTGAGGCGGAGGCACTCAGCACTCTGCTATTTCATGACCCTATCCACAGGGACAAACTGGGGCAGAGGACCCAACATGAGAGAAAATGGGCACCATGATATTCCGAGACGATGACTCCACCTGTATCTGGTCCTAGAGTGAGCACTTAAATGTTTCAGGTGGTGGAATAGAAAGAAAAATAAGATGGCTACTTAGTGCAGGGGAGTTTGCGCCACTGGAGGACATGAATGCAGGCTTTTCACTGGGGCAGCTTGTTCATCTTTGGGAAATCTTCCACCATGGACTATTTCCTGGTTGTCTGTAGAAGGGAGAATCGTTTGACAGTTAAAACACTCCAACAGGAGAGCAGGCTGCCCCGCAAAGCAGTGACGCAGTCATCCACTGAGTCACAAAGTAGAAAACCACCCTTTAAACCAAGGCTAGAAGACCTGCAGTCAAGGATATGGTAGCTGGAAGCCACACAAGAGAATCTTAAGAGTTCCTTGGCTGGGCATGGTAGCTCACACCTGTAATCCCAGCACTTTGGGAGGCCGAGGTGGGTGGATCACCTGAGGCCGGGAGTTCGAGACCAGCCTGACCAACATGGTAAAACCCTGTCTCTACTGAAAATACAAAAATCAGCTGGGCATAGTGGCAGGCACCTGTAATCCCAGCTATTTGGAAGGCTGAAGCAGGAAAATGGCTTGAACCGGGAGGCAGAGGTTGCAGTGAGCCAAGATCGTGCCACTGCACTCCAGCCTGGGTGACAGAGTGAGATTCCATCTCAAAAAAAAAAAAAAAAAAAAAAAAGACAGTTCCTTAAATGAAGTTTCTATCATTGTATAGAGCAATCATTCTTAACCCTTTGAGGACTAGGAATTCAGCAAAAGATAGAGCTCTCCTCCAGAAAACAAATGAACATTCATAAAAAAATTGTAAGCAGATAATTTCATGGGTCTCATGGAACTTCGTAGCCTCCTGGGAAAGAAGCCGTGATATACAGAGATAGAAATGCTCTTCCATGGTCAAATATATTTGGATAGTTTAGAAAATAATGTAATAAATATTTCGTAGTTTGTAAAACTGTAACTTAAAAACCCTAAAATATCAAGAGACAATGCAAAATTGAACTATCATAGGAATTCAGGCTGAACAGGTTTCCATGATGTCGATTCACTAGGAATCTTCTAGGACAGCAGAGAGCAGAGGAGAATTCTCAGGACAGCAGGACAATCCTGCACCTCCCACAAAAGGAGAAGCCTGGTCCTCTGGCCACAGGGACCAGCAACAGGGGGAAAAAAAAACTAAAACCCAGGACTGGAACCACCATGGCTTCTCTGACAGCAGAGAGCACACTTCCTTCGCTAACACCGATTCAGTCTCTAAATGATATGATGCTGTTTGTTTGTTCAGGGACATTTTATGTCAGCATCCAGCATGCACACGGTGGAATTCAGCTTCTGAGGTCAACCAAAGCTCTATAACTATAAAACTTTAAAGGTAACCGTGGGACTTATTAAAGTCTAAATATATCAGCACCTTCTCTGATGTTATGCCTGAGGATCATCTGTGAATCTTACAAGGATGTCCTTTTAGAGTATAAGAAAGTAAAAGTTGCTTCTGCCAAAATTTTGCCCTGTAACAATCAGCCCATAGTGTAGTATTATAATGGAAGTTCGCTACATCTAGGGTTATTTAAAATGGAACTATGCATTTACACACACATAAAGTAAAGCTCGACAAATTATTCTAGCCATAGCGTTTCCCCAAATAATTGTTAACCGAGTCTGACTCTGTCTCATTTCCTATCTTAGTGAATGAAGCTTTGTCCTGTCCTCACCCAACAAAAAAACATAAATACTTGAATGCAGATAGACTTTGATTTTAGAACGTATTGATAAGTAGATTTAATATATAAAATATTCTACATGGGAAGAAATTCCCTATGTAAACATCAAACAAATTCCAGCTGGCCAGTGCTGTGATAGGTCTCGAGGCACATCTACCTTGCCCTAGATGAATTTTATATTTAGTTTAGGACAAAAGATTGCAAAGGTGACAACTACATATGAGAATAATAAAGGGCTAACTTCTACTGCGTAAGTTATGGGTTCACAGAATGTAACAGAGCAGGTGTGAAGGCAGAGTTGATTCTCCTTGCTGAGGGTAGGACTTTGCATGTGTCCATGTTCAGAAAACATTTGTTGCTGATAAAAATACTGGCATCATGGCTGCCCACTCAAGTCCTTTTTGGAATTAAATAGAAAGTCAATTAGTGCCATATATCTCATTGTATCTTAATAAGGACTAGCTTGAATGTTACTTTCACATTCGATAGCACGTCAAGCAGTTTTATGACTAACCTTATCCATCCTTCGTCAAAAAGGGTATTAAAAATGCCTTTCTGATGCAAACTAAATGGAAAATAGTCATAATCACAGTAATAGCAGTTACAAATGTTACAGTGGATTTTACCTTAGAGAGACCTTAATTTTCATTATCCTTATTTTGATGAGTTAAAATTTCTTAAAAAGTTTAGTTATGATATTTTATGCAAATTTTTCATGAAAAATAGATTCACATATGATGTATATCATATACACATAAATGATACTAGTGAGTCCCACCTGAAACGTGAGAATGTTTTTCATTTCCACATTCAAGGACTTTCTGAGTGGCAGTCCTGACAAACCATGACATAAAGAGTATAAACAAAGTGTCATTGTTTGTCACCACCATTTTCAAATTAATTGTGGAAAAATAAAAAGGCATATTAATTGTACCAGAGGAATGGAAATAATGTTGATTTTTAAAAATACCTGTGAACCAGGAGTAAATGGAATATATACTGCATGTCTGTACTCTGTTGCTTCTGAAGCTATACTAGAAGTTAGTGGCCAGGTACAGTGGCTCACACCTGTAATCCCAGGACTTTGGGAGGCCAGGGCGGATGGATTACAAGGTCAGGAGATCAAGACTAGCTTGGCCAATATGGTGAAACCCTGTCTCTCTATAAAAAAAAAAAAAAAAAAAAAAAAAAACAAAAATTAGCCAGGCATGGTGGCATGTGCCTGGAGTTCCAGCTACTCAGGAGGCTGAGGCAGAAGAATTACTTGAACCCAGGAGGCAGAGGTTGTAGTGAGCCGAGATTGTGCCACTACACTCCAGCCTGGGTGACAGAGCAAGACTCGATCTAAAAAAAAAAAAAAAAAAAAAAAAAGGAAAGTATACTAGAATACTGGAAGTTACTAAAAAACAGGAAGAACTTGATAAGCCTCATCTAAATTATATCCTTAGGGCGATTTTTGTCCTCAAAGAGTAAAAAGTCATGGGTTTTGATATTTTAAGGTAAAAACGCACATATGAGTTAGTACCAATAATTTTAAAGCATATATTTATTCATAAGCTTTCATAGGCTTGGATGTAGAGATTTTCTTAAGTGATTTTTGGTTTTGCTTCATTTTTGTGAAATCACTGTTACCGACTCAACAATCATATCTTTTGTCTAGAAATACATTTCAAAACTTGTAAATAATAGTAGTTAGCAATATCACAAGAATAATACTAATGTAAATGACGACATGAGGGAAATTACTAAACTTGTCTCAGCTCCTGCCCCTCACTATAAAACCGGTTCTTGCTCCTTCTGTCCCGCCCTCCCTCAAGATGACTGAAAGGATAAGAAGAGATCATGTATTTACACTTCTTACTAACACAGAGGCTTCCGCACAGTCCTTTGGCAAATGCCGTTCTTCCCCCAGCCTTCTTCATTAAATGGAGAGGCCCTCGCTGGTGTGTTCCCTGCACACCTACACAATTTCCACCAGCTCAAATGGAGAGTGACCGAGTTAAAAGAGATAGCGATGGAAACATGGACTCTGTTACAGTTGGCATAAATATACAACAAGACACCATTAATTTGTGATTGTGCATCAAATACATTCCGTGTTACCAAATTTTCTGCGCAGATTCCGCAGAGACGTATCCCCAGCATGCACAGTCTCTGGACGGCACCAGCACCAGCTCTATCCCACTGTACCGATCCTCAGAGGAAGAGAAGAGAGTGACGGTCATCAAAGCCCCACATTACCCAGGGATCGGGCCCGTGGATGAATCCGGAATCCCCACAGCAATTAGAACGGTAGGAAATGCCAGCATGTGCGTCTGTCTGGGGCGGTGCAGAGACTCCACAAAGGACGGATTGTCCATGGCTTTGTGCATTCCTAGGGTCTTATATAATGAGGATTGCCCTCTGTGCCATCCGAGTTCTCATGAATGTTATGCTGTGTGTGGCAGAGAAAGAAAGCTGTCGATGGAAGAGAATTACACAATCTGTTTTTCCATTTGAATGAAAAATCATGAACACTGTGATTTTGTTAAATGATAAAACTGTGTTGTGTGGTTTAGTTGGTTTTTTGTTTTTTTTGTTTGTTTGTTTGTTTGTTTGTTTTTAATTCTACCTTTTACCAAGGAGGCTTAGGGCAATAGAGAGGAAAGAGAAGGAACAAGGCAATGGAAATTCTTTGGCTGCGTTGAATTCCCATGTGGGTTGCAAATAAACCAGTGATGTATTCCTTTCTTGAAATGGAAGTGTGTTAACGCCTGGAGATTGGGAGCTGTGATTTGGGAGTTGGGAGGTGAGAGGGTTGGAGCGAGGCGAGTTAATGTCACAGAAAGGAAAAGCTGTCTGAAAAAAATACACATTTCAGTGTCCCTCTTCAGCTGTGCCTGCTGAGAGCTCTCCTGGGATGATAAGTGAAAGTGTTCGGATTTTTTTTAAGTTTTTAAACTCTGCCAAAGCATTGCTCAGTGTGTCTGGGCAGCCCCTTCTGGCAAAACGCAGCAGTAGCAGAGGCAGCTGCTGAGAGCCTGGACAGGCAGTTGCTGGCTGACCAGGTCCACTGGAAGAGAAGGCTGTGCCAGCCGGGAGAAGGGAGCCAGGGACAGCATGAGAGCTACAACACCTCTGCAGGTGAAGCTGGGGGCTGTGCGGGGAGGGGGCACCGTCTGTTTATACTTTTCGGCAAGACCCATGTAAAGCTGGGGTGTGGCCAAGAACTGAGCCCCGAAATGCAGACCTGGGCAGCCAAGACAATAAGGATAGAGGCAAAGAATGGGAAAGAGATGGGGGGAAAAAAAGCTGTGGTAAGATTGGAAACAGTCCAAAAGAACTAACGATAAAGGGTGGGGATTTTCTTCTGTTCTCAACTTTACATTTTTATATGGGGATTATGTATGTTATATACAGAGAGCAGAGTTTAAAATGGATTATTCTCAGCATCTGTATTACATCTGAAAGCCAAAAAGTAAATCTCTACAGCAGTTACTGGAGTTTTAGACTCTCATTAGAGTGTGGGAATGTTGAATGTGACTAATTATGATGGTCTAACAATCTGTCTTGAAACTGATGATTGCCATATTATGTGCCAAGAAAAAGTTCAGGGATTATGACCAATAGTCTTATTTTATGACGATTACATGTTTCTGGGGATGATGTTTTCTTGTTCATTTCTCTTCTAAGATTTCTGGCTCAAAATGGTTAAATTTGAAACTTTCTCCTAATTATTTAGGGATAGAGAGTCAGACAGGTATGTTGTCACTGGTTTTGTGTAATTGACGCTCAAGGCACAGTATAGACAAAATTAAGGAAACCCTGATTCTATGTAGTTATAGAGTCTGTCTGAGAGGATTTTATCAAAGGTATCTGAGTATGTTTTTAGGTCAATAAATGACATGTAATATACATGCAAGCCTGGCCCACGTTTTCATCCATTAAAAGACATAATTTCCTTAACTAACAAGGCCTTGTTCAGTTAGTTTCAAAAGGAAAAACTGAGATGCTAGAGATGGTTGATGAAAATTAAGTCATCTTAAAATTTAAAAAATGTTTACTGCCAAATCAAAAGCACGCTTGGGTACGCGTAAGCAAACACACTAAACATTTAATGCTAGTTCCCATCCTATAAAATAGAAAATACAATTTAAGCAATGCTGAAGTTTCTTGTAAGGAACCTTAATTTTTATGTACAACTGTCTTCTTACTTAGACCTTTAAATCTTTACAAAGAAGGTACGGGTCTGTGAGGACTCTGCTCTTACACTGACTATACAGAGCACATCTCCAAGTATAGATGTGTTTATAAATGTCAAGTCAGGCTGTCTCTGAGCCACCACAGGCCAAGACTCTCAGAGGCTGTTTTTCTTTCTCATGTGTGTAGAAAGTAATGATGATCAGACACAGTGTAATCACCAGTGGTGACACTGTCACAATGTACCATGGTGTGGTATCATTTTAGACAGCCAGCCTATACTTAGGAAACAGAATTTTGTAAAGTCATCCAGAAACTCTAGAAAGCCAAGAGTCAACAAATGGTACTTTTGAGCTATTTTAATGAAGGGAAGCAGACCTCCAGATTGCCTCTCTCATGTGACCTGGGACACCTACATGAGCCTTTCCCTGCCATTCTTCAAAACAACAACAAAAATCACCAGGGCTCAGCTCCCATGAGACTGTGTCATTAAAGCCAGCTAGTTAAGTGAAATACAAGATTCTTTTCTTCTACTTCCAATATAACACTTGCTGGGGTATTTTCAAAACTGAAAAGGAGAAAAAGTATACAGTGACTACTGTATACTGCTATGTAGAAAATACGCCTGTTTTTCTTTTTTGAAATCTCTGCGTGTTCAATCAGTGTAGAGTTTAGAAGTTTTGAAAACTATAGGAATGTAAAAAATGTAGAAAGAAAACTCCATAGTGAATTGCTAGTCACTGTTTTTCATGCAAAATGATTTTACATATAAAAGTAAACTTCCTGAAATTTGAGTAGACTTCTGTTTTCTTATTCTCAGTCGTAGGCATAGCAGTCTCCATGATGGCATTTACAAAAGGAACTTTAAATGCTTCAAGTACTTCTTTTAAAAAGGGACATAGAGTTTTAGTATTTTATTTGCCAGCTTCACAGTTCCCTTTGCCAACAGGGCATTTCCTGGCATCTCTGTGCTCACCATATAAAGCTAGCAGATGGCATAACTGTGAGATCCCACCTGATAGAGGCCCTCCAGCAAGTGAAGAAAAAAACTCCTCCTGTCTGTCAAGATGCATCGCCATATACAGTGGTAGAACTGACTTAGTAGCCTTCCTTGCTGCCACCAGTGTGTCTAGGAAAACAGTTTTGCATAACATTATGTTGTATTTTCTGTAGCTTTAGTACTATAAAGGAAAGGAGGTTTAATGAAAGAGAAATCAGTCCTTTATAAAAATAAACTTCCTTGAAAGATACATGTTTACCTACTTTGAACAAATCATAGACTCTTGCTTCATCACTGCTATCCCTTCCACCATTTCCCATCCTTTGATTGAATGTTCAATCAATAATCTCAACTCTTCCATGTGAGAATGAAGAGCTGACTCACAACAAAGTCAAGTGGCCCTTAATCGGTATTTGGGGTGATTTTCAGAATAATATATTCCCAGAGGTCAAAAGAAATTTAGGTATAGCACAAAACCCTAATGTCCAGATGAAAAATGCAGGGACCACGTTTCTGGGGAAAAAAAGATCAGGCAATAAAATCTAAACCAAAGCTCAGGTTAATAAGTATAGGAATATTTTTGTATCAGTCCTCACAGAATTTTTTAAATCAAGAGAGCTGTCTTGGAAAGTTTGGTATATTTAGATAAGCAGAATGGTCAAGTTTGTTGCCAGGTAGCTCTAAGAAATCCGGGGTAAGATCTGGCCAAGCAAAATCTGTGACTATGATTATAAAAGCATGTGTCTACTTTTACAGGCATCAGAAAGGCAGAGTTCCATCCAATAAGCTATATTCATTCATTATTTCTTTCTACAAATAGTTGAGGTTCCCCAGTGTTATTATTTATTGAGTAGTTATTATATTCCAGGCATTACTCTAGGCCCTGTGTATACATTGTCTCATTCAATTTCCACAAGCATCCTATGACTTAGATATAATTATGTCATAGAGAGGAGAAAACTGAGGCTCAAGAAGGTGACATGACTTGCCCAAATTTATATTGCTAGGGTGTATTAAGCAGCAATTTAAGGAACCAAGATTTGAATCTTGGTTCAAGATTCCACATTAATTTCATCTTTCCACTACAAGCTACTGTTCCCATCATGTCCGAAGCCTGGATGCATAAGGACTTGTACTCTCAAGGAACTTACAATTGCAGCTGAGCAAATGTTAAACACACTCTATTATCATATTAAAATTTTTGAAGCAATAGCTACATTCTTAAATTTTCTCTAAGACTCTGGGATGCCTACTACATCCTGTATTTTAGTAACTTGGACTAGTAAGTAGCAAATTGATTTCTCTAGATCCACCCTGACCAGAATACAATATGAATCAAAAATATTCCCCAGTTAGTTCTGAACACACGGTCTTGACAGAACACTCAGTAAAAAGCATCTAAGGATAATGATCATTATCACCAAAAGGAGTTAAGCAAATTATTACAACAATAACTTTTATTAAGTGAACTTTACATAAATACATGCCTGCAAATATCAACTGTCTAGTGCTGGGCACAGCTACAATTTGAAAAAATAAAACCATAGCATGTCATGTTCCAATTCAGCCTAAATTCAAACACAAGGTAATATATTTACAAACTGCAAACATAACTAAATAAATTGCTGAAATTGTCATGAAGTCATAGTAGAGTCAGAACATTTTGTCACAGAATGGAACTCTGTTATGAAGAAGATAAAACAGAGAAGTGAAAACGCTGAGAAGCGATGCTGATTTCAAGCCAGCCCGTAACTACTGGATGCTGTGTTTGTTACAGACAGTCGACCGGCCGAAGGACTGGTACAAGACGATGTTTAAGCAGATTCACATGGTGCACAAGCCGGGTATGTCTGCTGCTCTGCTTTCCCATCAGGTCCTTGTGGGTTGAAGGGCGTACGCTCCTCTTTTGTATAGGTTTCATTCACACAAAATGTCAAGACCCCAGCAAACTCCGTGTCCCCTTCCTTTTCGGCACGCCTCCTGTTCTCCTTTTATCACCCCTCCCGTGACAGCTCCTGTGCCTCTGCCTCCCCATGGAGGACAGCCAGGCACGCTGGTCTCAGCCCCCCGTCCTCCCCTGTCCACCGTCTAAATCGGTGTGTTGCCTGGGTAAACAGACACATTGTTCCTCTGCCCACCCCTGTCTGCTCTCATCAAGAGAATCCGTCTGAGCAGGTCTGACGAAGCCTGCGCCATAGACAGGAGAGCACTAAAGCACTTAGTAAAGGAATTTCAGAACCCAGAGTAGAGGGGGTTCTAGGGAAGCAAGGACAAGGGTCTGACTTTGCAAGCTGTGAAGAGGGCAGCAAGGCGAATGTGTTACAGACAAAGAAGGGCAGTTTGCAGAGGCCAGTGTTGGCATGCACCTGTAGTCCCAACTACTCAGGAGGCTGAGGTGGGAGCATCGATAGAGCCCAGGAGTTGGAGGCTGCAGTAATCAATGATCACACCACTGCACTCCAGGCCAAACGACAGAGTAAGACCCTGTCTCTAAAAAAAAAAAAAAAAAAAGAAGAAGAAAGAAAAGAAAAGTAAAAGTGGCATTATGAACTAGGAAAAATACATTGCTTTTCTAACAAATTTCTGTTGTTTCTCTGAAGTTCTGCTGTCTCGTTATGCTGTGGTGACGATCTGCATTACCATATATTTATGTTTCATTTTTCAGATGATGACACAGACATGTATAATACTCCTTATACATATAATGCAGGTAGGATGCGTTCCCTTGCATGCAATGACTCTTTTACGTTCAGCGATGTTGGGAAGAACTCCACACTCACTTTTTTTTACCCTTCTGTTTGAGCACATGTGTTCAGTCCAGATATCAGAAGGATGATTTCTTTTCTTTTCTCAGAGCTTGCTTAACAAAAGGATTGACTTTTGTCATGGAAATGAGAACTAATACTGGCTCATCTCATTCATTCCCGCTGTTGGTTTATTCTCAGCTTCGGGAATGTTTAACCAAAGTGTGCAGGACAGCCTGAAAGGACACACTGTAACCCAGGGTACAAAGTAAGATAAAGATCTTTTATCGGCAGAGAGAAAGATTGCAATTGTGTAAGATCTTTCAGATACGCTTCACAAAAAAACAAGTCAAGCAAAGTATTCGGTGACCTTGTCCCTGCTTTTTGCTCCAAAATGCAACCATTCATTGAAAGATTTTTAAAACCCCCCTTGGCGGGGCGACTTTTCTGACTCAGAATTGCCAGTGGTCATAATAGAATGACTTCAATTCCAGGCATGGCCACTTGGATTGGCCTGCATTGGTGTCCGGTGCAGAGGTCTGCAGGCTGGAGGGACGGACCCCTGAGAAACGGTTTTCCCTTCATCACTTTCTCCTGATTGTTGCCTCTGGCTTCTACCCAGGCCTCCTCTCCCTGCCCAGCCAGGGACTCAGGACAGGTGCACAGCTAATTTTTTTCTTCTTTCTTTAGACCAGTCTCTGAGGCTTGCACTGCTCGCCTCCCCTTCAGCAGCTGCAACATCACTTGGGGTCCCCTGGCCAGCCTGGGGTCGCATGGTCCTCCCCATTCTGCACACCCAGAGGCCACACTCAGGCCCTTTAACTGTTTGGAAGTGTGCTCCTATCTCCAAAGACAAATAGACAGAGGGAAACTCAGTAGAAGAATCTCAGCAAGCTCTCTGGGTTTAGGTCTTGGCTCCCCCCAGTGACAGCCTGAGGCCCACAGAGAAGTTTCCCTTAACTTTCATCCCTGCTCCCACACACGCCAAACTCACCTATTTAGCTCGAAAGTTGAAGTCCGGCTGTTGAATCCAAGCCAAGCTGTCAGTGTAGACATTGTCTCCTTTCATTTGCTGTGGAAACTTGCATGAACTTTCAGAAGAAGCAAACGAGTACAAATAGAATTGGCCCAAATGATTGGGTTGTGGGAAATTTAGAATTTTTATAACTGTTTTAATATCGAGATTTGTGTCACATTAGTAATGAGTGAATGGAATGGCAGTGACACATTGCTTTGTAGAGCCCTACAAGCTGAGCATGTGATCAGTAGGCGAGTCGACTGCAGCTAGTCTCTTTTGCTGTCTACTAACGGCTCATCCCGTGTTTAACATCTTGTATTTTTCTGCCTTTTTTTCTATACGTCCCTGCCCTGCTCTTGTCCTGCCCACACAAGCTAATTCTTCAGGGCTGACTCTGAACGCATGGGTTTCATAATATCTTCTCCGGGCAATCTACCACCTACTAACATCCTTTAATTCTTAATATGTATTTTCTTCATTTGGCCTTTATTACATTTTACCAATTATTTTCCATCATAATTCTATTTGTGTCTGATTTCCCAGGCATACTCTAAGCATATTGAGGACTAATGCTTCCTTGTGCCTTGCACAGCCCTTTATAAACATAACTGTGTGCAATATTTTATCTGACAATCAGCATGTCAATTTTCCTATGTAAATCAGGGTTTTTAAAATATTAGAAGGTGTTTGGAAACAGTTGTATTTTTGATCTTTCCCTGAAACCTTAACTATGTTATTAGTGTATACAATTGAAGAGAAAATTTACTGAGTACTTATAAGTTTATTCCTAGTACCAGTCTGAATTATTACTAATTCTGAAACAATTGACAATGATTTACTGTAATCAGGGCTTACGTACAGAATAAACCTGTAATTAATAAATTAATGGATATTAGTAAATTAATAATATTGATTAATAAGAAACTGCCTTCTAATGAATGCATTATGAATATGCTTATTGATAATAATTAATTGACAAAGATTTACTGTAATCGGGGCTTATGTACAGAATAAATCTGTAATTAATAAATTAATAGACATTAGTAAATTAATAATAAGAAACTACCTTCTAATGTATGCATTATGAATATGCTTATTGATAATTTCTATGCAATCGTTGGCTATTTTGAGGGGACAGATAATTTAAGGCGTTTTTTAAGAGGTTGTTTGCTTGTTTTTTGTCTGCTCTTGTTTTCTGTCATGATAGGTCTGTACAACCCACCATACAGTGCTCAGTCACACCCTGCTGCAAAGACCCAAACCTACAGACCTCTTTCCAAAAGCCACTCCGACAACAGCACCCATGCCTTTAAGGATGCGTCCTCCCCAGGGCCTCCCCCTCATGTTCCCCCGCCAGTCCCACCGCTTCGACCAAGAGATCGCTCTTCAACAGAAAAGTAAGGCATTTGCCCCCAGAGTGGCCTATATCTAGCTTAGGGTAAAAATAAGGCTAAGTGACATTTGGTAAAGAATCAGTGCACATGTCACAGAGGGAGTTACGTATAATCTTGTTGGTCCATACATACACCATATTGACCTCCTCTACTGGGATTGTAGCAAATGTTTTTTTGTTTTTTGTTTTTGAGACAGAGTCTCACTCTGTCACCCAGGCTGGAGCGCAGTGGCACAATCTTGGCTCACTGCAACCTCCGCCCAACCAGGTTCCAGCGATTCTCCTGCCTCGGCCTCCCGAGTAGCTGGGACTCGGCCACACCTGGCTAACTTTTTGTATTTTTAGTAGAGATTTCACTGTGTTAGCCAGGATGGTCTCGATCTCCTGACCTCATGATCTACCCGCCTTGGCCTCCCACAGTGCTGGGATTACAGGCATGAGCCACTGCACGGGACCATTAGCAAATGTTTTTACTGTCTTGTTTCATGATACTGGAGTGCCCTAAATTAGACTTGAAGTAATATGGGCACCGTTTCTCCTTTTTGATGAATACATACCTAAAAGAGACAAGTAAATAGAAGTAATTGACATGTACAACCTTTGGTATACCAGGTAAAGGGCTATGCAGTTAATTTTGTTTCCCCAGGTCTATTAATAAGATACATTTTTGAAAGCAGGGAAAGTTATTCATAAATCATAATAAGGCATTAGCTAACAAATGTCTGTGACTTGGTTCTACCAGTTTTTCAAGCTGACACAAGCTTTCATTTCTCCACTGAAATATTTTTATACAAGCTAGCCATGTGAAAATAAAAATTTATAAATACATTTTATTGGGTCATTTTTATTGGGATTATGACTACTTCTTCTACTTATAGGTAACCTTTGTCGAACATTCATTATGAGCCAAGCACTAAGCTAAGCACTTTTTCTGTATCATATCATTTGATTCTGAGAACAACCCAGTGAGATATGTGCTATTTTAAAGAGGAAGAAAATGCAGTTTAGAAAATTGAAGGAACTTACTCAGCTCATACAGCTAGTATGCTCAAGCCAGGGTCCAAGCTCAGCTCTGATTAAACCCAAAGCCTATGCTATCCTAGCAATTAATAAATAAGAATATAAAAAAATATTCCTATCATACCCATTCCAGAAAAATTGTATTCAACACCCTATGGTACCATTAAGAATAACTGATGATCCAGCCAGGTGTGGTGGCTCACGCCTGGAGTCCCAACATTTTTTTTTTTTTTTTTTTTTTTGAGGCAGAGTCTTGCTCTGTTGCCCAGGCTGGTATGCAGTGGTGCAATCTCAGTTCACCACAACCTCAGCTTCCCAGGTTCAAGCAATTCTTTGCCTCAGCCACACAAGTAGCTGGGATTACAGATGCCCACCACCATGCGTGGCTAATTTTTATATTTTTAGTAGAGATGGGGTTTCACCATGTTGGCCAGGATGGTCTTGAACTCCTGAACTTGTGATGTACCTGCCACAGCCTCACAAAGTGCTGGGATTACAGGCGTGAGCCACCATACCCAGCCAGTCCCAGCACTTTGGGAAGCCATGGTGTGTGGATTGCTTGAGGCAAGGAGTTCGAGAGTAGCCTGGCCAACATGGCAAAATCCTATCTCTACTAAATAAATAAATAAATAAAAATTATATATGAAAGAGTGATTATCACATAGGGTGCAGCATTCCACCAAAACACACACATCATGTGTGAATGGGGTTCTCATTTTAATACCAGCCTCCTCAGGATGAATTATGTGAGGTCTTAAAATTGAGAAACAGTTTTCTAGACATAAATTGTTATCTTTGTCATCAAAAAAGAACCAAAATTAACGTTTTGATTTGAAGGTATTACCTGTCTGATACGTTTTGTTAAAATTAAATATCTCATTGAAAGATATGATAACCCCTTAATTCCATATGGCTTTCATGTGTATTGTCTCATGTGATGCTCAAAACTCCTCTGCAAGGAAGAACAACACATTATTGCTATCTGTGTCTTACACAAGCAGAAAAAACGAAGACTGAGAAAGTTTAAGGGGTCTTGCTTTATATCACTCATGAATTTAGAGAAAGCTAGGACTTGCCCCTAATTCCGTCTCTATTTCCAATGTGCCATGGAGCCAGAATTTCATTCCATTCCATGGAATCAGAATTAACCCAATCTGTAGTCAGAAAATCTTTGCTCCTAAAAATCATGGCCCCTGGGAGTTTGAGGAGAGAGGATAGCTTGAGCCCAGGAGTTTGAGACTGCAGTGAGCTACGATCACGTCACTGCACTCTAGCCTGGGCAACAGAGGGAGACTCTGTCTCTTAATAAAATAAAATAATTTTTAAAAGACCCAAAAGTAGCCTTCTTCTTTAGCTCAGCAACCTAGGAAAGCTTAATTTTGTGAAATCCTTTGAAGCTTTACTTTGTAAGCCCTCCGACAACCTCTTGAAAGATATTTCTTGGGGGGAAAGTTCCAGTTCCTATGCGTGAGATGTTTGACTCTGGTTTTTCAAGGCTCACACCAAAAGATGACCTCCTGTCCCACACTGCTTGCTCTGGTGCGTGCCAACCCACATGACACTTCTGTACTCTTCCCAGACAAACAGTGACACCACTTGCAAGAAATAAGATCAAACATGGTGTGTGCGTTACTCCTTGTCACTTTGGATCAAAGATCACAAAGGTCACAAAATGGTGGGTTAAATGCACGTAGTTCAGCAGAGCTTACTGCCACCTATTTTAAGCACAGACATACACAGCTGCCATTAGTGACCCAGAGGCTCATGCACAGGTCACTCTCTGCACATCTACAAACTCCTCATGTGAGTTTTTGAGCCAGTGGGAGGACATGTGGTATTTTTCACAGATTAACTTTTTATCCTGAGGGATTTTTTGTAAGCTATGCTAAAAGTGACTTTGCAAATAACAACTGGTTTTACACAACTGCTTTAAGCAAAAAGGATTATTTTAATGTGTGATTTGTTGTTTATTTCTAGGCATGACTGGGATCCTCCAGACAGAAAAGTGGACACAAGGAAATTTCGGTCTGAGCCAAGGAGTATTTTTGAATATGAACCTGGCAAGTCATCAATCCTGCAGCATGAAAGACCAGTAAGCACTTGTCATTAAACAGAATGCCAGCTTACTAGGCTCCCAGGGTAACCAAATAAACCTGAATTTCAGATCCGTTAGCAATTTTTGTCATAAAGGTAATGTATTTATTTGTCATTAGTTAGAAATCATGTTTATTTTGTATCATGATTTGAACATCTTATCTCAGAATTGAAAGATAAACATTCTAATATATTGTCTTTACTGACCAAATATTTTTGTGTGTGCATGCATGTGTGTATTAATATATATACACGTGTAGGTGTCTATACATACACATATATACACATGTGCATACACATGTGTATATATGTCTATCTATAAATACACACATGTATACATATATATTTATATGCAAGATTCATTTGCATGTAACTATAACTGTGCCTAATCATTAACCAGAGTTTAACTTTTACAAAACATTCATAAATACAATACTTAATTGTTATCACAGCTTGCTAATAAGAAAAATCATTAATGAGTTAAATAAGTGTAAGGAATGCTATCGCAAGTAGGTTGGGGATAATAAGTAGGAGAAAGTTCATTGTAGACATATTGTTAAGAGGAGTTGAACCTCTGATTATGAAATTTAAAACTTTATAATCTTCCCGATACACATGGACCCAGGCAGTTCTATCCCTGGTTTTCCATACTGGCTTTTTAGTATTTCTGTGGATGAAGGGGAAGTTTTCCAAATGCCCTTTTTATAACAAGTTGTTTTAATTGCTTCTTATTAAATCCCTCTTCAGGTTACCAAGCCTCAAGCTTCCTGATTGATTGTCATTCTAATGGATCAAGATTATATTTCACTTTGCAGTATTTTTTCCAATTATTTAATTATATGCAAACAAAAATGTCTATGCACTGAAGAAGAAGCACTTGCCTCCTCAAAGTGCAGGTTCACACACAGGCTCTCCCTCCGCCTTCTGTGGTTTGGATTCCCCAGTACTCCCTTGCATGTCCTTTGCTTCCCCTCAGAAACCAGTGCCCTGAGGATCTCTTTGAAACCCCACAGTTCCTCTGCATCTTCATCCAAACCTACTGCTAGGAAAACATTTGCAATCAATTGCAATGTACTCTCATTTTTGTTTTAAAAGTATTTTAGGTGTCAGTGAATAGGAAAAAGAGAGTTTTCTTTGTTAGCCCCTTTAAGAGTCTCCAAGAAATCACACTCTTATATCATGCAAGGCCAGCCCTGTGGTTTCACTGGCAGCCCTCGCCTTGCCACACCCAACATGAGTGTCCTTGATTTAGTTTTTGAAACGCTGTACTTGTGGTTGTGTTCTGGAGAAGCATGTTCAAAACCTTATCATCAGGTAATTCATACATGATATGTACCTAAGCCTTCTTACCCTTTCTTTAAATAACTCATATCTTTTAGAGTAACAGGACTACAAAAGAAAAACTGAAAGAAAAAAAAATCACTGATTTGCAGGCACCACTACAAATTTCTAACCCATCTACTAGTTTCTATGATTGAATATCATGCTACTCTGAACTTTCCAAATAAGAATTGAGTGAAACACAGTGTCACCATTGCATAAAAAAATTATAAATCTCAGATTTAGATGTGAATAACAAAACATTAATGATCATTCTAATAATGTACAGGACTCAGGATGATGAACGTTGGAATTGTATTGGAGTGCTTCGGTAGCTGTGGCGTCAGGAGACAGGACTGGTTTTAGATGCTTTCCCGCCAGGATGTTTCAATTATTTACTCATTCAGCAAAACTGATAGAGCACCAACTACGTGCCAGGCTTTATGTGAGGTGCACAGTAGGGAACAGGACACAGTCTCTACCTTGCGGAACTTCAAGTCTATCATTTAATATCCATGCAAGACTATAGCCGAGTCTGCAAAATAAACAGCCTCTTCTATGGTTAAAACAACTGCACACCTAAAAAACCCTCCCTTTTGCTACCTTTAGGGTTTAGACATTGATGCTTTCATTGCGGCTGAAATTCCCACATTACTCTTGTCTTAGGGTTCACAAAGACTTTAAAGGCTCCTCCACTAGCCAGAATAATAGCAATAACAATAATTGTAAATCTTTATTGAGTGCTTACTATAAGCCAGGCTCTGTAATTAGTAATTTATGCCTTATCTCATGTCAAGTTTCCAACAGCCCTGTTAAGCAGACACATGGCGTTTCCATTTTACAGACGAAGAGATTGAAACGCGCATTAGCTCTCTTTGCCCCAGGGACACATAGCTGGTGGGAGCTGGAAGTACCTGGGCATCCTCATGCCTGGTGCACCTGATCACTGCTAGACAGCCACCCCGGACGTAGCTGAGCAGGAAGCACATCTGAGTGGTAGTTGTTATTTGATTCGCTTATTGGATAATTTTGCAGTGTGAATTAATTTATTTATTGGCTAATTCATACTAAAGTGTACTTGGTTTACTTTACCAGAAATTTAGGCCCTACGTAGTTGCCACACAGGACCAGTAGCCATGAGTGTGACAGAGGTTCGAGTGTGGACAGGTCTCTGCAGCCACAGGAGAAGATAAGTAGAAGGAACTTAGAAACTTAGAAGGAAATTGGAATGGCTACCTTATGGAGAAATGCAAAGAACCAAAACTTTTATCCCTCCTAAACGATTCTGGAGAGGACCAATCTTAAGCACGGGGGTTCGAGCTGGCCATATGGATCACTGGGGTCAGCCTTTCCAGGATAGGATTACATCATCATTTAAAAAAAAAAAAAATTAGTTCTGACTTCATTTCAATTCCCTCTGTAAATTAGAAAACAAAAAGAGCCAAGCAGGCATTGGTGAGGCAGAGACTGGCTGCTGTGGATGGAGTTGACGTGAGATTCTGGCATGTTGGAAAAGACAAGCTAGAGGGTGGAGAACAGGCTTGCTGAACGAGAGTGGTGTCACAGCACGTGGCCAGCACTGAGGGATGCCAAGGTCTTATCCGTGCGTTCTCATGTCTTTGAACTTCAAGATGGTTTGGGAGCATCCCTTTGCTCTTTTCATTTTTAATTTTTGAAAACTATACAAAACACCTGGGCAATTCTGTGCTGCTGTTTTGAATCTTTGCATGGCCTCTCCATCTGCCCAGTTTTCCAAAGGATCGTCTTGGATTTTCCCCTCCCCTCCAGTGGACTCAGTGTCTGCCCGCCAGAGTGTCCCCGCAACTCCCCTCTTCCGGGCCACAATTGTCCGTGCCTGGGCTCCAGTGACAGGCACCTCATTCATTTCCCTGCCTCTCCAGTCTTGTTTCCACACCACAGTGAAGGCAATCTTGAGGAAATCTTTTTAAAACCTCCAGCTCAACATTCTCTCCTGGCTCTTCACTGTCTTTCGAGCAAAATCTAAAACCCTGACATAATTTATGGAAGGCCTGTGATTGGGCTTCAGCTGACCCCTCCAGCTTCATCTCTCTTCCCACCCTCTCTGCCTCACTAGTTTCTAGCTACAAGAGAACTTCCAATTTCTGTCTTGCCAGGCCTCTGGAAGAGCTGCTCCTCCCCACCAGGAAAAGCTCTCCCCACCACCTCTTTCTTCACATGGAGAATTCCATCCCATCCTCCAGGTCCCAGCACAGCCCTGCTTCCCCCAGGGAATGTCCCTGATTCCTCAACAGTAGGTTGGAAGCTCCCCAGGCTGTCTGTCCATGGCACAGTCTGTTCCTCATGAGATCTTGAGCTTCTTCAAGGCGAGGACTGTGACTGGTCCACCCGTTGTATCCCCACACCTGGCACAATGCCTGGCCTCTAGCAGGTGTTGAGGGAATATGCATTCGTGGAATTTCTAAGTGAATGAATGAACACCGATTTCACCCTTGTGGTTAGTGGATAAAGTTGGTGAGGAACTGAATCCTTATTCTGTTGCTTATCCGTGAAGCCTATACATTTCTAATGCACAAGGCCCAGTGGGTCTCAAAACATTGGTGGAGGAATTTGACACACTGTGATTTGTAGCTATGACTCACTAATTCCATGATTCCCTGGGATACAAAGGAGGCAGAGGGGGTAGTAATGTTTGAACAAAAGTCCTCCCGAGACCTTGGCAAAAAGATCTTCCTTAGGAATCGGTGGCATATACATTTATGTTCTCTCACAGGAAGGTAAAAGGGACGACACTTTTTTGAAGCTCATAAATACTCGTTTGACTGTAAATTTAGAAATGTTTATTAATTGGGCCTGATGTTTGATCTAGAAAAGTACTTAGTAGTCACCAGGAATTTGCCTGTAGCCAACTTGAACCGTAAATCAGAACCGTATTTCTACAATTTAAAATTATTCCATGAGGCAATCATAAGAATTCTGCTGGGATTATATTACTAAAAACTTTGCATCCCATCTAGACTGGATATGTTTGTAGGTGATTAATGTTAATACTTTTTTAAAAAATTAATAAAGTGTTTAGTACCCCATATGCTTGATAAAGTAGAAAATAATATGAAAATGTTATCTTACCCTACAATAACTAAACCTGAACATAATAATAAAAGCAGAAGAAAATAATCATTGGAAACACTGTGCAGAGTTGAAATACATTTTAAACCCTCAATAAGCTTAAGCTTCTTTATCAATCAAGATTGTCAGTCAATACTAAAACTATAAAAATGTAAGGAGTTTCATCTGATGATCATTAAGAATTATCCCAACCAGTAATGTATAGAGCATTTATTGTGAAACCACAATGAATGCAAAACATGGTAACCAATGTCCTTAAAGCTTAAAATGGAACAAGAATCGTTTTCAAAAACGAAACAGCACTGGCCCTTCTTCCCATTTAGAACAACGTATAGAAAGCATATGCCTCGCTGAGAATACTTAGTGAAATTTCTATAACTACAAAAGTAATTAAGTACTTTTAAATTGGAGAAAACACTAAAATGTTTAAAGTCGTTAATGCTTGGTAGCTTTTAAGTAAGGATCACATGTGATTTATAGCTGTAGCTTTTCTTAAACACATCCTCTTGCCCTAATGACACAAAGTTAGTTTTAAGCAGAGGTTTGCTGGTTGTTGCTTTTGGGTTTTTTTTTCTTTAATGAAAAGAAACAAAAAAAGTCACACCAAGGCTAGAAAAATGCATATCAGTACCTTTGCTCTTTTGTCTTCTATGAGCAATTAGAGTAAACCATGATCATACTTCCTAAATGAGTTTCTGAGTGTTATTATCAGTATTAAGCTCAAAGGAGCATCCATGTTCCACATGGAAAGTGCTGAATTCCTGAGATTAGTGATTTGTGTGTATATCCGTCTGTTGACCGATCATCTGTGTGTATGTCACTGACTGTTGTGAGGCTTCTGTGTTCCTTAGCACTGCCTCTGGATCACCAGAGGACGTTTAATTATTGCATGACTTAAAAGATTCAATAGGTCAGCCACAGCAAAGAGAAAATTCTAGTTCTGCCATTAGCACTTCCTTTAACACAACTCTGCTAAAACATGTGCCTTTTATTGTATTCCAAAGTTATCAATAATTACCTGCTATCATTGTTTTGGGTGTTTTCTCTGCTAATTTCTATTGGCATGCTTTCTAGATAGTTGCCTTGTAAGTATAAGTTGACTTTTTTAATCAACAAAAGCATAATTAATGGGAAATTTCCATTCTAAGGTATAATCTAAGATGGTAAATATTCTGCTTCCGTTTCCATATTCTATCATAGAGATGCATTTCTATAAGTCAGGACTTGATATATCCATCTGTTATATATTTCCTTAAGGTGGGAGTCATATCATAGAGATGCGTTTCTATAAATCAGGACTTGGTGTATCCATTTGTTACACATTTCTTAAGGTGGAAGTCAAAGTTAAGTTATATAGCAAACAAGTCTTACTCGTTTAGTAAATTTGCTGCCCTCTGCTGTTCATGTTTCTTAAACAGATTCGTTTCCTGTAAGAGAAGCAAAACAAAATACTATTCCTGAAAGCAGAAGTTATTATAATCAATTAATAATATCATTCAGTATATAAAATTAGAAACTATGAAGTTTAAAAGAGTCAGAGGTCAGTTCCCTGCAGAAGAAATAGTGTGTCTTTATAAACAGAAGAAAAATTACTGAAAATTTTCTCTACTGTCAGTTGCCCTAAAAATTAGCTCCAGCAAAACCATTTCATGAAATAATTATGCATCTATAATAATCTAAGTAATAACTAGAGAAAAATAGTATTTCATTAAGATTAAAATCTTAATACTGTTGCAACTATTGAATCAAATGCAAATTAAATCAAACTTTTTAATTCAACAGAAACTAGCAAATTGATTACTAGAATATTTTGTCTCTACCAATTTCACTATTACTTCTGAGGTGTAAACCAAATATAATACTGGCATCAATAAGGAAAAATATCTCAAGATTTCTAGGCATGTTCGCATGTCTAATAGTGGGATGTTCTCTCTGACTTTTAGTTATTACAAAACTAACTTTATAACAATAAAGGAAAATAATATTTAAAAGAAAGAAAAAACAGTCTCAGTACCAGAACACCACTGTGGTCTTTTGTGTATGTGTGCCTTTCTTCACTGTGTTCATGCAGAGACAAGCTTTGTGATACCATTGTAACTCCGGTACGAGTGCATGGTTACATCCTGTTTTTACTGCTTGGTATCTCATCGTAAGCATTTCCCAGAGACATTTCACAGTCTTTATAATTATGATCACTACATAGTTTGGATAACTTAGACTTTTGCACTATTTTGTCATGATGCTTCCAACTTTTCTATCATTGTCTGTAATTGCTATTATCATCTTTTATTATAAAGTATTGAAACAAAATCACATCACTAAAAACACTGAGTATCATTTATCATTAAGTGTAGACTGTGTATCATTAGCAAAACTTGTAAATGCAATGAGTCAATAAAACAGTAGAACAATGTCAAAATCATGGCTTTTGTTGGAATATGGAAGATTTCAAGCTCCCAGCACTGAAAAGGTTATATAGCATTTCTTTCACAACCCAGATGTAGCTACTCAGGTTAAGTCCTTGAGTTTCTTTAAGAATTGTAAGCAAATGATGCTGAATTGCTCTGAAGCAGTGAGCACTTCATAGCCTTCCTGGAATATGTCTTGGGAGTCACAGCTTTTCTCCTAGCCAGAGTGAATGACTTTTAGGGAACCATATAATTTTTCTTAGAATTTTTTTCTGACTGAAGATACTGTGCCCTTCAACTGTACCACAGTTAATTAGCGTCATATGATAATTATCAAATAAGTGATAACTTGCATATAGTACGTTAAGCACTTAGATTTCATATAAGATCAGCAGCCTGAATCCATCTAGTCAGGCGTGTACTGTTTAAAAATATGAAGAATATTATTGGGTAAAGTAAACACTCTGCATCTGTTTCCTATTACCAAAATAATTGTGTGTATTTTCTCCAACTGTTTATATTAACACTCCTAGTTTTTCCAACTTAAAAGCAACATTCAGAAACCTCTGAAGGGAAGCAAGTCAATTACAGAATTGGCTTGTTCTCTAAATTAGAACATCAAGGAAACCAAGATGGGATTTTATCCCAAGTCCCTGCCCTGCCCGGCCTCCAGGGTACTGGGAAAACCCAGATCCTTTTCTCAGCTCAAAGTAGGCAGCGGGGAGGTGAATCTTGGGGATCTTCCTTCACCTTCCAAGGGACTCCTGGCGGGCAGGGCTCCGCAGGGGCCCGGATCGCCTTCCAGGTGCCTGGGTCCCCGGGGACAGTCGGCCTGGCCCTCCGGAGCCCCGCGCCCGGCTGACGCAGGCGCAGCGCGCTGCCAGGGTCTTCCTCGCGGTTCCGCCCGGAGCCTCCATCTAATGACCCAGTTTCTGCACCCCTCTTTCTTGCAGCCCCCTCTCCCAACAACTCCGACACCTGTTCCAAGGGAGCCTGGCCTGAAGCCTCTTTCTGGCTCCGGACTCGGAGGAGTCACTGCCAGCCCCTCCCCTCCGCCCCGGAGTGGCGCCCCCACGCCGAGCGCGCGCGCCCCGGCTCTGCCTCCCACCCGGGTGAGCTCCGTCCTCCCTTGCCCTTCTCGGTGCCCGGCAGAGGCTCAGGCGCGGCCCTTGCTTGCTCGGAGCCTGGCGATTCCCACTTCCCCGGGCCTGCTTGCACCCACCCAGACCCCAGAATCTTCTCGTCCTAGGCCCTTACAAGCCCCCCAACGCCCTGTCCCCTCCCTCCGCTCCCCGCTCTCCCCATCCCTCCCGCACCCTTCCCCACCCCAGACTTTTCACCGGCTGCACCTGAGGGAGTTGAGTGCAGACTGCGGGCTCCCATGCTGGGGCTGCGCCCCCAGTGAGGGCAGGGACAGAAGGGACTCGCCCCAAAGAGCTGCCTGGTGACTGGGTTGGGCCTGTTGGGCTCATCAGGCGCGCCAGCCAGCCCCAGCCTAGCTGCCATAGAGAGCGGTCCATACTGCAGGCCTCGTGCATGTTAAGTGGATGGACTCTAAGAGTTGTCCACGACTTAGGCCACCTAGAAACGGTGCACAGAGGAAACCACCAGGGACCCAGTGCCACCGAGCTCACCTTCACGTCCTTTATTTTACCTCCTCCGTTCGCTCCCGCTGAGATTCGTGGGGTGAGAGTTGATGCCCGTTTGCGTGTGAACGTGCGAGTTTTTCATACCACACAGCGTTTCCCTCACCTTGCTCAGTGTGCCTTTTCCTTCCCTTTTCCTTCACGTCTGCTCTAGACTGATCGCATAAATCCAGATGACATAGATTTAGAAAATGAGCCCTGGTATAAATTCTTTTCAGAACTGGAGTTTGGACGCCCGGTAAGTGAGGCTAGCTATTAACATAAGAAAACTAGGAGAATGTTGTTTGATTTACGAAACACTGTTATCAGGAGACATGGGTGTCATTCAGAGAACAAAGGCTGAATGCATAATATAGATGCAAATTTGGTACAGCTTAGTGCAGGTTTATTTCTGTACCAAATTGTTAAATGTGCTCAGATATTTCCTATATGGTTTTTAAATCATTCATTAGGATTTCTTTGTATCTAGTTAATTGAAAGTTCAAAATGTTGAGGTAGTTTCTGTGCTGGAGTATTCAGACAATTATGACACCTTTATAGAAGATTTGTATTTGTTTACAGTCTGTTTGGTCTAGTTCAAGCAGAAGAGCGCCTTGACACTGACCGGCCTGTCTGCTGAGCAATCATCCGGCACCTGGAGAGTGCTGGGCTCTGTCTTCATTATCTCCTTGAGTCCTCCTGATGTCCCTCCAATTAGAAGAAAATGGGGACCTGAGGGGTTAAACAGTTTGCTCAGAATAGTAAATGACAGAGTAAGAAGTTAAACCCAGAGCCTGTCAAAGGAAAAAAAAAAATCTCTGGGCAGGTCTTCCTATAACATACTGCCAGAGTAATCCCACTATAAAATACAGTCATGTGTTGCTTAACAACGTGGACGGATTCTGAGAATGTGTCATCAGGTGAACTTGCCATTGTGCAGACAGTGTACAGTACTTACACGAACCCGGATGCTAGAGCCTGCTACACACCTAGGCTGTGTGGTAAGCCCTTGTTGCTCCTGAGCTACAAACGTGTACAGCAGGTTACTGCACTCCATACTGTAGGCAACTGTAATGCAATGGTAAGTATTTGTGTGCCTAAACATATCTAAACACAGAAAAGGTATGGTAAAAACAGTATTGTCATCTTATGGGACCGTCATCATATATGGGGTGCACCATTGACTGAAACATCCTTATGCAACACGTGACTGTACCCAGTTTACCATTAGGGATATAAGGAAGGACAAAAATCAGGAAAGCCTGTGGATCTTGATTTCCAGACTTACTAGTGAAAGCCATCACCCTCCTCTAATCCCCAGACTCCCACCAGAGGAAGCCTAGAGGTTGGGCCTTATTGCTTAGCCTGTTTTGGATAAAGAGTCAAGTCGAGGCTCCATTAACAACTTCCCTGATTAAGAACTCCATCCACCAACAGCAGTGCATTTGATGTGTGTCAGTTACAAACATTTTTATGAGTTTTAGACTCTTAAGTAAAATACCGATTATACTGATAGTCGTTTTTTTAGAAATCAGTATAATCGTTTCTATACCACATGCTGATGTCTATATTTGCATATGGATCATATACGGTTTACTGCTTGGTGATGGAAGTCCCTTTTGTCCATTAAACTGCAAAGGAGACTTGGTTAGATCCAAGGTAGCTTATTGAACTGAATCAAACGTGACTGTAAGTGAATATGAACCAAACAATTTTTCATAAGCTTTTTATTATCTCATAGAAGGAATGTTTTCTCTCATTTTTTCCTCATTTGTATCTTAGTGTTAACATAAATGCATTTTATTTGAAGGAAAAACATTATCTAGCTCTATTTTATATGTTTTGTTACTATTGGTTAGAAAGTTTATAGGGATGGCCAGGCGTGGTGGCTCACGCCTACAATCCCAGCACTATGGGAGGCCAAGGCAGGAGGATCACTTGAGGTCAGGAGTTCGAGACCAGCCTGGCCAACATGGTGAAACCCCATCTCTACTAAAAATACAAAAATTAGCTGGGCGTGGTGACATGTGCCTGTAATCCCAGCTACTCAGGAGGCTGAGGTGGGAGAATCGCTTGAACCCAGGTGGTGGAGGTTGCAGTGAGCCAAGATTGCACTCCAGCCTGGGTGACAGAGTGAGACCCTGTCTCAAAAAAATAAAGTAAAATACATTTTAAAAAGAAAGTATATAGTGCTATTCCAATTTCTGTCAGCTTTTCCATAACCATTTTCAGCCACACGTGGAAACTCACCAGCATGCTATACCCACTTGCTCCTTTCATGTTTCTTTAATATACCTTGCATTCCTCTGTGGCCAGAGACTAGGAGCGCTAATTAAATTTGACACAATGAGTTTATAAATATGCTAATTGAACACTAGCAAGTTTTCCCAGTGCTTGAGTGTGTTTGCACACGTGGCACACTCCCTCCCAGCTGCCCCGTTCATGTCATTCTGTGTGTGTAGCCGATGCTGTCAACACTCAACTTCTAACTGTTGTCACCTTCTCCACATGTTCAATCCTTGCTGCCATTGACTCTCCTCCATTCCATCCCTACACTTCTGCTTCTGTGGTGCATCTACACCCAGCCTCCTAAAAAGCCTCTGGACTATGTTCAAGATCATTCTTCCGGTGTTTTCAATGAGGTAAAAACACGTGAGTCTCTCTTTCTTAGAGGCTGCGACTGTGATTCTGTGCGTCTGTGTTTTACGATTCCCTGTAGTGTGTAAGCTATTTTCGAAATCATCTATCTCTGCATCACTATGTTGCATCCAATATCATTGCCTGGACATTAATTATGCCAGAGTTGTCAGCTATCTCTGAACTCTGGGTGAAGGATCATTCCCACCGCAACTTCTAGTTATACTATGCTATGTAGTTCTATGTAGTTCTGGTATTCAGCAGTGTGAAATAGAAAATCAAAAGTATTATAGTCTTATTGCATATATTAACCACCTGTCTTTATTAGACTGAGTAAAATACTATTAGAAGCTTCTTAGAACCATTCTCTTATAATGCTTGGAGTGTGGATAATTGGATGCCTGTGTCCCACATATTTCTAAAATTTATTTTTATTCTTTTGTTTTCCTAAATACAACTTGCAGATTGTATTATCAATTGAGAATAGGGCTGGCAGATACCTGGAAATTGTGTATCACAACTTCCCTGTCTCATACCCATGACAGATATTGCTACTCCTTCTAAACACTGTAATCCCACCAGCCACTATAACAAATTATCACTGGCATATAAAATCCAATGCTTCTGCAGTCTCTACTAAAGGGCCTAGAATAATCAGCTAGTTGAAAAAATTATGGCAACCAATGTACATTTTTATTTGAATCAAAGAGAGTATGAAATAGGCAGAAATGATCTAGAGTCAAAAGCGTGTTACCCTACTCTCTAAAGAAAATTAGAAAATTAGAAAGTAGTTAAATGACTCATTAGAAGACACAAGCAAAAATGGCACTGTTTTGCTAGCCATCAGCTATTTGAAAGTGTCCTTGCAAGGAACTCTTAGAAGCATCTAGCAAGGGAACAAGGTAAATAAACTGTTTTTTGCACAATAGTTGCTCTGTGGTCTTAAGTGAATACTATAACACAATAAATATCTTATTTTCATTAAAAGTCTCAAATATGTGCAACTGGAAAACAAAACTAGTACATTTATGTTATAGGAGGTACTACTGACACATAGTGGTGACCACTGGAATTGCAGGTATAGAGTCTCAAGGACATATGCACATTTCCAGTCTCAATTTGCAATTTCAAATTATTTACCTGTGGTAAGTATCAGACTGTGTGTTAAAACTGAGAAGTGATCAAAATATTTATATATTAAATAAAAAATAGAGTAATCAGGAACATTCTAGGTGATTGAATTCAGTCATTTCTAAGGGCTTATGTTTTATAGCCAGGCAGACAGGCATATAAGCTGAAGAAAATCAAATAAAACAAGGAGTTCTATTCTGTATGTTATGTTACCTTAATATCTGAAGAAAGAGTCTCATTTCAACCTATAAACAACCCAAGAATTTATTTTGAAATTCAATGTGGTCAGATATTTTTCTCAGATATTTCCAGTGTGTTTTTAAGATAGTTGGTTCATAGATAACTGAAATGGAATTTAGAGTGCATCATGTCCAACTCACTCACTTTTCAGTTTAAAAAAGTAGACTACAATAATTATAAGTCCAAAATCACATGGCAAGATAGCGGCGGGAAAAAATCTCTTAATCTTCATTTCAATGCTATTTCTTTTATAACACAATTGTTAACTATTGAATTTCTGTGAAATGAGTTCTGATAATTAATGTTACACAATAATTCTTAGGCATAAAAATAGTAGAAACTTAATTCTATGCACTCTATAATGCGATGTTAGTGGCAAAAAACACATAAAAAGCACTTTGCCAGTAGTTGATCTACTTGCCAATTATCTCTGGGATTGGGAAGGTGGTGGTGTATGATTCTAACAGCATATGTTAACTTATTAATTTCACATTATGGTTTTTCAGAATGTAAGAAAATATGTTCTCTTAAGGTATCGGGATTTTGTCTTTAATAACCTTTTGTTATTAAACATTTCTGATTTAAAAAACTGTAATTGATTAGACATTACCTTAGCTACCATTTATCAACTACCTTGTATATACCATGAATAACATAGTTTTTAATCCATAACCAGAAAATTAGCATTAATGAAGAACAGTTAAGGACATTTAAGAAAAATTTAATCTCATAGTTACTTACCAGAAAGAGTGATTCAATCTGTACTTCACTAAATTGACCTTTTAAGTGTATTAAAATAATGGTAATATGTAAATACTCAGAAGCTCATAACTGGCAAAATTTGTAAACTCTTTTCTGAAGATAAGTTTCATTTTGGGATGAGTACCCTTCTTGTAATTATTGTACAAGTTTTTCTCTTAGTCATCAGTCTAGACTTTTTACTGTTGTAAATTAATACTGAACTTTCTCTGAATATACACAAAACCACAAAAATGGTTTTAGTTTATTTTGGATGTAGAAACCAGTACAAGGAGAAATAGCAGTTTTAGCCTAACTCTAAAACACAAGTAATCTGTTCTTACACTATGTTTCATTTTACATTACAGTATTGTATAAGCTCATTATAAGTTGACAATGCAAATTTTCTGATCACTGTAGGGGTGATCTAAGAGTGTTCTGAACTTGACACTTCTTGGTGATCAGCTGTGTGTTCAGGTGTCCCATGAAAGCCATGATCTGCACAGACCACAATGCTCTCAGGCTCTCTGGTGTTGCTCTTCTGCAAACAAGTAGAATTAATACTTCTTACTTGTAATATAACTATCTGATTTTATTTTTTACTTGTTTTCTTTCTTTCATATTTAGTATCTATTCTTCTACCTTCCCAATGTCAGATTCAGAGCTCAGCAAATTAAAAGAATCCTGTAAATTTATCAGACTAGCAAACCAAATTTTTCTTCTAATTTTATATTTGTTGAGAACCTAGGATTCTAAAATTTTCTAGGAACTAAAAATATTAGAATTTGCTTTTTCTGTCTAAAAGGAGGGTGGAGAATATGCTTACACAGAGACGTTTTTGTTTCTAGGCAAGATTCCATTTTCATTTAGTAAGATAGAATTAAATTATTAGTTAATAGAAGCATAAGTTATACAAAAAGGACCTTGTAAGATTGATATACATAAAGAATTGCAAAATTGCATACTAATGTTTTAATTGATCAATTGGTGCTAATTTACAAATTAATAGAAAACTGAGTTATATAAATTGTTTGTAAAGTGAGATTTAATTTCCACTAAGTAGATTTTTCATACTCTTGATAATTTATTTCTAGATGATAGCAACTTAAGACAACATTTGTCAAATCTTGCCTTTCTGGCTGATGTTTCTAAGCTTTCATACAGACAAATGTTTTTAAACTAGAACTCCAGTTCTTTATCTAAGCAAAGTTTATCTGTGATGAATTGATCATCAAATATGACCAAAGCCAAATCTATAATTGGTATATATCTCCCTATACTTTCTTTGTTCTTTCTTCCCTTTTTTTTGAGACTGGGGTTTTTACTCTCATTGCCCAGGCTAAAGTGCAATGGCGCAGTCTCAACTCACTGCAACCTCCGCCTCCAGGATTCAAGCGACTCTCTTGCCTCAGCCTCCCAGGTAGCTGGGATTACAGGAATGCATCACCATGCCTGGCTAATTTTTTGTATTTAGGAGAGACTGGGTTTCACCATGTTGGTCAGGCTGGTCTTGAACTCCCGACCACAGGGGATCCACCAGCCTTGGCTTCCCAAAGTGCTGGGATTAGAGGTGTGAGCCACCATGCCCGGCCACCTCCCTATCCTTTCTGGACATCATTCCACAGTGTCACCTCACTTAGTAGTCTAGTGTTCTCTCTTGCCTTTTAGATGTTTTAGCAATTATCCCAGCAGATGCCATGGAAAATGAAAAATTCATATTATCCTTTTTGCTTACTATTTCAGTGTATTATTCAGAATGAAGGAAAATTTTTAAAGTCCACTTTTAAAGTTATATTTTGGTTCGTTAGCTCATTTATTTTAAACTAACCCTGAAGTCGCCTAATTGTAAAGGTATAACTATTTACCTGATTGAAATACCAAGTACTTTAGTTTCTTCACGTCAAATTCTTTGGGTTTTATTTAAATTTCATGTCTATATTGACAAATGAACGATGTCGTAAGTTCTGTTTACATGTTATGTTTTAAAGACAATACTTGGTAACAACAATCACAAAACTTTAAAATGTGATGTTTTATAAGGATTGAATGATGGCTGCAAACTTTTTTAAACATCAAATCAGTCCCCTATGAAGGGCATTTCTATTTACAATGAATAGGTCAGATTCTGAAGTTGAGGTTGTAAAATAATTTTAGCTCTTATTTCAGTATTCCTGAATTTCCTCCTATGCAATGCTCGAGTTGTGGGTAATTTGAGCTACACAGAGAAATGCAATGCATTATATCAGAAGAGAAAGCAAATAGGTCCAAAGTGAAATCAGGTTGCATGGTATCTCTTCGGGAAGACAGTTGTATAGCCATAATGAATGTTACTTTAGACCTTGATTTTTATAATATTCTTTTTAGGATACCTAATTTAATGTGGACAAGTAAACAAAATCTGGCCACAGTCAAATTTTTCATGGGACTATTATCCTATCTTAACAGGCCTCCCTGTATCAGTCCTCCATAGACAGAAGCCTGGAAAGACCCATGAGGTAAGAATCTCATTATGTTGTAGCAGGACATTCTATACCAGTGGTTTCCTTGCAACAATAAAATGACTCAGTGAAGTCGTAATGAGTATTATGTATCACTCATTTTCATTTGAATGCCACGCCTCATGAAGTGGTTTTATTTTGTTTCTGCAACTGTGATGCAGATATGATCATTTCGAGAATTTCTAAAAAATTAGTGAACTAATTAGAAATTCCTTCCCAGGCTGAGAAATCCTTCTCTTCCCTCACTTCCCTGTACCCAGTTTCCTTTTCTTTAGATGGGAATTATAAGTAACTAATTTTCAATGTTGTGAAGTATTATAATTGTAAAATTATAATAATATATTTGAAGAAATATACAAAGAATGTTTTACATATATTTGTTAGTTACACTCTGACCACACAAATAAGAAATGCTTTTATTAATACTCCCCGTACATGAGGGTTCACCATATGCCAGGCATAAGTACAAAACATATTCAGTCCTAAGACAATACTATAGTTAAATGCTGTTGTCCCCACTTTATTTCCGAGGAAAGTGACACGTAGTCTCAGTAACTTACCACGTTGACATAGTTGGCAAGGAGAGAGAAAAAAACAAAATTGAGGCAAGATAGCTTGTAACCGCTAGGCCTAACTTCCCTCAGAGACCACTCGAGGTAAGTTCTGTTAGCTTTAAATATCACACTTACTTTAAAATATTACAAAATTCAGACATAGTTCAATAGGAATATTGAATAACAGAAAATCCCAGCCATATTGTACCATCAATAACAAATATTTCTGTAGTAGCGTTAATTTACCCATCTATGTAGATTTCCTTGTGAATCGGGTCCCTCGTATACTGGGTTTCTGATGCCATCCAACTACAGTAACAGCCCTGAGAAAGGAACCCTCAGACTCCTTCTTCTTGTCTTGTGCTTCTATCTATGTACCTAAAACACTTGCATTTTAGAGTTTTGATCTGATCTAAAGATTGCTGTAAAGACACACAGACCCTCACATGACAGGACAGTCACAGCAAAAAAAAAAACAGGTCTAGGAGCTGCAGCGGCCTCTCCGGAGAGGATGAACCAGTTCTGAGGTCCGCCTCTCCGTTTCTGTACATCCCAGGTACATGTGTTTGCTTTACCATCTGTAAAACTGAGACAGCAGCACATATCTCAAAGGTTTGCTGTGTGGGCTAAAAAGACAAAAACGTAAGTAAAGCACACAGCATTCTGCCGGGCCCCAGGGGAGCTGGGGTTGCTGCTGTTGCTGTCATGACTGTCGCCTACACAGTTCTTGTCTAAGAATCCAGGGATTTCACGCACACTACGCTGTGTCATATGTGGCTCCATTCACTAATGTTCGTGTTAGATGATACTATACTCAAAACCAGGACAGAAATTCCCTGCTTTCTAGACTATTTTATGCAACTGGGGGAAGGAATCTTTAATAGTTAATTTGCTGACCAGATTACTGGTACTGATTGATTGATTGATTGACAAGACAGGGCTTGCTCTCTTGCCCAAGCTGGAGTGCTGTGGTGCAATCAGGGCTCACTGCAGCCTCAACTCCTGGGCTCAAGCCATCTTCCCGCCTCGCCTCCTGCATAGCTGGGACTACAGGCATGTGGCCCTGCTGGCTAACGTTTTTATTTTCTGTAGAGATAGGGTCTCGCTAGGTTGCCCAGGCTGGTCTCAAACTCCTAACCTTGAGCCATCCTCCAGCCTTGGCCTCCCAAAGTACTTGATTACAGACATGAGCTATCATGTTCAGCCTTCATTCATTATTTAAATAGAAAATGTTGGCATTCCGACATAAGGCCTTCTAAAGCTAAGATGATAGGACAAGCTGCAGGCAACCCTTGAGGTGAGAGAAGTTTGCCTCTCTTGATGTCTTTTTTTTTTTTTTAACTCTTTCCTGCATTTGATATGCTCCTCTGGATATATGCATGTTGTTAGAACTCTGCTTTATAGAGACAAGATACAGGATAAAAATTATAACACTAAATTCTTAATGACAGCATATTCCACTATAGGAGAATGTTGACTTTCAAAGATGTTTAAAAATTTATGTTCATGGCCAGGCACCATGGCTCATGCCCATAATCCCAGCACTTTGGGAGGCCGAGGTAGGTGGATCACGAGGTCAAGAGATTGAGACCATCCTGGTCAACATGGTGAAACCCCATCTCTACTAAAAATACAAAAAATCAGCTGGGCATGGTGGTGCGTGCCTGTAATCCCAGCTACTCAGGAGGCTGAGGCAGGAGAATTGCCTGAACCCAGGAGGCGGAGGCTGCGGTGAACCCAGATCGCGCCATTGCACTTCAGCCTGGGTAACATGTCGTGGACCGTCCGGGACGGGTAGGCACGTCTGCCGGGGGTCTCTCGACCTGCAAGAGGGTCCCAATACCTGGAAGAGGAAGTGCGCCTGGAAAAATAATAAAGACAGAGAGAAAGAAAGCAAGGCATCCGGAGGGCTGATAGGCTGTGCCTAAACAGCAAATTTTATTTTTCAAAGGCCAGGAATAAATACACTTTCTTGGCTCTGGTTTACGTCATAGCAAGAGGAAATGCAAATGTATGCCTCACATGGCCTATACAATAGAGAAGTCAGATATGCAATCAGTGATTGTAAAAAGTAACAGAATTTCCTGTAATCACAAAGCTTGTTTACATCCAAACATTATTCCTTCTGGCTGCAGGTATCTCTGGTTTGATCTTGTTTTAGAACTGAGATGTGAAAAGGTTTTTTGGTTTTGCTCATCAGAATATCTTTTAACCGGATTCTCCTTTGTCTACTCCTGACTCAACTTATCTCAACTTCCCCATTCAGGAGTCTCTGAGTCAGGAATCAAAGCCATCCCTTATGGTGGCATTTGCTTTGCAAATATCGACAGTTAAACCATTATCTAGGGTACAAGGCAGTCAGGTAAGGTTTAAGGCTTATTCTTAAAGAGTCATAAAAAGGTTAAAAGCAGGAACCGGTTGCTGGCAGGGGGTCACTCGGTCTAGTAGCAACACATAGTTTTAGGCCCAAACGATATTGTGGTTGATATTAGAAACTGATCATTCATCTTTAAGTTCCTATATTTCCAGATAGCTCGACTGCCTCCAGTAGGAAACTGTGTTTGGGATCAAACTCACCATATAGTGAGACTCACGCCTTTTGGGGGTCTCACACGGGAATGTTCCCCACAGTAACAAGAGCGAAACTCCATCACAAAAAAAAAATAAAAATAAAATAAAGTATGTTCACACAAAAACCAGCAGGTGGTTTTTTTGGCAGCATTATCTATAATTACTAGAACTTGAAAGCAACCAAGATGTCCTTCAGTAGGTGAATGGTTAAATTGTGGTGCATCCACGTAACAGAATGTTCCTTGAGGACTCGGCAATACAACAAAATCCGCTACTGAGCGACAAAAATACGTGGAAGAACCTTAAAAGTATATAAGTGAGTGAAGGAATCCAATCTGAGAGGCCACATTCTGCGTGATATCAACTGGGCGTGGTGAAAAGGCAAAACTGTGGAGGCAGTGGGAAGATCAGTGGTGGCCAGGATGGGTGGGAGGCAAGCAGGAAGAGAAGCTAGAGAACAGAAGCTTTTTATGGCAGTAAAAATTTTATATGATTGATGCATTAAGGATGGACACACATCATTATACATTTCTCAAAACCTATAAAATGTTTAAAACAAAACGTGAACTCAAATATAAATTATGGACTTGGGCTGAGGATGTGTCAAGGTAGATGCATCAATTGTAACAGTGTACCCCACTAATAGAATATGTAAATGATAAGGGAAACTGTGCAAGAGGGAAGGACTGTAAGGAAACTCTCTACACTTTCCAATCAACATTTCTGCAAGCCTAAAACTTCTCTAAAAAAATTAAGTCGGCTGGGCACAATATCTCACGCCTGCAATCCCAACACTTCAGGAGACTGAGGCTGGAGGATCACTTGAGCTCAAAAGTTTGAAACCAGCCTGGGCAACATAGTGAGAAAATAGCCAGGCATGGTGGTGCACACCTGTGGTCCCAGCTACTTAGCAGGTTGAGACGGGAGTATCCCTTGAGCCCAGGAGTTTGGGGCTGCAGTGAGCTGTGATTGCACCTGGGTGATGGAGCCAGAAGCCATTTCAAAATAAATAATAAAGTCTGTTGATTTTTTAAAAGATCCTTCTAGAGAAATCACGTTGAATGTCGGGGGATGAGTTCCTAGCAATGCGATTTTGGGGGTAGAGGTTGAAGAGTTATGCCATTGTCACTGGTACATGCCACTGGTTTTTCTGGTGCACACCTTACCCTTCTCCACTGGCAATCAAACAGCTTCTGCTTCCTTCTTTCAGTTCTGCAAGCACGGCCAGTGACTTCAGGAAACGGAGGAAGAGCGAGCCTGCGGTGGGTCCACCACGGGGCCTGGGAGATCAAAGCGGGAGCAGGACCAGCCCCGGCCGAACGGACCTCCCTGGATCAAGCACTACCCTTACAAAGTCTTTCACTAGTTCTTCTCCTTCTTCCCCATCGAGAGCAAAAGGTGAGCAATAGTAAATGAAAACGCAACAATTTATGAGTTTACGTGTTAGCCTAGAGCATTGCGTGAAAGCTGGCCCAGTGGTAGCGGCATGGGCCAGCTCCCATCTACAGTGTCTGGAGTAAAACATGGTTTTAGAACAGTAGCTTTCTTCCCACCCAGACTGACTCAAGCTGGCAAGCCACTCAGGCTGCTTAAAGAACTCTGACTAGCATCTGCTAACCCTTCTTTTCCCCAAATAGATCACTTTTTAAACAAATTGAAACTATCAAATAGTGTATCATCAGGCTATTAAGAGATGTCATTGTAAACACTGACATATAGTCAAAACTTTCTAACGTTTCTACAACTAACAGATTAGTCAGATTTATAGGACAGAAATTGCAGCAACAGAGGAAATTGTTGCCTAAAATATACATTGGTTTGGAATTTTTTTTAATTATTCGATTCTAGATTTTTTAAAAAAAGAATTCCAGCCTATTAATTTCTTTAGCCATTTGCTGTCTATTTTGAGCCACCTTCATATGAACAGTGGGGCATCCACGTCCTGTGATGTAGCACAGTGGTCAGCTCACAGCAGTTCACAGTCAGGACTTGCTGGTCCCAAGCCATAATTATAAAGTTCAGAAATCTCCAAGCCTTTTTTCCAAATGATCTGTCTCCTCTCTGCAAATGTGGGAAGGCCACTGTTGAAAGGAGTAAGTCACTCCTTCAGGTTTCTGGAAGACCATTTAGAGGCCTTCCTTGAGGACAGGAATATTGCTGAGATGGAGAGTGAGGATTGAGCCAGCATCCACAGGGACCTGGTTAGGGCTTTACCAAATTTGGGACCCCACAGTCTCCTCTAATATCTTGGGGTTGAAACAGAAGAGAAAGGGATTTTGAAATGTATGAAGAAATTGAGCTGTAACATAGGTTTCCGTAAAACCAGACCGATTCGGCTATGCATATCACCTATAGGCACGAAAACCACTGCTACACAGTAGTTAAAAGAGGTAGCTGATTTGTGTGCCAAAGATATTCTGGTCATGATGATTGGACTCTGAGTATGTGGAGGCCTAGTCCTTTTAAGGCCTCATAAAGCTGTATCAGCTGATGGTTCAGAGTATGTGAGCCCCATCCATCACATCCTTCCTCTGAGGAGCAGAGATGCCTTATCAGATTCAACTCAGTTACTCAAATGAAAATCTTAAGGTACCAAGTAGGTCATGAAATGCCAGTGACTCATTATTCTTGGATACTACCCAAAAGTTAAAAGGATTCTGATAAATTTAGATGTTTGTTTTATCACAGGGAGTGTTAAATCAATTTCCTTTCCCAGACACTATATATCTACTTAATGTGCTTCGCTGCTTTTAAAGAATTTAGGGAACATCGTAAGGTATGAATATGGAATAGAGACGTTTTCCTCCATTAAATTTTATTTCCAAGAAGAAAATATCCCATTTGATATAATTTGGCTTCTCATTTATTATTTAGCAAAACAAAAGAACATTTCCATAGCTATTCAAAATTGAGGCCAAATGTGGATCTCTATTATCCAATTGCAATCAAATTGCAAATGATTTTTTTTTTAACTCTTTCCCACCCCCCCGCCCACCGCCAAAAAGCATGATATATGTACCTCTGAAGAAAGTTTTGCATTATATTCGGTTTTCCCATGAGAACTGTATACCTAATAAGAGGTTAAAGGCAGAGCAATTAAAGAGGTGAATTAGTTTGTTTAAAGAGCTTTAGCTATTTTTTTCTTGGAAAAGGATTAGCAGCAATAGTTCACAGCATTTTGATTTTGCAATTTTGGAGAATGCTTTGCCCTATAGCTTTTAAAATCCAAAACTCATTAAAAAATTATTTGATATCGTTATGAGAGTATTAACTAAATGTAAATGTATAAACTTCTCTTTACCTATGTCTCATTATGAATCAAATGAGAGTCAAATTCTGGACCTATTAAATTCATTAAGTGTAATTACTTTTTGACTCTAATCGTTAAACCTTTAAATTACTACCAGATTATGCTACCAGCTGAAAAGGTTCTATTGTGTTTTTGGCAAACAATATTATCAGAAAGATGTATGAATTATGCAAAAGAAGTAGGCGTGTTTGCTACATCAGTTACTTCTTATACATGATTTTGTCAGCTGTCTGCGGAAAGCTACCTTCATTGAAAACGTATCAGCTCGCTTTAGAATTAGACCTTTTTCTCTAGCGTTGAAGCTTCATGTATTAACAATCGGCCTCTAGATTAAAACACACTAACTGCTTTCTCCTTGCTGTACTATCTGATGCTTACTGACATGCTCTCCTCTCTTTGTGAACCTTTTAACTTCTCCAAATGTCTCTCTTCTACCACGCTGCTCTGGATTAAAAGGTGGGGATGATAGCAAAATGTGTCCATCCCTTTGCAGTTACTCAGGGCTCAACGGCAACCCCCCAAGTGAGTTAGATTACTGTAGCACTTATAGACAGCACTTGGACGTCCCTCGGGACTCACCAAGGGCCATTACTTTCAAGAATGGCTGGCAAATGGCCCGGCAAAACGCAGAAATCTGGAGCAGCACGGAAGAAACCGTTTCTCCCAAAATCAAATCCCGTAGCTGTGACGATCTCCTAAATGATGACTGCGATAGCTTCCCGGACCCGAAAATCAAGTCGGAAAGCATGGGCTCCCTGTTATGTGACGAGGACTCCAAAGACAGCTGCGCCATCACCTGGGGGTCCCCCTACATCCAGGAGGTTCGCGGTAACGGCAGATCGAGGATCAGACACCGGTCAGCCCACAACGCCCCGGGGTTCCTGAAAATGTACAAGAAAATGCACCGCATTAACCGCAAGGATCTGATGAATTCCGAGGTGATCTGCTCCGTGAAGTCCAGGATCCTGCAGTATGAGAACGAGCAGCAGCCCAAGGGCCTGGGGCACGCGTGGAGCCAGTCCTCCACGGAGGAGGTGCCCCGGGACATGGTGCCCACGCGCATTTCCGAATTCGAAAAGCTGATTCAGAAGTCCAAATCCATGCCCAACTTAGGGGATGACACGCTCTCGCCCATGACCCTGGAACCGCCGCAGAACGGTTTATGTCCCAAGAGGCGATTCTCTATCGAGTATCTGCTGGAGGAGGAGGACGACGAGGGCAGGCGCCCGGCTCAGGCCCCACGAGGCTGCGCGTCCGGCGCGCTGGTGCCCATTCACATCGAGGTCACCAGCCACGAGCAGCCCAGAGCCCACGTGGAGTTTTCCGACAGCGACCAGGACGGGGTCGTGTCTGACCACAGCGACTACATTCACGTGGAGGGGTCGTCGTTCTGCAGCGAGAGCGACTTCGATCACTTTTCCTTCACCTCCTCTGAAAGCTTCTACGGATCCAGCCATCATCACCACCACCACCACCACCACCACCACCACCACCGGCACCTCATCAGCTCCTGCAAGGGCAGGTGCCCGGCCTCCTACACCCGATTTACCACGATGCTGAAACACGAAAGGGCCAGACACGAAAACACGGAGGAGCCCCGACGGCCGGAGATGGACCCCGGCCTTTCCAAACTCGCCTTTCTAGTCAGTCCTGTGCCTTTCCGGAGGAAAAGAAACGCAGCTCCTAAGAAACAGACTGAAAAGGCGAGATGCAAGGCGTCCGTGATTGAGGCGCTCGACTCCGCCCTGAAAGACATCTGTGACCAGATCAAAGCGGAGAAGCAGCGGGGGAGCTTGCCGGACAACAGCATCCTGCACCGCCTCATCAGCGAGCTGCTGCCGGACGTGCCCGAGAGGAGCTCGTCCCTGCGCGCGCTGAGGAGGAGCCCCCTGCACCTGCCTCTGCAGCCGCTGCCCCACGACGGTGCTATCCACTGCCCAGCCTACCAGAACGACGGCGGGAGAACGCCTCTCAGTGCCTCTTTCCAGGACGTGGACACGGCCGGCAACAACTACCACCACCAAGACCGTGGCGACGCCCTCCAAGGTGGATGAGCTTTTCTTTCTTTTTCCTTGGGGTTCTCAGAGACCCGCCCTCCAGCTCTTTCATTTTCCATTCCAACATCTCATCACTCCCGAGCTGGGAGACCATTTGGCATCGTTATGTGTTGTGAAGCAGAAGCTTGTGCAAACGTGTGAACATGTCTCATGTGCCCACGTGATCGTTGGGCTTGATGTGTGGCTTAAAGTGATCATCAATTCACAAAAATTTACTGTCAAAAGCGAGAGGGGAGGCCATTTGGTAGCCTAGTGTTAGGGTTGGAACAACCATGACTCACACTGAGACAACAGATTATGTTGTAACGTGAATCAAAACATAGTTTCACAAATAGCCTTTTTAGAATTTTCATATTAACTTTAAAACTTTATGTTCATTAATTAATAATTTGCTCACATTCTCTATAGAAGATACTATATGAAAACATTCAAGAAGCCAAACTGAAATATGTGATTAGTAATTGATGGACACAAAGACGTTAGGGCTTGTTTAATAGCTTTCTCCATTTCGAGGACACAATTCCGGTAAAATTTTTGTGAATGTATCTTTAAGCTGTATATATAAAAGTCCCATTTTCACCGTTTAGTGTATTCATTTTCTCTCTTCCATTACTTAATTCATTCGCTTTCTATTTCTGCTAAAACAATCCCGTATTGAAATACGAATTAGACTATTCAGGCTAAAAGTGACTCTCCACTCTGTTTTCATAGATAACTTTGAAATGGCAACACAAGAATAAATAGCAGTGAGCATGCAGAGGATATTTTGGAGATTTATGCAACTTATCAGGGTGTTTTAATATTTTTACCCAATTTTTTTTCACTAATTTTTACAGCGCATCTGTTCACTACGTAAATTTTAAGAGGCTCAAATGGACATTCCAGGCTGAAACTAGAACCATTTTTAACTTTGGAAGTTGGACCTGGAGAGGATAAGAAATTTGTCCCAGGTCATGCAAACAGTAGGTAACAGAAAAAGGATTGAAATGCCTAATAGTAACTTTGGAAGTTGGGCCTGGACAGGATAAGAAATTTGTCCAAGGTCACGCAAACAGTAGGTAACAGAAAAGGGATTGAAATCCCTAATACTTCCGAACTTACAGTATAAAATATAATCTCAGACAAAATAAGATGAATTCAAAGTTCATATTAGTGTCAAATATGGCTCAATTGTTTATTAACGTGCACAAATCTTAGTATTTGTCTGTTTTACACTTAAATTTATCTTTGCTTACACTTAGAATGAAGCAACATGCTTCAAAATAATAAATTAGAATTTAAAAAATCAATTTCTACAATTGAAAACTTTCACTAGTTGAAATGTATCATAATCCAATTTTTTAATAAATTAGCTACCTTCTCCAGTTTTTCAATATCTCAGTATAATCATCTCTCACTTCTATGTGCAGATAAGAGTACATTTTTGAAACATGACTTCAAAGGGCTTTGAAATGCATTTAAAAGTGTTTTACTTTTCAATAAAATATTTACTTTTTAATTGTGTTTCACCCAAGTGAAAAATAGCTTACATTTCATGGGTTAGAAAAGGTAACTTAAAATTTATGACCTTCATGAAGCCCTATGATTATAAAAATGTATTCACTTGGAACAAAAAACATGCTGTACATAATCTTCTGGCATGAATGAAAACAGCTGGTTAAGTTTTACCTGAAACATTTGTGCCATGTTACCTTCCTAAAACTAAAGACTTTGTAATTCACAACTCACAGTTACACATTTACCCTTATATTTCACGCAACTGATATCCCACTTGTAATTCTTTTATATTATCAATGTAGTCAAAACCCTAAAACGGTGTTTTCTTATTCTAAATCAGTACTTTAAATTCTTTCATAGATGGATAAAATGTATTTTATTTTTAATGATTCTTGTTAGGATAACTAGATTTCTTAAAGGGATTTTAAAAATCGACAAATATTGACCCAGTTATACTGATAAAATTCTTTAACACGGACTGCTGGAATACTTTTAATGTCTAGTTACAGTTCCATATATAAGTTATGTAAGTGCAAAAGGTATGAGATACTATTAAGAACTACATGCAATTATAATTTTGTAATGTGATTATGCTTTGCTTTAAGATGAACAAAAATAATTCAATATTTCATAAGCAATTTGGCAATTGACATGATGCTTTCTGTTTATCCCTTTTTTTCTTGGAGTAAGAGGAAACAATATTCCTTTGTTTCTTTACTGTCTGATAAGGTGTTTATCATCTGGGCACAAAGGAAGGCCGTAGATAAATAGTATGGCATCCTAAGATTCAATAAGTGTTTAAAAAGAGAGAGAGAGAAGAGGGGAGAGTAACGGGGAAGGAGAACGTTCATGACCATACTCCCGTCATCTTCATACTTTCTTTGGTTTTCTCTCTTTCTTTTTCATCACTACAGTCTTAAATTGTTCCACAAAATGTTTCTTTTTCTACACATTGTTGCTATTTTCAAATTCTCCATCCTCTATAAACCTTACAATAGTAATTATAAATTAGAGGCAAAGGTATAGAAACGGAAAGTTTTGAAAAATTTTTATATCAAAAATCCCTCTAACTATAAATTGCCTATACTGAGCATGGCAATAGAATTAATCAGCAATGTAGCAATTTTATTCATATAAAATTTTATACACTTTATACAATTATAATACTTCTGCAACCTTATATATTTTTCCTTTTGAAATGCTCTTGTTTTGTGTCTTATTTCACAATTTTATAATGACCTATGAGTTTTATACCCATGTGTTTGATAATGGTGTCTCTCCAAACTTGGGAAAAAAAATAATTGCCACCAGGGAAAATGGCAGAACAAGTTGGCTTGTAATTAAGTGGATACTCACCATGACTGGCTCTGTTCTTTCCGATAGACCGTGAGTCCCCTAGAAGTTACTCATCCACTTTGACTGACATGGGGAGAAGTGCAACAAGGGAAAGAAGAGGAACTCCAGAAAAAGAGGTAGTTAATTTAGTAGGGTTGGAGTCTTTTACAGCAGCACACTTGATGCAGGAACTTGCCAGCCCGAAATTATCCCCAAGCAGTAAAGAACTCAGACAGAAAATGTGAAAATACTGAGAAACTAGAAACAATTTCCTTGAAGCCCAAGCACAGCAACTCTGACCCTAGAAGCAGTCCACCCACTGACCCTAGCTTGGGGTCTTCCCTAGTGGTGGTCGAGTTTTGGCCATGAGACCTCTCCGAGTCTTGATCTGATGTCCTTGAACTTAACCGTCGTGACCTAACAGTGTCCTGAGTTAGGGCACCTCATGGAGGGAAGAGGTTTCCTCTGTATAATTTCTTGTCCCACTGGTCTAGGAGAAAGCCTGATGTCAACTGTGTTGCAAATCAATCCAGAGCCCACATAAATAATTTTTGCTGGCTTACTTTTGTTGTTGGAGATTCCTGGAAAAAGCTATTAACCAACCCAGTTCTCAGGACACTGCCCCTGGGAAACACCAGCCAACTGACTCTTGTGTCCAGGGCCCTGAGACGGAGCTCCAGCTCTTGCTCAAACTGCCTTGGATCAGCACTTTTGAGGGTTGGATAGAAACTAAAAGCTGGACGTGGACTGGCAGCCACACCAGAAGGATCTTACAGGTGTCTGATGTAGTCCAGTGCCTGTGTGACCCCCAGAGAGGTTAGAAATGGTCCAGGATCCCTAAAGTTCACCAGAGTCATGGGGAAAGAGAATGGAGTAAAGGGATTGTTGGTTGGTAGGGAAGGAAGAGCTGGTCTAGCTAGCTATAGGGTACAGAGTGCCTCGGGGAGATTTGTGGGCCCCAAAGGTTGAGGATGGGCATGTGTCACATCACATCACAACTAAAAGACGAGTGAGTGACAGGTTGACAGAGTGTTGAAGGATGTCTGAACCCTCCAGGGAATGCAGATGATCACACCTATACTTTTGCCTGCTAACCAGCCTCCCAGTGATAATTGAGCTAATATTTTTTGCTAATATGTTAATAAGTGTCTAATGAAGGGAATGATGACTCCCTTTATGACATCTGATCCTTTTATTATGATTCAGAAGGAGTTATGTCAATCTCCATAGAACATAGAGCCATTGAAACTTCACATTTATCCCAGGAAAAGCCTTTGTAACAGCCAAAATGATGCCTAAGATGCAATCTCTGCAGGCATTTTATTCTCTCATTATAACATTAATCTGTCTTAGTTCCTAAGATAAAATATGATGCTGAATAAGCCATCTATTATATTCCTGTTATAGCTTAAATATCTAAATGAAGAATGAATGGATTTATTTATAAATTGCATATAGCATTTACATTACATATGTTTAATCATTCCTTGAGGTTTCCTTTTTCAAGGCACATGAAACTACTTTCCTGTAGAAAATTCAAATTTTAAATTGGTATTAATTATTTATCTTCCTTTTTAGAAATTGCCTGCAAAAGCTGTTTATGATTTTAAGGCTCAGACATCTAAGTAAGTAAGATAAATATTTATCATATGATTTCAGGTGGTTTTAAATATGTTAATAATACTTTAAGAGATAAACATTGCAATGGGATGTGTTCAAATGAGGTCTAATTCCCAATGCAGCAATCTACTCTCATTAAATGCTTCCTTCAGAATTACCTGGGATTGGGTAATTTTATTTTCATTTTAAGTTTACTTGAGAAATACTGAGTTTTAAATTATATTAAACATGTTAGGTAGAACACAATGAGTTCTAAAGGACTGGAAAAACAAAAAGAAATTAAGAATATTTGTTTTTAGAATTTTTGTGTCAATAATGAATTAATAAAGTATTGAGGGCCAGGTACAGTGCCTCATGCCTGTAATCCCAGCACTTTGGGAGGCCAAGGGAGTGGATTGCTTGAGCCCAGGAGTTCAAAACCAGCCTGGTCAACATGGCAAAACCACGTCTCTACAAAAAAAAAAATACAAAAATTAACCAGCCATGGGGGCGTGCACCTGTAGAGTCCCAGCTATCAGGAGGCTGAGGTGAGAGGATCACTTGAGCCTGGGAGGTAGTTGTTGCTGAAAGCTGAGGTTGTGCCACTGCACTCTAGCCTGGCAACAGAGCAGGACTCTGACTCAGGAAAAGAATGAATTCATAAATAAAGTATTGGGGAGTCATTAACACTAGCTGGGGGAATTTGATAACATGTATTTATCCAGACATCCCAAGCATAGTTTGTGGGTTGATGACAGGAACTTAGTACAAAGATTTCTATATTGAACTCTCCATCCTCAGCCTGTAAACTTCAGAGATTCTGAGCAAAGTTTTCTCCTGTGGTCTTTGATGTTGGTGTTTTCACACTCCTGAATTGCAATGTTTCTTTTGCCTTTATTCTTTGTTCATCAGATAAGCATATGGTTGAGAAGGCACATGAATAAACTTAAATAAGAGGGAGTTGCCCAGCATTTTTGTGGCCATGGGCACAGACCTTTAAGAAACTTTGGTCTCCAGTAGAATTCAAGACAGATATTGAATTCATTGTAAATTGTCATTAAATTATTATATGTTGTTTACACTGAATATATATAATAACCAAAATAATTTATTCATAAAAATGCAAATAATATGAATTAATAGTTCCAGAAACTGTCTCTGGCAGAAGACATATAAAAACAAATCACTCAGAATTTGGTAAGGAAATAGATAAGAAAAATCCTATTTAGAAATTAAGATGTAGCACATGGCTTAAATCTGGCCTGAAGAAAAACTTCCATCTTTTTTTTTGGATTAGAGAAATAAGATGCTTTTCTTCTACTGCACTCTGGTCCTAACTACTGTCCTTTGGATATGGTGTGACAATCTGTACCATGCCTGTCAGTTTTATAAAATACTGTTAAGGAGTACACGTTTCATTTCCTCTTTGTAAAAATCAATCCATAGCTTTCTTAAATATATAAAACCCTGCAGAATGGCAGGGGAGATGAAGTAGGAAGTGTGTCCACCCAAGGCTCACAATGTCTTCTGAGAAGTCTTAATAAAAAACAGGCAGCCAGGTATGGTGGCTCACGTCTATAATCCCAGCACTTTGGGAGGCCAAGGCAGGCAAATCACTCGAGGTCAGGGGTTTAAGACCAGCCTGGCCAACATGGCGAAACCCCATCTCTACTAAAAATATAAAAATTAGCCAGGCATGGTGGCACATGCCTGTAATCCCAGCTTTTTGGGAGGCTGAAGCGGAGAATCACTTGAACCTGGGAGACAGAGGTTCTCATGAGCCAAGATCGCACCACTGCACTCCAGCCTGGGGGACAGAGAGAGACTCTGTCTCAATCAATCCATCAATCAATAAAGGGAAAAAAGCAAATGAGACTTGAAAATTCTAGGTTTGAGATGAAAGGGACACAGTTTTGAAAATAAGAGTTTCAGCAACAAATACCTCCCTGTGTCTTAATGACTTCAAAATTGTAAATACAAGCCTATACAAATACAAAAGAGTTCTGTACATAATTTTAAAAAATTAGTTGCCTGTAATTCATATGTACATATATATTTTTATTAGCTAGTCTCATTTCCAGAAACAAAACATATCTGGTACAAATAAAACATGTTGTGAATATTAAATACCTTGTTTTGCTCTGTTTTTTACATTAGGCATTTGCACAAAGGAAGCACTGTATTTAAATGTAAAGTTCTGTGAATCTATTTTGTCTTTAGGGTTACTGACAATTTAACACATTTTCAATTGTGGAGATTTTAGCACTTCTAAATGTGTGATCATTCTTTTACTATGCCACCATTTTTTCAATTAATTCTTTTAATCAATGAGAAATGTTCTCCATCACGTAAAAATCTCTCTCCCTTATACAGTCTATACTAATAAATGATCCAAGTAAAAATTCTGAACCAAAATTTATTTTTAAAAAATTTTAAACATGAAAATTCTGAATGAAACAATGCAGAAGATTCCAGAGTGGGAAGGCAGAAGTGTTGCAAAGTGATGCTCTTACAGAAGACACAGATTAATTGCCCTCCATCCAAGAATAACTGTGAAAGCAAAATAATGAACCAATCTAATCATCTGGATAATTAAGCCAGGAAAAATTGATGTAGTGAAGGTGATAAGTTTAGGCATGAATTACTCAAAATGAATAATGTCATTATCATTTAAAATTATAAACTCCAAATCAAATATACCTACAATTTTCTTAGAAGCAGCCAAAATGGCAAAATATAGTTAATGTCTTGAAACTATTTTTATTCTTTATAAACAGAAGATAGGCACATATATTCTTTATAAACAGGACATTGGCACATGTCCTTGCACTTAAAACACATTCTTTACCTCGTGATCCACCCGCCTCAGCCTCCCAAAGTGCTGGGATTACAGGCGTGAGCCACCGCGCCCGGCCTATACTTACTCTTTTTGAAATCATTTCTAAGTTATGTTATAAGTCCATTCTAAGAATTTGCAAGGATAATTCTTATGTAACCAGAGTCAACTCAATCTTAGATTGGATTCTTTAATATTGGAAGTATATTTCCCAAACAAATGCAGATCTAGCGAGGGTGTTGATGTTGAGAATCATTGCTGTACATCACGAAAAAGACCATTTAAACATGTCTCTTCCAGGGAGTTGTCTTTTAAGAAAGGAGATACTGTCTACATTCTCAGGAAAATTGATCAAAATTGGTATGAGGGAGAACATTATGGAAGAGTGGGCATTTTCCCAATCTCATACGTAGAGGTAAGTCCTCTTCCTTTCTCTACTGGATGATGGTTGTTTCAAAGGTCACCACAGGTTTGAGAATAAATGACTATTTCCTTCATAGAAACTCACACCTCCTGAGAAAGCACAGCCCGCAAGACCACCCCCGCCAGCCCAGCCTGGAGAGATCGGAGAAGCTATAGCCAAATACAACTTCAACGCAGACACGAACGTGGAGCTGTCACTCAGAAAGGTAGCCCGGCTGTGTTTTATTTGTTTCCTTGTTTTTGTTTTTGTCAGTGCATTTGAAAAGGCTGCACATCTTCCAAACTAAAATAGGTTATCTTTTTCTTTAGAATTCTTTGTGTTTTTCCTATTTTCTGCAAAGGACTCCTTAAGGTAGCCCGGAGTCACAGTTCCCTGCTGGTCCCTGTGTCCTTTCAGAGGAGTTCCCCGAGGGACGCCAGGCTTCTCTGGGGCCTTCCTCTGTGGCTTAGTCTGGGAAGCCGGGCACAGGGCCGAAAATCAGGGAGTTATACATTCGGGAGCACCGGAAGGAAAGAGCACTTTGATACACTTCAAAATATTGTTTTGCTGCCTTATTGTTCAATCTCTTTTAAACAAGATATTCCAATCCTTCTCTTCCTCTGTCTTGGAATGTAGGAAGGGTCCTGGGTGATGAAGATCCTTCCTCTCGGGGGAGCCCCTTCAGGAGCTGTCTGTACAGTGCCCTTTCCTGGCTATTCCTCATGATTGACCCAGATTTCTCTGGCATCCTATCCAATCCTAGTATCTCTTCTTAATCATACCAAAAGACTCTTGTAACCTGCTGCCTTCCATCACTGAGAATGAGAAAGGAACTATTTTTATTGCTTTCTAAACATGATGTATATTTGTTTGAGGTAACTGCCTGTCGGCCTGCACACAATGCACATGAGACAGTAACATTTCGAGTGGTTCTAGGACCTCCCATGCCTGCTAGTGAATCCCTTAGGCAGGTGCAATGAAGGGCAGTACCCTAGTTCTCGTTTGTTCTGGTCCTGCCCGAACCTTGTCTCATTCTCTCCCTTCAGTCCTCATTCTGCATCATCAGCCAGTTCCTTCTTTTCTGCCCCCTGGGCTGCACCACCCAGCATGAGAACCACGGAGCATGGCACGAACTCTATCTCCTGTTCTATGCTTTACAGAAAGGCTTCACCCAGGCATCTTACAGCTCACACGCAGCCTAGCAACTGCCTGTTCTCAATATATTAGGAAATCGGTGCAATTTTAAGATTTGGGGAGGCCAGCTTTTCTTCAGTATGTTCTGCTCTGTGGTGGTGAAGCACACGAAATCAACCATGCAGCGTTTTGACAGAAAGAGAACTTTCAAGTGCTACTCAAGGTAGACGTTCCTGGGTAGCACCTGAGGAAGGGTGCCCCGTCAGACTGAGATTAATGACCGTTCCAGCTCCGTCACACAAGCAGCCACCGCTGCCCACGCTCCTGTATCACCTGCTGAATGCAGCTGCAGTTTTTGCCCTGGAGCACCAACTTGCCTCTCTATTTCTAGGACGCATGTAGTTTTGAGTTAAAGTTTAAACATTGGCTTGGTCACTGCAGGTGGAAGGAATACTGATTGTAGGAAGCCCTATTATGGTGAAAGCCAAGGGTTCTATTCAAATATTTAATGACAAGTGTAGAATGGTCACCAACTACTCAGATGAATGCTGGGTTCACATTGTCAGGGTGAAGACCAGGGGAATGCCAGTCTTGTCACAGCGATTGATACTCTAGGGTGCTGTCTTTCCCTCATCCCTTTAGTTCACTCTGTCACTACTTAGCACATGTAGATTAGAGAAGAAAATGAGCCAGGCACGGTGGCTCATGCCTGCAATCCCAGCACTTTGGGAGGCTGAGGCGGTCAGATCATTTGAGGTCAGGAGTTCAAGACCAGCCTGGCCAACATGGTGAAACCTCCATCTCTACTAAAATACAAAAATTAGCCGAGTGTGGTGGTGAGCACCTGTAATCCCAGCTACTCGGGAACAATTGCTTGAAACCAGGAGGTAGAGGTTGCAGTGAGCCAAGATAGTGCTACTGCACTCCAGCCTGGGTGACAGAGTGCGACTTCTTCTCAAAAATAAAAATAAAAAAAGAAAGCGGTGTGCCATTCGATGTCATCCCTTCTAGAAGCATTTTCTGTGACCCATTTCAGACACACTCTCACAGCAAGGTGTGGTGCAGTTTCTGAAGCTATTCCTATAGAAGGCCAAGGTACTGAATGTGCCAGAGATAACATAATGCTATTGTCATTGAGACATTACCTGTTACACTATTCTGCTTTTTGAAATAACTTAGACAAATAATTTCACACGATACCAGCATGAGCAAGTATAAACCCGTTCACGTTAACCAAGCATCCTTAGGGAAGATTCTGATGTCCGAAATGGACAATTTAATTACATATATGTGGATATTGTATATTTTTCTGGTAAGCACTAGGACCTTATTTGCAGGCCCCTGATTAAACAAAAACTGAAGATATAAAACTTTCCCAAAAGGAAACCTACCATTTCATAGAAAACATTGACAATTGTATTTTCGTGTTATTCTCTCTCTATTTCTAATGCATTTTTCTCATATTCGTAACAGGGAGATAGAGTTATTCTTCTTAAAAGAGTTGATCAAAACTGGTATGAAGGTAAAATCCCAGGAGCCAACAGGCAAGGCATCTTCCCTGTTTCCTATGTGGAAGTCGTCAAGAAGAACACAAAAGGTGCTGAGGATTACCCTGACCCTCCAATACCCCACAGCTATTCTAGTGACAGGATTCACAGCCTGAGCTCAAATAAGGTAAGAAGATACTCTGTCATGTTCATGTGATATTGGGAGCTCCAAGTAAGACAAGCGGTATGTGATTTTAGGATAATAGATTAGAAAATCACATCTATTGCAGAGAAAGAGATTTACATATTATGTTTCCACATGTGTGAGTGCCACATCAGCAAATATAACAATTTTTCTCCGACAGGTGCTGACATAAAGATTTCATGATTAATTTAGCTCATTTCATTTTCAAGTTAAAATACCAAAAGAGAAAGACAAAACAATAATATCATAAAGTCTTGTATGGCATATCTGTACGCCTAGGTACATAAATGTTTTCTAAGACAGTTTTTTCTGAAGCTTGATTTTTATATATGTAAATTTTATGTATATAATATGATCTAGATATAAATACAAGTATATATCTACAATTATTTATATTTTGAAATATAAATATATACAACATAAAATACTATGTATATCTCAAAATGGTGTATCACAAGAACGCATGGTTATTAGGTTCACAAATCTGTACAAGCTTTTTATATGGAAAATGAGCTAGACCAAAAATTTTTAATTAGAGTCGATAAGTCAATTTGTGTATTAGCCTGAATGAAAATGTCGTAGGTTATTATAAGTCCTCGAGTTTATTTTATTAGTTTTAGGACAGGAATATGCCAGTTCTACTGTTTCACTTGAATGGGCTAAAGATGATTATCACTCTCAACATGTAATTTAAAAGAGACTTTGCTTCCTTAATTGGCATATTTATAAAAAGGCCATTGACAGGCTATACTCACAATGTGAAATTTTTTCTTATTTTTCTGCTGAATTATATTCTTTTTATGAATGGCATTTAAGAATTTATTTCTCATTAACTTCTAAGAATGAAAATTGCCATTACTTCCAAAATGTTGTAAGTACTTCCCAACATTTAAAAAATGTATTAAGTTGCATAATTGATAAATGATTTTAATTGAGATCAAGGCTGAGACATAGAAAGCTAAACCATGTCAGCTGACCAAGCCAAAAAGTTTTCCAGAATCTTCTTAAGTATATTTACTTTATTACCAGAGCTTAACATCTTTCCTTCAGTACTTTCTACTAATAAAGAGAAAAGATAAGAATCTCCATGCATGTATTTGTCTTATCCACTATTCAGTCATCTTTAAAAAACTATCACAGAAATTTCAAAGCAACTGTACCTTCAAATAAAATGAGGAAAGAAAAGCATGTATCTGCAAAAGCTCATTGAACATCTAAGAAATTATTCCATATGTCTTAATTAACAATGGCAATATAATATTTTCAATTCCAGTCTTTCATGTGAATATAATTTAATGTAATTGAATATATTTTCAAGTTTTTTAAATAATATCAGATTTTAAATAGAAAATTTCACTAATAACTAGTGTTTTATTGCTCACTGCTGGGGAAAGAATATGTTGAGAAGCTTATGTCTGTAATTTGAAATAAATACTTAATGGTTTTATCCCAACTGGTAATCCATGCTGTGATGTCACAGGCTTAATGAAGAAAATTTCTTAGTAGTGACAATCATTTTTAGAAAGATAAATATAACGTATTTCTAAATGATGACATTCAAAATATACTAAATGCTATAGAACCTATTTTCTAACTGATATTTACAGAGAGAACTCATTAATAATTTATAAATTACTCTGGTGACACATTTAAATCCCATTTCTTGACATACTGTCTTCATCTTAGGGGAGACGAAAATGTAAGTTGATATTCTTTCTGATATTTCTGCTTTTCGTGCTTTGGATTCCAATTCTAGTGCTTTTGGAAAACAATTGTATGGCTTTTTTATTATAGGGATAGTTTGGTGATATAGATATACCAGGATGCGTCATTTGGCTTTTGTGTAAGCAAATCCATCGTAAAGCTAAGCAGTTTAACCTGCAAATGTGTGTTTTGGTGACTGTAATGGTGATGGCACTAGAATAGTAGCAGCAGGAGACAGCAATGGTGATGGTGGCCATAATGACAAGGGAATTTAAAGAGCTTTCTTTCTCATCCACATAATATTCCCAGCGTAATAGACAGCGAAAGTGGAAACTTGATTATTTTAAATTATTATATATTTCATAGACTTTCCAAATTTGTTTTTTTTTTTTTTTTTTTTTTTTGAGACAGAGTCTCGCTCTGTTGCCAGGCACTAGCCTGTAGCGCAATGGTGCAATCTTGGCTCACTGCAACCTCTGCCTCCCGGGTTCAAGCAATTCTCCTGTCTCAGTCGCCTGAGTAGCTGGGACTACAGGCACGTGCCACCATGCCCAGCTAATTTTTGTATTTTTTAGTAGAGACAGAGTTTCATCATGTTGGCCAGGATGGTCTTGATCTCTTAACCTCATGATCCGTCCACCTCGGCCTCCCAAAGTGCTGGGATTACAGGCGTAAGCCACTGCGCCCAGCCTCCAAATCTATTAAAAACTTGCGTGTTATGTAACAAAGGGTATAAAATAGAACTCTAGCCAGTAAGGAAACTTCTGTAGAATGTCAAATGAGACCTGAGTGGTTTATATCCTCTTGAAAACTCAACATCTACAGGACTTAATAGGAGGAGCTGTCTACCCAGGCACAAACCACACATGCAGTCTCACTGTGTGTCAGCAAGTAAGCCTGGGTCCTGAATCTTTATTAAGATGCTCACATGAGTTTTGTGACATTTATGTCATCCCATGATGAGTTGACTTTTAAAAAAAGAAAAAGCTAAATAAATCCAATTAAACCCCATTCCTACTAGAGGACACGGGGGTCCAAAGTTACGTGGGAAATGAATCACCCACTTACACACACTAGGGCCCCAGGAGCAAAGGGGCAGCTCCCTGTGTAAAGTGTTATCCTGAACAGTCAGCTGGAAAATGTGTCTCCAGAATCTTTTCGGAGACTTTTTTCTTTCCAAATCAAAGGCATCTACCCAGAAAGCTGTAAAGTGAAAGGGCCCTTTCTCAAGGCCTTTATGCACAGGGCAGGCAACATTTTCTCTAGCCCAGCAAAGGAAAATAAATGTATTCCAATGTTAGTAAATGGCACTTCTAGAGCTACGTGTTTTAATTTTTAATTTTTATGGGCATATATGGGGTGTATATACTTATTAGAACTACTTTTAATGACTTTGCATGAAATTTTAAATTTATTGTTTTGTTTACTATATCCAAAATGCCTCAGTAATACTACACAGACAGAAGTGTATTTTTACTTCAGGAGACTAAGCTTCATAAATCATACCTCCTCTGATTTACATAAATGCCAAGCTTTGAAAGAGAATGGTAGCCTTAAGCAGAAGTGTTCTTTGCCGTTAGCATCAAATGGGCTCTTTCTGTGTAAACATTTACTTAGGATTTGTTTAGACTTTGAAGCAGCAGTTACGTAAGCTCAACTTCATTCTGATCATGGGTTCCTGTCTTTGAAACATACTTTTCAGAATGTATTCACTTAGAAATCTGTTAACATATCATGGTCTAAAATACTCTATTTGTAGGTTCTAATCACCTTGCAAACCTAAGTGGGAACATTGTCAGAGTTTAAAAGATTGGGCTACACTGTCGGAAAAAAAAGCATTACACAAATTCAGGAAATAAAAAAGATTTAACTATCGGTTTTTCATTCTACATTCCGTTTCTTTGGAGTCATTTATGCTGCTAAATCAACATCTGGAAACCTGTAATGTCTTTTCAACATAGTTTAAAGTGAGTAAGCTATTCAGTCTCTTAGGTTTTACTGTTCTTTTAATCTCTATATCATCTTCATCTTATTCGACATTTAAGACCCCTTCCAAAGCCAGTAAGGTTTCATTGTTGAAGCAACTTCTCTAATGAGGGTAAATGATTTTATGTATCTAAATTTCAGCAAAATATCCTCAAATCTAGATATCTTCTAAATGTCTTTAAATCTGTCCATGTTAAACATAAAATTCTTTTCATATTCGCCACCACATCTTTTCTGCATTTCATCTCTGTGTTTTGATGCATTATTATTATTTTCTTACTTTATTTTTTCTTAACTTCATAATCTGTGCTCATTTCCAAGCTGGCTTCCAGTGAACCAGCCCCTCCTCCCACCCACACAGCCTCACCTGGCTCACATAAAGGAGCTCTCCCGGGAACTGCCCAGGGCCGGTTGTCCCTGACAGCCTCATGTCCACCAGCAAACCCTTGGGCCCCAACACCACCTCCTTCCCTGGACAGCTTCTTGGATGAATTGGAGAAGCTTGGTGCTTTCATCTTGTCAGCTGACCAAGCCGAACCAAACATCCTAGAGGACCTCAGCCTGGAAATTAAGGAGGAACCTGCTGTCCCCCTCCCGCTGCCTCCAGCGTCTGCGCCGGCCGAGTCACCTTCCCCTGGCGCGGGTGTGGCTTTGGCTGCAGCCCAGCCTTACCATGCAGAGCCACTTCGGGATCCCATAATCACAACTCAAAGCAAGTTTGCAGATTTAAGAAAAATGAGAAGGGGCTTTTCAGACCCTACAAAGGTGCCGGAAGTCCTAGGGGATAAGTTTGTGGCCTCTGCATGCACCAGCGTGGGTTCCTTGCCCACACCCCTTCCCGTCATTGGAGAGGAAGATGAGGGCATCTATGAGGGGATCGTGTCAGGCATCCAGAGAGGGCCGCCAGGACCTCAGGAAGGAGATGCCTGGTGGTGTGGCCGCGATGGGACAGAGGGCACCCCACGCCTGCACATTGAAGAGGAGGAGGAAGAGGAGAAACCTGACTCCTTAGCCACCCCCACAGATTCTAGGATCCCCAAGGAGGACAGCAATGCAGCAAAAACCAGTCATGAGGTATTTTAATTTTGCCTAATTACCGAAGAACTAGCCGGCCTTACCATGATTAGCTATTACAGTTAATCATATTAATAAATATCTGTTTTGACACTGCCTAACAGGGCTTTTTAAACAAAAAAAAATACAAACACTATATAAGCTGGGGGAGGAGTGATATTATCAAAACACACCACATTGAATTAAATGGTGTAAATATGCAGTGTAATTCCATTATCCCATTATTTCTCTAGGACCATGAACTTATATTTTAAAATTATGTGTAATTTATATAGTCTTTGTAATCTTCCAATATTAGTAATGATAGCTAATAGTGGAGCCCTTACTGAGTATCAGACACTATTCTAAGAATTCTACATCTTTAATCTTCAAAACCCAGTGAGGTGTGTGATATTATCATCCCCACTTTAGAGATGAGAAAATTGATGCACAGAAATGTGTCCTATTCCAAGACGAGAAAAGTATACCCCATACCTTTGGCATAATGGCACTTTTCAAAAATAACAATGATAATAATAAAGTAAACAGAAAAAGAAAAACAGCAATCTGTCCCCTTATGATTTTCGAAAGAGGTCACCCTCTTTATGTTGACTACTTAAGAATTGGGTACTGTATCTTCACGTTACAAAGAACCTTGAACAATGGCTTTAATCAGCAAAGGCAGATAATACCTGGAAACTTTAGCTTGCAAACCTCTCTCTTAAAACAAAAAGCAAGCCTGTAATCCCAGCACTTTGGGAGGTTGAGGCAGGGAGATCACCTGAGGTTAGGAGCTTGAGATCAGCCTTGCCAACAGGGCAAAACTTCATTGCTACTAAAAATACAAAAACTAGCCAGACATGGTGGCAGGCGCCTGCCATCCCAGATACTCAGGAGGCTGAGGCAATGAGCAGAGATCATGCCATTGCACTCCAGCCTGGGTGACAGAGTGAGACTCCATCTCAAAAAAAAAAAAAAAAAAAAAAAAAAAAAAATTAAACTTGAGGCCGGGCATGGTGGCTCACACCTGTAATCCCAGCACTTTGCACTTTGGGAGGCCAAGGCAGGCAGATCATCTAAGGTCAGGAGTTCAAGACCAGCCTGGCCAACGTGGCAAAACCCCATCTCTACTAAAAATACAAAAATTAGCCAGGTGTGGCGTTGGATGCCTCAGGATGGAATCCCAGCTACTCAGGAGGCTGAGGTAGGAGAACTGCTGGAACCCGGGAGGGAGAGATTGCAGTGAGGAAAACTGTGCCATTGCACTCCATCCTGGGCAATGACAGCAAAACTCTGTTTCAAAAGAAAGAAAGAAACTTGATCCCTCAAATGTATCCTGTGAATTAGGAAGCAAGTATAATTACTGGCAATTATGGAAATCATGAAATAATAGAAAGCATGGTTCATATTACGCCACTATCCAAGTCATATTCTTTCCTAGTTCCTCTATTTCAAAATAACCTGGCTATGCCTGCATTTGTATAAAACAAACACATTATTTAATAGCAGATAGATACTTCATTGCAGTAAGTCAAGCATGTCTCTACACCAATTATTTTAATGACTAATTTTCCTTTCAGTCAATTTTAAGACATTATCAGATACGCGGCCTTGTTGGCGGGCAGTGCTGTTTGCTGTAGATGGGACCCCAGGCCGGCTCATCCCAGCACCAGCTCACACCCTGCACGCGGGGGCTGTGACTTCCCCAGCTTTGTGACAAACTATTTATAGTTGGTGACCTACTTTACAAGCAAGTTACAAAGAGTCATTGCAGGGTTTTAAATACTTGTTTCCTTCACTTTTAGAAGGAGCCACATAGAAATGTTATAAAAGTATGAAATATAGGTGCTCCTATTTCCAGCCACCCATATCCAAAAAATTATACTGATCACACCCACTGTGGATTTTAAATCAAATTCAAGAGAGGAAGTTCGTGCTTTCAAAGCAAAAAAAAAGTGTCATAAATGTAACTTCCCAAGATTATTGGTAACTTTGAAATGATTTGGGGTTAGAGGATATTCTGTAACCTCTTTCTGGGCACAAGCGTAATCACGTCTTGTCTTTCCTCAATATTGAAGCCACCGTCATTCTCTTCGGGAGAGCGAGCAACCACACCCTTTCCCAGCTACCTGCTTTCTTCCCCTCCATTTCATTCTCTCTTGGCCTCTGTTTCTGACCTGGACTCTACACTGTCTCAGCCCTGCTCACCTCCTCTCCTCCCTAAATATTCTTATCAACAGGAGATCAATCCACCAAAATTAAAGGTAACTGCATCTTGAGTGTGGTTCGTTGCATGTCTTCAAGAACTTAATCAGTAAGATGTATGATTACCTCTCACAAGACCTAAGAAGTTATATGAATACTAATTGCTAACTCTTAACATCTTTAGCATGGCCTCTATCGAAACGTTTAAAAGATACATTTGCATAGCAGCTATACCCAGACTGAGGGGAAAAGCAAACTGAAATGCATATCAGAATAAAAAGGAATGATTCGATTTCTTTCAGTTGAGCGTCAGCACGAGAACCATCACATTCACAGGCGTCTCAGCTCAGTGCCTGTCATGCTCCAACCCCTGTCAGTGGACTCATTGCCTCCCGTCACCTCCCACCCGTCGGCAGGCTCCGCAGAGCCTGGAGACAGGACGGTCTTTGGCACTGAGTGTCTTGAGCCTTGTTCTTCCACAAAAGCAAAGCCAATTCATGAGGATGTGGGAAGGATCACCCTTTTGTAGCAGTTCCCAAAGCATCCATCCCTGAGACTTGCAGGCTGACAGCTCCGCTGGTATTTAACAATACCATTTTTTAAAAATTATCTTAACGAAATGAATGACTTGCCTTGGAAAGAGATTTAATGACAACCACAGCATGAAATTAGTCCATCACAGAAATGTTCTCCTTCTGTGTTTAGAATGAAACATTTTCCTCTAGACAAAAGGTGACAGACTTGAAATAATAACTCACCCTCGCATTCAATCTTTTGAATGTGAAATGAGAGCCTCTGCAGATAAGTAAAAACGTAGGGCTCTGAAACAGCTAAGGTTCTGGATTAGGAAGTGCCGTTTATACGATCTCAAAATCACAATCACCAAACCCATTCGCTGACATGGTCTACGTGCTCCTGTTGGGTGTGAAAGGAACTTTATAAAAAATTGAACACTTTAAAGACTCATTGTTTTTGCTCTTAGAGGTTTTTTTCTTAGCTGGCAAAAAATAATTAGAAAATGTTTTAAATAATGGCACTTAATATGATGCCTAAGGCTAAGAATTTCTCTTTTTTCCCCTCTTTCTGTGGTTTTATTTTTAAGGCCAACGTATTTATTTCTTGTCTTTTTTTATTGGTTTTTCAGACTTTAAGCTTAATCAGTAAGAGGTAAAGTAGCTTCAGAATCTGAGTTCTCTCATTTAGAAAGATAGAGGCGGCACGATTGTAGCGTAAGGACAAAACCAGGATGTAAAAAGGTTTGTTCTGTGAGAACCAAATCCCTCTCGGACATTCTCCAGGTTTCAAGTGTTTGCAGAATGGCAGGAGAGAATGGAGATTTTCACAATAACTAATAAGTACATGAAATGCTTATAACTACGACAAAGCAAAGTGGTTTTTCTCTATTTCAGGCGTCCCCAAACTACAGCCCGCGGGCCGCATGCGGCCCCCTGAGGCCATTTATCCGGCCCCCCGCCGCACTTCAGGAAGGGGCACCTCTTTCGTTGGTGGTCAGTGAGAGGAGCACAGTATGGGGCGGCCCTCCAGCGGTCTGAGGGACAGTGAACTGGCCCCCTGTGTAAAAAGTTTGGGGACGCCTGCTCTATTTTTTCTCCTGTGTAAGAGCAAATCTTGATTTTTGAATCTCCCGCTGAGTGTTTTTAAAACTTATAAACCTATGTTGTAGTCATTGAAAGAATGTATTCACTGAAGTTATTTGTGCCTGTAAATTTGAGTACAAATGGAATCAACTCCAAATTTTAGGCCATTAGAGTTTAATTCCACATCTGACCCAGTTACAGACTGTGTCAGTCTGAGGCCAAGGCCTTTTTATTTCTTCCATTTCAAGAATGCTGATGATCATTGTAAAGGAAAGAAAGAACCGAGCACTGAAATCAAAGAGAAAATAAACTTTTCCTAATGTTTTAATAGACAGAGTACAGCATGCATGGAATCACTGTAACAGCATTTTTATCAACTCCTATAAACCACTGTTAATGTACGTTAAGTCCATGCAATTTCATTCTTTTAAAGTGTTTTCTAAGACATTGAAAATCTCCATAAAAACAAAGGCAATGCCAAAATCTTCCATAAACGTCAAAGTTAGTACCACTTTATAGATTACAGATGACGGAAAGATACATAAATTATGTTTGATGTATAAATCTGAATCCAATATTTCCCATCTTTTGAGCATTTGTTTTTAAAATCATGATTTTTCATAACAAGAAATAGTATAAATCTCAGCTCCTCTGTAAGCTGAGCTTCCGTTTCAATTCAAGAGACCATTTTGCAGGAGACTTGCAGTGTGCGGACCGAGGTTGCAGCGGAAGCTCTCTGAGGAGAGTGAGAGGCTCTTTCTTGGGTTTCTTCCAAGAAACTCAGGGGTTGTGTTCCCACAAATTATCTCATCACCCTAAAGCATTCCCATGAGAAAGGGATCCCTGGGGTAGTTTCCAACATGAAATCAGGCCCTGATTGTTCCTAATATGTTCACGTGGTCTTTCCAGCTATTATCATCCACATCATTCTAACAGCTAAATGGAAGTTTTTTCTCTAAGAGCTCTGATATGTATAGAACCCCTGTATTCATCAGGACTGGGGTAGGCACAGTCCCAGAAAACTCAAAATAATTATAGCTTAACAAGGTAGAAATATATTGCTCTTACACATAAATGTAGGGTCTCCAGGACTGATATGGTGGTTCCGCAGTCATCAGAGAACCCAGGAGGCTCCATCTGATGTTGGTTCATCACCATTCTTAGAGAGAAGCTTCTGCGATGGGTCCCAGCAGAGAAAAGAGTTGCTCCAGGAAGACGGTGTAATCTCTCCTCTTTTCTCCTTCCTGTTGCACATGAACCAGCAGGAAGGAGAAAAGAGAGGAAATTACACCTTCTCCCTTGAAGGCCATGTCCCAAAAATTGCACGTATCCCCTCTGTCACAGCTTATCACATGGGCACGTCCAGCTACAAGTCAGGAAATGGGATCTTTATCCAGAATGGCCACATGCCTACCCAACAGCCTAGTCCTGTTACTGAGGACCAAGAAGAGAACGGACTTGGAGAGCATGAAGCGTTGTCTGCCATGGCCCTTAAGCAATGGTGCCAAACAAATTTCATCCCAAGAGGCTGGGGATTTGAGGGCAATCATTACTGAGAATTAGGAAAACTTTTCTAAATGAGAGTTGAGAAAACCACATGCTTTTATTTAAGCGTGTTTTATTCCCACTAAAGTTCTCTTAAGCCAGATCAAATACCAGGCAGTGCTCTGCCAGATCCTGTCTGCTGTTGGAAGGAAAATGAAACACACACACAAGGTCAGCTTGTTCATTGTCATATGAAAGATCTTACTCTGAAAGAACACTAACACACTCAAGCCTGCAGGTAAAGCACTTGAGTATCTCATTATCTTTCACCATGTTTTCCCCAAAAAGGCCTTGTTTTCTTCTCACATGTTTGTTAGAAAATTTTGCCTCCCACAAATATATGACACAGTCCATGAAATTTGATGGGCGTTAAGCCAAATTCTCCTCTCTCTCACCTTGCGTCTCTTCAATAAGCACGTAGAAGCAGGTCAGGCTTGAGAGCATCTTGAACCCAATTGCTAAGCGTTCTGTTAAAGACATAACATTTCTTGGCCGGGTGCGGTGGCTCACACCTGTAACCCCAGTGCTTCGGGAGGCTGAGGCGGGCAGATCACCTGAGGTCAGAGTTCAAGACCAGCCTGAGCAACACAGTGAAACCCCATCTTTACTAAAAACACAAAAATTAGCCAGGTGTAGTGGCACACACCTGTAATCCCAGCTACTCAGGAGGCTGAGACAGGAGAATTGCTTGTACATGGAGGACGGAGGTTGCAGTGAGCTGAGCTCACACCATTGCACTCCCTCCTGGGCAAAAGAGCAAGACTTTGTCTTGAAAAAAAAAAAGACATAACATTTCTTATATGTTCTTGGCCTCTTCCTTATACCAGCTTTCCTCTACAAACCTTTTTCTGCTGTGCCCGTGGGTCCCGTGTTAAAACGGCAGCTGGTGCCTGTGTTGTGGAAACTGTATGAGCAGCTGGAGGAGCTGTTAACCCTCTCTGCCCTGCTGTGGTTCAGGAGATTGGCATGCTGTGTGTGCATGGAAAAAAGCAACCCTAGAAAGCTCCTCCTAAAGGCTGTGTGATGATGAGAACTAACTAACTTCTTATGGCTTTTCCAGGCTGACCTAAAAAGCGAGATGTGTGTCCTGGGTAAGCCTCCTCGCAGCCCAGTGATGTCTAAGAAATCCTGCGGCTCGCCTGTCAGAGGGCTCAGCAGTTCCCACAGGGTAGGGTCAGCATGCCTCCACCTTGAGCCAGACATCCTGACCACCCCTCTCAGGGGCTGGCTCTTCCTTCGTTGTCTTTGCTGTGAACTGGCCTCAAAGTAAGGCTGGAGATACCCTGGAGATGAAGTGACCACCTGGTGATGGGCTTCCCTTTTAGCTGTGCATGAGGTTTCCCAGATCCACAAAGACATGGTCAGATTCTCTACTGTAAATAAGGGTGTCGTGTGTGTTGTGGTCCACATCTGTCTCATGGATCTATACGAAATCACTGCTTTCTAGTCCCCGTCTCTCCTGCCAAGAACGAAACTGTTGCCAAGCATATGCAGTACTGAACTCACACACTTCCATTCATGTTTGCTTCTGTGTCACTCAGTTTGGGTATTTTTTTAATCATCGTTCTTGTCTAAAGTCTTCTGTTGCTCTAGTCACGTGCACTACATTCTCTGGGTGCACCCTCTCTCCCCGTACTGCTCTCTGGATTCTCTCCACTTCCCAATTCTTGCCAGCTTTGATTGAACTTAAAGGTCAAATTACTTTCCCTTAGCTACTTAGTTCTATAATAGCTACCGTGCTTTAAAAGACATGGACTCTAAATGGTACTTACTGTCAATTCTAAGGAGTGCAGCCAAGGAGTTTGGAAATACTCATCCAGACGGAAGTCAGGATTCCTTTTCCCATCTCTGTTTTAGTGGACCCCGACTCAACCTTAACTGGCCCGTCACATAGCTGTGCGTCTGCATTTCACGTTCTCAAGGGCTTGATTTCAAAGAAGTCTTCGTTTTCCATTTCTAAAAATAAGTAGCTATTATTCTGTATTTGTGACACTTAGTCTTTTTGCATTGCATGGGAAGCTGTCATTTTGTTGCTGAGGTCGACTTTTGTGTTGCCATAGAGAGAGGAATGCCAATTTGTAGAGATTCTTAGACTCTCCCGAATGGCCCTCGAGGGTCAAGGCAAAAAACAAGCTGCTTTCGCAGTTAAGAGGACCCACCCATAAATTTCCTTTGGGTCCGTGAGATGGTACACTTTGGTACCCCTTAAGATTTTTTTTTTACCTGATTTTTACATTGTGTATTTGTATGTCAGATTATATGTGTGTTTGTGTGGATCATATTCTATTTTTTAGATTTGTGCAAAGTTATGTTTTACCTTCATAATTTAAGAAGGAAAAATAGGCCTATAAACATAAGCATGGTATTGCTATTAGGACAATTTCATCTAATTCTGCTTAGCAAGTACTACAACTAATATTTTATTAAAAAATGACAAAAAACACTTTAGCACTGCTTCTATTGCTGTCAGAGATTTTTCTGCATTCGTATTTAAAGTAACGGGCAATCCTTATTTAAGAATTATTTGATACTAGCCGGGCACGGTGGCTCAAGCCTGTAATCCCAGCACTCTGGGAGGCCGAGGCGGGTGGATCACGAGGTCAAGAGATCGAGACCATCCTGGTCAACATGGTGAAACCCCGTCTCTACTAAAAATACAAAAAATTAGCTGGGCATGGTGGCACATGCCTGTAATCCCAGCTACTCAGGAGACTGAGGCAGGAGAATTGCCTGAACCCAGGAGACGGAGGTTGCGGTGAGCCGAGATCGTGCCATTGCACTCCAGCCTGGGTAAAGAGAGCGAAACTCCATCTCAAAAAAAAAAAAAAAAAAAAAAGAGAATTATTTGATACTAAATATAGCTAAGCCTCCAGAGATAACTGCAGAAGCTTTGATAAATTAGATGGCTTTCAACAGACTGTAGCTAAGATAGGAAAGGATATATTTTACTGATGTTAGAGACTCCATGATATTTCAAACCAGCTTCCTTATGAACAGTAACTTGTGATTGGTTCTAGCTTTGGAAATGAGCATGTGATTAAAACTTGTCTCTTGTATCCACTTTTGACAACATTTAAAAATAGCTACAGAAAAAAAATTAGGGCTACAGAAAAAATATATATATTTAGGATAGCATGAAAACAACATCATGCTTCTTTGGATCTTCTCTTATTCTACTCTTAAGATTCATTAAGGAAATATAAGCATAACTCTTGCTCAAAATAAATGTCCAGTACAGTGATTGTAATGTGTCAGTTGAAAGCCATCTTTCTATGGTCGGTTCATGTAACTCTCTTTGAATGTCACAAATATATTTTGTTCTATATTTATCTTAAAACGGCGAAGAAGTTATGAGAAATGGAAATGCCTGCACAGATAGAACTGGACACAGACCAAAAAGGCTGGTGGCTTACAAGGGATCCTTTCTCAAGAATATAAAATGTGAGAAGGGAAGAACATGGTTGGAAAAATAGATGACTGTCTATTCCACGTCACTCTGTGTCCTTCATAATAGGCTCTTAAAATTAATCCAGGCTTGGGAACTTGGATAGAAACGGGCGGATAAAGCAGAAACAACTCTTAGCTTGTTGCTGCCACTGCTCACCACGAGGTGGCAGCAGAGTGCAGGCCCATTAGCACCTACCTGAGGGTCAAAATTCAGAGGCTGATTTTAGCCAAGTTAGGCCAACTATTCCATCATAGTAAACTTTCATGCGATCAAGAGCTCACATCAAAATTACTATCTTGTTTCTTTTGTTTTTTTTTTGTTTTGTTTGTTTGTTTTTGTTTTTGTTTTTTACCTATTTGTCATATTAAGAAATTATCCAGTATTTTTGGTTTCTGGTTTACTAACCTGCAAAATGGAGTTGAATTGTAACCATTATTTTTTTTACATGGCTGAGATACATGAGAATTAACCAATTAATGTCAGTGTCACAGCTGTCTGACAACTGAGTGTGTAAAGCTGATGAGTACACCTTAAACAGCAGAGGAAATATCTGTGGAAATATGCATCCTTCATGGAATCCCTGAGGGGACCTGGTTAACCATCATCTTGTCCAACTCATTAATTTCAGAGATAGGGAAGGTGAGAGGCATCCCCAGGGTTATATGGTGGTTAACACCCAAAAAAAAAAAAAAGACACAGATGAGCCATCACAAATAACTGTTCATGGTACTCATTCCTGACTAGTCAAATGTTTTAAGAATAATTCAAGTACTGTGATTAGACAGGTTTCCTCAAAACTGTCTCCTAGTTATCCACATTAATATGGAGGTGATTCTTGTTAAAGGTAAGCTTCGAAAAGTTCTAAAACTCGCCGTTATAAGACACACACAACTTCTCTGCTAAGAAAAGTCTTGATTGATTCTGGCCACAGGATGTGAACAGTATAGAAAACTGATGATTTGTGGGTAAAAAGAGGGGCTGGGTTTGAAAGATATGAAGGAAGGGAAAAGAGATATTGGGAGACAGGTAGAAGGACGGGGGCTGGGGGCTCACGCCTGTAATCCCAGCACTTTGGGAGGCTGAGGTGGGCAGATCACAAGGTCAAGAGATCGAGACCATCCTGGCCAACATGGTAAAACCCTATCTCTACTAAAAATACAAAAATTAGCTGGGCTTGGTGGCATATGCCTGTAATCCCAGCTACTAGAGAGGCTGAGGCAGGAGAATCGCTTGAACCAGGGAGGCGGAAGTTGCAGTGAGCCAAGATCATGCCACTGCACGCCAGCCAGGTGATAGAATAAGAATCTGTCTCAAAAAAAAAAAAAAATAGCCAGGATGATGCTGGCTGCCACGAGCAGAAACATACGTTTCCCAGCCATGGACATGGGATCCAGGGAGCCGCACACTTGCAGCAATCACATTTTCATAATGGTCAGCGAGACAGTTCATTTAAATGACTGATGAGGTGGGTCGAGTTAAAGGAATTAAACAAGTAGAATTACAGTGATGATAACTAAAAAGGGATATACAGACTTTAAAAGTAGATTATTTGATATTCATGAACAACTTGATTTTTAAAGTGGTATTCACATTTTAACCAAAGAGCAATGAAATGAAATAACCAGTTCTACAAAGCATCAGATGCCGTGATGCAGAAGTTGAAATTTTGACTCAATTTTAAAATATTAAAATGGTTTAAATGTGTGAAAACAGGTACACTAATTTTAGAGCATAATGAAATACCTTTTACACAACATTTTCTCTTAAGAAGAAATAACATTTTCTTATTTATAAGGATTATACACTGCAAATGGTGCTACAGTTGTTTTGGGGAGAGTAGTAGCTATCTTGGTGTATGATTACAAGTGTGCATATCAGACATTTTCAAATCGCTTTTGAGCACAGTATTTTTCAGTGACTAACATGTACATTTGCAAAATCATGTGGCTTTAATGCATATTCTTAGGCCAGAAATTTTACTCCTGGGAATATATTCTGAAGAATAGTTCAGAGGAAGAAAATAGCTCTTTGCATAAAAAAAAATGTGTATAGCATTGCTATTTATGATAGCAGGAAAAAAAGACTAGACCAATTCCAACTTCAAAAAAAAAAAAAGAAAACTATGATATGTGGACACACATGGGAGAACGTAATTCTGCCGGCACTTAAAACGAGAAAGACGACTAAGAAAAAAAGACTGGAAAATTATTACAAAATAATATTAAGGGCAGTTGATGTATACAAATCTCACTTCTGCATGTAAGTTTTATACATATATAAAGTTTTATTGGATTGGAAGAGATCTTGAAATAGGTAATATGATATAGGCTTATCAATGACTTACAATTAATTACCAGCTTATATATTTAAATTGATTTAATAATCTCTTGAATTAGATGACTTTTAAGATGGCTGGAAAATGTTATCATTTTTCTTAAAATATGAATATCTTCTACATTTAACCAAGACACATTGCTAGTAGACTTATATTGATGTCTAGGAGTAAACTATTTCACACTCTTCAGTCATACTTGTGTCCAGTAATTCTTACGCAGTCTAGTTTTAAATATTCAATCCACAGACTGTTGAAGTTTCTAAGAATATTGTTACCAAAGGTTTCCAATTAACAGAGCCAAAGCTTACAGTTTGTGCTGTGAGTACCTAGTCTTCTGCTAGACAGACAAGTAGGATAGAAAGGGGGTGGATAGAGAATTTCAGAAGGGGATAAATCATAGACTCATAGACCAAAAGGAGCCTCAGAGTTATCCATCCAAGCTTGGACCAGTGGGGTTTCTATGGACCATTTGCAGGAAGATTTCCATCCTATCAGTAATCCACTCATAACTATGGAAATCTAAGAACTGGTCCCAATGTCTAAGGACATGGATCTAACAGCTAATTCAGTAGTCATCAAACGTCACTTATATAATTGCCATGCAAATTCTGATTTTACCCTATAGCTGTTATTTAGAAGCAAATGCTTTTAAAATGTGTTATGAATGATTTGTATGTATTTCTCCCCTAAAAGGTAAAGTTTAGGTAGTCAATATAAATTACAGAGTTTATATATTCAACGAACGTGTCAACTTTCATTCACTGAAATATTAATGTGGGTATATGGGATGCTAAGGCTTGTCATTTCCAATATTATAAGTATTACAGATACTGGTCTTGATGGTTAGTTTAAAAAGAAAAGAAACTCTTTTGAGAGTTCAGTGCACTGGAAATTTCTACCAGTATTTCTCTTCTAAGGTAAAATGTTACATGTTACCTGGATATTGTTCGTTGCATTCCAAAGTTCTGTTTTCTCTTTTTAAAAAATGCATGTTTTTCTCCACATTGAGAACAGAGAATGTTCATTCCAGTGCAGCATGGGATGTGTGCTTATTGACATTTTCCTGTATACTGTATGTGAAAATGTTGTCTGTGAAGGAAAGGTTGAAAGAATGAATGTACTTTGCTGTTAAACTAAATGTGGTTTATTTTCTGCTTGTTTGAGAAAACGCTGGACACTACGGTTGTATGGAGGTGTCTATACTTCCTATTCCAATGGTTTGCTGTCTGTGTTCTCACCCTATTCCTGGCCTTTGAAAAATCAGTGGGACCAAACCCCGACTTTTCCTTAAAGCTTGAGCAGATGAGATTGTAGACATGTTCGAAACATTTGACCTTGAGTATTTTCCTTTAATTTAAAGCTCCCTTTAAATATTTTAATTATAAATCCTGCAGAAACCCTTTTTTTTTCTTCCTCTTGGTTTTTTACAACAGGAAATATTAAATGTCAAGAAAATACCATGCCATTATCCAAATTATCTTTTAATTAGTACCAGTTTAAACATTGATTACATTGAAAATCATTTCATTTCAGCCACAGCGTCCTGTGTTTACTCATGAAAATATTCAAGGTGGGGGGGAACCGTAAGTATTCTTCTTATCTTCTAAATTCGAGACTAACCTTGACCCACAAAATGGACAACTGTACCAAAATGTCAGACGGTACGGCTTTGCAAGTGAAAGACCAAAGTAACTAACACGAGGCCTCCTAAATTACAAGAAATTGCAATAGTCTCCATCTTTTATGACAATGATCAGAAATCTATTTTTAAAAGAACCCATAGTTCTCTGAGAAGAGAACTAATTGAAACACAGAAAAACTTTCCAATGCTTCAGTGCTTCCTAAGATGGATAATTCTGTCTCCCTCCCTGCTTTGCTGGCCGTGTAACAAGTAACTACAAGCCTCAAAGGCTTATAGAAAATGGTCTAACCTTGTTTTCACCCCTCTGGGAGACAGTAGAAGAGACTTAAATGTAAAAAAGACCTAAAGTGATGTTAATAATGTAATTCCAAAGTTATATGCTTAGAAGAGTCGTTTGAAAATGGCAGTATTAAAACACTGTTACTCAGTTACATGCTGTTACTTCCACAGCACCAGGAAAATGCCTTTTCAAACTTTCCTTTCAAATTTCCTCTCCTTTCTGATATATGAGTTAAGTCAGCCTGAAGGTGTCACACGTTGTCTTGAAGATTCTCTTTTTCGGGCCCATTTGTCCCAGAGAGTGTTCAAGAGTTATCAACTTCCTGTCGGCTACTGCCCACACTGAGAGTCAAGCATGAGACCCCGGAAAGGCTCATTCACCGACCTAAACGTCACTCAGCACATCTAGCACACGCTGGGGATCCTGACCCACTGCCCACACTCTGCTGGCCTGGAGCAGAACAAGCTAACCAAAGCCTCCTCTTTGTGGGAGGTCCTGGCACGTGGCCTGGTGCCTTTGTCACCATCAAGTCCTTCCTTGCTCCCCACAGACCTGAAACTTAGGAAAAAGAATCTCCTGACGAGACTGTTTCTTACAGAGTACAGCCAGAAAGGTGTTCTTGTTGAGGGCACGTCTGTATTTTGGAAAGAACAGGTTACAAGTGATAATCATTTAAAATCTCACTTAAGGCTAGGTGCAGTCACTCATGCCCGTAATCCCAGCACTTTGGGAGGCCAAGGCCCAGGAGTTCAAGACCAGCCTGGGCAACATAGCTAAACGCCATCTCTACAGAAATAAAAACAAAAACTTAGGTGTGATGGCATGCACCTGTAGTCCCAGCTGCTCAGTAGGCTAAGGTGGCAGGATCACTTGAGCCAGGGAGGTTAAGTGATTATAATGAGCCATAATTACAGCACTGCAATCCAGCCTGGGAAACAGAGCAACACCCTGCCTCGAAAGAAAAAAAAAAAAAGTGCTTAATTGGCAAATGCTAAAAATGACTTACAATTCTAAAGTTTTTGTTTGTTCTCTTATTTACCCAAACGAGGATAAGATCACATTATAAAAAATAAATTTAAGGGCTGTTTAGGTTTATTGCATTACCAATATATCAAAGAGCTTTTAAAGTGTTTGTGAATAAAAGATGTTACATTTTCAAAGTCCTGATTTGTATATTATAAAACATTGTTTATTAAATGTATATTTGATTATAGCCTGAATTTGAGATTTTAGGGTGTTGCTTAGTTGCTTTCATTTAAAAATAAGTTTTTTCTTTCTTTTGAGATGGAGTTTTGTTCTCGTTACCCAGGCTGGAGTGCAATGGTGCAATCTCGGCTCACCACAACCTCTGCCTCCTGGGTTCAGGCAATTCTCCTGCCTCAGCCTCCCAAGTAGCTGGGATTACAGGCACGTGCCACCATGCCCAGCTAATTTTTTTGTATTTTTGGTAGAGATGGGGTTTCACCATGTTGACTGGTATGGTCTCAATCTCTTGAACTTGTGATCCACCCGCCTCGGCCTCCAAAAGTGCTGGGAATACAGGTGTGAGCCACCACGCCTGGCTTAAAAATAAGTTTTGAGCAAAAGTAGGAACATAGTATTTTGTGACTACAATTCAGAGTTTTAGTGAAATATATGCTAGAAAAAGTGCAAGTTATAGAGAGGGCTTCCAGTTTGGCTCAGCATTTCCTGTTTAAAAGACACATTTCTTTCTGAGACATCCTTCCCCACCACCATCATTCATCTCACCAACACATCTCAGAACAGCATTTTTTAAAACTGATTTGACTCCATTTCCTGTCACACAGCACTGATTTTGAAAGCCAGCAGAGGCAGGAGGATTTCCTGAAGGTGTGTTTATGTTTCCATGAAACTCCTTGGGTTTGTTTTGTTTTGTTTTTGTGGCCTAATGAAACCAGAATGGTAAATAACTTTGGACAAACATGTTGGCTTTCATTCCACAAAAATGAAGGAGTCTGTGCCAATCTTGTTGCGTTAGCTCTGAGACCTTGAGATTCTTTCCAGCAGCTGGGGCTTGCAGCCTTAGGTAACTGGTCTCCATAAGTGGCTGGAGATGAGCCTGGGCAGTGTTCAAGCCTGAGAATCTCAGTAAAAGAATCAGTTTTCCCAAAGTGAGAGGTGCTGTGTATATCCATCAGAACAGCAGCCCAGGAATGACCAATCTCTCTCAAATGTGAAATTGGAAAAAGGACCATGAACTTTCCCCCAGAGATAGACAAAAGGTATCACCCCTTCACCTGAGCAGACTTCAAATCAAATTCTTAACACAAAAAAACAAGATGAATTGACTCCCTCTACTAAAGCTGGCAGCATGCAAACATCCAAATCAGGTGATGTTTGTGTATGCCACGGCTCCCTGTCTTTTCGGCCACTGCTCTGGGATGCTAGCTGCGTTTCTCTGTCCTTCCCCATAATCACAAACACCTCTCTCAAGAAAAGGCCTCAGAAGCCCATGCTCAAAAGAATGGTAAGTGGCTATAAGGTTTACTGGAAGGATGAAGTTTTAACAGGGGAAAAAACCTCTAATGTTGACATTTCAGGCTTTAGTGCCAGGGCAGGGAAAACCATGTTTTCAAGGGAATGGTGTTAGGCACCCCCTCTTCTCACCTCTCTCCTAGAACCCCTGAAGCCAACTCTATCCAGCTCCCCCAATCCAAATGGTGGATGAACAGGGGGAAGCCTGTGGGTCACTGTTGCTATCATTAGATTTGAGTTCAAAGGATAGAATAGTTTTGTTCTACCAAAATATGATTTTCTGACTCATAAAGTAATTAAAAATAAGTCATTCTGGTTCCAGAGCAGTAGTCAAGATTATCAACTTTTTAAAGTTTCCATTACAAAATCTAAAATATCCTAGAATGTAGTTATTATTTTCTCATATTAGCAGAATGACATGACTGTTACAGAAAGCAGTAGAAACAAATTCCTAATTTTTAAAAATCCCCCTCACAGTACTGGTAATATTTTAGTACTATTATGAAGAAGTTTTCGTGTTAATTCCATATTAAATTCTTCTTCACCTTCTCAGCTACAGTAATTTCTGCCTTCATTTTCCAAAGATACCAGTCCATGTTACTATTTATTGTAATGTATGCTATTTTCTTACCACAAATTCAGTGTCTGAATTCATTACTGATCAATGTTACCACAGTATATGCTGTCAAAGAATTCAGGCAGGGAAAATGGTAGCATTGTATTAACAATTCTTTTTTATATAAAATCATTTCAAGAGAGAGTTTTAAAATCAAATACAATTTCTCCACACTCATTTGAAGCAGAGACATGACCATAATCTGTTTGAAATTGACTCAGTAATAACGGCACATAGAATACATCTACTCAACTTCATAGGCTAATTACATCAAATTTTCCAATACTGCATCCTCAGAAAACATGGAATGAAACTATTATTAAATTGATTTAAAGAATTCCTCTTGGTAAAAAAATGATTTTCTTTTGTAGAGAAATTCAGATATAGTGATTTAAAAGACATGTCTGAGACACTTTATTACAATTTAGAACTTTGGAAAATTCAATTCTCAAGCCCCAATTGTTTGATTCTGATTATGGCTAGCCAAAATTGTGATTCCTTCTTGTTCTTAAATGGTTAAATAATGCAAATATCACTTATTTTATATTTTGTACTATTATTGAATGGCTGAATGACAGACATTAGATGGCTGGACAATTGAAATGCAGGTCTGAGTTATAAATGTTAAAATATTGTAATCCAATTTACGAGTGTTACAATTCTCATGAACATTCCTCGTGAGTTTCAAAATGTTGTTAGAGTGGTCTAATGCCTGTGAAGATCTAAATATTGCTATTTACATGTTTACCAGACATGTACCACCCAATCTAATATTGTTAAGAATAGGAATGTTAAAGGTAGAATGAACATTGTTCTATCTTCCATATTTCACAAAGCTGTCGAGATTTTCTTAAACACATTCCTTTGTCCTGTTTAAGGTTTCAGGCTCTGTATAACTATACTCCTAGGAACGAAGACGAGCTGGAGCTCAGAGAAAGTGACGTCATTGATGTGATGGAAAAGTGTGACGACGGCTGGTTTGTGGGTATGTGCGCTGCTTCTTCAGAGACATTTGGCTATTCTGTAATTTGCCTGAGTTTGATCACTTGCGTGGTTTGCTGTGATAGCCAAGCTGCCTTTGAATTCATGATGTCTTTCATCTTGCAGACGTTCATATGCACCATGTAATCCCAAGGCTATTGTATTTACTTTTTTATTGCCTTTTATGTTTTGGGGTACATGTGAAGAACATGCAAGATTGTTGCATAGGTACACACATGGCAGTGTGATTTGCTGCCTTTCTCCCCATCACCTGTATCTGGCATTTCTCCCCATGCTCTCTCTCCCCAGCTCCCCACCCCCCACTGTACCTCCCCTATTTCCCCCCGAAACACCCCAGTGTGTGATGCTCCCCTCCCTGTGTCCATGTGTTCTCATTATTCAACATCCGCCTATGAGTGAGAACATGTGGTGTTTAATTTGCTGTTCTTGTGTCAGTTTGCTGAGAATGATGGTTTCCAGGTTCATCCATGTCCCTACAAAGGACACAAACTCATCATTTTTTATGGCTGCATAGTATTCCATGGTACATATGTGCCACATTTTCCCTGTCCGGTCTATCATCAATGGGCATTTGGGTTGGTTCCAGGTCTTTGCTATTGTAAACAGTGCTGCAATGAACATTCATGTGCATGTGTCCTTATAGTAGAACAATTTATAATCCTTTGGATATATACCCAGTAATGGGATTGCTGGGTCAAATGGAATTTCTATTTCTAGGCCCTTGAGGAATCGCCACACTGTCTTCTACAATGGTTGAACTAATTTACACTCCCACCAACAATGTAAAAGTGTTCCTATTTCTCCACATCCTCTCCAACATCTGTTTTCTCCAGATTTTTTAAAGATCACCATTCTAACTGGCATGAGATGGTGTCTCAATGTAGTTTTGATTTGCATTTCTCTAATGACCAGTGATGATGAGCATTTTTTCATGTTTGTTGGCTTCATATATATCTTCTTTAGAGAAGTGTCTGTTCATGTCCTTCACCCATTTTTGAAAGAGTTTGTTAGTTTTTTCTTGTAAATCTGTTTTAGTTCTTTGTAGATTCTGGATATTAGCCCTTTGCCAGATGGGTAGATTGCAAAAATTTTTTCCCATTCTGTTGGTTGCCCATTCACTCTAATGACTGCTTCTTTTGCCGTGCAGAAGCTGTGGGGTTTGATTAGCTCCCATTTGTCTATTTTGGCTTTTGTTGTCAATGCTTTTGGTGTTTTTGTCATGAAGTCCTTGCCTATGCCTGTGTCCTGAATGGTTTTGCCTAGATTTTCTTCTAGGGCTTTCATGGTGTTAGGTCTTATGTTTAAGTCTATAATCCATCTGGAGTTAATTTTAGTGTAAGGTGTCAGGAAGGGGTCCAGTTTCTGCTTTCTGCACATGGCTAGCCAGTCTTCTTAATGCCATTTATTAAACAGGGAATCCTTTCCCCATTTCTTCTTTTTGTCAGGTTTGTCAAAGATCAGATGTTTGTAGGTGTGTGGTGTTGCCTCCGAGGCCTCTGTTCTGTTCCATTGGTCTATATCTCTGTTTTGCTACCAGTACCATGTTGTTTTGATGACTGTAGCCTTGCAGTCAGGTATAGTTTGAAGTCAGGTAGCATGATGCCTCCAGCTTTGTTCTTTTTGCTTAAAATCGTCTTGGCAATGCGGGCTCTCTTTTGGTCCATATGGAGTTTAAGGTGGTTTTTTCCAGTCCTGTGAAGAGGCTCATATGTAGCTTGATAGGAATAGTGTTGAATCCATAAATTACTTTGGGCAGTATGGCCATTTTGACTATATTGATTCTTCCTAACCATGAGCATGGAATGTTTTTCCATCTGTTTGTGTCCTCTATTATTACCTTGGGCAGTGGTTTGTAGTTCTCCTTGAAGAGGTCCTTTACATCCTTCATTAGTTGTATTCCCAGGTATTTTATTCTCTTTGCAGCAACTGCCAATGGGAGTTCGTTCCTGATTTGGCTCTCTTTAAGTCTGTTATTGGTGTATAGGAATGCTTGTGATTTCTGCACATTGATTTTGTATCCTGAGACTGCTGAAGTTGCTTATCAGTTTCAGGAGATTTTGGGCTGAGATGATGGGGTCTTCTAAATATACAATCATGTTGTCTGCAAATAGAGACAATTTGACTTCCTCCTTTCCTATTTGAATACCCTTTATTTGTTTTTCTTGCCTGAGTGCTCTAGCTAGAACTTCCAGTACTATATTGAATAGGAGTGGTGAGAGAGGGCATCCTTGTCTAGTGCCAGATTTCAAAGGGAATGCTTCCAGTTTTTGCCCAGTCAGTGTGATATTGGCTGTTGGTTTGTCATAAATAGCTTTGATTATTTTGAGATACGTTCCATCAATACCTAATTTATTGAGGGTTTTTAGCATAAAGGGTTGCTGAATTTTGTCAAAGGCCTTCTCTGTATTAATTGAGATAATCATGTGGGTTTTGTCTTTCTTTTTATGTGATGAATTACGTTTATAGACTTGCATATGTTGAACCAGCCTTGCATCCCTGGGATGAAGCCTACTTGATTATGGTGGATAAGCTTTTTGATGTGCTGTTGTAACCTGTTTGCCAGTATTTTATTGAAGATTTTTGCATCTATGTTCATCATGGATATTGGCCTGAAGTTTTCTTTTCTTGCTGAATCTCTGCTGGGTTTTGGTATCAGGATGATGTTGGTCTCATTAAATGATTTGGGAAGGATTCCTTCTTTTTGGATTGTTTAGGATAGTTTCAGAAGGACTGGTATCGGCTCCTCTTTGTATGTCTGGTAGAATTTGGCTGTGAACCCATCTGGACCTAGGCTTTTTTTGGGTGGTAGGCTCTTAATTGCTGCCTCAACTTCTGCCCTTATTATTGGTCTATTCAGGGTTTCGACTTCTTCCTGGTTTAGGCTTGGGAGGATGCAAGTATCCAGGAATTTATCAATTTCTTCCAGGTTTACTAGTTTATATGCATAGAGTTGTTTGTAATAGTCTCTGATGATGGTTTGTATTTCTTTGGAATCTGTGGTGATATCCCCTTTATTGCTTTTTATTGTATCTATTTGATTATTCTCTCATTTCTTTTTTATTAATCTGGCTCGTGGGCTATTTTGTTGATTTTTTCGAAAAAACAGCTCCTGGATTTATTGATTTTTTTTCAAGGGTATATATATATATATATATATATATATATATATATATATATATCTTTAAGTTCTGCTCTGATCCTAGATATTTCTTGTCTTCTGCGAGCTTTTGAGTTTTTTTAATCTTGCTCCTCTAGCTCTTTCAATTTGGATGATAGGGTGTCCATTTTCTATCTATCTTTGCTTCTCATGTGGGCAGTTATTGTTATATATTTTCCTCTAGACACTGCTTTAAATGTGTCCCAGAGATTTTGGTATGTTACGTCTTCATTCTCATTGGTATCGAAGAACATATTTGTTTCTGCCTTCATTTCATTGTTTATCTAGTCAACATTCAAGAGCCAGTTGTTCAGTTTCCATGAAGGTGTGCAGTTCTGTATTAGTTTCTGAACTCTGAGTTCTAACTTGATTGCACTGTGGTCTGAGAGACTGTTATGATTTCCATTCTTTTGCATTTGCTGAGGAGTGATTTGCTTCCAATTATGTGGCCAATTTTAGAGTAGGTGTGATGTGGTGTTGAGAAGAATGTATATTCTGTGGATTTGGGGTGGAGAGTTCTGTAAATATGTATTACGTTTTCTTGGTCCAGGTCTGAATTCAAGTCCTTAATATCCTTGTTAATTTTCTGTCTCATTGATCTAATACTGACAGTGGGGTGTTAAAGTCTCTCACTATTATTGTGTGGGAGTCTAAGTCTCTGTATAGGTCATTAAGAACTTGGTTTATGTATCTGGCTGCTCCTGTATTGGGTGTGTATATATTTAGGATCGTTAGCTCTTCTTGTTGCATTGATCCTTTTACCATTATGTAATGTTCTTCTTTGTCTCTTTTGATCTTTGTTGGTTTAAAATCTCTTTTATCCGAGACTTGAATTGCAACTCCTTTTTTCTCTCTCCATTTGCTTTGTAAATCTTCCTCCATCCCTTTATTTTGAGCCTTTGTGTATCATTGCATGTGAGATGGATTTCCTGGATACAGCAAACTGATGGATTTTGTTTTTTAATCCAATTTGCCAGTCTGTGTCTTTTGATTGGGGCATTTTGCCCATTTACATTTAGGGTTAATATTGTTATGTGTGAATTTGATCCTGCCATTTTGATGCTAGCTAGTTGTTTGTTTTACCCATTAGTTGATACAGTTCATTGTTAATGCTCTTTACCATTTGGTATGTTTTTGGAGTGGCTGGTACTGGTTGTTCCTTTCTATGTTTAGTGATTATTTCAGGAGCTCTTGTAAAGCAGGCGTGGTGGTGATGAAATCCCTGAGTACTTGCTTGTTCATAAAGGATTTTATTTTTCCTTAACTTATGAAGCTTAGTTTGGCTGGATGTGAAATTCTGGGTTGCAAGATCTTTTCTTTAAGGATACTGAATATTGGCCCCCACTCTCTTCTGGCTTGTAGGGTTTCTGATAAGAGATCTGCTGTGAGTCTGATGGGCTTCCCTTTGTGGGTAACCCAACCTTTCCCTCTGGCTGCCCTTAGCATTTTCTCCTTCATTTCAGCCCTGGTGAATCAGACGATTATGTGCCTTCAGGTTGCTCTTCTTGAGGAATATCTTTGTGGTGTTCTCTTTATTTCCTGGACTTGAATATTGGCCTGCCTTGTGAAGCTGGGTAAGTTTTCCTGGCTAATATCCTGAAGAGTATTTTCCAGCTTGGATTCATTCTCTCCATCACACTCAGGTACACCAATCAAGCGTAGATTAGGTCTTTTCACATAGTCCCATATTTCTTGGAGACTTTGTTCATTCCTTTTTACCCTTTTTTTCTTTAGTCTTGCCTTCTCATTTTATTTCATTGAGTTGATCTTCGACCTCTGATATCCTTTCTTCTGCTTGGGCAATTTGGCTGTTGAAACTTCTGTATTATTTGCGAAGTTCTCGTGTTGTGTTTTTCAGCTCCATCAATTCACTTATATTCCTCCCTAAGTTGTTTATTCTCATTAGAATTTCTTCAAATCTTTTTTCAAGGTTCTTAGTTTCTTTGCATTGGGTTAGAACATGTTCTTTTAGCTCACAGAAGTTTCTTATTACCCACCTTCTGAAGCCTGATTCTGTCATTTCATCACACTCATTCTCCATCCAACCATGTTCTCTTGCTGGTGAGGAGTTGTGATCCCTTGTAGGAGGAGAGGCGTTCTGGTTTCAGGTGTTTTCATCCTTTTTGCACTGGTTCCTTCCCGTGTTTGTGAATTTATCCGCCTGTCATCTTTACAGTTGTTGACTTTCAGATTGGGTCTCTGAGTGGACGTCCAGTTTGTTGATGATGAAATTAACTCTGTTTCTTAGTTTTCCTTCTAACATTCAGACCCTTCTGCTCTAGGACTTCTGAGGTCCATTCCAGTCCCTGCTTGCTTGGGGATCACCTGCAGCAGCTGCAGAACAGTCAGGGTTGCTGCCAGTTTCTTCTTCTGCTATCTTTGTCCCAGCAGGATGGGATGTCAGATGTCATTCTGAGCTCTCCTTTATGAGATGACTCTTTGGATATATGAGGGTTGGGGAGCTGCTTGAAGATATAGTCTGTCCTTTATAGGAGCTCAAGTGCTACAGTAGCTCAAATGCTGAGCTGTGAGCTCCACTGTTCATTCAGAGCTGCTGGACAGGTACGTTTAAGTCTGCTGCAGCAGAACTCATAATGGTCCCCCCCTTTTTTCCCCCAGATGCTCTGTCCTGGGAAGTTAGGGCTTTATTTATAAGTTTCTGTGATGCTGCTGTCTTTTTTCAGGGCTTCCCTGCCCAGCAAGGAGGCAGCCTAGTTACTGTCTGCCTGCAGAGGCTTTGCTGAGCTGCTGTATGAACTTCTCTGCAGTCCTGTTTATAAGGGTATAGTTAGAACTGCCTCAGCAATGGCGGTCCACCTCTGTGATGGCAGGCTGCCTCAGCAATGGCAGACTACCTCCATAGTAGTGAACTGCCTTGGTAATGGCAGACGCCCCTCCTCCACAGAGCTGGACCATCCCAGGTTCAGCTGTGCTTGCTGTGAAACTCTCAATCCAGAGCATTTCAGACTGCTGGTTTTTTTTGTTGTTGTTGTTGTTTTTTTGTGGGCGTGGGACCAGCCAAGTCTGACCACGTGGCTCCCTGCCTCAGAACCTGCCCTTTTTTTTTTTTTTACTTGATGGGTGACTCTGTCTCCCAGGTGTCCCAGTCACCTGTTGAAAAGGTGCTGGGATCTGTGTGATTTCCTGTGCAGCGACCCACTGCACCTGCTTAAACAGCTGTGCTGAGATTCATGGCACTTTTTTGCCTGGGAATCTCCTGGCCTGGCTCCCTGTTTCAGTCCCCCTTTTTATCAGTTGAATGGGCTACTCTGTCTCCCAGGAGCTCCAATCATGAGCTAAAACAGTGCCCAGACCCTTGTATTTTGTGTGGAGACCGGCCGTGCCGGCCAAAACAGCTGCGCTGGTGACCCGTGGGGCTTATCCACCTGGGAATCACCTGGTCTATGGGAAATAAGTCTGTCTTAGAAATGCAGCATCCACTTACCCTCCCTGCTTTCGCTGGGAGCTGCAATCCTGAACCGTTCCTAATTGGCCATCTTGGATCCATCTCCAGCTATTGCATTTTTAATACGGTTTAGTATTCACTACATCAGCTATGTTTGATTTTCTGCTAGCTTTATTTCAAACTCAACTCAGAGAAGAAAATTTCTTTAAATAGCAGAAACCAGGAAAGATTGAGATCTAAGAGCAACAACAACAAATGGTCCCCAGAAGAGAAATATCAATGCTCATTTCCATGGAAAATGTTAGTTGTCCACAGTGAGAATCTAAGTTCAGAGGGAGCGAGATTCTGTGAACAGCTCCCTCATTTCTTGGCTCTCATGGATCCCTAAAAGTTCATTGACTCACCTTAGCTTTAATTTATGTTGGAAGTGGAGAGAAGTTCCATTCTTCCCACTTAAAAGGCAATTTTATTTTTACCATCCTAAACAAAAAAAAAAAAAAAAGAGAGAGAGGTCTTCTGAGAAAACATTTTTAGACAAAAGTATTTTACATTGGGACACAGAGGGGAAAGATGAGAGGATGAGAGGAGAGGAGGACTCACTCTAGACATCCATCGGTGGCAAAATCATGAAAGAATTGAGGCCATGTTGCAGCCACAAGCTTCTGATTTTATTTCCACTAAAAAAAGAAGAAAAGGCCAAGCACAGTGGCTTACACCTGTAATCCCAGCACTTTGGGAGGCCAAGGCAGGTGGATTACCTGAGGCCAGGAGTTCAAGATCATCCTGGCCAAAATGATGAAACGTCTTCTCTACTAAAAATACAAAAATTAGCTGGGGATGGTGATGGGTGCCTGTAATCCCAGCCACTCGGGAGGCTGAGGCAGGAGAATCACTTGAACCTGGGAGGCAGTGAGTGGAGATCGCACAATGCACTCTAGCTTGGCAACAGAGCAAGACTCTGTCTCAAAAAGAAAAAGAAGAAGATGACAAAATGTAAAATGGCTTGCCTAGCCAAGGAGAAAGAAAAACAGTCATCAAACCAAGGCAGTAAGTGCCAGGACACAGGGGAGAGATGAAGCTTGAGAGACCCTATCCACTCCATCTATGCTGCCTAAAGAAGAATTTAGCAGACCAACTTTTACATGAAGTTTCCAAGGAATTATGTTATTTGAAACCAGAGGTGACCATAATGATGACAGCCATTTGTGCATGTGGCTAAAAAATACACCATGTTAGAAATCATGCCCAGTGGTCAGGGATCCAAGATGGCCAAATAGGAACAGCTCTGGAGTGCAGTTCCCGGTGAGAACAATGCAGAGGGTGAGTGGCCACATTTCCAAATGAGTTTTTACCGCCCACAGACCAGGAGATTCCCAAGCTGAAAAGTGCCACGAGTCTCCGGCACGGCTGTTTCAGCTGGCACAGAAGGTCTCCACACAAAAACTCACACAAACCTGGGTAGCTGTTTCAACTGGTGCCTGAAACGCCCAGGAGACAGAGCCGTGGATTCAACTGAAAAAGAGGGGGCTGAAAAACAGGGAGTCAGGTGATCTGGCTCAGGGTGTCCCACCCCAACAAAGACCAGCAATCTGAAATGCTCTGGGTTAAGAGTTTCACAGCAAGCACAGCTGGACCCCAGACAGTCCAGTTCTGTGAGGGGGAAGGATATCTGCCATTACCAAGGCAATCTGCCATTACAGAGGCAGTCCGCCATTACTGAGGCAGACCACCATTACCAAGGCAATTCTAACTATACCTCTATAAATAAAACCACAAGCAAGTTCACACAGCAGCTGGGCAGAGCCCACAGCAGCTCAGCAATACCTCTGTTGACAGACTGTGACTAGGCTACCTCCTCGCTGGGTAGGGCATCTCTGAAAAAAGGCAGCAGCACTACAGGATCTTAAAAATAAAGCACCACCTTCCCAGGACAGAATACCTGGGAAAAAAGGTGGTTATGAGTTCCACTGCAGCAGACTTAAATGTACCTGCCCAGCAGCTCTGAACAGAACAACAGAGCTCACAGCACAGCACTTGAGCTCCTATAAGGGACAGACTGTCTCCTCAAGCACTCTCTGACCCCTGTATATGCAAAGAGACACCCCATAAAGGAGAGCTCAGGCTAACATCTGCCGGGTATCCTTCTGGGACAAGGATAACAGAAGAAGAAACTGGCAGCAACCCTGACTGTTCTGCAGCCGCTGCAGTTAATCCCCAGGCAAGCAGGGACTAGAGTGGACCTCCAGCATTCCTACAGCAGAGGGGCCTGACTGTTAGAAGGAAAACTAAAAAACAGAAAGAAATAACTTCATCATCAACAAATAGGACGTCCACTCAGAGAACCCATCCGAAAGTCATCAACTACAAAGACGACAGGTGGATAAATCCACAAAGATGGAAAGAAACCAGGGCAAAAAAGATGAAAACACCCAAAACTGAAACGCTTCTCCTCCACCAAGGGATCACAACTCCTCACCAGCTAGGGATCAAAGATGGATGGAGAATGAGTGTGATGAAATGACAGAAACAGGCTTCAGAAAGTGGGTAATAAGAAACTTCTGTGAGCTAAAAGACCATGTTCTAACCCAATGCAAAAAACTAAGAACCTTGAAAAAAGGTTTCATGAAATGCTAACAAGAATAAACAGCTTAAAAAGAATATGAATGAATTGATGGGAGCTGAAAAACACAACACAAGAACCTCGTGAAGCATACACAAGTTTCAATAGCTGAATCGACCAAGTGGAAGAAAGGATATCAGAGATTGAAGACCAATTCAATGAAATAAAATGAGAAGTCAAGACTAGAGAAAAAAGAGTGAAAAAAATGAACAAAGCCTCCAAGAAATATGGGATTATGTAAAAAGACCTAATCTACATTTGATAGGTGTACCTAAATGTGATGGAGAGAATGAATCCAAGCTGGAAAATACTCTTCGGGATATTATCCAGGAGAATTTCCCAAACCTAGCAAGGCAGGCCAATATTTAAGTCCAGGAAATAAAGAGACCACCACAAAGATATTCCTCAAGAAGAGCAACCCCAAGGCACATAATCATCTGATTCACTAGGGTTGAAATGAAGGAAAAAAAAAATGCTAAGGGAAGCCAGAGGGAAAGGTTGGGTTACCCACAAAGGGAAGCCCATCAGACTCAGAGCAGATCTCTCAGCAGAAACCCTACAAGCCAGAAGAGAGTGGGGGCTAATATTCAACATCCTTAAAGAAAAGAACTTTCAACCTAGAATTTCATATCCAGCCAAACGAAGCTTCATAAGTGAAGGAGAAATAAAATCCTTTTTACAAACAAGCAATTGCTCAGAGATTTCATCACCACCAGGCCTGCCTTACAAGAGTTGCTGAAAGAAGCACTAAACATAGAAAGGAACAACCAGTACCAGCCACTGCAAAAATGTACCAAATAGTAAAGACCATCGACACAATAAAGAAAATGCATCAACTAATGGGCAAAACAATCAGCTAGCATCAAAATGGCAGGATCAAATTCACACATGACAATATTAACCTTAAATGTAAATGGGCAAAATGCCCCAATCAAAATACACAGACTGGCAAGTTGGATAAAAAGTCAAAAGCCATCAGTGTGCTATATCCAGGAAACCCATCTCACATGCAAGGACACACATAGGCTCAAAATAAAGGGATGGAGGAAGATTTACCAAGCAAATAGAGAGCAAAAAAAAGCAGGGGTTTCAATCCAAGTCTCTGAAAAATAGACCTTAAACCAAAAAAGATCAAAAGGGACAAAGAAGGGCATTACATAATGGTAAAAGGATCAATGCAACAAGAAAAGCTAATGATCCTAAATATAGATGCACCCAATATAGGAGCAGCCAGATACATAAACCAAGTTCCTAATGACCTACACAGAGACTTAGATGCCCACACAATAATAGTGAGAGACTTTAACACTCCACTGTCAATATGAGACAGATCAATGAGACAAAAAATTAACAAGGATATCCAGGACTTGAACTTAGACCTGGACCAAGCAAACCTAACAGACATTTACAGAACTCTCCACCCCAAATCCACAGAATATACATTCTTCTCAACACCACATCATACCTACTGTAAAATTGACCACATAATTGGAAGTAAATCACTCCTCAGCAAATGCAAAAGAATGGAAATCATAACAAACAGTCTCTCAGACCACAGCACAATCAAATTAGAACTCAGAATTAAGAAACTAACTCAGAACCCCACAACCTCATGGAAACTGAACAACTGGCTACTGAATGTTGACTGAATAAACAATGAAATGAAGGCAGAAATAAAGATGTTCTTTGAAACCATCAAGAATGAAGACACAACATATCAGAATCTCTGGGACACATTTAAAGCAGTGTCTAGAGTAAAATTTATAGGAATAAATGCCCACATGAGAAGCAAGGAAAGATCTAAAATCGACACCCTATCATCAAAAGAGGAGCAAGATCAAAAGAACTCAAAAGCTAGAAGACAAGAATCTAACATCAGAGCAGAACTGAAGGAGATAGAGACACAAAAAACCCTTCAATAATTCAATAAATCTGGTAGCTCGTTTTTTGAGAAGATCAACAAAATAGACCACTAGCTACATTAATAGAAAAGAGAGAAGAATCAAATAGATGCAACAAAAATAATAAAGAGGATATCACCACCAATTCCACAGAAATACAAGCCACCATCAGAGACTGCTACAAACAGCTCTATGCACGTAAACCAGTAAACCTGGAAGAAATGGATAAATTCCTGGACACTTGCACCCTCCCAAGCCTAAACCAGGAAGAAATGGAAACCCTGAATAGACCAATAACAAGGGCAGAAGTTGAGGCAGTAATCAAGAGCCTACCACCCCATAAAAGCCCAGGTCCAGATGGGTTCACAGCCGAATTCTAACAGACATACAAAGAGGAGCTGGTACCAGTCCTTCTGAAACTATTCCAAACAATCCAAAAAAAGGGAATCCTTCCCAAATCATTTAATGAGACCAACATCATCCTGATACCAAAACCCAGCAGAGATTCAACCAAAAAAGAAAACTTCAGGCCAATATCCATGATGAACATAAATGCAAAAATCTTCAATAAAATACTGGCAAACAGATTGCAACAGCACATCAAAAACCTATCACAATCAAGTAGGCTTCATCTATGGAATGCAAGGCCAGTTCAACATAGTCAAGTCTATAAACATAATGCACCACAAAAAGAGAACCAAAGACAAAAACCACATGATTATCTCAATAGATGCAGAGAAGGCCTTTGACAAAATTCAACAACCCTTTATGCTAAAAACCCTCAATAAACTAGGTATTGATAGATGTATCTCAAAATAATAAAAGCTATTAACAACAAACCCACAGCCAGTATCATACTGAATGGGCAAAAACTGGAAGCATTCCCTTTGGAATCTGGCACTAGACAAGGATGCCCTCTCTCACCACTCCTATTCAATATAGTATTGGAAGTTCTAGCCAGAGCAATCAGGCAAGAAAAAGAAATAAAGCGTATTCAATTAGGAAAGGAGGAAGTCAAATTGTCTCTATTTGCAGACAACATGATTGTATATTTAGAAGACCCCATCATCTCAGCCCAAAATCTCCTGAAACTGATAAGCAACTTCAGCAAAGTCTCAGGATACAAAATCAATGTGCAGAAATCACAAGCATTCCTATACACCAATAACAGACTTAAAGAGAGCCAAATCAAGAGGGAACTCCCATTCAAATTGCTGCAAAGAGAATAAAATACCTGGGAATACAACTAATGAAGGATGTAAAGGACCTCTTTAAGGAGAACTACAAAACACTGCCCAAGGTAATAATAGAGGACACAAACAGATGGAAAAACATTCCATGCTCATGGTTAGGAAGAATCAATATAGTCAAAATGGCCATACTGCCCAAAGTAATTTATGGATTCAACACTATTCCCATCAAGCTACCTATGAGCCTCTTCACAGGACTGGAAAAAACCACCTTAAACTCCATATGGACCAAAAGAGAGTCCGCATTGCCAAGACAATTTTAAGCAAAAAGAACAAAGCTGGAGGCATCATGCTACCTGACTTCAAACTATACTACAAAAGCTACAGTCATCAAAACAACATGGTACTGGTAGCAAAACAGAGATATGGACCAATGGAACAGAACAGAGGCCTCGGAGGCAACACCACACATCTACAAACATCTGATCTTTGACAAACCTGACAAAAAGAAGAAATGGGGAAAGGATTCCCCGTTTAATAAATAGTGTTGGGAAAACTGGCTAGCCATGTGCAGAAAGCAGAAACTGGACCCCTTCCTGACACCTTACACTAAAATTAACTCCAGATGGGTTAAAGACTTAAACATAAGACCTAACACCATAAAAACCCTAGAAGAAAACCTAGGCAAAACCATTCAACACATAGGCAGAGGCAAGGACTTCATGACTAAAACACCAAAAGCATTGGCAACAAAAGTCAAAATAGACAAATGGGACCTAATCAAACTCCACAGCTTCTGCACAGTAAAAGAAACAATCATTAATGTGAACTGGCAACCAACAGCATGGGAAAAAATTTTTGCAATCTATCCATCTGATGAAGGGCTAATATCCAAAATCTACAAAGAACTAAAACAGATTTACAAGAAAAAACTAACAAACTCTTTCAAAAATGGGTGAAGGGCATGAACAGACACTTATCAAAAGAAGAAGATATATATGAAGCCAACAAATATGAAAAAATGCTCATCATCAGTGGTTCTTAGAGAAATGCAAATCAAAACTACATCGAGATACCATCTCACGCCAGTTAGAATGGGGATCATTAAAAAATCTGGAGACAACAGATGCTGGAGAAGATGTGGAGAAATAGGAACACTTTTACATTGTTGGTGGGAGTGTAAATTAGTTCAACCATTGTGGAAGACAGTGTGGCGATTCCTCAAGGACTTAGAAATAGAAATTCCATCTGACCCAGCAATCCCATTACTGGGTATATATCCAAAGGATTATAAATCATTCTGTTATAAAGACACATGCACATGTATGTTCATTGTGGCACTGTTTACAATAGCAAAGACCTGGAAGCAATGCAAATGCCCATCGATGATAGACTGGACAGGGAAAATGTAACACATATTCACCATGGAATACTATGAAGCCATAAAACATGATAAGTTCGTGTCCTTTGTAGGGACTTGTATGAATCTGGAAACCATCATTTTCAGCAAACTGACACAAGAACAGAAACTCAGACACCACATGTTCTCACTTATAAGCGGGTGTTGAACAATGAGAACACATGGACACAGGGAGGGGAGCATCACACACTGGGGTCTGTTGTGGGGAATAGGGGAGGGACAGCAGCGGGTAGGGAGGTTGGGGAGGGATAACATGGGGAGGAATGCCAGATATAGATGACGGGGGGATAGAGGCAGCAAACCACATTGTCATGTATGTACCTATGCAACAATCCTGTATGATCTGCACATGTACCCCAGAACCTAAAGTGCAATTTATATATATATATATATATATATATATATATATATATATATATATGAAATATATGTATTTAAAAGAAAAGAAATCATGCTCAGTGATAGAACTCCCACAAATAGTGCTTAAAGTTTTTTCTTCTTTAATAATTTGTAAACTGTTGAAAAATTTTAATTGTATACTGGATGAAGGACTCTGGCAGTGCTGTTTTTTAATAAATTATGTGGCACTGAGCATGATCCATGAGATGGTGAAACTGCTTGGACAGCTACCGGGTGCTGCCAATGATGCCTTCATGTCGCACCTGTGTTGCGCAGGCTGCTGGGCCCTGAGAAGCCTTGCTCTTAGGATTTTCCACTCACCCTGTCACCTGTCAGCCTCACCTTGATCCCTCATCTGCCACTCCTGTGTGGCAGCCCGCGGGGCTGAGTTCCTCCACTCGCCTCTTCAGCAGGAGGAGGAGTTCCTCCTTTGCCTTTAGATTGGGAGGCTGAGCGTTTCCGTTTAGGCGCACGCGATGGCAGGGCATCATTTATGCTGGAGGGGCAGTGACAGCGTCAGGCAACCAGGGAAAACTGCTGATTTCGTCTGCCTATGGGCTAACAGTGAGTTGCTGCCTTCTCTTCCAAACCCCTCTGGGCCTGGTCTCTTCACAAGGCCTTGTAAATGGGAAGTATTCAACCCATGTGTATGAACTGATATTGTTGTTACCCACCTTTCATTACTCGCTTCTGTTTTCAGGAACCTCAAGAAGAACCAAATTCTTTGGTACCTTCCCCGGAAACTACGTCAAGAGGCTGTGAATGACTCTCCCTCCTTATGCAGGCCGCTTTTCAGCCACGAACCTGTGTCATCGCGCCTCAGACACCCTGCGGGCCTCCCGTTGTCATGCCTTATGGTTTCCAATGCGCCGTCACCATCTCCACCTGCCAGCAAACCACCAGCAGAGTAACTGCCGCTGCTGTGAGCCTGGGGGCGACATGGCAGCCTGGCCTCCCCGTCAAAGTGTGGATTCCTACTTCTTGCTCTAAGCATTGACACGTCAGAATGTGGGATCAGAAAGAAAATCATGAGACTTAAAAATGGTCAAATACTTGAGGCAAAAAAAAAAAAAAAAAAGCATCTCCAGGCGGCTCTCCAGCATCATGGCTCTATTTCAACATCTCTCCCCAGGCAATGTTCTCCCCCAAAACAACCAGAAAATTGTTTATTGGGAAATGCTGTGGTTTGCGTTTTCACATTCTTAGCTTGGCAGTGTATATTCTTTTCACAAGTTTGCCTAGTGTCTTGGTTTACACCATATGACAACTGTAACTGTACTTTAGCAACTGTCTGCCTGCACATATATGTTGTAATATGCACAGTGATTACAACCTTTAAAGCAAGAAGAGGAAAGTTAATCTGGATGAGTGCGATTTTGTTGGTTGAATGTGAGTTTTCAAATAGGAATCTTCTTCTGCAATTTTTGTGGCACTTTTTAGAAGTGCAAACAGTAAATGAATAAGAGCCTTTGGTAATAAACCATGACAATACAAGAGGCTGAGCTAGACTACAGGGGAAAACTATTGTGTGTAAAGTTGCATCGCTATTTTATATTAAAATGTAACGATCAGCATCATGAACAATGAGCTCTTAGTGTTTTATTTATCTGAAAAAAAATGTAATTAAAGCAGTGTTAGTGAAAGGTGCAAAGAACTATTCTAACATAGACACTTGAAAGTATCTGTAAGCAATACTAGTAGGTAAGATTTCACTGTGTGTACACATAAACATTTGAGATTGTATGAGAACATATAATCCACATGATATGTTGTACATTTTATGGAAATGTAATAGAATCTCACATGTTATTTTATAGAAATAGAGTACAGAAGCATCACAAGTATTAAGGTTGGTTTTAGCAAGGATTATGATTAATACAATTATTTTTACTATAATAATTATTTTTCTTCTATGGAACTCAGAATCCTGGCTACATTTGAGGACAGGAATATGTTGAGCCTGATTTTCCTGGTGTGTGTAAAATATTTCCTAGGAATAAATTAGGCACTTTTTAGAAACAATGTTAAATCATTCAGGTTTTATTTTCTGCCCTGAAGCAGAAATTTACAAAATGATATTGGGACCTGAAAGATTTAACTAGTTCACAGTGCCTAAATTACACATACTCCGAGAACTAGCTTTGTATTTCTTATGACTTTGCATAAGAACTATTCATCTTTGGATCTTGAGCACCTTATAGATAAAACTTTTTATGGCATTTCTCCCGTGGACAGTGGTTGATCTTTTCACAATGTACGTAGTCTCTAGAATTTTGTACATATGTTTGCTCTTTTTTTGTACAGACTATTTAGTTGCTGAGAAAACAGGGGAGTTTCCTGATTTGGTCTTTATCCTGCAACAACACTTTCAGCAGATTAGCCTTTCCCTGTCTCACAGATCACAAGCACCCCTAGATAGTGTCATTCTGTCAGAGAGCATTTATGCAAAAATCTATGAAGTTAAAAGATCGTAGAAGCCAAACTGAAATGTACATTTATATGGACTGATTACAAAGGAATTTCATTAGGAAGAAGGTAAAGAAATATCTGAGTAGCCTACCTTGATTTCTGTCAAGTTCACAACCAGCTTTATATTTCAAGTGCATGCAGCTTTGCTGATAAATGAATAATTATCTTTGATGCCATTTATGGGAAAAGACTTCAATATCTGTTGCCTGTCATATTTAAGAAAAATTACTGTTTCTACTCTCTGTATCTGATTTTAAAAGAAAAAAATATTCATACCTGACTTCCAGGAATTGACTTCGAATTCGTACAAGCAAAGGTCATTGTGTTTTTCTTGAATAGACATCTAATAAATTTTGCTTGGAAGTATACTTCAGGTTTTCTTCTTGACATTTATCTTTATATAAATCATTTATTTTATTCCAACTTGTTAGTTAAACTAAGAGAAAATGCATTTGCTGTGTGTTCTTTTAACACAAAAATGGAGAAAAGATGTGTCAGCATCAGCTCAGAGAACTACTTTTAAACCCACCGCCAAAGCTCATTGGCTAAACATTCTTTGGATAAAAATCACCCTTCTGCTAAAACAATGCATTCTAAAATATTTCTGCCTCAAAACAACTATTTTTCCAAGGAGGGGTTCGTTACAAGGAGTTGTAAGCACTTTCCCAAATCTACAGTCAAATTTACAAATCTTTGCCCTAAGCAGCTTCAGCACCATTGGCCCGGCACCATTGTCCACACACTTTCAGTGAATTTCAAATGATGGGTGGCCGTGGGGTCCCTGCTTTCTGCCACACGAATGGGAAAGAGCCAGCTTGCCTGCTTGGACCCTTTCTCATAAACCTTAGTCCCTTCTTGCTCTATGTGTTTTGACCCTTTTCCATATCTATCTCTTAAATATTCAGAAATATGGATATTCCTTTCTTGCCAACTCAGTTATCAGAGATGTCCCATCACATTGCTTCCCCTTAACACCCACTCTGCTGCCTTCTATGCCATAGGATAATTCCTACTCTATTTAGCATTCTGCTAAAATGCAATCCCTTTGGGTGAAGAATATACCCCATAATACTCTTTTGGTCTTGTTTTCATCTCAATGTTTAAAGGTCATATAACTAGATCAATCTGACCTATCCATCCAGGTTGGTGGAAGGGTGAAAGGAGGGGACCCTGTGATACTTACATGCCGAATCTTAACCCCTCCTTTAGCTGTATTATCGCTAAAAACAAACATGTCCATTTCTTACTTGATTCAATGCAGAAAGAACCTGTTTGAGTGACTTTTCATACTCATTTACTGCTTGGTCTCTCATCATAGGTGGTTGGATTGTGTGGCCTGATCATTTCTTCCTGCTGTTTTCCAGATTTTCACCACAAAGAAAGATACTCTTTAAAGAATTATCTGACCACGGCTAGGCGCAGTGGCTCGTATCTGTAATCCCAGCACTTTGGGAGGCCGAGGCAGGCAGATCACATGAGCTCAGCAGTTGGAGACCAGCCTGACCAATATGGTGAAGCCCGGTCTCTACTAAAAACACAAAAATTAGCTGGTCTCTGGTGGCATATGCCTGTAGTCCCAGCTACTCAGGAGGCGAAGGCAGGAGAATCGCTTGAACCCGGAAGGTGGAGGTTGCAGTGAGCCAAGATTACACCACTGCACTCCAGCCTGGGTGACAGAGGGAGACTCTGTCTCAAAAAAAAAAGAATTATTTGATCAAATAAGACTAAGCACTCTGTCAGCTTCCGAGTGCCTGTTTAGTTATTTAATTATTTCATCCCCCTCTGCAGATGGTAGCTAACAGTTCATTCATCAGTTATGATTTCAGATTATTTACTCACCATTAATGATTACAGATAGAATACAAGCAGAGATGGGTATTAGTAATAAGCAGTCAATAGCAGAGATTTCCAGACTGTGGCCTGTGGACCAAATTCAGCTCATGACCGGTTCTTGAATGACCTGAAAATTAAGAATGGTTTGTACAGGTGAGCACTGGCAATCCGTTTGATGGAACTCTAACTCTGAACCTCAGTTAAGTAAAACGCCATCTCCCCAGAAGAGGGTTCTTTTATTTACATTAGTAACTCTATGTTAGAAAAAAAAAATATATGCTCTATTTTTATTTTATTCCTAAATCAATAACAATTGGTAGAAACGTGTTTTCTCTTTATTATGTGAGAATGCACATAGTATCCTTAATTTTGCTTCCTAGGTCACAAAACCTAGAGTATTTACTATCAGTTCCTTTAGAGAAAACCTTTGTGAATGCTTGGCCTGTGCCTATTGTTAGCAACGAACTTGGAAACTGACCAGAGGAAAAGCAATATTGAACACCTGCTGTATACCAGGCTGTTATTCACGTGTGTTCTATATCTTTATGCTCACACCAAATCTAAGAGGAAGCCTGCTTTGTGTCCACTTTAGAGATGAGGGAGCCAAGGCTCTGGGGGGGGGGGGGTTAAATAACTTACCCAGACATATAAGGAATTACACATAATACATGCTCAAAATCGGATGGAGAATGCCATGTGTCCATCTCCCAAGCCTGCCATCTTACTTCTAAACCATGAAAGCTTGGGGCTAACCACGTTGTTCATCAAGCTGGGTACTCAGGGTTGAACAGCTGCATCCATCCACCTCCTTCCCACTCCACCATTCTCACAAACAGGGCTGGCACGAATGGACGCCCCCTCTTAACAGCATCTTACTGTGCATAGGATGAAGAGAAAGAGCACAAATTGTTTCCCTGAAGAAAGCCCATCAACACAAATTGTTACCCTGAAGAAAGCCAAGTTTGGTTTCTAAAAGGACACTAACCAGTGAGCATGTACTTTCAATGACTGACAGGTGTTGACTAACACAAGCCTGTCTGTGAGTTGACTCACTGGGAGACACCCGAGCCCAGCATGCTCCCGGAGCGCTGTGTGCTTACCGGACATCTGCTAGGCATACAAAGCCCCAGGCTACACCAGTCATTCTCTGCAGGGTGACGCTAAGTGGCCTGAGCCTGAGCTCACTGCTAAATCCAGCCCCACCGCAGCTCAGGACAGTTCCATCTGAGCTCACGCACATGCAGCTCATCTTGACCCAAAAAACATTCGGTACAAGACAGACTGCCTAGCAAATCTTCACCTGTTCACTTGGGGTTTCTTGTTTCATTCTTTTCCCTAAAATACTATGGGTGACTCAGTTGTCCCTGTGTCTTCCAAACATAAGTGTCATTTCCAATACAACTCTTGTTACCATTAACAACACCAGTGGGTGCGTGCTGAATCTTCTACTGATTTCACAGGGAGCTTGAGGGTAACTTTTGCAAGCATTTCTTTTTCAATTCCACAGGCAATCGATGCTTATTGTAGGAAAAATTAGAAAGCTATAAACGAACAAAAAGAAACAGGTTCACTAAGAGATCCATGTAGGATATGGATTCGAGTATGAAACGTATCTTCCTAAGTATATCTCTGAACATGTGTATTTAATGTGGCAGGGGTCATGTAGGTAAAAATGAGATTATACTGAATATACTGTTTTGTTTTGGGTGTGTGTGTGTGTGTGTGTGTGTGTGTGTGTGTGTGCATTTTTTTTTTTAAGACAGAGTCTCACTGTCACCCAGGCTGGAGTGCAGTGGCACAATCTCAGCTCACTGCAACCTACGACTCATCAGTTTAGGTGATTCTCCTGCCTCACCCTACCAAGTGGCTGGATTAAAGGTGTGAGCCACTGTGCCTGACTAATTTTTGTATTTTTGGTAAAGATGGGGTTTTGCCATGTTGGCCAGGCTGGTCTTGAACTCACGACCTCAGGCGATCCACCTGCCTCGGCCTCCCAAAGTACTGGGATTACAGGTGTGAGCCACCGCGCCCAGCCTGAACATACTGTTTCATAATCTGCACTTTCTCTTCATCAGGACTCTGACATAAAGTGAATAAACCATGTTTCAAGTCAATTTGACATTAGCGAGGTCTATAAAAAGAGGGAGAAGAAGTCTAAGTCAATCCTCGGAATTCATGAAAATACCATTAACTCAAAACATCAAAAGCAAGAATTACAAAATTACCATCAGGTTAGAAAATCTATTGTAATCTGAGGAACTGGTAGAGGAAGGAAAGGAAAAATGAAGAGAGAAAAGAAAATAATACTTAACATCTTCCTACTATCTGCCATCACTTGCTTTAAGCATCTGTATAGCCAACGGATGGCTAAAGGAAGAGAGAGATCAAACTGGGAAACGAATGTGTGGATTGCAGTTGGCTGTCACATCCAAACCTTCCTGAAGGTGTGTTTCAATTTTTTCAATCAAAATGGACAGAATAGATCATTTACTTTGAAATTTGACATAGTTCAAAAAGCTAGATTGAGCATATGTTTATAATGTACTAGCCCAGAGCTTCTTCCCTGGGGGTGGCTCTGTCACTCCCCCAGGGGTCATCTGGCAATTTACAAGCACATCTTGGGGGTGCTACCGGTATCTAGTGCATAGAAACCAGAGATGCTGCTGGACCCAAAATACACAGGCCAGCCCTAACAACTCAGAATTATCCAGCCCAAATTGCCTATCCTGTTGAGGTCAGAAGCCCTGCCCGAGGGTAACTCAAAGCACTTAGGAGAATCATCTTTTAAACCACTGTAAATCATTGTAAAAGATTTTTTTTTAATCCAGAATTTGAAAGCTAAGAGCCACAGCCCTGATTTCTCATCGGCCCTATTCCTGGCAGATCCAGACCCTTTGTAGAAAACAGTTCCTCCTCCGGAACTCAGGAGGTAAAGCCGGAATCCACATAGGAAGGAATCAGACAATTCCTGAGGTGGACTGAAGTGCAAGGTAGATGAGTACTAGAGATAAATATGGATCCCTGCGGAATGTCTCTGGGCAAAGCGGTCCTTGTAAAAACATCTCTACTGAGGCTCAGGTCAGCCCAGGGCAGAGAGGCTATCCTCTCCCACGCGACCTCAGAGGCAATGATGTCATCAGCAAAAGCCAGGTGTGTGAAGTGAAGCAAGCTCAGTTATGAGTGAGATGTCGCAGGCCACAGGGTTAAGGTAAAAAGACTGCATCGCCTTCCAGAAGACATGCAGCCTGCAGGGCACCGGTGACGAGGCCAGCCTGGGCTCAGAGCGGGAGCGCTGGTGAGGCTGCGTCGCCATGCTTTACTGGGTCATTCCATTGTGTCCTCTCATCACGCACACCATCTGCAATGCAAGTGATGCCCATGTCCCTAGTGAAGAAAAGATGGGGATCTTCTCATCTCTAGTTTATACTCATAGTAACTGTGTGTTTAAACACAAAACCAGGGGTCAGTCCTTGTTAGGGGCTGAATTGTGTCCCCATCTCTCAAAGTTCACACATTGAGTTCTAAACCCTGGAACCTCAGAATGTATTTGGCATAGGGCATTTAAAGAGGCCCTATTAAGGTAATTAAGGTAAAATGAGTGGGATAAGCTGGTAAGGTAATCTGAGTGGGCCCTAAATTAATGTAACTAGAATCCTTATAAAAAGAAGTGATCAGGACACAGACATGTACAGAGAGACCATGTGAAGACACAAAGAAAGCAGCCATCTACACTCAAGGAGAGAGGCTTCCCAAACACCAACCCTGAGATACCTTCAACCCCAAGTCCCAGCCTCCAGAACTAGAAGAAAATAAACGTTCATTGTTTGAGCACAGCAGTCTCCAGTACCTGCTTACAGCAGCCCACACAGGCTAGTACAGACCTTCTCTCAGGGACACCCACTTCCACCCACTTCTCTGCTCCCCAGTTCCTAGTGGATGATAAATGCAGAGGATCTATCTTGTTCCAGAGGGTGACAACCGAAATCCCTCTGCCCCAAGCTTCATCCTCAATTTAGGATTTGCATATAAAAACAAGATATAGTAGGGGATAACTGTTGAGTAGTTCAGCTTATAACTTCACAAAGACACCCCTTTCCTACATACACATACAGACATACATAGAGCACCCGAATCAAAACAGCCAGTGGTATACTCAGTAATGCAGGAAAAAGTTCTAGGTTCCCAGGGCGTAAATATTTAGCAAGGGCCTCTCACTTCAACAGACTAGGAATCTGCCATTCATCTACCCTGCAGCAGAAGCTCTATCTGAGTCTGAGAGACAGCAATAGTCCTCTACAAGGGGAGAATCTTAACTTTCCCTACTGCCTTTCATGTCTGCAGGTGGCTTATAAACAACACACATGTATTTCTTGCAGTTCTGGAGGCTGTGAAGTCCAAGATCGAAGCATGAGCAGACTTGATGTCTGGTGAGGGTTAGGGTTAGGGTTAGGGTCCCACTTCCTCAGAGAAAGCCTTCTTGGCTGCAAGTGGTGGCTCACATCTGTGATCCCAGCACTTTGGGAGGCCAAGGCAGGAGGATCCTTTGAGCTCAGGAGTTCAAGACCAGCCTAGGCAAAAGAGTGAGACCCTGTCTCCACCAAAAACAAAAAATTAGAAAAAAAAAAAAAAGTAGTCCCAGCTACTCAGGAGGCTGAGGCGGGAAAATCACTTGAGCCCAGGAAGTTGAGGATGCGGTGAGCTATGATAATGCCACAGCACTCCAGCCTGCACAACTGAGCAAGACCCTGTCTCATTAAAAAAAAAATAAACAAGAAAAGAGCCTTCTTTTTTGTGTTCTCACATGATGGAAACAGAAAGGAGCTCTCTGGAACTTCTTTCATAAGGGCACTGATCCCATTCATGAGGGCTCTGCTCTCATAACACAACAACCTCCCATAGACCCCTCCTCCCAATATCAGCGCTTTGAAGATCAGGATTTAACACATGAATTGGAGGGGACACAAACATTTGGTCCATAGCCTTGCAAGGGCTGCTTCCATGGGGACAACATCCACATTTCCAAATTATAATTGCACAACTTGGAATGTGAGCTGAAGAGGCAAAAAAGACACAAGAAATGGATATCTAGAGCCCTCAGGAGATGCCTCGGGCAGTCAGACTCTCCTGGTCTCTCTCGTTGGCTCCCGGTTCCACAAAACCAGACTATTTGATCCACCTCGTTTCATCACATGTTCTCAATCATTGGCTTTAAGAAGCCATCTCAAATGCACACTGAGGCTTCAAAGGAAGTGTCAGCAGCCTGCTAACCTTCCTTCCACAAGGGACAGGGGAGACACTGAAACAGTCCATCAACAGTGTGTGCCACTCAGTAAATAAATACTCGTATACGTTTTATGTTAAATATCAAAGGAAAATGAAGCCAAGTGTGGTGGTGGTGACTGTAGTCACAGCTACTCCAGAGGCTGAGGTGGAAGGACGTCTTGAATTGATGAGTTTGAGACCAACCTGGGCAGCGTAGCAAGATCCTGTCTTTAAAAAGAAGAAAGTTAATAATATCACAAGTTATTAGAGAATTATGAAATATCAGTGTTCTTCACCAGAGTGCAAGTGTAGGGAAGGCTATGATGAAATATAAGCCCAAGAATTTATAGATAATACTCGTCCCAGACAAACCTCCTGGGACAAAATGCAAGGAAGGGGTATACCTTTTCTAACTGCTCTAATTTTCTAATGACTCCCCGACCATTCTTTAATCAACCAAGTGAAATGGACCTGAAAATTAGATTGTCGTAAACATAAATCTTATTAGGTCTATAATGCAATGACAACCACTAGCACTTTTGTCTGTCCCTGCTCAATGACATTAGCCCATATTTGAACCATGCCACTTTTTTTAACAGATGAGCTTTGATACAAGGAACAGGATATCAAGACCAAAATTCCACTCAAGCTTGTCATTCAAAGCGCTCAGGCTTGACGATTCCTGACTGAATGCCACCAACATCTCAACTAAAGCCATCTGGGGGCTGGGACACAGAGTTGTTGACACAGCAAGATATCACTCTGATAATTCCACTGGGCTCATCCTGGTGACTCAATATTAATACAGTGTGTTTAATTTAAAGCAGAAGAAGTCGCACACAGACATCAAGATATTCTGAACCTGATATGTCACCATAGAACAGATCGGGAGGATGAGACTTGCTCACTTTTTAAATAAGAATGTCCCCTTCAGAGGCTGCTCCTATACACACTAGCCAGTTGTTGGCCTGTCGGGGTTGCCGATAGCACAGGCTTCTCCTTAGAATTACCGGCATTTTCCACCCTAACCCTTCAGCAAAGAAATGAGGTGGCTACCAGACAGAAATGAGTTGAAACTACTAAGTCCATATTTGGTCTGTTCCCTAGGAAAAACACGGAGACTATTTGTTCCAACTATTTACAACAAGGTCTCTAAAATATTATTCTTTCTCTCCCTCACTCTTTCTCTCCTCCCTGCTAAAGGATAAATCTCAAAACATTTACAAACGCTGAGGCCCAAGACCTCCCACCCACCCGACATCCTTCAGCACACACACTCATGGCTTTGGTCAGCTGTCAGAGGCTGTGACAAAAAGCTTAGCAGACATCTGTTCTTGGACTAATGGCCAGGGTATTCCTTTCACTATCAAAGATAAATTGCTAGACAGCTGTATGACAAGCCACAGCATAGTTCTCGACACTGGTGATGCATGGACGAGATGACCAATTTTCTAAATGGGGTCACGAAGAACCTTCTTACTTCGGGAGCCATTTTTTCCCAGTGAGGAAAGATTTAAAGCAGTATCAAGGACCGCTGTGCAAACTTCAGATCCAAAGGCATCCAAGCTTCCTTTTTGGCTGCTGCTAAGGACATGTTATTTGAAGATTGTTCTGGCAGTCAGAGTTTACAGAAAGAAAAAGTATAAGAGAGTAAATGCCTTGCTTTGCCAATGAGACTCCTATAAATGGTATTAAAAGCATATTTTCCCAACTCAGACTCAATTAGGTTTCTAAGGAAGTGGGCTTGTACTGGTGACTTCGGTCAGCTTGTAAAATGATGTAATAAAAGAACTTCACATAATATTTATCTGAGGAACAAATAAGATAAAATATACAAACAGTCCAGCATGTGGTCGGCTCTAACAAGCTAGTTCCCTGCCCTTCTTGTCCTTTGGAAGCCACCATTAAGCTGATTCTCATTAGCATCTAACATGTGAATACACTTGTTAGATCCTTTTGGCTGCATTGACATGTTTTATCAGCTAGATGTTTGACGAAGACAGTCAGAATGTGGCATTTACAAATACGTTTGAAATCAATGAGAGATTTCTAAAGCAGATATTATATAAAACAGACACTAGAATTGTTCACAGTTAGCTAATCAGTTCTTAAGAAGAACATGACATAAAAACACAGTTAGAAGCCAGAAACAGAAAAGCAGCAGAGCAGAAAATTTGGATAAAGCACTACCAGCCAGCATCTATCTGGATGGTTCCACGACAGAGACCGAGCCTCAGCAACCCTCCCAGGATGACGGGTTCAAATTATTTTGAACTCATTTCACACAGCCAGATCAGGAGCCCAGAGCCCAGCACTAGGCCCTCATATGACCGGTGACATTGAGAAAGTGACTAGTGTGGCCTGATGTCAATATCCTAGATGGTGAAATGAAAAAAAAATAAAATAAATTAATCAGCAAGATCCTTCCATTTCTCAACTGTCCATGAAATAATAGTTCAGTAAAAATACCAGCAGACTGAATGACAAACCGAATATGGATTTCAAAGAAACAAATTCATAAAAACTGGTTTTGATGCTAGAAATCTGCATGAGAATTCACAATGGGGGGCCAGACTGTGAGCTCAGCCTCCCATACAGGCAGTTTCAATTAGGAGCTCAGCACAAAACAAAGGCCATGAAGAGATCATTTGAAAAAAAAAAAAAAAAGAAAGAAAGAAAACATAGCACTACTAAGTACATGAGTAAGAGTAATTACTCAATCCCAGGAACCAAAAGTAAAATCAGGTACAGCTTTTCACCTAGCAAACTGGCAGCCAATTGAAGACTCATCTCCATATTGTGTTAAGAGAATATGAATTGATAAATTGACTTTAAAATACAAAAAACTACCTACGGTGTATTATACTTATTACCTGGATGATAAAATAATTGTACACCAAACCCCCCAAGACACACAGTTTACCTATATAACAAACCTGAACACGCACCCCTGAAGCTAAAAGTTAAAAAAAAAATTTTAATACTGCATATCCATTGTTCTAGCAATGTAATTTCCATATATTTACGCTGCAAAAAATTCTGAATCCCAAATATTTAGCTATAAGTTTACGTATGACCATATTATTCATGACAGCAAATAATTATAAAAAAATCTAAATATCTAACAGTAGGTATTCAGATATTATTTATCTAATAAACACATTGTGGCACTTTTTACTGTGAAATACCATGTAATCATTTAAAAAGGACCTCCTAGAAAAATATTTAATAATGTATAATGTTCACAACACATTGCTAAATTTTAAAAAAGGCATAAAACTGTATAATCCCATTTTTAAAGGAGGAATATCTATTTTTACAGCTATATATATGCACCCAGAACATAGGTGCATGCATGTGTACATGTGTGCATGTGTGTGCACCTAAACCAGATGTATTACGTTGACTCTATGTAATCTCTAATTTTCTAAGTTATAAACAGTAAAATCTCAGAAATTTCTTAAGGTTCTACTTATTAAATAAATACATATACACTGATATAAGACTTGAAAATTATTCACAAAAACGTTGACTGTGGTCATATCTTCAGTGATATATGGATACTTTTATTTTTCAAATATTTTACAATTAAGATGCATTTCTTTTAATATAACAAAAATGTTGTAGTGAAGTTAAATAATTTACACACATATCAGTCTAAGTATGCAATTTCCTCTACATATGATAAATAGAAATATACAGCATATGTGTATATGGTTAATTTCATCTCTCTATATAAACTTCAGTTATATATAACTGATAAACTTCAGTTATATAAATTGAAGTTTATATAGAGAGATGAAATTAACCAAATGTCTAATCCTTGTTAGTGTAATCTGTTCCAAAGATGTAAGCCATCTATTAGGAAAAAATCACTCATCGGGATAAAAATGCTTATTCTCTCGGAACAGTCTCCCTCCTCTGCTTCCTTCCCAAGACAGTTCCGGGTGAGTGGGAGCTGTTAACATCTTAGGTAGTGGGAAAACCTGGGCCTCTTCTGGTCTCCAAGATCTGTATCCCTTGTTCCCTGGGTGTTTCCTGGCCTTCAAGGCTGAAACCTGAGGCTGGTGTCGCTGGTAATCCGATCTCTTTGGGTCTGGGCAGGATTATCACTCCCTGCTGACTCAGCCTCAGGTCAGCTCCCAAGGCTGCAGACTCCAGAATACCTGCCATGCCCTTCCTCCAGCCTCTGGCCCAGCCTGGCACCCAGGCTCAGCTCCCCGCGCCACACTGTGCATGCTGTCGGTCCTTCGCTTCTCAGCTCGCATCCCTATCCTGTAGAGGTCGAGGGCACCCTGGAAAGCTGAGCCCCGGAGCCCTCTTTCTGCCTGACCACACAGGCCGCCCAGCTCACTGCGATGTGCCTGAGGGGCAGACTGCTCTTGGAGTAACTCACCTTGAAGCTCAGCCTGCGGAGAGGAAGTCAAAAGGACCCTCCCTCTGTGCCCTTCCTCTGTCTCCATCTTCCTGCCATCCCCAGGACCAGAAGCTGGCCAGGCCTCTCCTTACTTCCACTCTGTCCTCAATCTCTTCCTCCCTCTCCAGCCAGGTACGCAGGTCTCCCTGGCTTTATGAAAACACCTCTCTGAATAAGGCCCCTTATGCTCAGTTATTAATTTGATAAAGGGTTGTAGGGATTTTTTTCTCAAAACAATAGCTTATGTCATCATTTTTCTGAAGCACAGTGTATTAATATTGAATATTACCCTGGTCTTCCCCTTGGCCTTTCTCCGATAAAATATATATATACTTAGATGAATGCTAAGAAAGAAGAGACAAATGTTTTTGATTCATACAAGCAAAATAAAGAGCTGGGTGGCTCACACCTGTAATCCCAGGTCTTTGGGAAGCAGAGGCAGCAGAATCCTTTGAGCCTAGGAGTTCGAGACCAACCTGGGCAACATATTGAGGCCCCATCTCTACAAAAAAATTAAATAGGCGGGGGTGGTGGCGCATGTCTGTAGTCCCTGCTGACAGGAGGCTGAGGTACTTGAACCCAGGAGTTGAGGTTACAGTGAGCTATGATTGCACCACTGCCCTCCAGCCTGAACGACAAAGCAAGACACTGTCTCAAAAAAAAAAAAAAAGCAAAATAAAATTATCTTAAAAACCTTGTCTTCATTATAAAATTATTTAAGAAAAGAAGCAGCCTAAATATATACCTAACTAAAATGAGAGACATCAGAAAAGGGAGAAGGCTTTGAACAAAGACTTGGAGGATGCTAAAACAAAGAAGGAATTAAAGGAAATCAGTGCAAAATATAGGAAAAAATTGAGAGATAAGAATTAAAACATCTTGTGTGTTTTTATTGATAATATTTGACATTTCTCTAAGTACTTAAGTTGCTTCAGAGAACAGCAGTTCTGATGCACCCCAGCTTCCTGCCATAGGCATGAAAGTTACAGAATGCCAAGATCAATAATCAAGACACCAAATACCATCTTGTTCTGGAAAGGATTTCAGGCACCTAACAGAGATAACCCACTCTCCAGGGAAAATGAGCAGTAAATGATCAAGAAGCCTCAAAAAAAGAATGATTCTTCTAAAAAAGATTTTAAAATCAAAAACTCCCTAGTTTACAAGATAGAATTACGAAAAGAACGAAATTTTGGAAATGATACCACTTTGTAAAGAAAATAAACTTTGGTGCAGAAGGAAACAATGGCTTAATCAGAGTGAAACGTGGTGGGAGAGCATGCAGAGGTGACCAGGGCAGCGCGAAGCTTTCGGAAGATGATTCTGGGGGATTCCGGAGGAGCAGGGTGGGAGCCAAGAGCCAGCAGTGATCCTAGTCCCGGCGTGGGGAAGCGATCGACCAGATCGGGCAGCAAGAGTGGGAATACATGTGAGAAACGTTTCAAAAATAAAATAAGCAAGACTTGGCCACTGGTTGGCTTTAGGGATTGAAGGAAATGGAGTCGGTGCTGACTGTGAGGCTTCCAGCCAGACCAGCTGCAGGAATGAGAGAAACAGTAAAAGAAAAAGCTAACATTTAGTCTTGCTCTTAAAACAGAATAACAGTAATATATTTTCTACCTACAAGTTTACTGTTATATCAGTAGACCTGAAAGTAAAGAAAGAAAATTTTTAAAATTCAAAAATTTGTACTGAGTACAAATTTTAATGTCAATAAGAAGTACAATGTGTTTGTAACAAACACGCTGAGTTAGAAAATATAGCTCTTCATTTCTATCTTCAAGAATGAAGAAAATAAAAAGGCAACGTTCTGACTTAACTAAAAGCACTTGGACTGACGTGTGCATCTCACATTGGGTTCATACACTTTGTGCGTTTATATTTGTGCTTTTATTTGCATAGTTGTCTAAGTGCTTCAAGCACTAGTTGAGTTGAATTCTGATTACCAGTTATTTCTGAAATTTATTATTTTAGTAGAAATAATGTAAAGCTAAGTATAGGCTATTATCTAACATAGTGTTGAGGTAATGTATTCTCTTTCCGGGTCCACAAGGGGGCGTAGTTTCAAGGGCAAGAACTTCCCAATGCCCCCTCCCCGCTCTCCATCAGGGAGACCTACTGGACTTTAAATTTTCAGGGGCGTGGGAAAAGATCACAAGTCAATCATTCCAGCACAAGTTTAAAGGAACTCTTTTCATTGGCCAGGGGGCTTGGAGAAGGCGGGAATTCCTCCCAGGTTAAAAGTCCCTGTCCCCACATCCCGCCGGATTCCATACTTGGGTCCCTTTCCATACGCTTCGTGGAAGCTTTCTCTTTCTCATCTTTTTCTCTTTCTCTGCCTAAATAAATCACTTTTTTGAAAAAAAAAAAAAAACTCTTTGGGGTCCGATATTTTCTTAAGAGCACACCTGCCATTGTCCCCTCTCTCATTCTTGGGTGACTGAGAGACAAAGAGCCTGGAAAAACATCCTGCCAGGAGAGCTAAGTGCTCCCCTGTACCCCAAACCTGGAACCAGTATCAGATTAAGATATTTGGAAAGTCAATGTTTTATTAATATCATTTATTAATGATTAATGATTATCAGCTAGCAGTATGAGATGTTACTCCTACTGCTACTCAAATGTGTGAAGAAAATTGTAGCTTCCTTATTTTGTTTAACCAATCTAATCTTTTCGTGTTCTTTAATCGAGATATAATTTACAGCCTATAGCCCTTTAAAGTGTACAATTGAGTGGTTTTTAGTATATTTGCAAATTTGTGCAGCCATCATCATTATCGAATCCCAGAACATTTTTATCACTTAAAAAAAAAAAAGCCTTGTGCCCATTAGCAATTACTCCCCTCCTCCTTCACCCAGCCCCTGGCAACCACTAGTTAGACTTTCTGTCTCTCCAGATGTGCCTGCTTTAGACATTTCATACAAATAGAATCATACAATATGTAACCCACTCAATTACCCCTGTGAACTCTCTGCTAGCTGGCGGCAGTAAAATTTTACTTTCACTGAAATTTAGCGATTAATATTATCTCAGATTTTTCCAGTTTAAGACCATTTAATTTTGGTGAACACTCATCAAGCTTTGAGTACACTCACTCATGGATGGTTTCTCCCCTTTCTTCTTCCTTCCCAAGATGGTCTAGGGACAGAGGAAGCCTGGCGAGTCCTCCTGGCAGTGGTGGGAGGGTGGGCTGCCTTCTATACTGGCCCCTGTGGGTGTGGCCTAATGGCCCTGGTCCCTGGGTCAGCGCTCCTCAAGATGACTGGTCTGGACTGGACTTTTGGTGAACGATGGCACCTCCTGCCACCAGCACCTGAGCTCGGCTCTGCCTCCGGTCATGAAGATCACTGCCCACAGCAGTCTCCTCTTGCTAGCTCAGGCCTCGGCCTGTTCATGGTCCTCTCAGAAGCTCTGTGTCTGCTCCGGGGGTGGGCCTGGCCTTTTTCCTCCACCGTATAACCCTGCACCTGTCATGGTCACTAGCATAAGAGTGAATGAATCCTTCCAAATTCAGCTGAAATTCTGAACTCTTTGTCGAGGTGCCCACCCCTTTCTCCTACTGCTTCCTCGGTGCTCTGGTAAGAATGTTGGAAACAGATGCTCAGTGCCACAAAGAAAAGTCAGCACGGAGACAAAGGATCTCTCAGCAAGCAATTTTAACTTCCTGGGCTGCATAAAGGGTACCCTCACTAGCCATCTTGCCACAATCGTACAATGAACAAAGGAAAGCAGACATATTTATTCCTTCCACATTTGGGGTCATCCTTACTGCTGTGTCTGATTCTCCATTGGCTGGAGCCAGACCTCACAATCTAAACTAAAACCCGACTGGCTAACAACTTAAAACTTTTCTAAATAGGTAAAAGCTCTGGAGAACTGGGACATGCCTGTGAGCACATCCAGCACAGATATCTTGGTTAAAGTACAAAGACATAGAATATACTGCGTGCCTGTAAGCATGGCATGTCTAACGGCTACATAGGATAGGGCTTCACAAAGAGTTACTAGCACACTTATGATTTATTCTTTAACAAGAAAGGAAACTTTGAAGGGAAACTTTTACTTCCCACAAGAAGATAAACTTGCTGCTACACGGAGCATTCGTTGGCTTGTATTACAGCCCCTGCAACGCGTCTCCCCTCTCCCCCACTGCCCAGGTGGGGGCTTCCCAAGGCCACCCTCGGATCCTTCCCATGTAAATGTGATGCTCAATAAATATTAAAATTAGCTGAAGTTTTGTTCTAATTAACTATATTTCCATTTTACAGTGAGACCATGTGCATTTTATAAAATAATCACATGACAGAGGAAAGTATAGGATGAAAAGTATGGCTCCACTCAGCCTCGAACAGTGCAGGCTAGTCTCTTGTTTGTAGAAACGTTTATGTTTTTCCCAGTATTTTACTCTTCAGCTTGTTTTTGAATGAGAATATAAAGTATCTCTGAGTTGGTAAAAGAGAAAATTTATACCAGAAGTTTCTAGGGGAAGAAGGACAGGAAAGGATTACAGAATCACATTTGCAAAATCACCTGTTGGAGGATACAAAGGCGAGGAGGAGCCTGGCCAACCCCGAGCATGAATTTCATCTTGAAGGCAACGACGGCCCTGCTTCATCAGCTGCTTATGGACAAACGCATGTCTCAGCTCTCCAGCGGAATCGGAATCTCCCCAACAGAAACCCACAAATGCCCCCTCTGAAGACCGCCTGAGCTCTGCCTCGCCGTTTGCCTGCAAATGGTTTCTGACATAGAACCCAGACCAAATGGTCAGTCCAACACTTCTTGGGTTAAACAAGAAAATCCAGAATGGTGACGATGAAGTGGGAAGTTCAGATCCTCTGCGGCGTGCTGTGTGGAAACCACTGACGCTAAATCTTTCAATGTCCTTTTCACATCAAAGTTCCATGTGTTGCCTCCAGTCACTCCAGGATTCTACGCACACAGACATTTTTCAGAGAAGGCTTAGGGGAAAAGAAGAGGCAGGAAAGGCCTTCTCTCCTACTAAGTCCGTGAAAAACGCTTTTCAGGACAGGCAGTCTCCCCAGAAGTAGAAGTGCTGTTGATAAAGAGAGAATACGGCCGGGCGCGGTGGCTCATGCCTGCAATCCTAGCACTTTGGGAGACCAAGACAAGTGGATCACCTGAAGTGAGGAGTTCAAGACCAGCCTGGCCAACATGGCAAAATCCCGTCTCTACTAAAAATACAAAAGTTAGCCAGGCATGGGGTGCATGCATGTAATCCCAGCTACTTGGGAGGCTGAGGTCAGAGAATCGCTTAAACGTGGGAGGTGGAGATTGCAGTGAGCCAAGATCACACCACTGTGCTCCAGCTTGGGTGACAGAGCAAGACTCTGTCTCAAAAACAAAGAAAAAGAAATAGAGGACAAAATCCCATGCTTTGAGAACCACTGGGACAGTGCGTGCTTGAAGCCCCCGGTCTGCACCAAACAGCCTGCATTCAAACCACAGCTTTGCCGTGTGTTGTGTATTTTGGACAAAGTATGCCTGCCCTTCGTTTCCTTGTAAATCAGGATAATAGCAGTGCCTACCCGCCAGAGCTGTGTTGGGTACGGATAGGTGCATAAAGGATGATCATAAGAGTACCTGGGGCCCACTGGGCTGTCTGCGTGTCATCCTCATCATCAGCACGGACCACCCACTGCTATTCTGACCTTGTGCTGTGATCCTCGGCTAAGGGCAATATGCTCAGCCCACCTCCACTAGGCCTCCTTTTCAACAGTTAGCATTTCAGAGTCTTCTGTGTTATCCCAGGTAACCATTTCCTTCAGACTGAAATTACGAAACGAAGAACCCAAATGCCTGTGTGTATGCTGGCCTTAGACTGAAAGGCACCCTAACTTTTTTTTTTTTGCATAATGATTTTCTAAACTGCAGCCCATTCACCACCATCCTGCTCTAGGACAATACCAGAATGGAGGAAATTCTCCCAAAGAAAGGCGAACGTGAACGAACCTACCCCTGGCTTCTTGGTTTGTGACACTCCAGCGTCTGACCCAAAGGTCAAAGATTTCTGTTGTGAGAATAGATACAAATATTTCTGTGTTTCGGCCCCTGTCAAGCAAAAGCTTTGAGATCCAAAAACAAAAACCAAAATACTTTACAATCCTATCAATGTATACAATGCTGGTGCACCTCTGGAAATACCTTGTCATTGAAAGTATGAGACGAACACCTTTTTTAATTATTACAAGCAATCGGAGGACACACAATGCCAGGCAGCTCCCTCAAAGGCCTCATTGTGAGTGTGTGTGCCTGGAGGCTGCGGGTTGCTGGCCCCCTTCCATCCTCCTGCAAACACAGCACCATATTTGTCTTTCAGCTGTCACTATCTGTTAGGAGCTATAAACAGAGAAGATTCTTTCTTAGCAACCACTGTGAATAAGTAAAACCATCCCCACCCCCTCCAAAAAAAAAGTCTGAAATGAGGAAAGAAAGAAAAATGAACTTTGCGAAGTTACTTGTGGAAGCCACAATGACTATCCAATAGGCAAAACTCCAAAATTGCTGGCTGCCTTTGGTTCAGGCAAAAAAGAAAAAACTCTGAAGATGTTTTCGGAAGTGAGCTGCCAACAGATTAAAAAGGCGACAAGAAATGATCTCACCACCATTTGTAGACGTCTGGTCACGCGGCTATCAGCAAGATAACCAAGAATAATCCGGTTACGTGATTCAATTTCATTTCCTTGGAGAATGCTTCAGGCTTCATCTTGCTATTTTTAGTCTTGAGTGTCAAACGCCGTGGGACGCATTCCCAAGGCTGTTCACAGATTACATGCTCCTCTACAACAGGTAGGAGTTCTGCAAGCCAGAATCACTGACAAAGTATCTGGAGATCAAAGCCTTAGAGGGAAGGAGGGACAGTCGGAAAACACGCAGTGGCAGCTGCAGAACAGCTTGGTGGACGTTACCTCTCAGACGGAGAATTACAGAAAAATCACCAAATTTGTAAAGCAAGCATGAACCTTGACCTTAACAAAGAACACTGCAGAGGATCTGTGGGAGTGCTCACAGCCATTTAATCTTTCAGGAAGTTTAAAATGTTTCTGGAGTGAAATCAGGTCACTCTTGCCAGCCTGAGCATAGCCCGTTTGGAAAACAGGACTTGTAGGCATGGAAACCTCAGACATCCTGCTAACAAAACTCACTGCAGGGTATACTGGAGAAAAATCGAGGAGAACCCTCAGGGGTAGGACAGGTTTGGTGCAACTCTGTGAGGTCAGATAACATGAAACCCAAAATGGCAATAACTAAAATATGCTAAGCTACAGTCATTAACCAGAGAGGATTAAACTTTCGTGAGCCAAGACCTTTCTCCTTCAAGTGCAGCCTGTCTGCAAGCATCAGGGCTGCCGATAATCCAAACAACAGAAGTAAAAGACACTCAAAAGAAACACTTTTTTCTAACCCTACATTCCCATCATGCTCTTGAAGACGGACGATAAGGAGAGATTGTTCAGAACTGAACTCTCGGGAATATTATTTCAAACTGACAAATTTGAAAGTCTGTGTTATGAACAAAAAAGGCTGTAATACGTGCCCACTCCCACACCGTCTCATAGTGACTGTCACAGAAGCCCTGTGACGAGGGCGTTATCACAGCTGCATGGCAGGTAAGGAAACAGGCCCAGGGAAGTCCAGGTCAGGAAGTCTCAGAGGCAGCTCCTGGCTTCACACCAGGCTCATTCTCCACTTCACCCAGCCACCACCCACACACTCTGTGCTTTAGGTGGGACGCACTGATGAGCTCACACATCCCGGCGCCACGGACCCTTCCTACAGTACTGGCACTCCCCCTCCAAACACGCAATTGCAATAGTATGCAGAGGTTATCAGTGAATATGTTTTATTCTCACTATAAAAAGGGGAAACAGGTGGTTTTCTCTGTGTTTGAATCCCACTCCCCTTTCCTTTCTTCTTTCTTGCCTATTAAACTTTTCGCTCCTTAAAACAAAACAAACAAAAAAAAAATAGGAAACTGCTGTATATCATTTTTGTATTAAAAAAAAACTATTTTCTTTGGCTATGAATTTTTTCCTTCCTTCTTTTTCTCATTCTCCTTCTTGCGTCTCCTTTCCTCTCCACTTTTGCACGTTCTTAAGCCTTACAATGGAGCCCCATGCAATCTCAAACTCCAGCTGGAGCTGAACTCAAACCTTCCCATCCTCCTGCAATGTCTTTGCTAGGGCCAGATCGTGCTTCGGTGACCACCCCACCCATGCCCTCCTTCTCCCCAAGGCCTTCCCCTTCCACCCCATACCAGCTGCTTTGCTTGCTGATAACTTCACAGGACAAGCAATCATGGCCAACAATGAGACCTCCAGGCAAGCTGGAGAATTGGTCATAGCCGCTGCTAACTTCTCAGGACCCTTGGTCTTCTAGAAGACTCTTAAAATGCCCAGAGTAACACTGGAGAATGAAAAATTGGAGAAAGCATTACAGAGGTTGGCAAGGGTGGTGTGGCTCAACTTGCTGCCAGCCTGTGAAACCTATAATCAGTACTATGGATTGAGAGCAGCAACACAACCATACATAATTAGGATTACGGTGGAAATTACAGCACAGCCTCCCCCTCCTCTATACAACTTTTAATCAAATCTTTTTCCGTTTTCCTTTTCTCCCTAGTTGTAATTTACATATTTAAGATATAAAATTTTCCCCGCCAGGATACTAAAAGTCGTGTATTTTGTTACCCACAGCTATAATAGATTAAAGGGTCCTTATGATTTGAAGAATTCAAACTTACTTTCCTAAGTGTTTGATTTAACATAAGTAAAGAAAAAAAGGGGGAAATTCAAAAACTTCTTCAATCACTAAAAAAAAAATTCTCCAATATTATTTGTAATATGAATAATAACATACATTTGAACCATCAATTTGCATGAATTTACACTCTTCTTAAAACTGACAATGCAAAATGTTGGCAAGGATGTGGAGCAACTAGAACTCTCATACACTACCGGTGAGGATGCAAAACAGAGCAACCATTTAGGAAAACTCTACAGCAGTCTCTTAAAAAGGAAAATATGGCCAAGCACAGTAGCTCATGCTGTAATCTCAACACTTTAGGAGACCAAGGAGGACAGATCACTTGAGGTCAGGAGTTCAAGACCAGCCTGGCCAATATGGTGAAACCCTGTCTTTACTAAATACACAAAAATTAGCCAGGCACGGTGGTATGTGCCTGTAGTCCCAGCTATTCAGGAAGCTGACACAGGTGAATCGCTTGAACCGGGAGTGGGAGGTTGTACCACTGCACTCCAGCCTGGGCAACAGTGAGATTCTGTCTCAAAAAAAAAAAATGGTAAATATAGACCTTCTATAGGAGCCAGTCAATCTACTCTTAGGTATTCACCCAAAATCAATAAAAGTCTACACAGAGACTTGCACATGAAGGTTCACAGCAGCATTACTCATAATAACTAAAAACTGAAACCATCCAGATGCTTACCAATAGTATGGATAAACAACCTGTGGTATAGTCATATGATAGACTAGCACTTAACAAAAGCACAAAGCATGGTGAAAGAGTCAGGGGTATGGACAACTGCTACATGCAACCACACGGGTGACTTAAAATCATTATGATAGACTTTAAAAGTCAGACACAAAGTATACTGTGTGATACTATTTGTAAAATTCTAGGCAATGTAACTAAGTCCACAGTGACAAAAAGCAGATCAGTGGTTGCATAAGGCCAGGGGCAGAAACAGAAAAACTTCAAAAGGGCAGAAGGAAACGTTCAGGGGTAAATGGAAATATTCTGTCTTAAATTTTGGCAGTGACTTCATGGGTGTGTACCACTGTCAAAACTCAGCTAATTGTGCACTTTAAATCGAATTGTACACTTTAAATGGATGCCTTTTACTGTATGTAAATCATACCTCAATAATGTTTATTGTAAAATAGTAGTTAATAAATCAGGAATGTTCGCATGTGATCATTTTTATTATGAAACAATTCCTCATAGTATCTTTTCACATATCTAGAACGTTTCAGATATGATTTTTATTAGCAAAAACAAAGCAACCTCTGCCTCGTGGGTTCAAGCGATTCTCCTGCCTCAGCCTCCTGAATTGCTGGGATTACAGGCATGCACCATCACACTCAGCTCATTTTTGTACATTTAGTAGAGACTGGGTGTCACCATGTTGGCCAGGCTGGTGTCAAACTCCTGACCTCATGATTTATCTACCTTGGCCTCCCAAAGGGCTGGGATTATGGCCTGAGCCACCATGCCCAGCCCCATAACCTCCTTATCTTCACTAAGCATTTCTTTCTGCTGTCTTCAAGCTTTTAGGCAAAGCTTAACTCAACCAATTACCAATTCAACTAATTGCCAGAAAATCACTGAATCCACCTATGACCTGTAAGGCCCCACCTCTTCAAGATCTCCTGCCTCTTTAGGCTGAACCCATGTGCACCTTCCACGTATGGGTTTATGTCTTTGCCTGTCATTTCTGGTCACTCATACTGGCTCAGAATAAACTTCCTGATGTAACTGAAATCATATCAAGTGCTCTCTCAGACCACAGTGGAATAAAACTAGAAATTAACTCCAAAAGGAACCTGCAAAACCATGGAAATTAAATAACCTGCTCCTGAATGAGCACTAGGTCAAAAATGAAATCAAGATGGAAGTTCAAAATTTCTTCAAACTGAACAACAGTAATGACACAACCTACCAAAACCTCTGGGATACAGCAAAGGCAATGCCAAGAGGAAAGTTCATAGCTCTAAATGCCTACATCAAAAAGACAAAGAGCACAAACTGACATTCTAAGGTCGCACTTCAAGGAACTAGAGAAACAAGAACAAACCAAACCCAAACACAGCAGAAGAAAGGAAATAACCAAATCAGAGCAGACTCAAATGAAATTGAAACAAAAAATACAAATGATAAATGAAACAAAAACTGGTTCTTTGAAAAGATAAATAAAATTGATAAATCATTAGCAAGATTAACCATGGAAAGAAGAGAGAAAATCCAAATAAGCTCAATAAGAAATGAAACAGGACATATTACAACTGACGCCACTGAAACACAAAAGATCATTCAAGACTACTATGAACACCTCTATGCACATAAACTAGACAACCTAGAAGAGACTGATAAATTCCTGGAAAAATACAACCCTTTTAGCTTAAATCAGGAGGAATTAGATACCCTGAACAGAACAATAACAAATGGCGAGATTAAAATGGTAATTTAAAAATTACAAACAAACAAAAAAAAAGTCCATGACCAGACAGATTCACGGCAGAATTCTACCAGACATTCAAAGAAGAATTGGTAGCAATCCTTTTGACACTATTCCACAGGATAGAGAAAGAATAAACCCTCCCTAATTCATTCTATGAAGCCAGCATCACCCTAATACCAAAACCAGGAAAGGACATAACCAAAAAAGAAAACTACAGATCGATATCCTTAATGAACATAGATTCTAAAATCCTTAACAAAACACTAGCTAATGAAATCCAACAACATACCAAAAAGATAATCCACCATAATCAAGCAGGTTTCACATCAGGGATGCAAGGATGGTTTGACATACAGAAGTCAATAAATGTGATACACCACATAAACAGAATTAAAAACAAAATCACATAATCATCTCAATAGATGCAGAAAAAGCATTTGACAAAATCTAGCATTCCTTTATGATTGAAACTCTCAGCAAAATTGGCATACAAGGGACATACCTCAATGTAATAAAAGCCATCTATGACAAACCCATGGTCAACATAATATTGAATGAGGAAAAGTTGAAAGCATTTCCTCTGGTAACTGGAACAAGACAGAGATGCCCACTCTCACCACTCCTCTTCAACATAGAGCAATCAGACAAAAGAAAGAAAGAAAGGGGCCAGTCACTGTGGCTCACACCTGTAATCCCAGCACCTTGGGAGGTTGAGGCAGGGGGATCACGAGGTCAAGAGACCGAGACCATCCTGGTCAACATGGTGAAATCCTGTCTCTACTAAAAATACAAAAAATTAGCTGGGCATGGTGGCGCATGCCTGTAATCCCAGCTACTCAGGAGGCTGAGGCAGGAGAATTGCCTGAACCCAGGAGGCGGAGGTTGCGGTGAGCCGAGATCGCGCCATTGCACTCCAGCTTGGGTAACAAGAGCGAAACTCCATCTCAAAAAAAAAAGAAAAGAAAAAAAGAAAGAAAGAAAGGGCATCCAAATTGGTAAAGAGGAAATCAAACTGTCACTGTTTGCTGACAATATGATCAGCAAATCCTCAAGACTCCTCCAGAAAGCTCCTAGAACTGATGAAAGAATTCAGCAAAGTTTTCGGTTACAAGATTATTGTAAACAAATCAGTAGCTCTTCTATACATCAATGGCAATCAAACGGATTATTAAATCCAGAATTCAACCCCTTTTACAATAGTGCAAAAAATAAAATAAAATACTTCAGAATATGCCTAACCAAGAAGTTGAAAGACCTCTACAAGGAAAACTATAAAACACTGCTGAAAGAAATCACAGACAACACAAACAAATGGGAATATATCCCATGCTAATGGATGGGTAGAATCAATATTATAAAAATGACCATACTGCCAAAAGCACTCTACAAATTCAATGCAACCCCCATCAAAATACCACCATCATTCTTCACAGAATTACAAAAAATAATCCTAACATTTATGTGGAACCAAAAAAGAGCCCACATATCCAAAGCAAGACTAAGCAAAAAGAACAAATCTAGAGGCATCACATCATCTGATTTCAAACTATACTATAAAGCCATAGTCACCAAAACAGCAAGGTACTGGTATAAAAATAGGCACATAGAACAATGGAACAGAACAGAGAACCCAGAAATAAACCCAAATACTTAATAGCCAACTGATCTTTGACAAAGCAAACAAAAACCTAAAAAGTGAGGAAAGGACACCCTTTTCAACAAATGATGCTGGAATAATTGGCTAGCCACATGTAGGAGAATGAAACTGGATTCTCATCTCTCGACTTATACAAAAATAAACTTAAGAAGGATTAAGAACTTAAACCTAAGACCTGAAACTATAAAAATTCTAGAAAATAACATTGGAAAACCCCTTCTAGACACTGGCACCATCAAAAAGTGGGCTAAGGACATGAATAGACAATTCTCAAAGGAAGATATGCAAATGACCAACAAACATATGAAGAAATACTCAACAATGCTAATGATCAAGGAAATGCAAATCAAAACCACAGTGCAATACCACCTTCCTCCTGCAAGAATGGCCATAATCGAAAAATCAAAAAACATTAGATGTTGGCATGGGTGCAGTGATCAGAGAACACTTCTACACTGCTGGTGGGGATGTAAATTAGTACAATCACTATGGAAAACAGTGTAGAGATTCCCTAAAGAACTAAAAGTAGAACTACCATTTGATCCAGCAATCCCACTACTGGGTATCTACCCAGAGGAAAATAAGTCATTATATGAAAAAAATACTTGCACGCATGTTTATAGTGGCACAATTCACAATTGCAGAATTGTAGAACCAACCTGAATGCTCATCAGTCAACAAGTGGATAAAGAAATAGTGGGGTGTGTGTGTGTGTGTGTGTGTGTATGATGGAATACTACTCATCCATAAAAAGGAATGAATTAACAGCATTTGCAGTGACCCGGATGAGACTGGAGACTATTATTCCAAGTGAAGTACCTCAGGAATGGAAAACCAATCCATCGTATGTTCTTCCTGATATGTGGGGGCTAAGCTACGAGGACGCAAAGATGTAAGAATGATATAATGGACTTTAGGGACTTGGGGGGAAGAGCAGGAAGGGGGCAAGGGATGAAAGACTACAACTATGGTACAGTGTATACTGCTCAGGTGGCGGGTGCACCAAAATCTCACATATCACCAGCAAAGAACCTACTCATGTAATCAAATACTACCTGTATCCCAGTCACTTATGGAAAAATGAAAATAATAAATAATAAAGTCTGCATAAAGGAAAATGATCCCCTGGCGGTGGGGTTGGGGGGGTGTTGTGGTGGTTAAAAAAACACCTCCCACCAGGCTCCACCTCCAACATAGGGTAACATTTCAACATGAGATTTGGAGAAGGACAAACATCCAAACTATGTGAATCAGTATAACCAGGAGTCAGAACCACTTGTGTCTGAGCTACCTTCAAATTGAAGGAAAGAGACCAAGAAACAGAAAATTGGACAGACCAGTCTTATTTGAGAATTAGTGCCCAAGGGTAAGTGACCCAGACCCTTTGTGAAAACAATGACATTAGAAAGCTTGGAGCTGCCTTCCTCCTCTCTCCCAATCACACGGGCCTGATGGGGTCTCCATCCAGCTAAGCCCAGCACACAATAATGCCCACAGGGCAGGGAGGGCAGCAAGAAGGCCTTCACTGGGGAAGAGAGGCAGTCATTTCTGTGCAGAGCACCAATACCGAGTCCTCAGGCCATCTTTTCTAAGGGAAAATTCAAATACACCAGTTGTTTTTCAACATTGCATGTCCAAAGTTTATGAGTTTATTCTTGATTTATTCACAAGTACAGTGCGAGCTTAGCTGGCCAAGTAGTGGGAAGGAGTATGTGTCCTTTCCAGCTTGGAAGGAATGTGTAGTCTGTGCTCATTAGCCTCATGGACCACGTCTGCTCAGTTCCAGGCTTTTTGCTGTGGAACCCTAAGATGGGCTCAAAGTAAAAAGGAAATTGGATTCCATCAATCAACACACCAACACACAACCAAAATTAGATGTCATAAGGTTATACTATTTCATCACTTTTAATTAATATTGTCTGTGCATGCCCCTTCTGAGAAAATATTGACACAACGTTCCATTTCCTACAGAGAAATTCATCTTCTGGCTTTCCTGCAAACGGAAAATTTACATAGTGAGTTAGGGGAAAGAGGAAACTATTGTCATCCCTTTGCTTAATTTTGAAGTGAAATTTATTATAGAAAAATAGTTTCCCCTTCAAAGAGAAGATGAAGTGATTTTGAGCTCCACCTAACTTTTCCTAAAGAAAACAAATCTGACTTTAGGGTAACTACAATTTTAGGTCATTAAATCATTTTTTTTTTGGCTCAAACCAAAATTTAGTACTAATTTAAATCAGGAATAATTGAAAGAACATTTCTATAGTGCACTGCTTTTCTTTTTTCACTAGAAATGCTCCTTTCTCAGATCAGGGGAAACTTTTTTTTGTTTTCTTCTCCGAGATAGTTTGTGAAAAGTCTGCCCTAAGAGTACTGATGTCATACCTTCTCCTCTCCCTTCTTGAGTCAAGCCAAGGACTAGCCACCGGGGACCCCTTATCAGCTTCTCTAATGATGTGCTCCTGGGTCCCCGAGGAGGTCCGAGTCAGACCGCTCTGGGTATAGGTGTTTGCTGGCTGTGTGACTTTGCCCATATTAGTTACCTCCATGAGCTCCAACGTTCTCAGCTGCAAAATGGAGCAGGACTTACTCCACAGCATTACAAATAGAAGTTCCGTACATGGTTGCTGGTGGCAGCGGTGCTGGTGGTGGTGATGCTCCAGGGGCCACCCGCCACTGCATGACAACCCTGAAGCAAATTCTGGGTAGGATTCTGATGAGTACGCTCCTTAGTCAACTCATCAGCTAATCTGAATGCATGCCCACCCTAAGGAAGGAGTGCCAAGACGGAACTGGCTCTTTCCTTTCATGGGAAATAATTTCTCATAAAAATTGAAGAGCAATTTAGAAGTCCTTGGAGTAGTACAGTAGGAAAGGATTTGCTCAAACCATTTGCCATCCCTGCTCTTGAAACTCTCTAAATGAGATAGATGATCAGCAGCAGGGGATTTTCAGAAGATTCAACATCCTATGTAACTATGTGACATCAACCTGTAGATCATGGACTTCAGCGTCACATCCTCCTGGATTCTAATCTTGCCTGTGCCATCTATTTGTTGGGCTTCCCTGAGGAAGTACTTAGCTTTTTTGTGTCTTGGTTTCCTCATAAATAAAATAGGCATAGTAATGGTGCTTTCTTCATGCTGTTAGGGACAGTATTAAATGAGTTACTACACATCTATAGAGCTTTGAACAGTGCCTGGAATGTGGTAAGCATTCAGTAAACTTTAACACTTGTAAGTTCCAATGAAGGATACTGAGTTTCTGCTATACATAAGGCACTTCGCTGAGCCTTGCTATATCAAAATCGAGAAAGGAAGAAAAAAAAATTAATGTTGAGTTTCTGAGAACCAATCACCATGATAGGTGTTTTACATGCGTAATCTCAGTTAGTTTTTCATTGGTAGCCTTATTAGGTGGATACTATTTGCCTTATTTTATAAATGAAGGGGTTGCAGTAAAGAGAGATTAATCATGTTTCTTAAAGCCACAAATCAAGTAAGTAGTAAAGCAGGGATTCGAAGCCAAGACTAAGCCTAATACCTGCATTTACTATAAACAAGACATAGTCCCTGTCCTTGAAGAACGAATAATCTGGGGTGAAAGATCCACATGTAAATGACTAAATATAATCAAATCTAAGTGCTAAAGTCGAGCTATTCCCAAAGTAGAAATCCTAACCTAGAATAGTGAGAGCTTCTTTGGGGTGTTCGAGAAGCAATTTTTGAAGGATGTGGAAGATTTTTCCAGGAGAACAAGGGCCCTCGAGGGATGGAGGGGAAGTAAAGTAAGACACACAGATTCGGAGGCACAAAAAAGGCTGGAGGTAATGGAGGACTCAAAAGAAAATCATCAAGAATACTGTCTCTGTGAATAGGAGTGTGGCTGGGAGTCCAACAGCTTTCCCACTGAGCATGCTGCTACTTGCAATGATGCCAGGGACGTACCTCTACTGATAATATCGGTAGTTTCTAATCGTAATGCCAAGCTATGCTGTGATCACTGCTTTTGTCCAGAAATTCAAAGCTAGGTCCCCCTGCACACCTCAGCTTTGCTGCATCTTAAAGGTATTTCCGCCATCCTTGTGTCCGTTGGCACCACTGTGGTTGATGTGCCAGCATTGACCCTTTGTCCGTGTCTGGATTGTTCCACAGGGAGAAAGAGTAAACGCTTCTATGAGCCTGTTTCATCAGTTCCATCTGCTTAAGAACATAGATTTTCTCCCAGATTTTTCAGCCCTGCCTCCATTCCAGGCAAAATGAATTCTTCTGCTTAAATTAATTAATCTTTGCTCCCAGCCTACAAAGCTAAATCCTGTCTTCTCTGCCAACTAAGATTGAACCTTTTCCTCATTCAGGGACTCTTGCCTCACTGACTATTCCACCCCCAGGTACGATTTTTTTTGTCAGAATTGTCTAACTTTTGGAACCCTCTAACGGTCAGTTTACCCTTGTATTACCCTCCAGATATTTTATAAAGCATAGCTTGTCTTCCTAAAGTCAGAAAATGTCATTTCTTGTTCCATTTTTCTGTGCCATTTCACAATGCTAGACACAGGGGAGTTTATGAGATAATCAAATAAGCAAGGAGCCAGTAGATTCACAATAGCTACATAATGGCTACTGTATTACCAGGGTTCCCCAGAGGAACAGAACTAATAGGCTCTATGTATACATGAAAGGGAGTTTATTGGGCCAGGTGTGGTGGCTCACACCTGTAGTCCCAGCACTTTGGGCGGATGAGGCAGGTGGATCACGAGGTCAGGAGACTGAGACCATCCTGGCCAATATGGTGAAACCTCATCTCTACTAAAAATACAAAAAAAAATTAGCTGGGCATGGTGGTGCACACTTAATCCCAGATACTCAGGAGGCTGAGGCAGGGGATCACTTGAACGTGGAAAGCGGAGGTTTGCAGGGAGCCAAGATCGCACCACTGCACTCCAGCCCAGTTGTAGAGCAAGACTCTGTCTCCAAAAAACAAAAAGAAGAAAAGAAAGGGAGTTTATTAAGGAGAATTGACTTGCACAATCACAAGATGAAGTCCCACAACAGTCTGTCTGCAAGCTGAGGAGGAAGGAAGCCAGTAATGCATCCATCAGTCCAAGTCCAAAAGCCCAGAGAGGTCAACATTAAGGGTGGGCTTCCTCTCCCAGTTCACTGACTCAAATGTCCATCTCCTCTGGCAATGCACTTACAGACACACCCAGAAATAATACTTCACCAGCTACGTAGGCATCCTTAAATCCAATCAAGCTGATACTTAATATTAACCATCATAGCTAGTTTAATACAATATTATTCAAAATAGTTCTAGTAGTAATAATAAATTACTATTACCATTTTCATTAAATATGATGTATGGCCAGAGGGCTTTAAGACCAGGCAACACCTAACCTTTGCAGTATGTAAGTATTTTCAGGGGATATAATACAGTATACCAAGATCCAAGACTATGCAGTTGTTCCAGGACTGGGTTTTGCTGGCTTAAGATCTTAACGTTTAAACCTTTAGCATCCAGGCTCTTGAGTTTATAGACCTTGCCTGTACCCTCCGGGCCAGCTCACAGGCTAGGTGTATGGCTGGCCTTCATTCTGATCTCTGCAGACCTGGCAGACATGCACATTGTTTCGATCCAAACCAACTCCTCTGGAATGAAAGATCTATCTTCTTTGCCAGAAAAGGCTCTAGCCTTTAAACCAAACTGGGCAGCTGTTTGCCAGACTCCAAGGTGATGTTTGATTCTATTAATCAACATGGAGCTGAGCCATTGAGGAGCGGATGACAGGATGGAAAGTAATGATGCCCAACTTTCAAAGTAGCAACCATGAAATTTTCCTAAAGGATCTATTCAGTTGGCTCTGGCCTACAGGGCTCAGTAAAACTCATCCTCACTTATGTTCTTTTTACATTTGTAGAAAGAATATCAATGAAACATTTGCCCTTGTAAGAGGCTCTTTTAATACAAAATTACAGTAAAAATCTTGGAATTGAGGAATTTGGGGCCTTTTTAAGGTGAACAGAAGAAAGATTGAAAGAACAGAAAGGAAAAGAATGCTTTGCAAGTCTTTCTCAATTATTTATTGATTCCCTCTAAACATCTAAAACCTCCAAACATCAAAAATTTAAGCTGAGTCACTAGTCCAAACTAACCACATCTCACTCTCTGGTTCCTCTAACCTGGGATAAAAAAGAGGATCACAATTAAAGACGGAAGCTAAAACACTGCCTCTGCCCCCCAAAATTCTATAGGAACCCCAGCTCTCCTTGAATTCACCCCCAGTTCCCCTATATCTCCCCAGGAGTATCTCACAAGTGTTCCACAATGCCTTCTTTCGTGTACCAGGGCCTACAACTACTTACAGCAACAGTGCCAGCTTATGCCAATGAATCTAGATGAAATCTGTATTACTCAGGGTTCTCCAGAGAAACAAAGCCAATCCACATGTGTCTATCTGTGAATATACCCATCTGTTGATAAATGATGGATAGATAGACAGATGTTTAGATCTGTGTCCCCACCCAAATCTCATGTCCATTTGTAATCCCCAGCGTTGGAGGTGGGATCTGGTGGGCTGTAATTGGATCATGGGGACAGACTTTCCCTTTCGTGCTGTTGTTGTGATAGTGAGTTCTCACAAAATCTCATTTTTCAAAAGTGTGTGGCACCTCCCCTGCAGTCCTCCTCCTGCTTCCAGCCATGCGAAGCGCTGGTTCACCCCTCACCATCTGCCACAATTGTAAGTTTCCTGAGGCCTGCCTAGAAGCTGAGCAGTTGCCCCATGCTTTCCATACAGCCTGCAGAACCTGGAGAGAGTTGCCCGTTCATCTGAAATAGCGAGCCAGGCCAGGAGATTCCTAGGCAAAAAATCCGCCAGGAGCCGGCGCCGCAGTTGAGGCCGACTCAGTGAGTCGCAGCACGGGAGATCCCGGCACCTTTTCAACAAGCAACTGGAACGCGGGGTCGTTCAACTTAAAAGAAAAGATTCTGAGTCAGGGAGCCATGTGATCAGGCTCGGTTGGTCACCCCTCCACCCCAAACAACAATGAAAACAAAAACAGTAATTGGAAACCCTCTGGGTTGAGCCCTTCAAACCAAGCACAGCTGAACCGGGACAGTCTGACTTGGTGGGGGAGGGGCGTCCACCATTACTGAGACTCTCCACTGCTAGGGAGGCAGGCCGCCGTTGCCAAGGCAACCCACCGTTGCCGAGGCAACCTGCCACAACAGAGAGAGTCCGCCATAAAAGAGGCGGGGCCACCATTGCCGAGACAGTTCTAACTACGCCCATATAAACAGGACTGCAGGAAAGAGCTCAGGGCAGCTGGGCGGAGCCCACAGCAGCTCAGCAAAGCCCCCGTGGGCAGGCAGTGGCTAGGCGTGCTGCTAGCTGGGTGGGTCAGACCTGAAAGAAAAATCAAAAAAGGCAGTAGTGCAACGGAAACTCATAAAGCTCCAACTCCCTAGGACAGAGCACCTGGGAACAAAAAGTGCTTTATGAGTTAGGCTGCAGCAGACCTAAACATACCTGCCCAGCAGCTCTGAATGAACAACGGAGCCCACAACTCAGGACTTAAGCCCCAATAAAAGATAGACTGTCTCCTCAAGTAGCTCCCTGACCCCCATAGATCCAAAGACTCACCTCATAAAGGAGAGAACGGACCGACAGTAGGCGAGCATCCTTCTGGGACAAAGATAGCAGAAGAGGAAACTGGCAGCAACCCTTACTGTTCTGCAGCTGCTGCAGGTGACCCCCAGGCAAGCAGGGCCTGGAGAGGACCTCAGCAGTCCTACAGCAGAGGGGCCTGACTGTTAGAAGGAAAGCTTAAAAAAAAAAAAAAAAAAAAAGAAGTAACTTCAGCATCCACGAACTAGAAGCTCACTCAGAGACCCAATCTGAAAGACAGTAATTACAAAGATAACAGGTGGATAAACCCACAAAAATGGGAAGAAACCAGCGCAAAAAGGATGAAAACACCTGAAACCAGAACGCCTCTCCTCCTACAAGGGATCACAACTCCTCACCAGCAAGGGAACCAGACCGGATGGAGAAGGAGGGTGATGAAATGACAGAATCAGACTTCAGAAGGTGGGTAGTAAGAAACTACAGTGAGCTAAAAGAACATGTTCTAACCCAACGTAAAGAAAATAGGAACCTTGAAAAAAGATTGGACGAAATGCTAACGAGAATGGACAGCATAGACAGGATTATAAGTGAATTGATGGAGCTGAAAAACACAACACGAGAACTTCGTGAAGCATGCACAAGCTTCAACAGCCGAATTGACCAAGCAGAAGAAAGGATATCAGAGGTCGAAGATCAACTCAATGAAATAAAAAGAGAAGGCAAGAACAGAGAAAAAAGCACAAAAAGGAATGAACAAAATCTTCAAGAAATGTGGGACTATGTGAAAAAACCCAATCTACGTCTGATAGGTGTACCTGAATGTGATGAAGAGAATGAATCCAAGCTGGAAAATACTCTTTAGGATATTATCCAGGAAAACTTCCCCAACCTAGCAAGGCAGACCAATATTCAAATCCAGGAAATACAGAGAACACCACAAAGATATTCCTCAAGAAGAGCAACCCCAAGCACATAATCATCAGATTCACCAGGGTTGAAATGAAAGAGAAAATGCTAAGGGCAGCCAGAGAGAAAGGTCGGGTTACCCACAAAGGGAAGCCCATTAGACTCACAGCAGATCTCTCAGCAGAAACCCTACAAGCCAGAAGAGATTGGGGGCCAATATTCAACATCCTTAAAGAAAAGAACTTTCAACACAGAATCTCCTATCCAGCCAAACTAAGCTTCATAAGTGATGGAAAAATAAAATCCTTTGTGAACAAGCAAGCACTCAGAGATTTCATCACCACCAAACCTGCTCTACAAGAACTCCTGAAAGAGGCTCTACACATATAAAGCAACAACCAGTACCAGCCACACCACAAACACACCAAATGGTAAAAGAGCATCAACACAATCAAGAAGCTGCATCAACTAACCAACAAAACAGCCAGGTAGCATCAAAATGACAGTATCAAATTCACACATAACAATACTATCCCTAAATGTCAATGGACTAAATGCCCCAATCAAAAGACACAGACTAGCAAATTGGATAAAAAGCCAAAACCCATCAGTGTGCTGTATCCAGGAAACCCATCTTACATGCAAGGATACACAAAGTCTCAAAATAAAGGAATGGAGGAAGATCTACCAAGCAAATGGAGAGCAAAAAAAAAGCAGGTGTTGCAATTCTCATCTCTGATAAAATAGTCTTTAAAGCAACAAAGATCAAAAGAGACAAAGAAGGACATTACATAATGGTAAAAGGATCACTGCAACAAGAAGAGCTAACGATCCTAAATATATATGCACCCAATACAGGAGCACCCAGATACATAAGGCAAGTTCTTAATGACTTACAAAGAGACTTAGACTCCCACACAATAATAGTGGGAGACTTTAACACCCCATTGTCAATATTAGACAGATCAACCAGACAGAAAATCAACAAGGATATCCAGGACCTGAACTCAGACCTGGAACAAGCAAACCTAATAGACATTTACAGAACCCTCCACCCCAAATCCACAGAATATTCATTCTTCTCAGCACCACATCACACCTACTCTAAAATTGACCACATAATTGGCAATAAATCACTCCTCAACAAATGCAAAAGAACAGAAATCATAACAAACAGTCTCTCAGACCACAGTGCAATCAAGTTAGAACTCAAAATGCAGAAACTAACTCAGAACTGCACTGCTTCATGGAAACTGAACAACTTGCTCTTGAATGTTGACTGGATAAACAATGAAATGAAGGCAGAAATAAAGATGTTCTTCGAAACCAATGAGAACGAAGACACAACATACCAGAATCTCTGGGACACATTTACAGCAGTCTCTAGAGGAAAATATATAGCAATGAGTGCCCACATGAGAAGAAAGGAGAGATCTAAAATTGACATGCTATCATCAAAATTGAAAGAGCTAGGGGAGCAAGATCAAAAAAACTCAAAGCCTAGCAGAAGACAGGAAATAACTAAGATCAGAGCAGAACTGAAGGAAATAGAAACACAAAAAACTCTTCAAAAAATCAATAAATCCAGGAGCTGGTTTTTTGAAAAGATCAACAAAATAGACAGACCACTAGCCAGATTAATAAAAAAGAAAAGAGAGAATAACCAAATTGATGCAATAAAAAATGATAAAGGGGATATCACCACAGACTCCACAGAAATCCAAACCATCATCAGAGATTATTACAAACAACTCTATGCACATAAACTAGTAAACCTGGAAGAAATGGATAAATTCCTGGACACCTGCATCCTCCCAAGCCTAAACCTGGAAGAAGCCAAAACCCTGAATAGACCAATAACATGGTCTGAAGTCGAGGCAGCAATAAAGAGCCTACCACCCAAAAAAAGCCCAGGTCCAGATGGGTTCACAGCCGAATTATACCAGACATACAAAGAGGAGCTGATACCATTCCTTCTGAAACTATTCCAGACAATCCAAAAAGAGGGAATCCTTCCCAAATCATTTTACGAGACAAACATCATCCTGATACCAAAACCCGGCAGAGACTCAACAAGAAAAGAAAATTTCAGGCCAATATCCATGATGAACATAGATGCAAAAATCTTCAATAAAATACTGGCAAACCGATTGCAACAGCATATCAAAAAGCTCATCCACCATGATCAAGTAGGATTCATCCCGGGGATGCAAGGCTGGTTCAACATACGCAAGTCCATAAACGTAATTCACCACATAAACAGAACCAAAGACAAAAACCACATGATTATCTCAACTGATGCAGAGAAGGCTTTTGACAAAATTCAACAACTCTTTATGCTAAAAACCCTCAATAAACTAGGTATTGATGGAACGTATCTCAAAACAATAAAAGCTATTTACGACAAACCAACAGCCAATATCATACTGAATGGGCAAAAACTGGAAGCATTCCCTTTGAAATCTGGCACTAGACAAGGATGCCCTCTCTCACCACTCCTATTCAATATAGTACTGGAAGTTCTAGCCAGAGCAATCAGGCAAGAAAAAGAAATAAAGGGTATCCAAATTGGAAAGGAGGAAATCAAATTGTCTCTATTTGCAGATGACATGATTGTATATCTGGAAGACCCCATCATCTCAGCCCAAAATCTCCTGAAACTGATAAACAACTTCAGCAAAGTCTCAGGATACAAAATCAACGTGCATAAATCATAAGCATTCCTATACACCAGTAATAGACTTAAAGAGAGCCAAATCAAGAACGAACTGCCATTCACAATTGCTACAAAGAGAATAAAATACCTAGGAATACAACTAACAAGGAACATAAAGGACCTCTTCAAGGAGAACTACAAGCCATTGCTCAACGAAATAAGAGAGGATACAAACAGATGGAGAAATATTCCATGTTCATGGTTAGGAAGAATCAACATCGTGAAAATGGCCATACTGCCCAAAGTAATTTACAGATTCAACACTATTCCCATCAAGCTACCAATGACCTTCTTCACAGAACTGGAAAAAAACACCTTAAACTTCATATGGAACCAAAAGAGAGCCCGCATAGCCAAGTCAATTCTAAGCAAAAAGAACAAAGCAGGCGGCATCACACTACCAGACTGCAAACTATACTACAAGGCTACAGTAATCAAAACAGCATGGTACTGGTACCAAAACAGAGATATAGACCAATGGAACAGAACAGAGGCCTCAGAGGAAATACAATATACCCACAACCATCTGATCTTCGACGAATCTGACAAAAACAAGCAATGGGGAAAGGACTCCCTGTTTAATAAATGGTGTTGGGAAAACTGGCTAGCCATGTGCAGAAAGCAGAAACAGGACCCCTTCCTGACACCTTACACCAAAATTAACTCCAGATGGATTAAAGACTTAAACATAAGACCTAACACCATAAAAACCCTAGAAGAAAATCTAGGCAAAACCATTCAGGACATAGGTGTAGGCAAGGACTTCATGACCAAAACGCCAAAAGCAATGGCAACAAAAGCCAAAATAGACAAATGGGACCTAATCAAACTCCACAGCTTCTGCACGGCAAAAGAAACAGTCAGTAGAGTGAATCGGCAACCATCAGAATGGGAAAAAAATTTTGCAGTCTACCCATCTGACAAGGGGCTGATATCCAGAATTTACAAAGAACTAAAGCAGATCTACAAGAAAAAAACAAACAAGCCCATTCAAAAATGGGCAAAGGATATGAACAGATACTTTACAAAAGAAGACATACAGGAGGCCAACAAACATATGAAAAAATGCTCATCATCACTGGTCATCAGAGAAATGCAAATCAAAACCACATTGAGATACCATCTCACACCAGTTAGAATGGCGATCATTAAAAAATCAGGAAACAACAGATGCTGGAGAGGATGTGGAGAAATAGGAACACTTTTACACTCTTGGTGGGAATGTAAATTAATTCATCCATTGTGGAGACAGTGTGGTGATTCCTCAAGGACCTAAAAATAGAAATCCCATTTGACCCAGCAATCCCATTACTGGGTATATATCCAAAGGATTATAAATCATTCTACTACAAGGACACGTGCACACGAATGTTCATTGCAGCACTGTTTACAATAGCAAAGACCTGGAACCAACCCAAATGCCCAACGATGATAGACTGGATAGGGAAAATGTGGTACATATACACCATGGAATATTACGCAGCCATCAAAAACGATGAGTTCACGTCCTTTGTAGGGACATGGATGAACCTGGAAACCATCATTCTCAGCAAACTGACACAAGAGCAGAAAATCAATCACCGTATATTCTCACTCATAGGCGGGTGTTGAACAATGAGAACACATGGACACAGGGAGGGGAGCACTACACACTGGGGTTCGTTGGGGGGAAATGGGGGAGGGACGGGGTGGGGAGGTGGGAAGAGATAGCATGGGGAGAAATGACAGATACAGTTGAGGGGACGGAAGACAGCAAACCACACTGCCATGTGTGTACCTATGCAACAATCTTGCATGTTCTTCACATGTACCCCAAAACCTAAAATGCAATAAAAAAATCACTCTTTCTCATTCTTTTATTATAACTTCTTTTTTAGGACTCAAGAATGCTTTGACATTGCTTATCTGAAATGGTGACAACCAGCTACGCCTAGAATTCCCCTTCCCCCGTACACCAGTCCGTGGACTTGCACTAGCTCTGAGTATTTATCCAACCTCTTATTGTATCTTCCTTTAATATCAGTTTCTTCAGAAGGGGTTACTCATGTAAATACTCTTTATTTAAATACTCATTTAGTACCCAGTGGATTCACAAGTACTTCATATATGCCCAAACAATCTTGAATTCCAGGGTATTGCAAATACGTATTTTCTTTCATAGAGAGTATTTACTTCAAAGAGAGACCACATATAGAAGACAATGAAAAATGGCCTTATGTTTATTTGTGCCAAATGGCAGAGAAACTTAGAAACTCAAAACTTGAGTAGCAATATGTATGAGCAACCTACTTTGACATACCTGGTTATTTTGTTTTTCTTTGTCTGTGTCCCCAGAAGTGAAACCACAATTTTCTTTAAATAAATTAAAATCTGGGTTCCAATCTTGACAGAACCCATCAAAACCTTAATAGAAAATGGTAAAGAAACTTAATGATATCAATAAAAGAAATCCCAAGTCCCTGACAATTCATTTAAAACTGCAATGATCAACTAAATTTTAATTTCAAAACTAGGTATAAGAATGTAAGGGTCTTAGGATTCTCTTAGATAATTTTTCAGTAGAGGTACCTTTTCTAATTTGAGGGCCCCAGTGAAAGACCAGTAAAAAAACATTATGCTAAGGATTCTAAGTGTCCTGGTTGCCACTGCTCGGCCTCTTCATCACAACCAGGCAATACTAAAAGCTCCTGGACAGATGAATTCTGTACCTTCTGTTTTAAACTGCTTTGCAAAGTAAAACTGTAATTCTAAGAATGCCTGCAAAGCCTCCCATCAACCTCTCAAGTCAATCACTAGCTCATCTATTACACCTTCAAAAAATATTTGGCTCAAAGACTTCTTGATTCCAATGAAGCCCTATATAATTTAGTACACTGTAAGTTAGAGGGCTAACTTTAACCTATGAGAGAGAAACAACACAGCATTACCCCAGAACAAAGAGCACATCTCTACTGAATAAATTACCCTGTGGCCCATGAGTGGCAGACAGTCATCACAGCTGCTTCTCTAGGACACCCATGGATGCAAATTTCTCTTTTAATCTTCACTTCTTTTTTCCTTTAAATATCATGCTTTTAAGGAAATGTGTGATTCATTTTTGTATTTCACCTGCTGACCAGCTTAATGTTCAAATTATTTTGCTTATCTTTTTAGGCAGCATACTATCTTAAGAAACACATAGTTCACTAACTTTTTTCAAGATGTTTGCCACATCTTAAAATAGATTTTAAATCCCTTTATGGTTTAATTTTCAGGAAATTTGTAATCTGTGGCAAGTCAGTTTGCTAGTTGGAGAATGGAAATTAAAGAAATGCTAAGTAAAGGATTGAAATAGGCCGGGCGCGTGGCTCACGCCTATAATCCCAGCAATTTGGGAGGCCAAGGAGGGTGAATCATGAGGTCAAGAGATCAAGACCATAAGGTGAAACCCCGTCTCTACTAAAAATACAAAAAATTAGCTGGGCATGGTGGTGCGTGCCTGTAATCCCAGCTACTCAGGAGGCTGAGGCAGGAGAATTGCCTGAACCCAGGAGGCGGAGGTTGCGGTGAGCCGAGATCGCGCCATTGCACTCCAGCCTGGGTAACAAGAGCGAAACTCCATCTCAAAAAAAAAAAAGGATTGAACTAGCATATTAGCAAGCTGGCTCCCACCCATTTTCCATCTTTGACAACAGCCATGAGCCCCACCAATTACAGAGAGCATGCAAGTCCCCAGTCACAGGAAAACTAGATGAAAATGGTGGGCAAAACAGCAACAATCCAAAGCCCATGACCTCTTGATGGGTGATCATTTCTGTATCTAAAGGAATATATAATTGATGTCTACTTTTTTATTTTCCGGGAATACAGGTGATTTTAAGAATACTACTACTTTTCACTCTGCCAAGGATTGAAAACACACACCAACCTGAGGCACCCCATGGACTTCCAGACTTCTTTCCAAGAAGGCATCACTCTGTGACTTTTGGGAATTCAGAAACCTTTCAAAGAAGAGGCAACTGGACTTCTTTGATGTTTCTGATAAACTCGACACTGTGATATTCAACTGGTGTTTGTTGTCTTCAGCTTTTTCTGTAAGTTGAATGGGCTGCATGTGATTTACAGATGCAAGCTCTTCCATGACCCACATGTTAACTGTTTTGGTTTTTTTTTTTTTTTTTTTTTTTTTTTTGGAGACAGAATCTTACTCTGTCATCAGGCTGGAGTGCAGTGGTGCTTGAACCCCGGGTTCAAGCCATTCTCTTGCTTCAGTCTCCTGAGTAGCTGGGATTACAGGCACACACCACCACACCCAGCTAATTTTTGTATTTTTAGTAGAGATGGGTTTTTACCATGTTGGTCCGGATGGTCTCAATCTCCTGACCTCATGATCTACCCGCCTCAGTCACCCAAAGTGCTGGGATTACAGGTGTGAACCACCGTGCCCGGCCCCATGTTAACTTTTGATAGGAAGATTTGGAGGCTTTCTTATTTTCTTTGACTCCTTTAAAAAAAAGGCGAGGCAGGAACACTAAATTTCCTCCTGGAGCTAAGGATTCAAAAAACGTATTTATTGAGCACCTATTATGTGTCAAGCATTATATCAGGTATGGGTAATGGAAAGAGCTTAAGACTGGCCTTACCCTTAAGAAGCCGAATGTCTTTTGAGTCCCTGCTTTGCAGCGGCATGAAATACGATGTGCATGTGGAATGCAGTGGCTTTATCTCCACCAGAGGGACACTTGAGAAGCAACTGCAATATGGTTTGCCATGTACTAAACGAGGGGAATGCACGTGGTTCCACAGGAAAATAGAGGAGAGGTGCAGACATACTGGAGAGAGGGAAGTCAGAGAACGTTTCCCAGAGAAAGTACCACCCGTACTAGGTGATGCTTCTGCAGAGCAGGCTAAGTGAGCAGAAAGATGGAAATCACAATGTCGCTTTCATGTGAAGGACCTCATTGGCAAAGCATACTTAGTTTGTAGTCAAGTGAGCTTGCTAGCCCATACCCCGCTCACTCCACACTGGGCACTGCCTCCGCTCCAGGCAGAAAGTTTGGGTTTGCAGAACAGGATGATCATCTCGTGCTGGGCTGGGAGCAGAGGCAGGGAAAGGCACAGAATCCTCTAGTCTTAGACTTATTAATAAAGTAGCTCCACCCGATTGGAAATGCAGGCCCATGGTTCTCACCTACCAATCAGGCAACAGGAGGGGATGGTGGCTGAGAGGCTGAGAATGTTATAGCAGAGGAGTCTCTCCACACACAAATAAGCTAAGGACCAGTGCTCCTCTGCAACGTCACCCATGTAGTGCAAACCACCACCATCTGAACTAGTCTCTTAACTAGTCTCCCTATTTTCACTGAGGTCATGCCCCACACAGTAGCCAGAATAATCGCTTATTTTGTTGGAATAAAATGCATACTGTTTTCCAAAAAATGTATATGTTGAAGCTGTTACTTATGCCTGCATTTGGAGTAAGAAAATAATTAAGATTCAACAAGGTCACAATCCCTGGTTCGATGGGATTCACAGCCTTAGAAGCAGCAGCACCACAGAGCTCTCTGTCCCTGGGCGCACACACATTGAGGAAGGGCCACATGAGCTCTCAGAGAGACGCAGCCATCTGCCACCCATGGGGGGAGGCCTCTCTGGCCCCCATCCCTGCTGGCACCTTGACTTTGGACTCCTCAGCCGCCAGAACTGTGAGAAAACAGATTGCTGATATTTAAGCCACTCGGTTTGCCAGATTTTGTTACAGTAGCCCAAGCTGACTAATACGCATAAACATAAAATTGACCTCTTGAACCATTTTAAAGAATATAATTCAGTGGATTAAATCAACTTACAATTTGTACAACCACCCCACCACCTAGTTCCAGAACCTTTTTATCACCCCAGAAGGATACCTGTACCCATTAAATAGTCACTCCCCATTCCCCACACCTTCCAGCCCCTGGAAACTACTAATCTGTTTTCTATTTCTATGGTTTTGCCTATTCTGGATATTCACATGAGTTGAATCATACCATCTGTGGCCTTTCATGTCTGTCTTATTTCACTTAGTATAATGTTTTCAGGGCTCGTGCATGCTGTGGCGTGTATAAATGTTTCACTCTTCTCGATGACTGAATGACATTCCGGTGTTTGGATATACCACATTCTGTTTACTCATTCATTAACTGATGGAGATTTATGCTGCTTCCCCTTTTGGCTATTGTGAATAGTACTGCTATGAATGTTCATGTGTGAGTCTTTGTTTGAACACTAGGCTTTTATTATCTTGGGTATATTCCTAGGAGTTAATTGCTGGATCTTACGGTAAGTTGGTGAGGTAACTTACTGAGGAACTGCCAAACTGTTTTCTGCAGTGGCTGTGCCATTTTACATCCCTACCAGTAATATATGAGTCCTTCAATTTCTCCACGTCCTGCCAACACGTGTTATTTTAGAACAATCTTTTCGAAACATAAATCTGATCACATCATTCCTCCATTTAAGTACAAAATTAGACTCTTGGCCATGGCCTCCACGGTCCAACATGATTTGGTCTCTCCCTCCTCATTTTCTACCACACTCTCCCTCAGTCTCTGAACTGCAACCACACCAGCCTCCTAAATACCCCTGAAATATTCAGGGCATTCCCGACTCGGGACCTTTACACCGCTGTTCTTCACACCTCCCGGCTCTTCCCTCGCAGCTGAGATCTCTGGAAAAATAGCCCTTCTCAGGAGAACCTTCCTACAGAACGCTGTCTAAAGCAGCCCCTGCAGATTCACATACGCCATTTTTTAATAACTGATTGGTGTCATGTTTATTTTTTTAAATATTCGTCTACTCCACATTTATATTCACAAGAATAAATTGGATCCACTGGTACATTTGAACTCAACAGCCTGCCTTTGGGACTAGACCCTTCTTTCCTGATGAACGCCATAGATGGTGTAGGGTGAATTTATAACACACAATTCCATGTGAGTGAATAAAAGTGTGGGAAATGGCTTTAAATGGTCCTGAACACGTGGAAATTCTATCCTTCCCTCCTTCAGTGTACTTGGCTACCATGTGCCAAGTATTGGACTGGATCCAAGGATAACACGCACAGCGAGAGCCGTGTGTAACAGGTGTGGACGCTGGGCCCGCACTGCTATGTTTGCCCACTGTCTCTGCCACTTGGTGCCCCCCAACTTTGGGCACTGTCTTGAGTTCATGAGGCCTTAGTTTCTTTTCTACATGAGGACATGCACATCCCCCTTCATTTTATCACATATACCTTTCAGTACTGGCGATCTCATTATCCTGGTTAATGATAATGATAATGGTTGAAGATCTCATCATCTTCAAAACCTCCAGAACTACCTAAGATTCACTGTGTGCTTGTTTACGGTGTTCATCTACTAGAATGTGACTTTCATGAGAGCAGGAATCACTAGAAGGGTGTCTGGTACAGAGTACAAGCTCCACAAACAATTGTTGAATACATGACTGAATGACTGACTGACTGAATGAATGAATGAATCCGGGCCAAAGAGGCATCACGGTCAAGGACTTAAAACAGCCATCTGGGGAGTTCCGTGAACAAGAGCTTTAGACAGCTGGAGAAAGGGCATCTGTCCAGGGACTGGTGGAAGTTGAAGCGACAGACCCAGTTTGAAGCAGAGCTTCAGGGACTATGGACTAAGCTAAGCATCTGATATTTATCCTGAATGCTTCTGGGAAGCCCCCAAGGAACTTTAAACGGGGAATGTACTCGGTGACACTTATCCTTCAGATCATGGTGGCAGCAGCATGCAGGGTGGACTGTAAAGCCCAAAGCAAGAAAAAGAGGTGAGAAGAAGCTTCTGGTCACCTCACAGAGTCCACGAGAACAACTACAAGAGCAGGCATGGAGACGACGGTTTGGGTACAAGGGCTGGTCACGTATCCACGTGACCCACAAGAACCGGAAAAGGAGAGGGAAATGTACCGATGTGATCCGCAGGACTCGGACGTGAGGGCCAGGAAGGTGCCGATGTGATCCAAGAGACTTGCGGCCCCGTTATGTACTTGGGGTGCTGGAGGGGGGTGTGGAGGGCTAACTCTCAGGTTTGAGCCTCGAGGGACAACTGTGGCAGTGCTGTTCACCAAAACAGACGGGAGAGGAAGAGAACGAAGCAAAAGACGTGAATTCAGGACAACTTGAGTCTAAGCTCCTCTGAGAGAAAAAGTTGAATAGACAATGCAGTATATGAATCTCAGGTCCAGCAAACAATAAAAAGGAGCCATAGATTTAATTGGGAGAGGCAGGCTTTCTCATTTTTAAGTAGAGAAGGCCATGGGTTTTAATGACACCACCCAGTGATATTCCAAAACACGAGGTGAGTCTGGGACTCATTGCCATGTACGAGCAATTAGAAGGGGGACCTTTTCAAGGAACTATAAGCAGCACCAGAGATGCAGAGAGAAAATCCAGAAGATTCTGGTAAGGCGGGATCCAAGGAATGAATAATCTTCACACCATAGCTGGGCCCAGCGCCTTCACCGAGTTTGGTTTTAATTTGTATCATGAACATCCAGTTTATGTCTACAACTTAGTGATTTCTCTATTCTAGAGAAGTTTCAGCAAGTGCATTTTCCTTTCAGGTGGCTTTCCTGTAGAGAGAAGACCTTTTCTTTTCTTTTTTTTGAGTCGAAGTCTTGCTCTGTCGCCCAGGCTGGAGTGCAGTGGTGTGATCTCGGCTCCCTGCAACCTCTGCCTCCTAGGTTCAAGCAACTCTCCTGCCTCAGCCTCCCAAGTATTGGGACTACAGGTGCCCACCACCATGTCCAGCTAATTTTTGTATTTTTTTTTTTAAGTAGAGAAGGGGTTTCACCATGTTGGCCAGGCGGGTCTTGAACTCCTGACCTGTTGATCTGCTCACCTTGGCCTCCCAAAGTGCTGGGATTACAGGCATGAGCCACAGCGCCTGGCCTGACCTTCCCCTTAACCACAACCACCTGGCTGGGACTTAAAACCTAAAGTGTTCATTTCTTCCCAGTGTCATCAGAAAACTGGGAAAGACACAGGGCGGAAGTCATAATTTTCCTCCACTCTAAAATGTTTCTGTCTTCTCTTTAAGAGAAGTCTGAGCCTATTATCCTAGAAGATGAACAATATTTTCCATATCATTTCAATGTGGACCCTATAAAGTACTTAGTCATTAGTTATTAACCTCATTTTTCATCTCTAGTTAAAGGATTTTTTTTAAAAAGAAAACACCACAAACATGACTATATATGGAACCCAGTCCTCTCTGAACTTAACTGACATGTCTAGTACAGAACACACACATTTTATTTGTTGGGAAACAGCCACGGATCCCAGCAGCAGAGCAGGTGGGAAAGCTCAGGGAGAAGGCCGAGGCGTCTGTGACAGATTAAACGCTAGCTGAGTGCTTCACTTCAGACCTTGGGATTGACTCAACCAAGGCCAGGCATGCAGCCATCCAAACCCAGAACTCCCTGTACTGCTCCCCAGGGTCTCCGTGCACTCCATTCTCATTTGAAATGTTTTTATAGCAATGATAAACAGACTCCAGATTTTTTTTAAAAAGCCCTGAAACGCATGGTCTCTGTTACTGATGAATGGGTTCAGATGTGTTACTATTACAAATACGCATCCTGGTGCTTGATTGTTCTCCAGTGCCATGAAAAACACGTGCAGGTGCATCCAGAGAGAAGCTGAGGCCAGCTACCCCAGCAAGTGAAATACCACTGATGAAACACCAGGTCTTTCTGATCTTCCGAGGCACATCTAGGCAGAAATTTCTAGAATCTGGACAACACCACCATCAGGCTGTGATGAGGGAAACGGACTCCAAATTTCAGCCACGTCTTCCACAGCACTGCGTGACGTCACCTTAGTCCCCAGGAAGAATGGGAGTTCAGTCTAAATAGAGCTGCTGGCTTTTCAGGAGCTTAACCCATTGCACGAATATTGAACAGAGGTTGTGAGAGGCTGTAGGGTCTGCAAACCTTGGCAAACGTGCATTCTTAAGAGGCAACAAGAAGCAGTCAAAGAACTGGGAAGTGGCGAAAAGGTGCAGCCTCAGGTTTGAGTCCTGCCCTGCCGCTCTCCAGGAAGCCCTTATCTTCTCCCTCTCTGTGTCCTGGGATAATCACATGTGTTTTACAAGACTGTCTTAAGAATGAGAAGTAACTAGCATCTCAAATGCCTGGCACAAAGCCTGACACTTCACAGCGGCTCTTCTCATCAAATTCACTTTCACAGAACCAGAACCAGATGATGGATCCACAAGGAAAGGTGTGCTAAGAAGCAATGCGCCCTCACTCAACTTGAAATCCCACTGGAAGGCAATCCAGTCAGGATGGAAATGCAGGGGCAAGCTGCTCGGATGGGAAGACATGAAAATTCCCCCACCCTAACACACACACACTCTCACTCTCACTCACTCTCTCTCTCTCTCTCTCACACACACACACACACACACACACACACACGTACCTTCTTTCTTTACAACCCAGCAAAAGCACTCGTACTGGAATGGCAGCCACACGGCAACAGAAGCTGATGCCCAAAGGAGGCCCTAGTTTGCTGCTCGCCCACAATGTCTCAGTTCACGTTTCCAGCATACTAATGATTCCCTCAATTGTTGCTAGTTAATTCAAAACAAACATTGGGAAAACTCAGTGAGATTTCAGAGGGGAATACCAAATGAACTCGAGCTGAACCATCACATCAGCCCAAGGAGTGTGACGACGTGGGAGTGAAACAATATCGGCTCCGGCCAGCACCGAGGGCAGACACAAAGCATGGAATTCAGTGTAGCCAATTCCCCAGAAGAGATTTCATGAGGGCCAGGTCCTCCAAAGCATCAAAATTGCATGGGATCTTCCCAAAGGGAAAGTCATACACAATGTGTGGAATATTTGGGGGCACTGGCCGGCTGGCTGCCTGGCCCTCTGATCTGCACAACCAGACCAGCAAGTATACGCAAGTACATCAATAGCAAGGTGAAGCTGAGGGAGATGAAACTGCTCACACTGCACAACATGGCCACTGGCCAGAAGGTGCTTCCTGGTAGGACTATTGTTGAAGGAACATATAGAAGGAAGAGTCAGCTTCCCCTGTCCAACAAATCTCAGAAGCAAACCTGTTTCTCACAATCAGGAGCCAGTAACCACCTCCTTGGTGCCCAGCTCTGGGATGGCAGTTGTGGCTGGTTCCAAAGAACATGCAGCCGCTGCCCTGGAGGAGCCTAGTGTCTGATCGGGAATTAAAAAAAAAAAAATAGCCCTTGTGAAAAAGGCATGTTTGCAAGAGTGTGCGCTTCCCAAACCCACATTCATGCCTCGTTCTTTTGTTTAAGCTCAGCGCCTCTCACTGCTAAGCGACTGGCTAAATTGGACAATGGCCAAGTTCAGACTTTAGTGCTATGTTGCCTAGATATAACAACTAAGCAAGAGAAAGTCTGATGTAGCTACAGATGGTCAGTCTTCCCAGGAAGTGGGGAAAGAGGGTGAGATGTGACAGAGACAGGAGAACATTCCAGAAAGGAAGAGCAGCACATATAAAGACACAGCATAAGAAAGTCTAATCCTATGTGTTGACTGGAATTACTGTTTCTTCAGGTGTGGTCCACAGACCACCCACAGTGGATTTTGGCCTCAGCAACTGAATTCAAATCTCTTGAGCGTGGAGCCCAGGAATTTGCATTTCTAATAACCACCGATGCTCTTTCAATGCACAGAACATTGAGCTGGCTAAGGGAACCCAAGGTGTAAACAGATATATACTCTTCCCTTAAAGACAGGAAGAAAGGAAAAGAGGCAGGGAGGGGAAAGGAGGAAGGAAGAAAAAAAGAAAGTTTTAAAATGTCAAAATATCAAAAAGTCGGGAAGAGGAACCAGAGCCCCCAGCCGGCCTCTGCCATGACTGTTGTGTGATGTGAGGACGAACCTGAACGGCACCCACGGCAGGTGTCACGGGTGATGAAAGCCCTTCCAAGCCCTTCAGTAGCAGAGTTTTGCTCTATCCCAGGCCAATGAAGCACTAGCGTAGGTCCCCGACCCAAAGAGTGACAGTGTCCCCATCTGGAGTAAGTCTGCGAGGCAGAATGCACCAGAAAGACTGTTGGCAAGGAAGCAATCTCAGAACACTTGCCGCCATCAAGAGGTGAGGTCCCCAAGGGCCGGAAGCAGGCAGGGAGATGATGAATGAACACAGGACTAGACCATTTGTTTTTGTACGGCCAACACACCTCAATTTATGGGAACTCCAAACATTCGCAGAAGAGAAGGGGTCTGTCATCCCGAAGAGCTTCACTTCCACCGCTCAAAGCCCAGCCCTTGCTCCAACCCTACCCACCCTCTCTGTTTTCTCAGCATCTTCTCTGACTTCAGCAAACCTTCTAATCCTAATTTTTTTAAAGTCATTTCTCCTGATCTGCACTGCCTCAGCTGACCGTGCTGGGTCTCTCCTTCCCTTTTATGAACAAATTCGTTGGAAATGTTTTCCATATTCTCATCTCTACCCATTACCTTCAGATCACAGCAGGCGGCCTTGCCCTCATCATTCTGCTGATTCTGCCCTAAGATTTCAGTAACTTGAGAATGAGCAAATCTAACAAGCACCTATCATTACAGCTTTACCTCCACCTCTTTGTGGTATGTGCCTTCACTCTTTGAATTTCTCTCCTCATCTGTCTTCCATGCCTTCACTTTCACGGTTTTCTTTAAACTTTTTACAAGACAAAAATCATCTTCTCTGGTCCCTTTATTCTCTGCCCCTTAAATGCTGCTGTCCCTCGAGTTTCAATCACTGAATGTCTGTCTTCTCCCTTTGCATAGCTATTCTCCTTGGGCAATTTCATCTGGTGTCTGTCACTATTGCTGTGTAACAAATGATCCTCAAATTTAGAAGCTGAAAAACAACAATTTTATTATGCTCACAGATGATATGGGCCAGCAAATCAGAAAGGATACAGTGAGAATAACTCCTCTCTATCCCACCATGTCTGGAGCCTGAGATGAGAGGACTCAGAGACTGAGGAACGCAAGGGCTGGAGACTGTTATGAACTGAATGTTTGTGTCCTCCACCACAAAATGTGTATGTTGAAACCCTAATCCCCACCATGATGGTTTTAGGAGGTGAGGCCTTTGGGATGTAACTAGGTTTAGATAAGGTCACGAAGGTGAAGCTTCCCATGATGAGATTTGTGTCCCTAAAAGAAGAAATTAAATAGAGCTTCCTCACAAGGACACAGCAAGAAGGTGGCCATCTGCAAATGAGGGAGAGGGTCCTCACCCGGCACTGAATCTACCAGCACCTTGCTTGGACCTCGAAGACTCCAGAACTGTGAGAAATGAAAGCTTTTTGTTTAAGCCATCCAATCTATGGTATTTCACCATAGTATCCTGAACTGGCTAAGTAACACTGGAAAGAGGAATCTTTTCTCACATGTCTGGTGGCTGGTCTGAAGTAACCAATAATATGTGACCTCCTCATGCAACCTGGGCTTCCCCACAGTATGGCACCTCGGAGCTCTTACATGCAACACAGGCATCAGACACGAGTGTTACAATCAGCAAGGCAGCAGCTACATCACTTTTTCTAACCTAGCCTCAGAAGTCTCACCTCATTTCATTAGTAATAAGAGAGTCCTACATCTATGCAAGTTCAAGGAGAGAAGACATATCCTCCACTTCTTGAAGAATGTCAAAGGATTTGCAACCACTTCTTAAAAAATGTCAAACTATAGCCAGATTCTACTATAATTCCAAAATCTTCATCTCAAGCCCAGGTCCCTAGATTTATATCTCCAATTGCTTGTAATGATAATAGCAGATGATTATATGCACAAAGCATGTGCCAGGCACACCTCAGGTATCTTATTAACTCAGGTAAACTGTACAGTAACTCTGAGAGGCAAATACTATCATTATCACCATTTTAATGAAGACGGTAAATAACTTGCCTTAAGATCACATGGCAAATACAATGGTTCTAGAACATCAGCCAGGCAGTCTGGCTCCAAATCTTAGTATTTTAACCAGTACACTATATGGCACAGATATTCATTCTACAGGCCTCAAAATCAGCACAGCCAAAATGGTTCTCTAACCCACCACTCCCTAATTAAAACAATAATAGCTTGTCATATTTCTTACACATTTTCTCCTTGGTCGTAATTCCACCATTCATGTAAAACACGACACAGAAGTCTGGGAGCCATCTAAATCTCGCGACCACTCCCTATCCCCCAAGTGAGATTTGTCCCCAGATTGTGCCAATTATCCTCTAAGTGATTCCCATATCTGCCAACTCTACTCCGTCATCACTGCCCCAATCAAAACCCTACACTGAATTGTTGCAGTGAGTGTTCATGGGATGCCTGCATCATCTCCTTCAATTGTGATTCAGCCTCCTACCTTCCAGAACGATGCTTGTAAACGCAAATTTGATTATTATTCATGTCGCTTACAACCCTTCAAAGGCTCCCAATCATCAAAACCTTAGTGTAATATATGAAATCCTCTCTACTGACATGGCCACAGGCGACTGTGACCCTTGTCCCCCCTCTATCCAATAGGCTCAGCTCTATCATACCACATGACTTGCTATTTCCTAATGGGTCATCTGATTCTTGCCTCACTGTAACTGCACATCCTATACAGTTATTCTGCCTTGAATGTCCTCTTTCCTGTGTCCCAATTCCAGCCACGTGGAAAACTCTCTTACCCTTCAAGGTCTAACTCTGGTATTCCTTCCTCTGGAAACTTTCCTTGACACATCCCCAAGGACAGTTGATTACTTAATTCCCGTTAACACTCTCCACTGTGCCCCTGTTTCCTTTAGAAGGGGAAGAAGAAAAAGAAAAAAACAAATGAAAGAGTAATGCAAAAAGAACCTCTTCTTAGAACAGGACCCAAACCAAAAGCAGGATTTTCTAGGACCACTTAGGATGGGGCCAGTGCCCCTCCCTCAGAATACTCCCTTCCCAGCTATTCTCACCTCCACCTTGACAGGCACTTCTGAGCACGTTCCTGCTGGTCTCAGCGAAGAGTAGGATGTAGAAAAACTGCCCATTTCATGTCCCTGCTTTCCACACTCTCTGCAAAGCCTCAAGAACTCATCAAGCCTGGGTGACAAATTGAGATCCTGTCTCCAAAAAAAAACGGACACGTTGGACATTATATGGATATTGTATAGATGCTGGCTACATCTAAATGCCAAAATGACCAGTGAAAAGGCAAAGAAAAAAAATCAGCTGTTTAAATAAGCCAGCTCGTGAAGTCAGGTAAAAACAATTATTATAATTACGTGACACCAAATGAGTTGTCCGATTTTTTTTCTGAATGGACCTGTGTGTGTGTGTGCATGTGTATGTCTGTACCACGCAGAAAGAGCCAGCGACTGATAGAAGAAATGCGCTCTGCAGTGACACAGCCAGCCCAAAGAGGCAAAACCAACAGGAACACATGATGCTCAGCTCCCTGATGGTCCAGCGTAGATGGGGCCCTGGGGAATATCTAGAACTGGAAAACGCTTATCCCCTGGAACTGCTATGTAATCCACCACAGTGGGCAAAGGAATGCCCATGCTGCCTTTGGGATTTACACTCGCCCAGGCTGGTTCTCTTTGCTTACAGCTTTCTGTGTCTCCTTCTCCTTTTCTCTATCAGTCCTAAAACCGCTTCCCAACAGACTGCCCTCTTCAAACTCCGCTGCCGCTCTGTCCTCCCTGACGGATACGACCCTATTACATGGGGCATTAAGTTCAAGACCCTTATTCTTGAGTTTTTAAAGCATTTATTTCTCTTCCCTCATCCTTCCCCCTTCCTTTGGGAATCAGAACATCCTAACACATTAACACCAGAAATACTTGAGTCCACAGGGAGACTACCAGAGGATCCCGGTCAGACTCTCCTGCACTTTGGGAGGCCGAGGTGGGAGGATTGCTGGAACCCAGGAGTTCAAGACTAGCCTGGGCAACAAAGCGGAGACCCGATCTCTAAGAAAAATAAATTAAATTCAATAAAAATTTTAAAGGACGTTAAGTAATTTGGCCAAACCCTCAGAGGTAGTAAGTAAATATTAATGCACTGGAAATTGCTAAATAATTGTAATGATGACGCTCGTTTTAACGGAAAGCACGGAGGCCGTGGTCTGACTGCTTTCCCTTCCAACAAAGCGCGCCGCTGCGCTCCAAGCAGAAGATAAACAGGCGGACAGGTGTGACTTCGAGAGAGCCAGGGGCGCCGCAACCCGAAGCCCGGAGGTCGCCCCCAGCCGGCCCGGCTGCGGCTCCCGCAGGGCTGGCGCGGCCCTCGCTTCCAAAGTTGGAGCTCTCCGCGCGGGAGGGGGGGTGGGGCGGGGAGGACCACGGGGCGCTGACGTCACCCCCAGCGGGGATAAAGCGCCCCAGCCCGGGTCCGGGCCAGGACGCTGCCGGCGCAGAGCGGCTGCCCGCTCGGGGACACTCGGGGCCCGAAGTCGGGCGGGAGGAAGGCAGCATGCCCCAGACGGTGGTCCTCCCGGGCCCTGCGCCCTGGGGCTTCCGGCTCTCCGGGGGCATCGACTTCAACCAGCCTCTGGTCATCACCAGGGTAGGTGCCGGCATCCTCGCTTCCGCCTGGAGCTGGGGTCTCCGGCGTCCGGGGAGACGCGGGGGGCGCCCCAGGGCCGAGGGCGGTCGGGGCGCTGCTGGGTCCCGGGCTTGGGCGCGCAGCTCCGTCGAGCGGCTGCGGAGCGGCTCCGGGCTTTGACCAAGTCAGCTGCAAAGGTGTCCCGTCTGGGTCCGACTTTCCGAGGAGAGCCCCTGGGCTCGGGGAAGGCGGGGCTGCCGGGCTCCAGGACCCCCCCCAATGCCGTCCACACCCCACCTCCCTTCCGTGGAGAACCCCGGGTCCCGGGTGGGAGACACGCTCACTGGCGCCGCCCGCGTTCCCTGGAGCTGGCGCGTGTCTGAGCGTGTTCTAGTCCGGTTCCGCTTCAGCAGCGCGCTGCTTGCGGGCCACGACCTGCGTTAGCCGCACTGGAGCCGCTCGCTGCAGCCCCGGCAGGGGAAACGTTCCGAATATGGACTCCTGAGTTTCCAGGCATTTTGAACACATGTTTTCCAAAGCTGGGAGCTTGGCTCAGGAATCATCACCTCTAACTCCACCTACGGAGAAAACGTGGCGGGCAGTTTCGTTTACCCCATGCAAAGTAAACCACTCAGCCTAAAAACGGAAAATAATGCTTTAGTATCAAGGTCAAGTTTTACTCATTGTTCTCTATTGTCTAATGAGAAAACAAGGTAAAAATGAAACTCCAGGGTTTCTCTCCTGCCGTAAAATTAATTTGAAAGCATCATTTGGTCTAGTTGATTTTTCTCTAACACAAATGTTTTTCTTCATGGAAAATTAATGTATTATTTCAGTTATCACACATGAAGCATTTAATACCTAGAGGTATAAACTTTCAGAATGTTTGTTTCTGAATATTATACTTTGTTTTCTTGTATTCTTCTCATGTCATATTTTATAAATGTATACCTTATAATCTGATCTGCTCACACAAATTTTGAACAACTTAATACTTTTTAAAATTCTGTTTTATTTATATATGTCTATGAGATTTGGGTACCAACATCCTTTTAAAAATATGTTAAAACACGTATCATACAGACGCCTACAATGGAACGTTTCAAGCCTTGTTTTACATTTTTCAAAAACATAAACACATCTGACATGTGTTTTTATATGAAACATGAAAACTGTTCAACATACCCCCAAAACCGTTCCTAAGTAAGTTCAGCAGAAAATGCTTCAGTGACCTGGGCCAATTTCTATTATACATTTACCAAAGAAAACAATTTCCATTATATCTGCTAAGAAATATTTTTAGTTTCTGGAGTATAGTTTTTATTTAAATTGAATAAGCTTTTGAATTATAACACGGAGTAAATCATTTACGTTAAATTCTAACAAAATAATTTTGTTGCAAAAATCTTTTAAGGTATTTATAAACAAAACAGTTTGCTATTACAATATAACACAATATAATTAATCGTATGCTTGAAATTTTGAGTTGCTGACATTATAAATGTTGAAAGTAGTACTTACATTCTGGAGTTGGACTACAGTAAGCTATTGGTAAATATATTTGATATAATGACAGTTATTATGAGGAAAATCAATTCTGTCTGGAACTTTTAACTCATAACTAATTTGTGTCACTCATTTTGACATTTGGTTCAATAATGGTTTATGACCAAATACGATTATTTCACCTGATCATGCCTTTTCTCTTCATAATTTAATTCTAGGACAGCAGGTAAAACCAAATTTTTGCAACCCAAGCATCCCCAAAGCCAGGTAGATAGTAGATGCTTATTGAGAGAATATTTCTTTATTTATTCAATAAGAACTTTTATGCTTTAGTGAACACCTAATTAAGAATATTTTCACTGAAATGATAAAAATGCCAAAAATCATTTAGAAAAATAAAAGTATTACAGAAAAGTATTACAGAAAAATAACCATCAGTATTGTTGAATGGCGAATTATTGTACCACTGTTAACATTTTGACAGCATTTTGGAAGGTAGTGTGTGAGGCTGTGTGTTATTGTACTATTTGCTTGTCATTGATGGGAGCCTTTTATATGCACAAACTCACTGAAATCTCACAATACTCTTAGGAGGGTGGCAGTAGTGACATCCCTTTTCCAGACGAGGAGAATGAGGCTTCAAAAGGTTCATTAACCCGCCAGTGATCACAAGCAGTCGGGCAGGCTCTGATGCTGTCTGCCTGCCTCCAAAGCCTGCATTCTGAAGCCCACACATGAAAATGGACACTTGTTCTGACATTTCTAAAAAGATGTTTTGGACCATCCTATTCCTCACTGGCCTTATTGATTCCGTCTTCAAGATCTGTCACTTACCATTTTGTCAACCACTGTCTCTCCTCAAGATTTCCTAGCCCCGCACCTAGACCTTTGGTCCCTCCTCCAATTCACACAGCATATTCTTACCATCTCTGCAAAATGTCAAGCTGCTCCTTTCTCTGTCCTTCTTAAAAATCCTTCAGTGGCATCACTGGTTCGCAGAGTGTAAAATGCATGGCTTTAGCACATCATTCATGACTTTTCACCATCTGCTATCCCAAGTTGAGTTTCTGACTTCATTTCTTTCTTCTCCCTTCTTTTCCTCTCCCTTTCTTCCCCTTCCTCCACACGTAAAGCGTTCTGGACTACTCCCCAACACGTCTTTGCTCCCGATACTATTTTTCCCCAGGTTTCTTTCCCCCACACCACGCCACTGTCCTCTGTGCCTGTGGAAACCCATTCAAATGCCTCTCCCAAGCCTTCTTTCAGTAACAAACGCATCCATTTGATTACTGTAGCCTTCAGCCTCTATAACCTCTCCTTATGTCACACCTGTACCAGACGTTTCACTATGTCTGTATCAACCAGACTGCATGTTCCCCAAAGGCAGGAACTTTGTGATTTGGGGGCCATTCAGTGCTTCACACAGTATCTAGTAGATCTTATGTGTTGTAGACTAAATATAGACACACTGTGAATGATTGACTAGATTGTTCACTTTTTACATAACATTATTATAAATAGGCACAGAATATGTTCTCAAAAATATTTCACAAAAAGTTAAGTGAGAATTGTTTTATTGTTAGTTGATTTATCGTTTTGGTTGGTTGGTTTTTTCTGTTTTTTTGTTTTGTTTTGTTTTGTTTTCTTGAGGCAGAGTCTCACTCTGTCACCCAGGCTGGAGTACAGCGGCGCGATCTCATCTCACTACAACCTCCACCTCCTGGATTCAAGCAGTTCTCCTGCCTTGAGCCTTTCAAGCAGCTGGGAATACTATGCCTGCCACCACATCCAGCTCATTTTTGTATTTTTTTTTTAGTAGAAATGGGATTTCACCATGTTGGCCAGGCTGTTCTCAAACTCCTGACCTCAGATGATCCACCCGCCTCAACCTCCCAAAATGTTGGGATTACAGATGTGAGCCACCACACCCGGCCGATTTGTCATTTTTAAATAAGTTGTTAACGTACAAAGAATTAAAATACCAGTGTCTACACTTAAAGCCACAAAAAGTCCCATAAATGAGATGCGTTTAATCAAGTCCCCCATTAAATCAATTTTCACCCTCCTACAAGCATACCCTTCACTCTCCGCCTCACACTGTACAAATACAGACCACAGCAATACTCCTCGACAGTGGGGCTCCAACCGGAGTTTGTAGGAGAGCGACAAACAACTGTCTCCATCAATTGAAATTACATTCACAAAATTAGTACACAGGGTCCTCACCCCCGTAATTGTTTACAATCCAAATAATCAGCCAGATGAATCTTTGTATCATAAAAAAATCAAAAGTAAGGTAAATCAAACAGCAGACAGTCTCAAAAAAATTTAGCACCGGTTGTGATGAACACAATTTTTAGGAAAGCAGTTTCTAGCCAATAACTGTGATAGACCTTGTGCAATACGAAATTTAAGTTGTGGATGTTCAGTTTAGGGGAGGGAGTTGTTATTTCAAACACCATATATAACTGGACTAAGCATTTCCCAGAAGAATTTCAAGGTTCACTTCTTTAAGTGAGCATCCCCTCCCTCCCTCCCTCTCTCTCTCTTTTTACAAGAAGCTTCTAAAGAGTCTCTCTAGGTTTTTGGACCATCCAAAAGCTATATCTACTCTCCCACAGACAAGTTTCATATCATTTGCTTTGACAAGATTCCAATATGAAATATGGTAATTTCCTCTTATCCACAGGGGACACATTCCAAGACCCCCCAGTGGTTGCCTGAAACCTAGATTAGTACCAAACCCTATATATATGCTTTTTCCTATGCATGCGTACCTGTGATCAAGCTTAATTTATAACTTGGGCACAGCACTCTTCCGCTTTGGGGTCATTAGCAAGTAAAATAACGGTGGCTTGAGAGCAGTCACTGCAATACTGTGACAGCTGGTCTGATAACCCAGACTACAAAGTGATTGGCAGGTGAAGAGTACAGCGTAGACAATGTGGACACGCTGGACAAAGGGACAATTCATGGCCAGGCAGGACAGAGTAGACTTCATCACGCTGCTCAGCACAGCGTGCAACGTAACACTTAGGAATTCTTTATTTCTCAAATATTCCCACTACTATTTGCAGGCTGCAGCTGACCTCGGACAACTGAAACTGCAGAAAACGAAACCATAAATAAGGGGGGACCAGAGCACAGTGCAAGCTGCTTTTGTGTGCTTGATAGAAAATGGTCATCTACGTCTGCTGCCAGTGTGTCGTTTCTCACTAAATTTCTCTTTCCCCCTTCACTCCTCCCTCTTCCCTTCCTATCCAGAGCGCACCCAAGATCAAGATTCTTAAAACTGAGAATGCTATATGAACTTGGGTACCAATATAGAAAATGCTAGCATGTTTCTAATTTTTGCAGGCTTTAAGATAGAAAAGCATATGACTTTACATTTGAGATTTCATTTCATATAAACTATATTTGAAATTTAAACTTTTAGAAAGGACTGTTTGCCATCAAATGCAACTGTTTTTCAGGGCAAAACAAATGTAGTGGAAAGGTTGATATAAATAAAAACCTATTCAGTTTGTTCTAGAAAGACCATGACTGCATGGAAGCACTGCTCTATGTGTTTGTAACTCATATGTGCCACAAATATCTATTATGCGCAGAATGTCTCGTATGTAAAAGGCACTGTGGGGTTGTAACTGTGGCTTAGATGGGCTTCTAACCCCTGAGAAGCTTATATATCAGCAGAAGAGAAGGAAGATGTATATAAACTGCCATCACACAATCTGTCCAGAATTCCACAAGAAAAGCATAGCCAAAGAGCTAGGAGGTGTTGAAGGAAAGGCGACCCTCAGGAGAGGTGATGCCAGATGATGGAAGATTCTCAGCTGTAGAGCGAGGCAGAACCAGGTGGGAATTTCAGGTATTCCCAGGATGTGGGACCCTAGCCAAGTTTCTTATACTTTCTGAGCATCCATTTTCTCATTTTGAAAGAGATAACTGCTTTGTAAGATTGTCTTAAGAATTAAGTGAGATAATAGTTCTCAATACAGTGATGGTTCTCAGCCCTGGCAGCATATTAAAGCCACCTGTGTTGAGGGAATGTATTATCTTCCCGGGTCCACAGGGCGCGCAGTTTCAAGGGCAAGAACGTAACAGCAACGTGCCTTCTTCCTCCCCTCTCCGTCCCGGGGTTAGAAGTGTTTGTTTAAATTTTCGTGGGCACGGGAAAGTAAGGTCAATCACTCCAGCAGAAGCTTAAAGGAACTCCTTTCATAGCTCAAAGGGCTTGGAGGAGGAGGGAATTCCTCCCAGGATAAAAGTCCCTGTCCCCCACCTCCAGGTGGATTTCCCCCTCTGGGGTCCCCTTCCACTCAGTGTGGAGGCTCCTTTCCTTTCTGGGATTCCATACTTGGGTCCCCTTCCACTAGCTTCGTGGAAGCTGCTTTCTCTCTCCTGGATTCCATCTTTCTGGATTCCCTCTCTCAGTGTGAGAGGAGCTTTCCTTCCCTGATTTCCCCACTCTGGGAACCCTTCTCACTCAGTGTGAGAGCGGCCTTTCTTTCTCCCCACTCGGTGTGAGAGCTAGCTGCCTCTCTCTCCCCATTTCTCCTTTTTTCTCTTTCTCTCTGCCTAAATAAGTCACTTTCTGCAAAAACTCTCTGGGGTCCGATATTTACTTGCAAACGCACCGCACCCAGCATGGTCCCCTCTCCCATTCTTGGGTGAGTGAGGGACCAAGAGCCTGGAACCCACCAGGGAGCTAGTTGAGCGCTCCCCTGCACCCCAAAACCCAGCAACAGTATGACTTTTGAACATACCCATGCCTAGGTGCCTGCCGAGATTCCGCCGTAACTGGTGCGGAGTGCGGCTCTAGAACCCTCTTTGGCGGCCAGGTGCTGCAGGGCTGGAGACGCCGAGGCACGCGGAATTTATTTGCTAGGGGGTGGAACGTGATGAACAATGGGGTTTCTCATTATTTCCATCCATGCCTGCAGTGCAGAGCTTCAGAACGTACTTGTCTTGCTCCGTAATTATTTCAATCATTTTTATTAACATAAACATCCTATCAGGACCATATCTTGGACTTGCCTTATGTCTCCACATAAATAGGACATTAGAGATGCTTTATCTGTGTTTTCAGTTAGCTTTTTTTCCCAAGAGATCCAAGTAATCTAGGTTGATAAATAAGAATAACAGGAATCATCTGAGAGGCTTGTTAAAAACACAAATTTCCCGGCTCCTCCGCTAGAGAGTCTGTTCTTGATTCGGAGCAGCTGAGGTAGACCTGCAGCCTTAGCTTCAGTACGGACCCCAGGTGATTCTTAGAATCACACAAGTTTGGAAACATGCTGCTAAGTGATCCCCTGCAGTTACTGTGCCCAGTGATCTCTCTGGTACTTTTGATGTTTGAGACCCTAGTGAACCTAAATAATAAATAATCCACTGAAAAACTCTATGCCTCATTTTAGCTCTCTCATCTCCTGATTTGGGAGAACAGTAATAAACTGCATTCTAATGCAAAGTAATAATAAGGAAAGACTATAATTATGCAATAAAGTAAAATATAAAGTAATGCAGGGAAATAATAGATTTTTCATGATGAAATAGACCATTTAGCTTACTAAACTCAGGCCAATGTAGCAGTCATCTTCGGATCACTGGCCTATCTGAACTTGAAAACAAGGAAGAAGTAAAGGCATCACGTTTTCTCCTCTCTCATCCATCTCTCTACTTCCTTTTTTTCATCAACTCCCTCCTTAGAGGTCTCAGAACAGCAATAACCAGGCTGAATACAAAATGAGAAGTGGGTTCTGGCCATCACTGTGAACCACCTGTCCTAGCTGACTCCTGAAAGAGCTGGTAGCATAGCTGTACGGCTGCTTTCAGCTCAGCAGGAAGCTGCAGGTTACGTAGACACCTCTTCTCTGAAAGCCAGAGCCAGTTTTCCTTGTCCAGCCTGTCTTAGAGAGCTGTAATGGTCAAAGGTGTAAGAAGGAGCTTTGCAAATGCAACATTTTGTGTAAGTATGATATTATTTAATATTAATATTATTAGTCCATTTTAATAATATTCAGTATCTAAGATATTCAACTTGGATATCCAAGAGCTATTCATTATCTAAGTCCAATATCAGGGCATGGCTCTAGATATCAATAGCTATTGGACTTAGATAATGAACGTAGACATTGAAAAGCTACTGTTCAGATGTCTGTTTAAAATTAGTATAGACACTACAGAAACAAACTTCCACTTATCCTACCTCACACTCATCCTAACCAGAGCTTAAAAAAAAAAAAAAAGTTAGATGTTTCTAAATCAAATTGAGTATTACGTAACTTTAATCTATTTAGGTATATTGGAAAAACTAAGTCAACGCTCTAAAAGCAAATACATTGAGATACACTTTCTGTGTGTTTTTCGGGTTTTTTGTTGGTTTGTTTTGGTGAGGGGAGGAGGTCTACCTCTGTTGCCCAGGCTGGAGTGCAGTGGGGCAGTCACAGCTCATGGCAGTCTCAAACTCCTGGGCTCAAGCAGCCCTCCCACCTCAGTCTCCTGAGCAGCTGGGACTACAGGTGTGCACCACTATGCCTAGCTTTTTAAAAAAATATTTTTTGTAGAGGCAGGGTTTTGCTATTTTGCCCAGGCTGGCCTCAAACTCCTGGCCTCAAACAATCCTCCCACCTCAGCCTCCCAAAGCACTGGGATTATAGGCATAAGCCATCATGCGTGGCCTGTGTTTTAATTCAAAGAAAGTTATTCTAGTCTTAGACATTTGAAAATAGAAAATACTGATTTTAACAAATCATATCTAGAAAAAATTAAAACTTTAAGATGATTTTTATCCCCAAGTCACTTTGGGGATGGAAACTTTTGTTCTTCTAACAGTTCTGGGTCTGAGAATGTTTCTGAATGGAAAACAGCTATGAAATGCTTCCCAAAGGCTAAGAGGTAATAATCCCCAGTTTTCTTACCCAGCTTCTATTAACTGTTCCTACTGGAAAATCAGTGTGATAGCTACAGTGAGATTATCACAGAAATAAAGGGAGTTCAGTGAACATTGGAGTAATGAGACAAGATTCAGGACACATGAGAACTTATTATTTTAGCAATTTTATTTATTTAGATGAACTTGTGTGTTCCTTCAAACCACAATTAAATAGATTATTCTAAACAAAGTGAAATAGACTGGGTGGCTTATAAATAACAGAAATTTAGTTCTCATACTTCTGGAGACTGGAATTCCAAGGTCAGAATACCAGCATGGTTGGGTTCTGGTGGGGAACCTCTTCTGGGTTGCAGACAGCTCACTTATTGCTTCTTTCTTACTGGAGGAAAGAGAGCTGAGAGCTCTCTCTGAGGCCTTTTTAAATAAGGGCACTAATCCCATTCATGAGGGTTCCTCACTTCTGACCTCATTACTTCCCAAAAGTCCCTCCTTCAAATACCATCACATTATGGTTAGGATTTCAACATTTGAATTTTGGGGGAACATAAACATTCAGTCCATTGCATGCCTCTTAAGTGAATTTTAAGGATGATAAATAATCGGGATTGCTGTATTTGGATCAAAGGTAGTTTATACATTTGGATTAAAAGAGAGTAACAGATACAACGATATAAAATGTGGTAAGAAACAAAATTATTCAACATGATGAGAAAATAGACCTAACTCAACTGACCAACTAAGAGTTATCTTAAGTTAGATTTGCAGGGTTTTTTTGCCCAGTGAAACATTAAAAATGTTGCCAGGCTCAAATACAAATGTCAGGCACAAAACTCAAGAGATTGCAGGATGTTGGTTTTTAAATAGTGCCATGATTTCTTCCAGATTACACCAGGAAGCAAGGCGGCAGCTGCCAACCTGTGTCCTGGAGATGTCATCCTGGCTATTGACGGCTTTGGGACAGAGTCCATGACTCACGCTGATGCGCAGGACAGGATTAAAGCAGCAGCTCACCAGCTGTGTCTCAAAATTGACAGGTGCTCCTTAATTAATGGTGCTTACATCTGATCTGTTTTGCAGGAGAACCTGAACCAGAACTATAATTAGCTTCATCCTTCCAGCAAGGAGTGCCATAGACCTAGTATTTTGGCTGGCTTTTTTATATATCAGCTACTTAGTTCTTTACCAAAGTCAGTCAGTCTAGAAGTTGTTGACAAATCATTTCTCAAAAGGATTCTCTGGAATGTTAGAATAATAAAAGAGGCTAATAGAATTGTTTCCAGTGATCACGCAGTAAATTAACTATGAAAATAGAACACTGGCCACATAAACACTGAACAGCAGCACAACTAGCTGTATCACTGTTCTCAGTGTGGTAGAGAATGAAATGGAATGTAGAGATTCTCCTAAAAGAATCTCTTGGCTTGCCCAACTGTAATTATATTAAAAATTGGTTGCTAATATTCTGTCTGCCATTGGCTGTTTTGTACAGAATTCAGCCCAGAAGACTGTTACAGGTGTGAGAGTACATAGGCACGTGGGCATGTGAAATGCTGAGACATTTCTGACCCCACCCCCCAAAAAACTAAGAAATTGAGCCTGGTCTCTTGCCATCAGATCCCTGATCCGAAACTGAACCATGGTAATAATAATTTGTCATAGTGGTTGTTAGTATGCGTTTATGCTGTTATTATTGTACTCACAGTTTTCCCTGCTGTAGTACAGAAGGATCAGTCAATCCACCAATCTGCTGTTTCATGAGGCGAAATAGATTCTTTGACTCTCTATGCGTAACCTGTGTTCATGCCAAGCACACAGTCCCTTAGGAGCCACAAGGTCCCGGGCAGATGCATGAGAAGGGTTGGATGAAGCGCATTTCCTTGATGCAGGTAGCAAGTCCACCTGGCAGATCACTCACTGTCTTCTGCAGTGGCCTCAGTAGGACTGAAAAGAAGTAGGTCCAGGGAGCTTGCCTTGTGATCACCTGCAGATCATGCCTGCAGAGTCTCCCTCTCCTGTTTCCCACGTGCATTGCAGGCCTCCTTCCTCCAGAAACTGCACAGTGGACTCCAGGTCATTTTTATCTAGTCTAGAGTCCCCAAAAGGACATTAAAAATGTAAGACTTCAGCCAGGTGTGCGGGCTCACACCTGTAATCCTAGCACTTTGGGAGGCCAAAGTGGGTGGATCACTTGAGGTCAGGAGTTCAAGACCAGCCTGGCCACTGGTGAAACCCCAGCTCTCATAAAAATACAAAAATTAGCCAGGAATAGTGGTGGACGCCTATAATCCAAGCTACTCGAGAAGCTGAGCAAGAGAATCGCTTGAACTCGGGAGGAGGAGGTTGCAGTGAGCCAAGATTGCGCCACTGCACTCCAGCCTGGGCAACAGGAGACTCCATCTCAAAAAAAAAAAAAAAAGTAAGATTAATTATATGGGAAAGTAATAACAAGGAAAAAAATTTGTTTTTGCATAAGTTAGTGAGCGTTGCTAGTATTTTCACAAACATAGTGGAAAATTAAAGTGTTCTAAAACCGAAAGTACTCTTAGAATTTGAAGCTTACAACCTTTATTTTATTTTCAGGGCAGAAACTCGCTTATGGTCTCCACAAGTATCTGAAGAAGGGAAAGCCCATCCTTTCAAAATCAACTTAGAATCAGAACCCCAGGTATGAATTTTAGAGAAAATGATATGCATTGTATTTCCTTTTAAGTCACGGGGATGCCTTCCAAGGAAAGGGACAAATAGAAAGATTGGAACAAGCCACCTGATGAAGCCGTTGTCTGCCATTCCTCTCTGAGATTAATTTATCCATGTTTTCTTACATCAAGCAAAAGAAGGGTTCCTGTGTGAACAACTTGTTGAAAGACAAAATGTGCTCCCATCATAAAGAATTTGGCTAAATCTACAGAGTCCACGTACTATTTTTTCATTTCTTATGATGGACTTCTGTCAAATGACCACAAGGTCATCTAAGGAGTTTAAGTTGTTAAAACAAAGCAAGGCAAAAATAGAGTCGATCATTTGAAACAGGTGTCTCCAATCTAATCGTTATGTGAATTTCCATCCTTGGAGGTCTTCACCCAGATCTCATTTTACATACTTTTTTAATTCTCATTTCTGAGATTCTATAATTAAATTTACTCTAAGAAAAAAGTGTTGCCTAATGTGATCATGGTCATGGTGATATTCTGCTAGTACAGCTGAATTATAAAAGATAAATTATTTTCCCAGGAGGCAACTGTAATAAACTAATCTAATTATCTGATGCTTATCTAGGTCTACTTTCAAAAGTTCCAAAAAAACCTGAAATTAAACAAATCTTGATTTCGAGGTACTGAGAAATCTAATTAAGAAAAGTATTTTATGACCTCTACATAGAAGCTCTAAACATTTAGGGATACAGATATATAAATTGACTATCCCTTTTGACACACATGTTCCTACTAAACGGATTAGATATTCCCAGCATGTCGTTTTTCTACATAACTAAGGGAACTGAAAACATATTTGTAATTTACGTTTGGCAGTATTTCCCCTTTCAAGAAAACTCCTGAATTTGTCCTTCAAGTTTTCCACTTGTCTCCATAAGCCTCAGATTTCTTTTGTGGGGCGGGGTGGGGGAAGGTGCTCAATAACATCAGTACATTTATCTCCTAGGGTTTCTCAAAGATTAGAATAAAATAATACAAGCAAAGAACTTGGCACATGGAGATGTTCATAGAAATACTCAACTAAGTGGTAGCTCTCCTTACTATCAGTGTGTCACTCTCCTCCCAGGCTGTGATCAGAAAGTCTCCTGGCCTTTCTTGCTGAGGAGATAGTTGGCTGGCTACCTGATAGGACATCCTAGAGGCTAGGAATGCCTTCTTCGTTGCTATTACAAGGGTCATGACAAATGGATCAAAGCCTTATTTTCAATTGAAATATACTCTCTCCAGGAGAAGAAGCATCTTGACTAATATAATCCTTAGAGGAAATGAGTTAATTAGATTTTTGTCCTAGCGTTCTGACTAAAGGGAAGGTGGACTCTGAATCTAAAATCCACTAAAAGGAAAAGTAGGAGAAAACAGGCCCCAAAAGGAGTGAGCAGGACAGAGAATATTCATGAGGCAGGAACCTTAAGGCTGCTGTCTTCCCTCTGAGTCCCCCCAGCTCAATAAATAGCTGATAAAAAGGAAGTGGAGAGCCTAAACATGAGCCATGCGTTTTCCGTCATTGCCGGGACCGATCCTGGGAGCCAGTTCTCAGAATAGTGTTCTGCCACCACTCCCAGCTGCTGCATGGAAAGTAATCTTGAAAGCTGAGTGGGGCCAGGCGCATTGGCTCACACCTACAATCCTTTGGGAGGCAGAGGCAGAAAGATTGCTTAAGCCCAGAGGTTTGAGACCAGCCTAGGCAACATGCTGAGACCCCATTTCTACAAATTTTAAAAATTAGCTAGGGCACAGTGATACACACCTGTAAGTCCCAGCTGTTCAGGAGGCTGAGGTGGGAGGAGTGCCTGAGCCCAGAAGGTCAAGGCTGCAGTGAGCTGATTGCACCACTGCACTCCAGCTCGGATGACACAGCGAGACCCTGTCTCAAACAAGGAAAGAAAGAAAAAGAAAGTTGAGTGGGATACTTAGGTCAGGCAGCCTTTCTGCTCTTTGGGGTGAGTGAAAGATAAAGACAAAATAGATGGCACAGACAGTAAATATAATGAGAAGGGGTCTGAAGGCTGATGGTGACTCCCCCTGAGATACTAGGTGAGCTGGTGAATAACAACACCTCTAGTCAACATTTTCTTTGCTAGAAGAAAAGACTGGAAGGAGAAAAACAGAAAGTTCTTGAGGTAGAGTTCTCACTTGTATCTAGCCCTTTGCAGAACTGCCCAAGCTGACCCGGCTTCCTCCCATCCTCACCAATTTATTACCATTTATCTCATGTGTTGGAAGCAACACATGAGAAAAAGAGACTATCTGGAAAGTTAGAGCTCATATACGTGCATCTGTGGACCACTCAGCCTCTTTTCATCACCTGGACCAGCCGGACGGGACTCCGCATTTCCTTTCCCCACACAGCACACATCCAATATTGTACCGCACCCTTTGCAAATTATTTTTTCCATGAAGAATTTCTCCTAATTTTTAAACCCAGTATCATTAATATAAGATGTAAGAAATGAGGCCAGTTAGACAGATTTGTCCAAAGTACCAAACCCCCAGTGATGCTTAATCATGGTTACCTCCCTCACCCTGGCATGTAAGGTCATTCAGCAAGTATTTACTAAGCACAAAGTGAGTTTAGACCAGGACTGGAGTGTACACTTTGCTAACATCTCTCCAGAATTGCAGTTTAAGGGTAATTCAAGTTGTAGCTCTAGAAGAGGCTTCTTTGCAAGTCTATGAGTATTGATTTATTTGACTATGGTTATTCTATGGATGGAATATTAAGGCATAATCCTAATTTTAAATACTCTGACCTCTTATCAATCATGTGTTACCCTATGTGTCCTACATTTAGGAGTTAGAAAATATGAATAGTTATGATACTAAAAATGAGAAAAAAAGGAGATAATTTTTTTTTTAAGGTTGAGACAAGGTTAAGGGCTGGAGCAGCCAGTCAGATGGAGCCTTTAAGCATTCCATTAGTTTGCGTCATGACTGATTCTTACTGACACTCTCTCCCAGAGGCCAGTATCTGAAATGCTCCAAGACAAGAATAATTTCGGTTCTACTAGTGAACCGAAGCATTTCTATTCCTTCTGAGACTCTCAGGCCAGATTTCTGCATGGCCAGTTCATGCAACTTGGCACTTCAGGACAGGCATTCCCTACACAAAAATAACCAAATGTCAGAGTATCCCCCTCTATTCAAAAATCCTGTAGCGTAAACCAGGACAAAACATGCTGATAAAAGTCGAACCGTGAGTTTCACTTATGGACTGGAGAAAAGCAGAGCTATAGTTATAGGGGTTTTTTGTTTTTCTAAGTCATACAAAGCTATGCAAAAAAGATGTCTTTTTCTTTTTTATCAAAATGACAACTCTGCAAATAGAGCAATCTTGTGGACAGCAAATATGTGTCAGCTAGAGAAACAAATGTCATTAATATATCATGCTTCAAGATGTCATTGCAAATGAATAGCAAAATGCCATTGAGCAATATGAAATCTGAGATTTTGTTTCTCAACCCAAGTCAAACTTCTGTTGTAAGTTATGTGACCTTTGACATTGGAATAAAATACACTTTTTCATTTTAATATCTATTTGTTGGGGGGTAAAAACTATATTCTACCATCCAAGCCCAGCCACAGATAATAAAATGTTAGTATATTTATTTCTGATTTATTCCCTGTGCATAGGTTTAAGCTAGGGAGTCACTTCTTATACAGTTATAGGAATAGTTGGCATAAAATGTTAATATCTAGATTTAAAATTTTTTCCATGCTATCATCATACAGCTAAGTTTTGTTTTTCTGAATTTAGACTTGAATCTTAGGCTTACAGGGCAAATTAAGTGTTTTTTAGATCAACTCCTAGCACCTGAATAAATGCCTTCCATGCAATCCTGAATACAGTCTGTTTTTCTGTAGAATAATAGACAAATGGTTCAATGGTTCATATTTCAGTACAAAGTATTGCTCTTTACTAAGAGTATGTTAATGAAGCTCTTTGTCCTTCTGCAAATCTTACATTCTCAAACCATAACCCTCATATTTGCTTAATGTTAGTTGAACAACTCAAAGATATATTGTGCCTATCACAATACAAGAAAGATGCTTTTCAGAAACAAAAATGGTTCCTATCAAAACAAGAAGAAAGCTGTCTCCATTTCCATTAAAAGGATTGCATCCTCACCATAGAAGATAATGAAGATGAGTTTACATACAGTCAAGAAGAGGATAGGATAAAATCATTTATTTATATTTTCGTAAAATCAGCTTTAATCTCCAGTGTTTTAATAAGTGGAAGGCAGCCCATATAAAACAAGCTTTCATAATCACCATTTCCTCAAACTCTTCCCAGTGGGAGACGGGAAACACTTGAAACTGCTCACTGGAGAAAAAATATTATAAGGGTGACTTTACTGTTCATTTGAGAAGTGAGTATGAGGAGGGAGTGATTATAAATTTCAGACATGATTAAATATCATTTCTTCTTCATGGCTTGATCAAATATAAGACCACTTCGTAGAGTTTGTTTCTTGTATGTTCCCACCATTTTTTCATATATATACGATTTGATTTTACATATACATATGTATACATATGGTATATAAGTATGTATGTGTATATATTTATATATATGTATATATATGAATCACACATACTGTTTCTGCTTTAGATGATTTTGAATGGTAAAGATTATCTGAGTCTTTATCTGTGAGCAGTCTCCAAGTAAGAAGTTAAAAGGTCTGAGGTCATGCCAAGGACATGAGAGACTGCCATCCGTGGGGGCACCCTCAACATCGGCAGACTTCTAGCAAGTTACTAGCTGTCACTGGGGCAGCTCTAGCATGTCATTAATTCAAAATGTTCTTCCTTTATTTAAGCCTCTGGCATTTAAAATAAAAATTTTAAATGTATCAATTAATGGGAATAACTACATATTGAATTCCTAAGAAATAAGAATTTTTCGAGTGGTTTTGTCTGGATAGAATAAACACAAGAGCTGGACTATATATAGTAACTGTTATATACACTTTTTTTAAACTGGTATTTTCAGTTACTTGTGATTTTTCCAGGAAAAATAAAAATGAATTGAAGTAGAACAGCAGACTTCTAATTGGTTTTGTCTTTTGATTACATTTGACCATCAACAATGATGTAAGCCTTGGATAGAATGTTGCCTCTGAGTGCCCTACTTAAACTTCTTGTTAACTTTTGGTGTATACATTTCACTGTGCTTTTTGGAATGACTCTAAAAGCCCATACACTAATGCTTCGCAAAGCCTAAATAAAATGTTTGCAGCCTGTATTAGAAACACTTCCTTTTATGATCTGAATGTAAAATAGAGGTCGTTGGGTTTTTTGGGTTTTTTTTTTTTTTAAACAAATTACACATTTGTGACCTTTGCAATATATATATAGCCAAAACAGAAAATTGCAAAGAAATTGCTTGGAGCTAATTAACTTACATGCTGCTCTTCAGAAATTCTACTAGAGATTATTAATGCACAAATATTTTCAGAGAAGTGGCCTCATTTACAGGGCAACATTACCTATATTTATTTATCATCTTACGGCTAAGATAAAATAAGGGCAGAGGTATTTTTCCATAAAGCCATTATATTATGTTAAATGGTTTTTACAAATTCAATTCTATTTACCAAGACTTTAAAGCAAACCTTACTTTGTTTAAAAAAAGAGAAAGAAAAAGCTAAGCTCCACAAAACTTAAGTGATTCAGTACTACCTAATTCTTTAATTAGCCTGAGAGACTTAAAATCCACCAAAACTAAGCTAGGCAATTAGGCAATTAGCACGCTGGGTTCTTCCCTATCAAAAAGGCTTGAATCATGGCCATTGTCACTACTTACAATTATTTCTAGTTTTTCATGCCGTAATAATGGCTAATTATACTGGTGAATCACGGAACTCAGCCAATCCAAATTCACTACTAAATCAGCTAAAACAATTAGATCAGAGCATTTATAAATGTTTAGCTGCACAATTTTCACAGGCTCTGGGATAGGCATTTTTCTAAAGCTACATTTGGTGATTTTGGTCATTCTGCTAATAGCAGCTACAATAATGTTACCGAATCAACTCCTTGGCTGTGAGCTATTATGAAGAAAGAAAGTTAAGCGAACAAGGTATCAGGCAACTCAATCACACTAGAGAATTACAGGCTAACTTGTCTTCAACTCAGACCTTCTTTTTAAGTTCAGGAAGCTGTTAAAATATGCTGCCCAAGGCTGGTGAGAGAAAAGCTGCCCTTTACCTCATCACAGATTCTCAGGTCCCGTGAGATGTGGGGCTGGTAGAGTCCAAGACGCCTAGGCTAGGATTTGAAGCTGCACCCCATTACCCTGGCATAACTTTTTTTTTTTTTTGAAACAAGCTTTGCCAATAGGCCTAAATAGCAGAAGAAGGAATACTTGTGATGACTTCCTGCTCAGGAGAACTGAAAGAAAGCATTTTGTAGCTGGGGCTTCTATAGGAAGTTGTCCATATTCTCAGGCACAAGAATCATCTGTGAAAAACTCCAGTCTAAGAGACCCTAGGGAAGAGAGGCACTCTCTTTTCTTTCTTCCCCTTCTTTTTTTTTTTTCTTTTGACAGTCTGTTTTCTAACAGAAAAGCATAAGCCACAACTTATCTGAAATGAAAAGAAGAAAAAATAAATATTACAGGATCTTTTAATGTTTTAAAGACAATAATCTCTTTCCAGTTTTATTTCAAATAATTATATATGTTTGTATTATTTCACATCTGGAACACTGGTGTCACGTTCACAAATGTAAATGAAGTTGATATGAATGTATAAGGGAAAATATTCTTAGAAAGATTTATATTACTAATTCTGCCAAATAGAAAGATATGGAGCTGGGTGAGGTGGCCCATGCCTGTAATCTCCCAGCACTCTAGGAGGCCGAGGCAGGTGGATCACCTGAGGTCAGGAGTTCCGACCAGCCTGGTCGACATGCTGAAACCCTGTCTCTACTACAAATACAAAATTTAGCTGGGTGTGGTGGTGCGCACCTGTAATCCCAGCCACTTTGGAGGCTGAGGCAGGAGAATCACTTGAACCTGAGAGGCAGAGGTTGCAGTGAGCTGAGATCATGCCACTGCACCCCAGCCTGGGGGACAAGAGTGAAACTCCATCTCAAAAATAATAAATAAATAAAAATTTAAAAAGAAAAAGATTTGGAAAGAGAATCAGCTGATTTGTAATTGAGCATTCCCTTTGTTTTTCTTCGGTTACTTAGACGAAAAAAGTTTCAAATGCTTTACAAAATTATAAATCTGTACAAAAACTGGAAAACATGATTCTCACATTTAAAAAATAATAATATAGCATTTCAGATCATTCAGACCTGTTTCAAACTCAGGGTTCAGGGCTTTGCTGTTTGGTCCTTTTCCCAAGGAATAAAGTGAAAATTCTTCTGTGAATCATACACATTTTCTCTCTCTGAATTGCTGACTTTAGTCTTTAGGGGACTAGCGTAAACATGAAGAGGTCTTCAAACACGCAACATGAAATCATCGCAATAAAAAAGCGGGGGTTATCTATGTTATTCCTTCTTTCATTAAGATTATAGCTTAATCCAAGTTAAGAACTTTCTTTTTGAAGGCGTTTTTAAAAACGAATTTTTCTCTGGCGTAGTTTACGTACCTCAGTGTAGTTAGTTATTCATGAATGCGCGTTCCCTTGTTCCATTTCTCCAAGTGGGGGAAAGTTTATCAATACATTAATAGAAGAGAAAGCACATGTAGATTCTACTTGAGAAAATGTTAAGTATATTTTCCAAGCCAAAAATCTCATTTCTGACACGAAATATCTGTATTCAAATGAGTCATTAGAATTTCTCAAAGCTATAGATGAAGAAGTCAGTAGGGGCATATAAGAGATGCAATGTTTGAATTATTTTATAATATTTTAAATAAGGCCAGTTTCTTTTCACCCTTAACATTTGATCGATGAATATAGCACATGTGAAGTTCAGCGAAAACCATGGAAAAGTTTTGGCTAACTCCTCCTCTAATCTTTCCATCAATCTTGTCATGGATAAAGATGCCTTTATTAACAGTAGTGATGCTGGTTTTGCTTGTTAATGGCTTTCTTGTGCGCTGTGTGGCTCTGTGTATTTTGTCTGCCATTGTACAGGAATTCAAACCCATTGGTACCGCGCACAACAGAAGGGCCCAGCCTTTTGTTGCAGCTGCAAACATTGATGACAAAAGACAGGTAGTGAGTGCTTCCTATAACTCACCAATTGGGCTCTATTCAACTAGCAATATACAAGACGCACTTCACGGACAGCTGCGGGGTCTCATTCCTAGCTCACCTCAAAAGTAAGTACTGGACTCTGTTCTGACTACAGTGTGCCTAACAGTAACAGTATGGTTTCTTTTCTTTTCGAACGTCCGGCTCTTGCTGTTTTATTTTTACTTTCCTAAAGGCACTGTCGGATTTCTCTCTTAAAGACAAGCATCTAGAACATATTTCTAATTGTTGTGGGGCCCAATCCGCCAGTGCCTGACCATTTAGTGAATAGATGGTTGAAAAGGAGAGGTCGTCCTGATTCCGTCATCCCCTTTCTTAAATAATCCTCTCTGTACAATAATCATGCATTGGTTTCTATCTGAAAAAGTATTCATCTTCCACTGAGGGGCCTTTTTAACACTTTGTTTTTACAGGATGTGAACTACTTTGAACACAAGCACAATATTCGGCCCAAACCTTTCATAATCCCGGGCCGAAGCAGGTCATAAGCTCTGAGATTGTGAAGTCTGCAGTGCATGCTTCTTAAATCAGTGCTTACTAATCACCGGGAAAAGTAACTTGCAGATGTTTGGAGTGGCGTTTCTCATGGCGAAGCTTATTTCAAAAGCAAAAAGAAACAAACTCACTTAGCAGAGAATAGAAGCCAAATAACTTTCATTTTCAAAAGTAAATATTGACAAGATTACAGAGCTGTGAAATTTTATGCAATCACCACGTGTATTTATAGCGAACACCCCTGAGGCTCTGGGGATCCCATCCAGGACACCACGACCTTTGAGTCGGGCAGTCGGTATGTCTGTCCCAGGTCAGGAAAACCCCGCCAGGAGGAGCAGGCATGGAAGCCAGCCCCAGTTAAGGGTAAGGAACCAGGTAAACAAGCTGCAGTGATAAGGAGCGAGCGCTTCCTTCTCATCTCTCAGCAGAGAAACTGATCGTCTTCACATCATCCTTTTCAAATATCTTCTCTAGAAATTGAGCGCCAACGTAAAGGGAAAGAAAAGAGTGCCGTATGTGGTCACATCAGGAAACAGTGACTTCAGGAGACCTCAGCTCCATCCCTCTGACCTCAGCTGAGCCAGTCAGCCCGCAGGGAGGAAGCTGGTGGTTAGACTGGGTGGATTGACAGGAAGATTGACTATGATTTACCACAGGGGTTGCAGACTGTTGGCCCCTAAGTGGATTTAGTTGGCAGGAATGTTTTATTTAACCCTCTTGTTTAAAAAAAAAGGGAAGAAGAATTTAAGTGCCTTTAGACAGAACATTTAAACTCACCATCTGTCAAAATGCACATCGCTCCTAAGCGTGTGATACCTGGCCTGTTTTCATACATGCGTGACCTCCTGGCCCCTGTAGACACGGAGCTTATGACTCCTGTCCTAAGCTGCGGATGGTGGGTCATCCCTTATATATGATTTCCATGTGCAGACCCTGCGGGAACCTCCAGGCAGACCCAGATGATCGTCTCAAACTGTGCCAGACAGTTCTTGTGATATCACATGCAGAAAGGAGCCCTGGACTGGAGGAGCAGGAGGAAGGCCTTACGAAGGCGACCGTGAGCAAACACGTCTTCCCCTGCTAGACCGGGAGCTCAGGGTCCACAGGGGCCTGGTCTGACTGGCTCAACGTTATATCCCCAGCGCCTAGAAATGAGACAAAATAAGTGCTCAGCGAGTGACCCTCTATAAATAGACAAAATAAACGCTCATTGGATAAAGGAATCAAAACCTGAGGGCGCACAGCATTTCCCCAGCGAGTGGCAAGGCGAGTCCAGAGCCGGCCTGCTCCCATGCTGGCAGCTCTCCAGTCCTTTCCTGCTTCTCTCCCTGTGTTCCCTCGCCCCCATTCTCTTTTCCTCTGCATCTTTTCCCTGTTCCTCCACTCTCAGCAGCTCCCCGACCCTAACCCAACCCCAGCAAGCAAACACTGGGTGTGAAGTTCAAATGATATTGGTATGAGAAAGTGAAAGTGATACGGTGTACGATGTTTCACTGTTGAATACAAACAACCTCCCGAAGAAGCCTAGTAAAACTGATAACCTGCCTTCTTTTCGGTCAGTCCACCAATACAAGGCTTGAATAAAGTGATAACGTTAGAGTAACACGTATCCTGCCTTTACTGAAAACCTGTGACAGTTAACTTTATAAAAAGTCAGGAAAGTCAGAGAATCCTAGTATATAATCACCTTTAAAAATTTTTTTTCATTTTACCTTCAGCATGATGATAATGACAAGCCACTCATAATGTTCTCATTTGTAAATAACACCTTTTAATATAGCTGAATTTGGGCCGGGCACGGTGGCTCACGCCTGTAATCCCAGCACTTTGGGAGGCTGAGGCGGGTGGATCACGAGATCAACAGATCGAGACCATCCTGGTCAACATGGTGAAACCCTGTCTCTACTAAAAATACAAAAAATGAGCTGGGCATGGCGGCGCGTGCCTATAATCCCAGCTACTCAGGAGGCTGAGGCAGGAGAATTGCCTGAACCCAGGAGGCGGAGGTTGCAGTGAGCCGAGATCGCGCCATTGCACTCCAGCCTGGGTAACGAGAGTGAAACTCCATCTCAAAAAAAAAAGAAAAAAAGAAAAAATATACAGCTAAATTTGGAAGAGAGGAACAGAGAAACAGAAATGAGAGCATTTGCTTAACAACCCGATGCCAGGACACAGACCTTAAAGAATTCCAAGAATGGCCCCAGCTTCCTTTTCATCCCACGCCTCCTCACTATTTGCCATAACTTCTGAATTTTTTGTTCCCACCAAACTATTCCTCATCAAGGTGGAATTGTGAGTGGCTCCATACCAACCTACAACTACATTTGTTTGTAACTGTTGAAACATATGTAGTTCTTCTTTGGGTGCATATTACTTGTACATGTTTATGGGCTACACGTGCTGTTTTGATACATGCATACAATGTGTAATGATCAAATCAGGGTAATTGGGGTATCCATCACCTCAAGCAAGCATTTTCTTTGTGCTCTGGAACATTCCAAATCCACTCCTCCTGTTATTTTGAGATATACAAATAATTGTTGTTAACACTATAGTCACCCTGTAACTACACTATTAATGAACTTTTTTAATCAAAAGTAAGTTGGACATGCTGCTGCAGGGCATAGTGGCTCACACTTGTAGTACCAGTCCCAGAACTTTGGGAGGCCGAGGTGAGCAGATCACCTGAGGTCAGGAGTTCCAGACCAGCCTGGCCAACATGGTGAAACTCCATCTCTACTAAAAATAGAAAAATTAGCCAGGCATGGTGGCGAACGCCTGTAATTGCTATTCAGGAGGCTGAGGCATGATAGTAACTTGAACCCAGGAGGTGGAGGTTGCAGTGAGTAGAGATTGGGTCACTGCACTCCAGCCTCGGGGACAGAGTGAGACTCTGTCTCAAAAAAAAAAAAGTAAGTTGGACATGCTAAATAGTTAACAGGTTAATTTCCCTGGGGTTTTACTATTAGCTATGGTTCTTTTAATTACTTCATCAAAGCTGAAACCTTTCAAAAGACTGGTGTTTTCATATGCAAATATGTGAATTTTTTAAGGCTAATGCTACAATTAAATACATATGTAAGTTATGTCAGATCCAAATGATAAATACAATCCTATGAGTGGTTTTTGAATAAGTTGCTTCCAGAAGCATGTCCCAAAATGTCTACACACCCCAGAGAAATTAGCAATCTGTCAAGTGATGTATCTGGGCATGAAGTAATTGACTGCATTATCAACCTTACAAGTGGCCTTGCCACACAAGTCACTAAGTCAGCCTCAGAAACCTCATTAGCCCTACCTTTCCAGGTCACAGGAACAGGTTGTGGTGACCCACAATGATAACCCCAGTGATATCCACTGACTGGAATCCATGAAAACTCGTTTATTTAAAGGATCAGTTTAAAAGATCTTTTTAAATTGGCCCAGAAATTTATAAAAGTTCATCCTTGTTTGCTTAGGGTTGATTTCTCATTTATTCAATAGACATGGGCCCCTAAATACATTGAGAAATGAACTAGGAAATAGAAGACACAATACATGCTTAACTAAAATTACATAGTACACAAATATGTATATGCTGTTGACCTTTAGAACATGAGTTTGAACTGTGCAAGTTTGCTTATATGTGGATTCTTTTCCAATAAATATGTTGGAAAATTTTTTGGAGATTTGTGACAATTTGAAAAAAGGTCACAAACTCTAGCCTTGAAATATCAAAAAAAAAATAAGAAAATTCGCCATGCATGCATAAAATATAAATAGTAATCTATTTATGTGTTAATAGACTTTTTCTGGCCTTTGGCTCCATTTGTCATGTAGATTGCATAACCATTGCAGAGTGCTGAAGATGGGGTAGCCAGGAGGTTGCAGATTGGTGAAGGATTCATCAGCATGTTTGGCAGCTTAGGATTGGAGCCAGGAGCCTTTCATGAGGTTTTTGAGAATGGAGTGCAATTTTAGGGCCGGTGGCAGCATCTCAGCCAAAGATGAGGTGATAGTCCCAGACGATGTCAGTCCCAAGGACCAGTAGCTGCCATCAATTTGGACTCTGAAAACCTTATTAACGGGCTTCAACATTGGATGTAGAAACGTGCTTGCCTTACGTTATCAGAGGACATGCTCAGCAGATCCAAGATATATATTTGGCAAATTTTTCTAGAAAAGGCACATTGGGTATCATTACATTCTTGAGTTTTTTGGGTTTTGAGACAGTTTGGCTGCGATGCCCAGGCTGGAGTGTGGTGGCACACTCATTGCAGCCTCAATCACCCAGGCCTAAGCAAGCCTCCCGCCTCACAGCTGGGACTCCAGCTCACAGCACCACACCTGGCTAATTAAAAAAACCCATTTTTTTTGTTGAGATGGATTCACTATGTTGCCCAGGCCAGTTCCAAGCTCCTGGGCTGAGACGGTCCTCCTGCCTCAGCCTGCTTTGTCCCTTGCCGTCCTGCCCAACAGGAGGGTCTTTGCCTTTTTTTTAATGAATGGACTTTGATAAATAGGTTATGTTGAGCGGGCTGAGTCCTTTAAGCTGGAAATTGTAAATTCCTCCTGAAATGTTTTCATGCAGTTACCATGAACTAATACTACAATAAAGGATGGTCTTTGGTAAAAAAAAAAAAAAAAAAAAAAAAAAAAAGACTTTTTCTGTAAAACTTCCGTTGGCAGTAGGCTATTCGTAGTTAAGTTTTGGAGGAGTCAGAAGTTATACATGACTTTCATAGCAGCAAAATATTACTAATAACCACTGTAACGCATAGCATAACTGTAAGTTCTAAATTGGCCATTGTTTATCTGCCCAGTATGGGCACTACGTCTGGCACACAGTAGGGTTAGAGTAGTTATAAATGCGTGTTGAATAGGTTCATTATTTGGAGGCCGAAGTCTCCCAAGATTTAACTCTGGGTTTCAAATCCCTAAACTATGATTTCATAAGCTTCATTACACTCAGGTTAAAACCATATGGTCCTGACTAAACTGCACTACAACTGAAAATTTACTCATGTTCGTTTAGCAGCCAAAGTCCATTTTAAGAATCAGTATAGTGTGGACCCTACAAAAATGGTAAATAGGCCACTTGACATTTTGGTATGTGACCTCAACAATGCCACAGATTGGGTTTTTCAACAGGTTCTCAAAAGGCGGGAGGTGAAGGAGCAAGCCCGTATTTACCTGTCCAGTTAGGTTATGTAGTAGTTAAACTGGATAACACAAGACAAAAAATCTTTCAACCCATTTGGTGACCTGTGTTCTCCAGACTAATCAGGCTGCAACATTGCTGGAGGGGAAAAAGTTACTGCCCAATACCCTTTTGCTTTCTTATCTGTATATAGGCTGAAGTTAGCATTAATACCTCTAGAGAGTAAATCCAGATATGGGCCATATTTGAGACTAGAGACTTAGACGCAAACACACCACATACATCCATTCTCTGTTGAGTTTACAGCAACACTAACTGGAAAGTATTATAAATGTTTACATTAATACTAATATTTCTTTTTGCTTTGTCTTAAATGACTATGCTTTTTTTTTTTTTTTGCAAAAATCTTTCAGTATCTGTCATGCGCGTGGAAAAATGACTTTTTAGTAACTGGCATGTCCATTGCTAACTGACCTCCTGTCCAGTTTCCCATAGAATGTGAAATCTCCCTAGTCTTCTATTTGCATGACTGGCCTTTGATGTTTTCATAAGTCCCTGAAATTTATCTTTAAAAGAAAAAGGGAAATATGCATGGAAATATATGTGTGCTTCTGAAATTATACACAAAATAGCTATATAAAAAATATAAGCATCGAAAGAGTGAAAAACTACCTTATTTCTCCACTAATCGTTATTTTCAAGGTGACAAGCATTTATTGGCTTTTTCTAGGGTTTGTATTAAACCACTGAACAATTGTCTTAAAGTATACTCCTCACAGAATTATAGAGTAAAAATAGAAAATATTAAAATAGTAACAAAATATTTTCAACATAGCCTTAAAACATAATCTTTACCATAGAACCTACAATTTACCAATTACTATTCAATTATAGTGCAACTGTATTACTGAAATATATTTCTGATTTTGAAATGTTGAGCCCAAATATGTGATTACATCTTCATGCTGCATATTCAGTGTTCATTAAAATTTTAATTTTAAATGTTGTCCTTCAGAAATGTAAAAAGATGTCCAGCTAGTGTAATTTTCCTTCATCCTTTGTCTGTGATATTGACCAGTATTAAAGTATTGGGCCTGTTTTTAAAAAGTAAGGATAGCTGCATCTTTTCTACTTACTTCATAAACAACTTGTTCTACATGTAACCCTCAACCCTACACATTGCCCGGTAGAACAGAGCCAAAAAATGCAGCCTCACCTGTACCTTTTAATTTCATTAAACTTTTTTCAATCACAAGCTTTTCCGCATCTTCCCTCTGGAAATAAATTCTAGTGACAAAAGCATTTGGTTTTGGTTTGATGTAATTCATCTCTCACTTTTGTCTTCAATTCCTTTTAACCTCTCTGTACCTGTTCTCTGTGTTCTTCTGTCTGGACTGTCTGGTTCCCTGTGCCCTCTCTGTGTCACGTGGTCATTAACACAGTGGATGCAGCACTCCCTCCGGGATTGACTGTGGCAGTGGACGCAGCACCCCTTCTTCTGTCAGTACTGTTAGTACCATTTGCCCAGGTGACTTGAAAGTTGCGGCTAAGCTGGCCCCTAACATTCCTTTGGAAATGGAACTTCCCGGTGTGAAGATTGTACATGCTCAGTTTAATACACCTATGCAGTTGTACTCAGATGACAATATTATGGAAACACTTCAGGGTCAGGTTTCAACAGCCCTAGGGGAAGCACCTTCGATGAGGTAATATGAGTCTTTTTGAACCATGGGCATATTAACTAAACATGCTGGGAATGTCAACTTTACTGGTGTCTTTTAGCATTGTCTTAGTTGAAAGAAAGCTATGTGAAAAGCTTTTTTGAAATACTAAGGATTTATTGCAAATATCTAAGCTTGATGATAAAGGTGATTTGAGGAATTAGCTAAGTAGAGTTTTATGTGTCAGCAATAAAATGAAATTCTGTAAGGACCAAATGTATATGTCTCTTGAAAGCTACAATGTACTTTACAAATGTCTGGCATAATATTTCTCGAAGTTATTTATAATCTAGCATGAATAGTATACCCTATGTCTGTCCTTTAGGGGTCAAAAATTAGGAAAGAGGTGGGAGGTTTAAAGGAATTTTATGAGATGATTCCTCTCCTCTCTTCTGATAGCAGCTTGTGGAGAGGTCGTTATTTACCCATTTAAAATGTTTATTGTGCATAAAGGTTTTTTAGGTGAATTCCCTCAGGCTATTAGTGTAAATATTTAATTTTTGCTGGACTCTTTTTGACCCATTTTTTCTTTGTTATAACTCTTTGTTCAAAGCACTTTTGCCATAAAGATTTTGATTAAACAGATTTATTATAGGATAAAATCTTATTGCTTTTCACTATTACAGAATCACTATAAATTAAATTATTATAATGCTTAAGAGTGCTAAATAATGATATCCCAAAGCTATCTCTTGGGATAAACGCATTGAACTAATAAGATGTCTCAAAGGCATTTTGCAAATATGACATAGGTAATAAAAACATTGCAGATAGTAAATATTTTTCTAGCTAATGCAATAAAATGACATAAAATAATAAAGTATTTAGTGCTTAACTTATAGTATTATGATGAAATTTCTTTATTGTCCATTATGAATATTTTTGTAGAAAGCATGTTAAAATAAAGCTGCTGTCATTATTGTAAATGAATTTTAATGTGGCTATTTTTAAAAGACAGTGAAGTCAATATAGCAGATATAAAAATGTAAGTTTCTGCATTATAGGCTTTCAAACCCTGAGAGGTTAATTTTTTTCTCTTTACAAGTAAAATGGTACACTTGCTATTTCCAGGGGTTAACAAAACAAATTAGCCTTAAAACTAAAAACAAGATTAAACCATATACTTTTCGTCTAATATCAAAAGTGAATCTGAATTTTACTGACAATCTGATGACTGAGAATAATCTAAGTGGGTGCTCACTGCTGCACTTTCTGTCATGTGTATATTACCTTTTCTCTGGGAAACATTAATTTTGTTCACATCTGTCATTATATATCCATCAGACTCAAGTCTTGTTTTTCTTAATTACTATTTTCTGACGATTATCTTTTAGTTTCCTCCCAAAGTATTTTGCCAAGTGAGTGTGGATGTGACTCCCCGCTTTGTGGTTCAATGTCATTTCCAAGGCAGCCATGTGAATTCACATGCTGCCTTTAACTGTACTAGAGATTGACTTGAAAAGACGAGACATCTGTTCAGGAGTGGCTGTGCATAGAGTAATGGCTGTGTACTGATGTCTGTGGCCTCTTGCATGTCTGGTGCCTCCCAGCATCTGACGATGCTCCCTGCTGTACCTGTGTTTCAGCGAGCCCACAGCCTCAGTGCCCCCCGAGTCGGATGTGTACCGGATGCTCCATGACAATCGGAATGAGCCAACACAGCCTCGTCAGTCAGGCTCCTTCAGAGTGCTCCAGGGAATGGTGGATGATGGCCCTGGTGAGCAGCCGCTGACACCTGCTGAAACGTATAGATAGAGGCCACTGGAAGGGGCGGGACAGGGCGGACAGCAGACATACTGGGAACGGAAGTCAAAAACTTGGTTTTAATTGGGAACCAAATGAATTTTTGCTCAGAAGGATAGGCTAGGCCTGGTGCCTCGTTTAAAAAAGGAGATTCCAGAACACGTCCAACTGAAACTAGTCATAAAAAGGTACCAAAGACAAGTTGCATTAGTGGTAGTCAAGGGCTAGCTCAGCTTACAGATCATGAGAGGTAGCTGTAAATGGATGTTGTCAGACTTCTCGGCCTCCCCACCCACTCTGGACTATCACCATCATCAAAAACGAAACAACACTCAAAACCCTTACTACATTCCGTGTTCTGTGCAAAGTATTTTGCATACATTATCATTGAGTCCCCACGGGAACTCAGGGAGGTGGGCCTATTATTTGCCCTGCTTAGCAAGTGAGAGGCCGAGGGATGGGCAGATGTCCTTGTGCAAGGCCACACAGCCAGTGGGTCTCCAGCCCACTCCCGTCACCTCTAGGGCCCCTGCTCTTACCTATGCTTCTCCGTACCCAAAAGATATGTACTGTCCTTTAAAAGCCACACGAAAATGCAAAGGGTCCCATTAGGATGGCTACTGTGGAAAAAAATGGAGAATCACAAGTATTGGTGAGGATGTGGATAAATGGAACCCTGTGCATTACTGATGGGAAGGTAAAATGAACCAGACATCCTGGGAGACAGCGTGGCACTCCTCGAAAAGTTAAACATGGAATTACCATGTGATCCAGCAATCCCTGCTCTCCTAGGAATATACCCCAAAAGACTTGAAAGCAGGGACTCAAACAGATTCTAGTATGCCAGCATTCATCTTATTCTCTATAGCCCAAAGAGGGAAAACACCCATGGATAAATAAAATATAGTATACACATACAATGAAACATTATTCAGTCTTGAATTACAATGAAACATTATTCAGTCTTGAATTATTCTGACACATGCTGCACCATGGGTGAACTTTGAAAATATTATGTGAAGTGAAAGAAAGCCGGACACGAAGGGGCAAATATTGTATGATTGTATCTATTTGAAAAATCCAGAGTAGGCAAATCCACAGAGACAGAAAGTAGAATAGAGGTTGCCAGGGGCTATGAGCAGGAGAACAGGGAGTTGTTGTTGGATGGGTGCAGAGTTTCTGTAGTGAAGAAATAGTTCTGGAGATGGATATTGACAGGGATTGCACAACATTATGAATGTACTAAGGTCATTGAATTGCACCCCAACACGTGATTAAAATGGTAAATTTTACATTATGTATATTTTGCCACAATAAAAAAAAAAAATGCCCTCTGCTCCTTTGAGCGTTTTGTAACCGTTTCCTCCAAACACAACAACAAAATTAATGTTTTCACTAATTCCATTCTGTAATGCCCTATTTCGGAACGGCACCCCCTATGATTGCATCAGTCCTGCTCCTTGTGGATTGACAGTGCAGATGCGACTTAAGAATTCCTTAGGTTAGGCAGAGGTTGCGTTGAGCCAAGATTGCGCCATTGCACTCCAGCCTGGGCAACAAGAGCAAAACTCCATCTCAAAAAAAAAAGAATTCCTTAGGTTAAAGTGCACACTTTAAAATAGAAGCTAAGCACAGGCTGCAGCCAGCTGTTCCCTAGCCATAAATGGAAATGCATTGTTTTTCAGATGACCGTCCGGCTGGAACGAGGAGTGTGAGAGCTCCCGTGACAAAAGTCCATGGCACTTCCAGCGGGGCACAGAGGATGCCGCTCTGTGACAAGTGTGGGAGTGGCATAGTGTAAGTTTCATTTTTAGCCCTGGAATTTACCATACAGCTTGGCGGTAGTTCATTTCTTCTACTTTAGGATTTTATATACTAAAGGCAATTATGAAAACCAAACTTCTCTTCATCAGCTTGAAATGTAAGGTCCTCAACATTTAGCACATTGTGACCGTCACTCCTTAGATATAACTCCAAATTGTCACATCATGTGAATCAGCAATTTTGACTTATAATTTCAGATAGACTCTCATAAAAAAAATTGCCCCAAAGGTATGTTGAAAAGTCACTTCTAAGAATCATGACTTCACTATAAACTCCCCACCCCTATTAGTGTATGGTCTTTAAACTCTCCTACATGTACGTTAACTATGTATACATTTAGGATACATAGTATCCTCTTCTGTATAAACTCAGGGAAACAAATACAGGCAGCATGAGGATGTTAATTGAAATACATTATCTTTACCCAGTTTACGTTACACAAAATGAAATAACATTTTGAAAAACTACCATCAGCTTCCATTGCAAGGGACCTTATGTTTGTTTGTTTATTTATTTATTTATTTTGAGTCAGAGTCTTGCTCTGTCACCCAGACTGGAGTGCAGTGGCAAAACTCATGGCTCACTGCAACCTCTGCCTCCCGGGTTCAAGTGATTCTCCTGCCTCAGCCTCCCTAGTAGCTGGGACTACAGGCACCCGCCACCACACCTTGCTAATTTTTGTATTTTTGGTAGAGAGGGGGTTTCACCATGTTGGCCAGGCTGGTCTGGAACTCCTGACCTCAGCTGATCCACCCACCTCAGCGACTTTACAAAAGTGCCTGATGTTACCAGAAGCAATCATTGTGCCTAAATTGGAGTCAACTGTTAACGGTAGAAGCCAGTCCACTCACTCCAAAGGAATTCCGTCGCTGCCCTTTGATGTTTTCTCTTGCTCCATTGGACAGAGGCTGGACCACCCAGACAGAAAGTAACCAGAGAGTCTGTTCATTGGGTAGACAGCCACCCTCGTCAAAAGCAGAATCTTTTGCAGAGGTGTTCGTCTTGCCCCTGTCATGTCTCCCTCTTCAAAGAAACGATGGAGAAGGATCATGAAGTAGGATCCTACAAATATCCATAAAGTACTCATTTGAAAATCTGAAAAATATTCACACATCAGCATCAAAGAGAAACATGGAATGGTTTATTGTGGCTATTCTAGATCTCCATGACAATTACTTACAGTTTCACAGCTGTGCATGCTTTCACAGCAGGAGGCCGTTGTTTCCTGACTGAAATAGAGAACACCTGCCTTCTCTGTTGGGCACTCTCCTTTGTCTCATATTTTTACTCTGTGGTTTTTTAACTTGAGCTCATTTTCTTCCCCAACAGCGGTGCGGTGGTGAAGGCACGGGACAAGTACCGGCACCCTGAGTGCTTCGTGTGTGCTGACTGCAACCTCAACCTCAAGCAAAAGGGCTATTTCTTCATAGAAGGGGAGCTGTACTGCGAAACCCACGCAAGAGCCCGCACCAAGCCCCCAGAAGGCTATGACACGGTCACTCTATATCCCAAAGCTTAAGTCTCTGCAGGCGGGTCATGCACGCACGCACCCACGCACACTTACACAGGAAGACATTCATTGCTTTGGGCAGAAGGATTGTGCACATTGTCAACACCAAATCTAAAGTCAAGGCTTTAGACCTTTCTGCTATTGTTTATTGAGGAAAAGGAATGGGAGGCAAACACCTGCTATGTGACAAAAACATACAGCTAGCTATGTTTTGCAACTCTTTGGGGCTAGCAATAATGATATTAAAGCAATAATTTTTCTGTATGTCCTGCTCCACAATTTACATGTATATTATGGCCATCAAACATGTAAACATCAAGACATTTGAAGGAGTCTAATTGTCTTTCCTTGACAAGTTGATTTTGCAATTGTGGTAAATACCAAATAACAATCTTGTATTCTAACATAATCTGCAGTTGTCTGTATCTGTTTTAACTATTACAGTGCATGTCAGGGAGAAATTCTCTGAATTCCTTTAGTTTTGTATTCAAACAATTATGCCACTAGATGCAACAAACATAATAAATACATAAAAGATTTTAAAAATACCTAATGAAGTAGCATTATTGAATTCAGATAAAATCAACCTTTCAATGAGAGAATGCAATCATATTTTAACATGTACACTGTGGCTTCTTCAGATTTTATAACTCATTACTCTCTTTTTTTTTTTTTTTTTGAGATGGAGTCTTGCTCTGTCACCCAGCTGGAGTGCAATGGCACCATCTCAGCTCACTGCACCTCCACCTCCCACATTCAAGCTATTCCCCTGCCACAGCCTCCTGAGTAGCTGGGATCACAGGTGTGTGCCACCATGCCCAGCTAAATTTTGTATTTTAGTAGAGATGGGGTTTCACCATGATGGCCAGGATGGTCTCTATCTCCTGACCTTGTGATCCACCTGCCTCGGCCTCCCAAAGTACTGGGATTATAGGTATGAGCCACCAAGCCCGGCCCTCATTACTCTTTCTTATGAGCACAAAATTTCTGCTGATAGGAGAAGCATTGAAATTTGCTAGTTAAAGGTAATTCAGTTACTTTCAAATTAAAAGTTTCGCTTGCTTCGACAGAGTCCTTTCAATTTAAATACCTCTTTCAGATCAATATTCAGTCAAATTGAAGGTGCAAAGTCCATCACGGCTGTTTCTCAGGCTCAATGGTTCACCACCTCTTCCTTTTTCCAAAATGGCATCTCTAGGAGGAAACAATTTAGAGAACATCCTAAGGAAGGCAGGGGGTGCTGACCTCCTGAGGTCCTGCTTGTATCCACTGTTGAAATCCTTGGTTTCAGGTGTGATCTGTGGTCTATTTTCTTGACATAGTTGGGGCCAGGCAATAATCCCACCTCCACTACCACCTCCAGACTCTCAGCTCAGCTTTCCTGGAGTCATGGATCCTTTGTCTGAGATATGTACTCCGTCTGACCCTGACACAGGCAGTCAACGATGCAGGCTCTGCACAGTGTTACTTTGCCTCTCACCCAAGGTGGCCCCACGGCAATGCCCCGACTTGGGTCTCTCACCTGTTTTCCATGTTCCTCACTGGGGACACACAGGAACTTCTGAAACTGTCCCCTCAAGTTCAAACTGTGGGGAACAGCAGATGGGGACCCCCCCAGGCCCTCTGTCTCGCCCCCTTGTGTCGCATGGTGCTCTCTACCCCACTGCAGCTGCTGCGTCTGTCCTGGAACAAGCGTTCTCCTCCCATAAGGTAGCAAATGGGACACACGTGTTATTGCTCTGGATTTCTCCCAAACTTAACTGACTCTTTCTGACCCTGACCTGTTCAGGATTTTGACCAAGTGAGAGGAGCCAAAACACCTGCCTGGCCCCTATAGGCATTTGACATTACAACTTCTGCACCAACACATGCATTCATTAACAGAGCTATTAAAAAAATAAAACAGACTTTTGAGATCAAAGAAATGAATGTATCCAAAATACATGTTTGTTCAACAGTCATTTTCAAACATTTTGTTCTGGGAAGGATATAAACTTAAAAGTTTAGAAAGCAAATGAATGGTAACTAACTTCAAAAACCCAAGTTGTTTGGTTCTAAAATTGTTCTAATATGTATGAATATACTATGAACCACTGAATTACACTTTAAATGGGTGAAGTATATCTCATTAAAGCTCTTATTTTTAAAAAGAACACTAATATAAAGGTGTATTTGTCACTAATCTGTTAAGTATATACATAAGAACAGAAATGTTTAGGGTCAAAAGAAACAGCATGGTTAGAAATACTCCTCCTTATTTAGATGTTTTAGAAATCCCTTTTCTGAAAATGCTTGATCGTTGCTGATACAATAGCAGTAGCAAACACACAGCTCTTACTATGTACCAAGCACTGTTCTAAACGCTTTACATGAATTCATTCACTCTTCACAGCAGCCCTGTCAGGTAGCCACTCTTTGTCTTCCTATTTTACAGATGAGGAAACTGAGACACAAAGAAGTTATTCAGGGTTTCTTCTGTAGCAAATGGCGGAGCCAGAATTTGAACCCAGATAGTCTGATTTTAGAATCCAGGCTCTTTGCTTTTTACTTAGGATAACCATAAGGCTTTCAGGGAACCACAGAGCTCTCAATAAACTTTGCCAAAATTACCTCCTGGATTTACTTCAGGTATTAGAGCTTAATGGTTACAAAAATGAGCTCTGGACTCAGGCAGAAGTGACGTGAATCCCAGCTCTCTACCTTTTAGCTGTAAGAAACGGAAATCACGAAATCTCTCCAGACCTTTTTCATCAACCCATAAGATTAGGTGAATCCTACTTCACGAGGTTGTTGTAAGAATTAAGATAATTCATATAAAATATCAAACACATCACCTATTAAGTAAAGTGTAAGTAAGCCCTTAAGAAAACATATATAATTTTCACTATTCAATCCCAGATTCAAGATGGTGTTCCTCTTTCTTCTAATTATTCTTTGGTTCCAAAATCAAATGCCAATTAAATCACAACTATATCAAGCTGCAACATTCACAGAACTGGATTCCAATTCCTGTGGATCCGAAGACAGCTGATATTTCATGCTGAAACTGATCAGGCTCACAGAGCTCACTGGAGCTTTTCTTCATCTGCGGAAGGCAGTTTTAGAAGCCCGATCTCACATGAAACCCAACTCCACTGAGGCCTCACTGACAATACTCTGTTATATCCAACAGTAATTTCAGGGTAATTTTTAATTTTTTAAAGATTTAGAAGACAATAGAATTAAAGTCGATTCTGAGTAAGATTTCCAGTTACTAAACAAAGGCAAAGGATGTCAATGACAGCAACTGTAGCTTATAATCATAGAGGTATGAAGAGGACTAAGGTCCCTGTCTATTCACTATATATAATTGAGTATATATATTTTTAATTGGATGCTTACATAACTGCTGGGATAATATGATATTGGTTATGTTGACACATTATTTCTAATCCTTACAACAACTTTGCCAAATAAATATTTTACAGATGACGGAAGGTTTCAGAGATTTGGATTTTTGTACAGGCCAAAACAATAAGAAGGGGAAAAAACACTTAAACTCATTAATATTTACTAGTAATAAGTAACATCGTTTGGAAATCTTTAAACCTATGAATTTTAAACATTATTGTAATTCAGCATCTCTATTGTATGGTTTTATTTTTATCACTGTTAAGTTATAGTCCCTGTTTGTCCTCTTTAGAATAAAAATCATTTCTTTCATGAGTGCTTAGCAAAAGCAGAGTGGGATAATAATAATATTAAGTAACGTTGTCACTGAGAAGATTGTCATGGAGAGAGCTCTGGATCAGGACTTGGAATGCAGGCACAGCTTGGCCATTTGCAGAAGGAGGAGGGTGGACAGAATGATCTCCGAGACCTCTAACACTCAAATCTCAATGATCTGTTCTTGACATTGTCTTCACCTGTGTCCACTAGGCTGGCCATTGCATTTAGGGAGGGCAAGCTGTCAATGTGGCCAGGTTCTTGGTTCAATTTAGAAGTTTCTTTCTGTTCTATGGTCATAAATGCAACCTCTGACTCAGGTTTGACTCACAACAGAAGTCAAGCAAGGAGCATGAACCCTTTATTTATTTATTTATTTTTGAGACAGAGTCTCGCTCTGTCACCCAGGCTGGAGTACGATGGCATGATTTGGCTCACTGTAACACATGCCTTCCAGGTTCAGCCTCCCGAGTAGCTGGGACTATAGGCGTGTGCCACCATGCCCAGCGAATTTTTCGTATTTTTAGTAGAAACAGGGTTTCACCATGCTGGCCAGACTGGTCTCAAACTCCTAACCTCGTGATCCCCCTCCCTTGGCCTCCCAAAGTGCTGGGATTATAGACGTGAGCCACCGAACCTGGCCAGGAGCATGCATTTATCATTGCAAATTAATTAGCTCCATTGGAAGTACACATTAATGGTATCTTTATATAGCAAGGGAAGCATGCTATTATTATTAACGTAAAACAAAGTGGCCTGAGGCAGTGCCGGTCCTTAAGTGTCTAAAAACTAGAAAGCAGTTTGGCATCAAAAATAAGGGGGCTCTCCTAACTTTTAAAGTCAGATAAAAAAGGAAAAAGAAAAAAAGGGGGCTTAGGTACTACAAGTCGAATTAAAGACTTCTCTCTGGAAGAGGCTACAGAAACTACTGCCTTTGATGGACTCAAAGTGATAACACCTACTCACCCATAGTAAACTTCACAGACTGCACTCACCTGACCTAAGGGCCTTGCTACAGAGAAAGTGTGTTCCCTGTTGCTTCTGTCTCTGTCATCTCTACAAAATGGCCAGACCTTCACATGTTCAAAGGGACTGTTAGTCCTCTGTCTTTCTCTTGGTCCAAGTCATGTCTATTACTCAATTTCTATTCTATTACTCTTCAAGTTCTCTTTCCAACTTATTTTTTTTTTGCATTCAGTCTCTCTTTGCCACTGATTCTTATTCCCAGACTACAAACATGCTCAAATACTTCACCCCATGCTAAAAATATCCCTTTCCCTAATACCTGTTCCTTCTCAAGATACTTTGATATTTCTCTATGTCTATCCCTGTAGCACACCAAACTTGTTAGAGTTAAACCAACTTCATTCTCTCAGTAACCCACCATACCACTAAATAAACCCTCTTAACGCAGTAATTAACTCCCTAGAAACCACAGCTGGAGTTTAGCTTAGGGGGTTCATTCTTTTCTACAGATGAAATTAGGTTAAAACTAACACTAAAGGCAACTTAAAGAAGGCTGAGTGGAGAGGTGTTTGTATTTGGATAAAGCCTTTGAGCTGTGGAGGGAAAGCCCCCTACCCACCCAAGACATCCTAAGTCACTAGCACATGGGTCCTCTCTGCTATCAAAACAGAAGACTCAGGACAACTGCCCAAACTTCTTATACTCTAAGGGCAATCTGGTCACTTTTTCATGGTACTGTAGATCTCATCTATGATTAATAATAGCCTTGTGATATCAGGTTTAAAAAAAGGTCTTATGAAACTGAAAAACCAAGAAGTATTTTAGTCTGGTAATAAGTTGCTAAGAATAGGTTGACTGACTTGTTTTTGTGCAATGCTCTTGACTTTTCTCCAGATTGTTAAATCTGCAGCTGTTAGTCAACAGGTGAAGCAGATTCCCTAGGAGGAGCTACTGTTTGAAGATTTTTGAAATATTCTGTTTAAATTGGTAGTTCAGATTTTAATTTCATCCTTTAGCAAATGAACTTCACAATTAAAAAAAAATCAAAGATTTTTTTCAGGGCAGTTGGTGGACTGACATATGTGGCCAGGGAAACCATACCCAATCCCTGCAGAATATGCTCTGCCCTCTATCTGTCATGGGGCCGAGTAAAATAGAAAGTCTCACCACAAGGAGAAGGTTGTGCAGGTCAAGTAAGATGCCACATCAGGAACTGGGAACTTGCAGCTCTAAAGATGTTTATACTGTCTCCATACTTCTGTAAAATTTAGATTAGGCTGGGCACCCTGGCTCACGCCTATAGTCCCAGCACTTTGGGGGGCCGAGGCCGGTGGATCACGAGGTCAGGAGTTCGAGACCAGCCTGGCCAAGATGGTGAAACTCCATCTCTACTGAAAATACAAAAATTAGCCAGGTGCAGTGCCTGTAATCCTAGCTACTTGGGAGGCTGAGGCAGAAGAATCGCCTGAACCTGGGAGGTGGAGGTTGCAGTGAGCCGAGATCACTCCACTGCACTCCAGCCTGGGTGACAAGCGAGACTCTGTCTCAAAAAAAAAAAAAAAAGATTAAACACTGACCTACCCCCTAGAATTGTAATGTGTTATTGGTTGGGGCAGAACCAAAGTTTTGGAATTAGGAAGTCTGGTACTGCCATTATAAAGAGGTTTTTTTTTTTTTTAAGTTCCCTAATCTTCTCATGTTTTAATATTCCCACATAAATCTGGAAACAACATTTTTCGTAAAATTCTGCAATTCTCAATGCCATAACATATAAGCAAGAATATATCACCCACAACTTACTTATTGGGGTACTAATTACATTGAGCGGGGAGGAAATTCAGCATCTCCCGGAGTATTTTGGTTCTAGACTTTGTTTCCCCATTTCAAACAGGGCAATGGACATCAGTGTCCCCGGAGCAGGAACGGCATCAGGACGGCCTGGGCAGGGGACTGCATACTTTTGGCAAGTATTTATGGACATCGCCGACCCTTTATTTCCGATGTATTGAAAATGTGTATACCGTAGAAGATACTGAGTCCTCAGCAGCAGCCAAAGACGCTGGGAGAAGCTCAGAGGACCGGATCCTTGCAGCCTAGCCCGGGAGAATGGTGTTTTCTCCACTTTGGAATTCAAAAGGAAATTTCATGTACTACTCCCTTTGACCTCAGATAATTCTAATTTGGGTTCTAGATAAGCAAATAATACTTTACTTGATGTGAGCAACTTTACAATAAGAAACTTTAGGGTCAATATGGTAGACTGAGAGCATACATAAGAAAAACACTTTTTAAAAATGTATCTTAAAATATACCTGGCGTAAGAAACTATATTATTTACAGTAAATGGTAGATCAGTCAGATAACCTTATTTTTTAATGGATGTTGACCCCCTAACTCACACTCTGTATAAAAATCAATTCCAGATGAATGGCAGATATACATATGAAAGATAAAGCTTTTAGAAAAAAAATATGGAAGAATCATTTCATGAGCTTGCAAAAAGCAGACTTCGGATGTCTAATCCTCAGGAGGAAAAGGAGACCATCCATGCATGAGGGAGCACCGGCATGACTGGCCAGAGCCTGGGGCTGGCTGGTGTGCAGTGCCAGCGCCTAACGAGTGCACAGAGATCCTTTACACGTGGAGGAGGCCAAGCCAGGGTGATGGAGCCCAAGCCAGGGTGATGGAGCCCATGCCAGGGTGATGGAGCCCGAGCCAGGGTGATGGAGCCCATGCCAGGTAAGAAAAGGGTCTGTGCAGACGACAGGCCCAATATAGGGCCCACGGCACTAGCAGCATAAGAAGGAGGGACAGTGGAGGGCACTGGAACCTAAGTGGGATGACAAGGGCACCCACTGGGGACAAGGGTACAATCCTGGCTCTAAGAGAGTGGATTCTCTCAAGAGGTTTGCCCAAATACGTGAATCTATAAAGGATAATGGGAACCACATTTCTCACTTTTGGTTAAGGAAATTACAAATATGAAAAATAAGAAAATTAGAAAGCGTGCTGTGATATTGAAGTGGAATTGGAGGTATCACGAATGTATGGTTCTCAATATATGTAGATAGACATAGAAATAAGTAAGGATAGACTGGGTGCAGTGCCTCATACCTGTAATCCCAGCACTTCGGGAGGCTGAGGCGGGAGGATCACAAGGTCAGGAGTTTGAGACCAGCCTGGCCAAGATAGTGAAACTATGTCTCTACTAAAAAAATAAAAATAAAAATTAGCTTGGTGTGGTGGCAGGCACCCATAATCCCAGCTACGCAGGAGGCTGAGGCAGGAGAATTAGAAGTGGAGTTTGCAGTGAGCTGAGATCACGCCACTGCACTCCAGCCTGGGTGACTGAGCAAGACTCCATCTCAAAAACAAAAAAAAGAAAGAAAGAAAGAAGGATGTAATTGTGCATGTGTTTGTGTACATATGTTTATATATGAATGTATGTACATATACATAAAAGACACACATATATACACATACATACATACACATTCAGACATTCCCTAGCTCTATATACCAAGATGACCTGGGAGCAGTTACACTGCTATAGCAATGTGCACAATGGCCCTCATAAATGAATGTTAAATACCATTCTTTGTTAAAAGAAAACTAAGGCTCCTTGGAGAAATGGCTGATTTCTGAGCCAGGGCAGGGAAAACATAAGATGAGCCTGGAATATCTGGTTGTGTCAAGAAAACAAAGTGTTCCAGTAATGAAGGGGATGTGTCAAAGTTTACTGACGCCAGCTACAGAAATGGCCACTAACCAAATTGGGAAACTCTGAGCGATGATATAAATATTGTTAGCAACAGAAAATCCACTGTAACCCATGGAGTAACAGGAAACTGTGTCCACACAAATAATTATAAATGAATGAACAAACTTAAAGTTTGTGAGGAATGGGATATTTACATAGTTCAAAGTACCTCTCCACAAATTACTTATTACAAATGAGAAAAAAAAAAATAACTTCGACCAGGTGTGGTGGCTCATGTCTGTAATTCCTGCACTTTGGGAGGCCTAGGTGGGTAGATCACCTGAGGTCAGGAGTTTGAGACCAGCCTGGCCAACATGATGAAACCCTATCTCTAGTAAAAATACAAAAAAATTAGCTGGGCATGCCGGCAGACGCCTGTAATCCCAGCTACTCAGAAAGCGGAAACAGGAAAATTGCTTGAACCCAGGAAGAAAATGTTGCAGTGAGCCAAGATTGCATCACTGCACTGCAGCCTGGGTGACAGAGTGAGACTCCATCTCAGAAAAAAAAAAAAAAAAAAAAAAAAAATGGAGACCAGATCTATTTTTTAAAATACAGATAGACCTAAAAAAATGTTGAGGAAAAACACCCTCCTCACCCCCCACTGTCCCTACCCTACCCCCGCAACAGGCCCCAGTGTGTGATGCTCCCCTCCCTGTGTCCACGTGTTCTCATTATTCAACACCTACCCATGAGTGAGAACATGTGGTGTTTGATTTTCTGTTCTTATGTCAGTTTGCTGAGAATGATGGTTTCCAGATTCATCCATGTCCCTACAAAGGACACGAACTCATAATTTTTTTGGCTGTGCAGTATTCCATGGTGTGTATGTGTCACATTTTCTTTATCCAGTCTATCATCGATGGGCATTTGGGTTGGTTCCAAGTCTTTGCTATTGTAAACAGTGCCACAATGAACATATGTGTGCATGTGTCTTTATAATAGAACGATTTATAATCCTTTGGGTATATACCCAGTAATGGGATTGCTGGGTCAAATGGTATTTCTAATTCCAGGTCCTTGAGGAATCACTGCACTGTCTGCCACAATGGTTGAATTAATTTACACTCCCACCAACAGTGTAAAAGTGTTCCTATTTCTCCACATCCTCTCCACTCCTACTTTTTTAGAGACATGTCAATGCTCTTATTGCTACTTCCGGATTCTCTCACCTCACTGGTATTTGAGGTGAGAGAATCTGGAAGTAGCAATAAGAGCATATACTCGTTTAAAACTCTAAAGAGCACTCTTCTCTGACGGGCAGGATTAGCTGCGGGGCCCCAGTCCTTAGTTAAAGGAGGTTGGGTTTCCCATGAAGGCAACTTCAATCTTTTGCACATGATTCACCAGGTGCCTAAAACTTAACATGTTTAGGCACATGAAGACCACCGTCGCTTCCGACGGCTTTAATGAGCATATTTCAACACATTTTTAGGTTAAGTTCATTACTGGAAAATAGGAGTCTTCTTTTCATCGCAGCAAACAAGTCCTTTCACAATATTGGTCCTAGACGAATAAACCCTCAAACGCTGACACTCCTCTGAGAGATGCGCTGAAACGAGAGGACTAAGAATAAACAAGCGACGAAGTGGAGATGCGGGAAGGCAAAGGGGGAGCTCTCGGGTGTGTGCCCGTCCCCAGGGCGGTCTCTTTCTCCGCACCGCTTAGGTCCAGCGGGTACTGGCGCAAGTCTGAGTGTGAGCAAGCCCGAGTCCGGGATAGGCGCGCAGGTGCGCGGAGGCGCCCAGGTGGGCTGTCCCAGGCCAGATTCCCAGGAAAGCTCTCGGAGGAGCGTCCGGAGTGACGAGGGACCCATCGGGACCCCACCAGGGGCCCCAGCCGAGCGCGCGCTGCCGAGGGTGGGGGTGGGGCCAGCGCCCCGACCACCCGGTTACCAGGCGACAGGATGCCCGGTGCGGAGCGGCGGAGCTGGTGCCTGCGGTGGCGGTTGCGAGAGAGACCCTGAGCCGCGGCCATGAGCCCGGGTAAGAGCTGGGCGGGGCCGGGCCCCTGGGGAAGCCGCGGGAACCGAGGGCAACGGAAGCGCTTTCAGCGGGCGGCTCCCCGCACCCCAAGCGCGGGACTTCTCGGGTCCGCCCTTTTGCAATCGCCACACATGTCTAGGTCTGCCCTAGGGCGGAGCACCCGCTGCGGCCGCCGCGCCCGCTGTGGTTTCCCGGCTAGCTGCGCCATCTGCTGCCGCTTCCCGCCCGGCGCACCCTCGGGTGGCCGCTTGCTGAAAGCGCCGCGCCCCGCCCGCCGCTCGGCCTGGCTCCGTCCCTCCGCCCCTTCCCTCCGCCCCGCCCCAGCCTTCAGCCCTGACCCCGCCCCATCCCTCCGCCCCCTCCAGCCTTCAGCCCCGCCTCTCTTAGTATCCTCCGCCCCGTCCCAGCCTTCAGTTCCGCCTCCGCCCATCATCTGTCCCGCCCCATTCCTCTGCCCCCGCCCCATCCCGGCCCTCAGCCCCGCCCCCTCCTTCAGCCCCGCCCCCTCTTGGTATCCTCCGCCCCGTCCTAGCCGTCAGTTCTGCCCTCCGGCCATCATCCGCCCCGCCCCATTCCTCTGACCCCGCCCCAGCCCAGCCCTCAGCCACGCTCCCTCCGGCCTCTTCTCATCCTAATCCCTCCGCCCCGCCCCAGCCTTCAGCCCCGCCCCAGCCCCATCCCTCCACCCCGCCCCAACCTTCAGCCCCGCCCCAGCCCCATCCCTCCGCCCCGCCCCATCCTCCAGCCCCGTCCCAGCCCCATCCCTCCGCCCCGCCCCAGCTTTCAGCTCTGACTCCGCCCCACTCCTCTGCTCCTCAGCCCCGCCCAATTTCTCCGCCCCAGCCCAGCCCTCAGCCCCGCCCCATCCGTCTGCCCCGCCCCGCCCCGCCCCAACCCTCCGCCCCCAGCAGCGCCCCGCCGCGTCCCGCGACCCAGCTGACCGGTGCGGTTCTGTTACAGAAAAGCAGCACCAGGAAGAGAATGAAGTTGACTCCGTTCTCCTTTCAGCGTCCAAGATCCTAAATTCCGCGGAGGAGGTGAAGGAAAGTGTCGGCAGTGACCCAGGTAAAATCGCCAGTTCTTAAAAGGCGTTCTAAGTGTACCCGGGCAGCAGCCCCGGCGTGCGCCACCTGGCGGGCTTCTTCCCACAGCTGAAGACGCTGACCGCAGCCGCCAGGGCGCACGCAGGTGCTATCACCATCCCCATTTTGCAGGTGAGGAAACGGGCACAGAGAGATTAACTCCCTAAGGTCACATAGGCAGCCAGGAATGGAGCGGGCATTCGGCAGGGCGGCTCCGGGCTCCCTGTCTTCACCACCACGCTATGCCACGCTGCTTTGCTGAATGCCAAGTAAGAACTGTGGCGTTTTTTGGACAGACACGAAAATGGTATGCAGTCAGCCCTCGGTATCTAGGAGTTCCGCATCCTTGGTTTCAAACAACCACAGATGGAAAATATTCAGGGGAAAAAAATTAAAAATAACAGTACCACAATTTTTTAATGCAAATTTTGAAACTGTAACAACAATTTACATAGCGTTTGCATTGTATAAAGTATTACAGGTAATTGAGAGATGATCTAAAGTATACAGCAGGATGTGCATAGAACTTATGCAAATACTACCCAATTTTGTATTAGGGACTTGAGCATCTGCAGATTTTGCTATCGTCAGAGGCTCTGGAACCAATCCCCTGTGGATATCCAGGGAGGTGTGTATACCTTTTCTAAAGAACTACTTTTTACAGTATTTGTGGACTATTGTATGGGGAGAATGTTTGAAATAGCCACATAGCTAAAGCTTTCAAGTTCCACATAAACTATTAATAAGATGGAGGTACCCAGCTAGGGGACTCTAAGGACATTGAAAGTGGAGTCTCACCTCCTGGAGAGAAGCCCTAGGCGACTACACGCCTCTTAGAGAAGCCTGCTGTAAGGTAACATGCTGAGGAAGGAGCAGAGCACAGGGCAGAGGTGTCTAGACTGATGGGCCACGCACAGACCCCCAGTTGCCCTTCTGTAGGTTATGGGTTATCCTGATGCTGTAGTGCTGAACCACAAGAGGCCTGAGGTTGGGACAGGATTTCTGCACCTCCACCATCCAAGATCTTCACAAAAAGCCTGTAGGGACCTGGAAAGAAGAGACCAGAGCAGCCACACCTCCGTAGACAGAAGACACCTGGATGCCCAGGCACCCCCAGGATGAGCAACATCCCAGTGGAGGCCAGCAGGACAGGCACCGGCCAGTCCCCTCTCCGCCCTCCTGCCCCCATCCATGAGATCTGCAGGTTTCCCTGTGCAACCAGAAGAGGCAAAGGCGGCTCCTGAACGCAAAAGAAAGAGTCCTCACAGAGAATTCGGACATTTAGGCAGCTCCATATTTCCCTCAAAGAGAACATGTAAGATCAGAAGAAATGAAAGTACCTTAGTTTGGCAAGATCATGTTTTCTAACATGAATGAGGCTTAGGGTTCTGGAGAAACATGCCGACATTTACAGAAAATAGTTAAATGCAGAATAGCACATGTACTTAAGAGTTAACGTCTTTCTTGCCAGAACACAGTGGTTACAGGTGTGGGCTTGACGCGGGACAGGTTCTCAATAAACATCAGTTGTCAGGGGCCACCCAGCAATTCCCTGCCCACAACTACAGGCAAAATTAGGAGGTGTGGCTGGCGCCTTCCCTTTATTTTTCTGTCTATGCTTCATTGTCACCAAGTGATCCACTCCCCAAAATAATGACCTGATTTGCATAACTACTGCCAGGTTACAAAGAGTTTTAGAATATTCCCATGGTCTCTATGGTTTTGGAACTAGCAGTTAACCTAATTAACCCTTACTGGAATGGGTTCGTGTGAGACTTTTGCATTTTTGTGAGGTTTGTGAGGATGTCCAGGATATTGTTCCCAGCACCCTGTTCTACCTGAGCCTTCATTCATTCGTTCGTTTTGTAGGGAACCAGCTCCCACATCACCCATGGGTACCCCAAGTTCAATGGTGACAAAGGAATGAGAAAAAGACAGATTAAGAATGCAAAAAGTGGGACCAGGGGGCCATCGCTTGCACTGGAGGCAGTGAAGGCCTTGAGCTCTCATCTCTGACAGTATTTATTGGTCACAATCACTTAATCTATAGGGTAGGCAGTGGCGTGACGGTGGGGAGAGGGTGTTGTGATGGTGGGGTGAATAAGTGAGCTGGAAGTGAATCAGTGGCTGGAACTGGTGTGTCATTCTAAAGATTGACAACAGGGGCCGTTTGGGAGTTTCACAAAACAAGAACACGTGGTTATCTTCAGCCTATTCTCTATGTGCAGCTGGTGGAACGCGGGTCTTACAAGGAGCCTACAAGTCTGGTTATGTCTTAGGGCTACGAAGGGGTTTTACGTCCTTGAGCTCAATGTCTATGGTAACAGAGCCGGGGTCACCCTGCACGGGAACATGAGGCGTGGAGAAGTCTGCCTCCCCAGAGGCCTCCCCAGAGTGCCGCGGTTTCCTGTTCCCAGTTTGTATGTTACTCGTAACCAATTTATGTAGGGCCTCTGTAAGTCCTTTCTCCTTTGCTGCTTCCCCCAACACATTTGTGGAGTATTTTCTTTTGAGCACCTGCTAAGTTTCAAGTGCTGTTCTAGGGACCCAACAGTGAACAAGACGTGCAAGATTCCTTGCCCACATGGAGCTTACCTTCTACTGAGGGAACAGACAGACAAAGGATATTGTGTGTAAGCGGGGAATAAATCCTATGGAGAAAATAAGGCTGAGAAGGAACGGAGGAATATTTGGAGTAGCAGAGGTGGGTGGGAAGTGTGTAATTTTAAACGGGGGGTGGGAGAAGGCCTCCCTCAGCAGGTGACATCTAAGCCAAGACCAGAAGGAGGTAAAGAAGCAATCAGTGGCTGGGCGTGGTGGCTCATGCCTGTAATCCCAGCACTTTAGGAGGCCAAGGCAGGCAGGTCATGAGGTCAGGAGATGGAGACCATCCTGGCCAACATGGTGAAACCCTGTCTCTACTAAAAATGCAAAAATTAGCTGGGCGTGGTGGCGCATGCCTGTAGTCCCAGCTACTCGGGAGCCTGAGGCAGGAGAATAGCTTGAACCAGGGAGTCAGAAGTTGCAGTGAGATGAGATCACGCCACTGCACTCCAGCCTGGCGACAGAGCGAGACTCCATCTAAAAAAAAACCAATCAGTGCAGATTTCTAGGGAAACAGCATTGCAGGCAGAGAGAACGGCAGCTGCAAAGACCCTGGCGTGGGAGCGTGGCTGGCGTGATTGAGAAACAGCTCTTGTAAATGAAGCAGAACACGCACGGAAGTGTAGGAGGGAGGAGCCAGGAGGAGGCTTTGTAGTTCCAGGGGTGAATTTGAGATTTCTTCTGAGAAAACTGAGAAGCACTGGAGAATCTTGAGAAGGCTTCTCTCCCCTCCATTTTGACTAGAAATTTTGAATTTACCAAATTATCATCCTATCGCCTCTGCAGTAATGAGTTAATGTCTCTTGAGCATTCACTGTGGCCATCCACCTCCACATGGGCTTTACCTACAAACTGGACACTTGCCTAGAGATATCCCCTCACTGCCAGTGTGTGGCAAAGCTAGGATTCAAATCTGGGCAGCAGGCAACCTGCTCTATAGCTCCTTGCATAATGACTGTGACAAATTCTCATGCAGAGGGTGCCACACCTCACAAGGCTTTGTAAGACAGGGACATCTAGGAATGAACTTGAATTGTCATAGCAGAACTCAGTATTAGAACCTGCCGCCCGGTATGGTGGCTCACACCTGCAATCCCACATTTTGGGAGGCCAAGGCAGGAGGATCACCTTGAGGTCAGGAGTTTGAGACCAGCCCGGCCAACATGGTAAGACCATGTCTCTACTAAAAATACAAAAATTAGCTGGGCATGGTGGTGCATGCCTGTAGTCCCAGCTACTCAGGAAGCTGAGGCAGGAGAATCGCTTGAACCTGGGAGGCAGAGGTTGCAATGAGAAGAACCTAAGAATGACAAAGAGAAACTGGCATCCTATATAGAATCGTTCCTATGTTGCATTTGCAGAAATTTGCTCCTCTTGCTCTGTTTGTTGCAAGTATGCAGTTGATAGTTTCTGTATACACTGAATACAATATTTTTTGCAGGCTCAGAATAAGAATTACCTCAAAAGTCATCCCATTGATAACTACGTTGTTTTTCATGTTTGACACAAATATGAAACAGCTGGAAAACTTAAGTTGAATGTAAGATGAGTAGTATTCCTTACATTCCCAATAAACTCTAATCTTGGTGGGTGGGAACCTGTCTTCTACTTTGTTTATATACCTCCCAGTATTGTACATCTAGCAGGGACTTGGTAAATGATGAAGTATGTGTTTTATCTCCTGGGTTCTTTGGTATTTTCCCTTCCAATTCTAGAATCACATAATTCTGTGTGACTACGTTTTGCTGAGTTTTAAAATTACCTTTCCTTTGGGAATAAGGAGCAGCTGATGTCTCTGAAACTCATAAGAAAAACAGAAAGTTATGTTAATAGCTTTTAAAAATAGATGAACCCAACTCCCTACCTACTTTCTGCCTGCACAGTATCATCTGAACATTGCTGGAGAAAAATACGCACTTTTGAGTCATACCATGAACCTAAAATGAGCCCTCAGTGCTATTGGGAAAACTTACTTTATTTCTATAGCAAATTCTTTTTCAAATCCTCTGCAAGAAAGTGATTTCATTCTTCCTGTTCTCAAGTCTCAAACACCTTTCTCCCTGGCCTCTCCAGTCATAACACAGTCCCACACTATATGAAAAAAGTAGAAGCAGTCAGACCCAAACTCCTTTATTCTCAACCTTCACATTTGTGAAACCACCTGCCTGGGTACCCACATTCTAAGCCTTCTCCCATTTCAACAGAAGAATTGTCCTTCATCAATCAAAAGTTATTTCCTTTAAAGCTCATCTCTTCTGGAATTCTCAAGTACCCAGCTTCTGCAATTAGCCTCCCTCATTGTCCAGAATTACTGCTTTTCTCCCTTTCTGCTATGTGATTCCAGCAGCAAACAAGCATGTTAGACTGTCCCATGGTTTAAAAAAAAAAAAAATCCTTCTCTTAGCCAGGTGTGGTGGCACATGCCTGTGGTCCCCGCTACTCTGGAGGCTGATGTGGGAGTGCGACCAGGTTTTGGGGTGCTGGGGAGGCACAGCTCCCCTGAGAGAATGTTATAGGTTCTTGGTTTCCTACTCTCTCAAGAATAAGAGAGAGGACCACAGCACACTGCACCCGTAAAGTAAACATCAGACCAAAAAAGAGTTTGCAGAAAGTGATTTATTCAGGTAGAGAAAGAAAAAGGAGAAGGGAGAAAACTCCTGGGAGAGAGAAAGAGTGTGGAAGGGGGTCCAAACATGGAATCCAAAGGGGTGTGGAAGAAGGGAACTTTTAAGCTGGGAGGAATTCCCTCCCTCTCTGAGCCCCCTGGCCAATGAAAGGAGTTCCTTAGAACTTCCGCTGCAGTGATTGATGTTTGACCCTTTCCCACGCACGCAAAAATTAAAACAGAGACCTTTAAATCTCCCGGATAGAGAGATGGGAGCGGGGCATGGCGCCGGAAGTTCTTGCTCTTAAATCTACGCCCCCTTGTGGACTGGGGAAGAGAACACCTTCCCTCAGGAGGACTGCTTGAGCCTGGGAAGTGGAGGTTGCAGTGAGCCAAGATCATGCCACCGTACTCCAGCCTGCGCAACAGAGTGACACCCCATCTCAAAAAAAAAGAAAAGACAATCCCACTTGACCGTCACTTCTCTTCCAGGATGCACCCTCATCCCTTCTGCAGTAAAACTAGAAAGAGCCACCTATCCTCTATGCCCACCAAGCTCCACATTCCATTTTCTCCTCAGGCACTTCCTTCGGGCTTCTCTGCACGTCCTCCCTATGGCCAGCAGTGACATCCATGTTCAATGGTGTGTTGATTGCTGCTCCCGTGAACCATACACTGGTAGACCCACCTCACTATTGGATAGCTCTCCTTTGATGTTTGACAACCTAGCCTCGAGGTATCTAAAAATGTTTTTCTCCTAAAACATGTTCCTACTCTGTTTTCCCTCAGAAAATTGTATGTCCACTCATCCATCTGCTCTCACCAATAAACAAGGAGTCATCCTTCATTCTTCTCTCCTGGCCCCAGCTAAACCTCCAGCGATGCTCCTGGCCTCATCTCCAAATTATATTCTGAATCCACCTGGTTCTCTCCATCTCCCCCACCACCATTCTAGCCCAAGACACCGTCATCTCCACTTGCATTATTGCAATAGCCCTGCAATTGCCTTCTCCCCCCGCCCCATAATCCGTTATCATGTAGCAGAGTAACTCTTAAGCTTTTCAATCAGATCAAATCATTCTCATGATGAAACCTTCCAAAGTTCCCCGTTTCACTTAAAGGAAAAGCCAACCCGCTCAGCTTGGCCTGGAGGCCCTGCTTAATCTAGCCCCTGTCTCCTGCTCCGATGCCTCCCCACCTTGTGCCCCTATGGGTTCATTAAGCTGCTTAGTAACAGTACAATCACGCTGTGGCCAAAAAAGGAAGAAGAGATGGAAGATGAAACATATATGTAGACAAATTATATAAATCCCATTGCTTTCTTTAAAATCTTTTATTTGCTGTATCCCTCTATCAAGTCTGTACATTTCTTTTGGTCCCGTATTTCTTACTTGGTTTTAGCTAAAGGAATCCTATATTTAGCTTTGAACTTGCAAATCCTCCTAATGAAAGGAAATCTGTACAGAAAAAGGAGGCTATTGCTGTAGGTGTAGGAAGGAGTTGAAATTTGGAATAGTTACATTATTCAGAATAAAGTTGAAGGCTGAAAAGATTTACGAGAATGATATCCTATCTTTGTGTTTAAATATAGAGCTGTGTGGAAATTACAGTTACAGAACATCATAAAACTTCACAGTATAAAAATAATATAGCTAGCAAATATAAGGAGGAGTATGTATGAAGAAAATAGAATACTCATTTTCTCATCTCTCTTGGCAGGGAGTAAGTCAACACTGAATATCAGAACTGTATATTATTGAAACAATAAAGATTTCAATCTCTTAATTTTTATATTAATTTTCATTAGCTTACAGGGATCTCTTAGGAAATAATATCTCTCATGTAGTAAAAAAAAAAAAAAATTCTGAATACTAGAAATAACTTCCACTACTTGCAGTTTAAAAACTTTTCTTAAATTCAAATAAACATAGGTAGTATTTATGTAACATGCCATTTATGTGTAAAATAATTCCACTTACTCCACATATCTGCATGGAAAGCGGACTGAAAGATGGCTACCTAAAATGAACAACAGTTAGTTTTGGGTGGTAGGATTCTAGTGATGAATTCTTTTTGATTTGCCCTTTGGTCTAGTTAAGTTCACTAGAAGAGATTACTTTAGAGTCTGAAAAACTTTGTAATTCCTTTTCGTAGTGGTCCCAGCCTTCCTTCGGTTCCTTATTTTTTAGTTGAACAGTTCAGGATACCAGGAGTTTAGCTGCCATTTTATTCCCACCAAGAGGCAAATCTAAGCCAGATCCAGACAGACTCACTCTCCCTCCCCACCCTCTGACTGAAGGTGGGGTTCTTCAATAGCCAGGCAGCTTTGGGCTCCAAACTAGTGTTACTTTTTTGGTGGTGAGGGCCAGAGGGCAGAAGGGGTGCCTGTGCTTTGCAACCAGCTTCTCTAACATCTGACAGATTGCCAATCCGAAGAAGAGTTGCTGACCTCTTTAAAAACTTAGGTCAGAAATTATCAGCCTAGGAGAACCTTCAATCACAGCTCTCATTTTATTTAGGACTCTGAAAGCTTTTATTAATACACTTACAAAGCAAGTAGCCTGACATTCAGACAAAGAGGATGTCAGGAAATTTGCGAACATTATATAGTCTCCCCCTGTTGCAGATCTATAACCTATCCAGGAATGTATCAAGGAAGTGACATTTTGCCTATTATCAAAAGAAGCTGGAGTACTTCTGTCTACTGTGTCTTAGTATCAGAGTCACCAAAGAAAACTCAAAAATCAGGCACTGGATGGAACCATGCTCCACTCATGTAGCGAAGAGACAGAGCAAGATCAGCCTCAGTAGTGGGTATTGGTTCCCCACGGCCAGAGGACCCCTCCGGGGCTGTCTGCTGTCTTTCTAGCAGGGGACAGATAGAGTAGTGAGGTTGGCCAGGCCCCTATGAAGCACACGCTTAAACAACAAAAGCATACACGCTGAGTCTGAAGCAGGGAGTGCTATCCCCACACACAGTAGCAAGTCAGCACAGGCTGTGAGTAAGGACTTTAGAAGGAGCCCTCTTGGTAAAGAAGTGTCCAGGCCCAGGCACATTCATATGTGGCCAAGAGGGGATCTAAAGAATGTATGTGAAACTGCCTTTCCCAAGGGAGGCAACATCTGGGTGTGTTACTTTAGAGCAAGACAAGAATTATGCTGTTGATGCAACTTGGTTTCCATAAGGGGGAAAAATGTCACATGGAAATTTCATAGAAACTGAAACCTATATACAACTTTGCCAAGGGTTTTCCATAACATGAGGATTATTCGGGTTTTTTTTTTTTTAATGTAGTTTATATCCTAGAAACAAAGATATTTGGCATTTGAGTTTTTGAGAGTTGTAAGTGTGGTGTTGCAAAGTAATGTTGTACTCTAAAAGTAAAGACACTATTACAACCTCAAGTGGATATTTTAAGGCAAGTGAGAATTATCTCTTAAGCTTATTATGTGACTAGCATAGTGTGAATATCAGATGTTCTCATTATCCAAGAAAGTTAGGAGACTGCTTTCTATTACAGGTATTAAAAAATAAAATTGGGAATTAAGTCATATGGTTTTTCAATTTTGCTTCTTAGAATATGGCTGCATATCAGAATCAGAAAATCAAATCCAACCACAATCAGCATTGAAAGTGAGTCTGTATTTCATTTTATTATCTCCAAAATCCTGGGTAAAGGCTGATCTTTTTCAGAATAAATACTCCCTAAATGCATAAATAGGTTCTTCCACTTTCTTTTCTTTTCTTTTTTTTTTTTTTTTTTTTTTTTTTTTTTTTTTTTTGAGACGGAGTTTCGCTCTTGTTGCCCAGGCTGGAGTGCAATGGCGCGATCTCGGCTCACCGCAACCTCCGTCTCCTGGGTTTAGGCAATTCTCCTGCCTCAGCCTCCTGAGTAACTGGGATTACAGGCACGTGCCACCATGCCCAGCTAATTTTTTGTATTTTTAGTAGAGACGGGGTTTCGCCATGTTGACCGGGATGGTCTCAATCTCTTGACCTCGTGATCCACCCGCCTCGGCCTCCCAAAGTGCTGGGATTACAGGCTTGAGCCACCGTGCTCAGCCTCACTTTATTTTCACAAAGATCTTCAGGAAAGCACATTGGGGAGTTAGCAAAATGACTAAAAATGTGAACCACCTGACCCTCATGGGATCCTTTCAAGTAATAGGCAACTTGGGGAGACATGAAATCATAACAATTCAAGAATATGTTTACCCACCTAAAAATATTCCATTTAATACTTCCCTTTTGTCACAGGTCCTTCAGCATCAGCTGGAATCATTTCAGGCTTTGAGAATGCAGACTTTGCAGAATGTTAGCATGGTACGTTTCTTTTAATCTACATATGAAATAACTAACCTAGAAGTATCATCTCATCTTCTCAGCTGATGGTCACTAGCCAGTGGATTAGCTGACTCAGAATTTAACATAATAGAGGGCACAACATATTCTAGGCTCAAAATTTATTTTAAGGAAACTACGTTCTTCTCTGTGTTACACTTGTGTTTGCAAACAAGCCAAAAGACATAGTACTCACTGATTTTTTAAATACACGTTTAAAGTCTATATACAGATTACAAATAGGGACCCTCATGACAAGTGACATAAAATCTAATTCAAACTGGTTTAGAGAAAAAATACACTTTAACAGCTCAAGCAGATGAAAGTCCTGGAAAGAGCTTACTTGAGGACGGCTGAGTCCCCGTGATCAGGTCTCGAGTTGCCAGAACAGGTCTCCGTATCCTGATTCTGCTTCCCACAGTAGGGGATTCTCAGACTTCCTGTGGTGGCAGAAGATCTTCTAGAAGCTCCAGTTCTTTCTCCTTCCAAATTCAAGTCAAAGAAGAAAGTACACTTTGCTTTGAGATGGAGTTTCGCTTTTGTCACCCAGGCTGGAGTGCAGTGGTGTGATCTCAGCTCACTGCAACCTCTGCCTCCGGGGTTCAAGCAATTCTCCTGCCTTAGCCTCCTGAGTAGCTGGGATTACAGGTGCTCGCCACAATGCCTGGCTAATTTTTGTGTTTTTAGTAGAGACAGGGTTTTACCACATTGGCCAGGCTGGTCTTGAACTCCCAACTTTAAGTGATCTGTCCACCTCAGCCTCCCAAAGTGCTGGGATTACAGGCGTGAACCACCACACCCAGCTACACTTTGCTCTTAATAGTTTAGACTGAGGTTCCTGGCCCCCCACTGGGTCACATGTAATGCTTGAACCAATCACTGTCAGGTAGCTGCTGTTTCTTGACTGGTTAGCAGTCAGTCAGGTGCCCCTAGGAGTTAGAGGCAGAATCAATACTAGTATAAGCACGCTTCATCCAGAAGAAATAAGGAGCAGTATAAACAGAAGACTAGAGTGTGGATATTGGGGGTACATAACACACACATATTCTCTAAAGACCCAATACAAATTTCATCCCAATGTTTTTTCACTAAAAGCACCCTCAAGGAAATGGGAAGGGGAGGAAACTCCTAAGGGTGACAGAATATATTCCAAAGGTCTCTTATTCAACAATGAAAAAAAATCAGACATCTCAAATCATTTGAATATAGTTCATAAAACTTTTAGTGGGCTGGGAGCGGTGGCTCACGCCTGTAATCCCAGCACTTTGGGAGGCTGAGGTGGGCAGAATGCCTGAGCTCAGGAGTTCGGAACCAGCCTGGGCAACACCGCGAAACCCCATCTCTACTAAAATACAAAAAATTAGCCAGGCATGGCAGCATGAGCCTGTAGTCCCAGCTACTTGGGAGGCTGAGGCAGGAGAATTGCCTGAACCCAGGAGGTGGAGGTTGCAGTGAGCTGAGATTGCACTACTGAACTCCAGTCTGGGTGACAGACTGGAGAGAAACTCCGTCTCAAACAAAAATAAATAAATAAATTAATTAATTAATTAATTAAAACTTTGTTTTACTAAATTGTTTCTGATTTTATAACAATAAATGCATAATTTTCTTGAAGATTAATGATAGAAATTACAATAAATTAAATAGCTTTTATTTATATTCTTTGCGATGGGAAAGAATTTTTATGGGCAGGAAATTAAAATTACATTTTAATTACAATGTCTATTATTACAATGTCTTTTAATTGCAATGTCTATTATTACAATGTCTATTATTTAATCTTTTAATTACAATGTCTATTATTCCTGTACATTCATAAGTTTACAAATCTGAAATCAAATTTTTCTCAATTTATCTTTTAAAGGTACAGTCGGAAATCAGTGAAATATTGAACAAAAGTATTATTGAAGTAGAAAACCCACAGTTCAGCTCAGAAAAAAATCTAGTATTTGGCACGCACATCAAAAAGGATTTGGTATGTCACTCTATAGAAATCATTTCTGTATGTAGGTACTTCAAAATGTGACTACGGTCAGTTTATCTGCACTTTACATGATCCCCCTTTTTACAGGAAAAATAGACCATCAGAGATGAAAATAAGGAAACTCCTGTCCTGAAAACCTTAAAAGATGTGTGTTTACCTCTGTACTTCTGCAATTTTCCCATTTCCCTTAAAAGTCTGTGCAGGACATTTGACTTAGTTCAGATCCTGAAAGATTCCCAAGTAAATTCAAATACTAGGCAGTTTTGATAGCCAATCTATTCACTTAGGATTGACCTAGGTCTGAGGTAGATTCCCTAGAAAAACTCCAAACCAGAGTTACCATCACTGTGTCCACAGATTGAAATTCACACTTCCAGGATAGTCACAGTCCTAAAATCATCTGAAACTAGGAATGCCCAGAATTGGAAACATTTGTTTTCCCAAAACTCCGATTTGACCTATTGGTTCTAGTTCCCCACCTACCTCTGATGGCCTCTTAAAGGATGCTAAATTTCTATACTTCTGAAATTGAGGGATTGGCCCATGTATTTCACCCCTAAGGAAATAAGAGCAAGTTCTAAGCAGATTGTGAAGATCAGAATTACAGATCTCACAACTGTTGAAGAAAATCAGTCATACTCGTTATGCTCCTTTGCTGTGGAAACTGATAAAATGCTTGTTTAGGGTATATAAATAAATCCTCCACAAAATATTATCTATACTGCTTGGTCATGTGGCAAATGACAATCTATTTATAGTGTACTTCTTACTGTTACAGCCTATAGAGAATCAAGAAGAAAACCCATCTATGGAGAAAAGTCCTCACTTCGAGGATTCCAAGACACTTCATTCAGTAGAAGAAAAATTAAGTGGTGATAGTGTGAACAGTCTCTCTCAAAGTATAAATGTTCCATCCCAGAGACATTTCGAGGACACATTAACTCCGGGAACTTCAACAGACAATTTATCTTCAAATATGATGATACACCCTTCAGAAAATTCTGACATCTTGAAGAATTATAATAACCTTTATCGTTGTCTACCTACTGTACCTCAAAATGGGATGTCTCAAGCTGATAGAGTAACCCTGGATAAATCCAGAATCACTGTGCCTTTCCTCAAGCATGGATTTTGTGAAAATTTAGATGACATTTGCCATTCTATCAAACACATGAAAGAAGAGCTTCAAAAGTCACATGACAGGGAAGTGGCACTTACAGATGAACTTCAGATTTTAAAAACTGATCCGAATGGTCAAAGTAGTGGTAAATACAACCTGTCACCTCTTCACCAGGAAAAAATTGGCTTTATTAAGGAAGAAAATGTGGATGGCAATTTAAATGAAGATACAAAATCAAAGAGAATTTCAGAATTAGAGGCATTAATAAACAAATTACTCCCATTCAGGGAAACCGTGTCAAAATTCCATGTGAATTTTTGTAGAAAATGTAAAAAATTATCTAAAAGTGAAATACACAGGGGAAAGAAAAATGAGAAAAACAATAAAGAAATTCCCATCACTGGCAAGAATATTACAGATTTAAAATTCCATTCCAGAGTTCCAAGATACACACTGTCATTCCTCGACCAAACAAGACATGAAATGAAAGACAAAGAAAGACAACCATTTCTGGTCAAACAAGGATCAATAATATTTGAAAATGAGAAAACTTCCAAAGTTAATTCTGTTACTGAGCAGTGTGTTGCAAAAATTCAGTACTTACAGAACTACCTAAAAGAATCTGTGCAAATACAGAAAAAAGTAACAGAACTGGAGAATGAAAATCTGAACCTTAAGTCCAAAATGAAACCTCTTATCTTTACCACACAATCTCTCATACAGAAAGTTGAAACATATGAAAAGCAACTTAAGAATCTGGTTGAAGAAAAGAGTACGATTCAGTCTAAATTCATTAAAACAGAAGAAGACAGCAAAGAGTGTCTTAAAGAATTAAAAAAAATAATTAGTAAATATAATGTTCTCCAAGGCCAAAAAAAAACTCTAGAAGAACAAAATCTACAACTTTCTTTAGAGAAGCAGCAAATGAGGGAAGCATTAGATCAACTAAAAAGTAAAGAACACAAAACCCAAAGTGATATGGCCATTGTCAATAAGGAAAGTAATCGAATGAGTCTAGAAATGGAAGCAATGAAAACCAATATTCTGTTGATACAAGATGAAAAAGAAATGTTGGATAAAAAAACACACCAGCTTCTAAAAGAAAAAAGCTTACTTGAAAACGAACTAAAAGAAAACCAGCTAGAGATGATGCAGCTAAAAGAGAGAGAAAGATTGGCCAAAACGGAACAAGAGACGCTTCTTCAAATAATAGAAACTGTTAAAGATGAAAAACTTCACCTTGAAGCAGCATTACACGAATCTACTGCTGCCAGACAAATTGTGGAAAGAGAAATTGAGAATATTCAAACCTACCAATCTACTGCAGAGGAGAATTTTCTGCAAGAAATAAAAACTGCAAAATCAGAAGCAAGTATTTATAAGAATAGCTTGTCAGAAATTGGCAAGGAATGTGAAGTGTTATCAAAAATGGTAATGGAAATGAAAACAGATAATCAGATTCTAAAAGAAGAACTAAAGAAACATAGTCAAGAAAACATAAAATTTGAAAACAGCATCAATAGACTTACTGAAGACAAAATACTTTTAGAAAATTATGTAAGAAGCATAGAAAACGAAAGGGATACCTTGGAATTTGAGATGCGGAATCTTCAACGAGAATATTTAAGTTTAAGTAATAAAATGTGTAGTCAGCATAATGACCCTTCAAAAACAACTTATATTTCAAGAAGAGAGAAATTCCATTTTGACAACTGTACTCGTGAAGACACTTCCGGTCCTCGGAGTGGGCCTTCGGCTCCAGATCTGAAAGGTATGCCAGTCCTGGTAGGTGAGTAGACATGTACTTAAGACTCTTTTAGCCTATTGGGCACCAGGCAGAATACAGACATAAGGAGGAAACTTTAAGATGAATACAATTTTGTTCTGTAAAAACTGTATCCAATTTATTATACAGTGAAATTAGGGACTTTTTTCTAGATAAAATGTATATTATTTGATTTACATTAATTACGTACACTGTATATGCACGAAGCAACTTTGGCAGCCAGCAAGAGGGAGTTAATTATTCCTAAAGTGTGAGCAGCACTTCAGGACTCCTGAAGTATGGCACTACTTACACTCTAAAGTATAAGAAGTTCATCTGTAAGTGCCACTGCCCTATCATGTGACTTGTGAAGCCCCTCTTTCATGTGTTTGCTAGAATGGCAAATGTCATCTAAGTATACGTAGAATTCTTTTTTTTTTTTTCTAGGAATTCCAAGTAAACTGTATCAATTGCTTCCATCCAAGACATATAAATAAACTGCTCAAATCAATGTTTCAAAAACCTTTGTCCAAGTACTTTTTCCCCCCACAAAATAATTTTAAATTATATGATGACATTAACCTGGTAATTGATTAGGCTAGTTGTTAAAATTAGAAATTGGAATTAGGTATATATTTTATATTGTCAAGAACAGTGGAGGAGCTGAGATTTTCCCCAACTAGTAAGCTAATGTTTTTGTGTGCTATAGTTTTGTGGGTTTTAGCGGAAGGCATAGGACTCCTGAGAGATAAAGGAGAGGGTTACAATAGCAGGACCCAGAGTGTCAGCATGTTTGTATTGGTTCTTCAAGCCCTAATGTCTATAGGCAGCACAAAGAGGACCACACACTGGGCTGCACTACAGGAGAGAATGAGCTTAGAGAACCAAATATTATACTGCATAGTAAGCAGGCCTGCCCTTTGCTGTAGATGGAAAGGTTACACTGGACAATAAGCATGCCTGTCCCAGCTCCAGAGGAAACACAATTTCTAGCTTCCAAGGTTGCAAGCACACCTGTCCTGTGCTCCAGAGACACTCTACTTCCAAGACTGCTTGGAAAATATTCCTTGTTGAATTTTGTCAAATGCTTTTTCTACATTTATTGAGGTGATCATGTTTTTCTACTGTAATCTGTTAATATGGTAAATTATATTAATTTTGAAATCTTAATCTTGAATTCCTGGGATAAACTCCACTAGGTCATGTTGTATTATTCTTTTAATATACGTTCCTGGTTTCAATTTGATTACATCTTACTAAAGATTTTGCTTCTCTATTCAGAAGGTTATTATCTGTATTATTTTCATGTAATCTCTTTGTCTGGCTTTGGTATCAGGAAAATCCTGTTGGGAAGTGTTTCCCCCTCTTCTATTTTCTGAATTTGTGTAGGATTGGTATTATTAGTATTATTCCTTCCTTAAATATTTAAATATGTAATCCTCAAATATTTGTAAAATATGTAATACGGAAATACTCACCAGAGGGCCTGGATTTCTCTAAATGGGAAGGTTTTACATTGCTACATGATTTCTATAAATATAGAACTATTCAGATTTTCTATTTCTTGAGTTAGAGTTGATAATTTGTATGTTCTGAGGAATTTGTACATTTCATGTAAGTTCTCAAATGTGTTGTCATAAAGTTGTTCATAATATTCCTTATTAGCGTTTTAATATCCAAAGGACTTATGGCGATGTCCCTTCTTTAATTTCTGACATTGGTAATTCAAGGGTTCTTTTTTCTTTATCATTCTTGCTAGAGTTTTACCAATTTTATTGTTCCTTTAAAAAATTGGCTTATTGGCCGGGCGCGGTGGCTCAAGCCTGTAATCCCAGCACTTTGAGAGGCTGAGGTGGGTGGATCACGAGGTCAAGAGATCAAGACCAGCCTGGTCAACATGGTGAAACCCTGTCTCTACTAAAGGAAATACAAAAAAAAAAAAAAAAATTAGCTGGGCATGGTGGCGCGTGCCTGTAATCCCAGCTAATCAGGAGGCTGAGGCAGGAGAAATGCCTGAACCCAGGAGGCGGAGGTTGCTGTGAGCCGAGATCGCGCCATTGCACTCCAGCCTGGGTAACAAGAGCAAAACTCCGTCTCAAAAAAAAAAAAAAAAAAAAAAAAATCGGCTTATTATTTTATTGATTTTTCTCACTGCTTTGTTTTTTATTTCATTAATTTCTTTTCCCATTTAATAATTTCATTCCTTTGGTTTACCTGGGGCTAACTGACTCCTTCCCTAGTTTTGTACCACATTAAATACATCACAGAGTCTGGTATGTTTTCATTTCCATTCAGTTCAAAATATTTTCTTTTTCACTTGTGCTTTATACTTTGACCCAATGAAATAGAAGTGAGTTGCTCGATTTCTAAATATTTGGAGATTTTTCGGTTATATTTCTTTTATTGATTTCTAATTTAATTCTGTTGTGATCAGAGAACACACTGAGACTGGGTTCCGGGACCCGGGGAGGCTCAGCTTGCTCCCCGGTGGGCAGTGTTCTTCCAGGCTCTTGGTCCCTCACTCACCCAAGAATGAGAGAGGAGACCACAACCGTCGCGGTGAGTGATTACATAAATATCAAACCCCAAAGAGTTTTGCAGAAAGTGATTTATTTAGGCAGAGAGAGAAAAAGGAAAAAGAAATAGAAAAGAGAAAGGACAGCTTCCATGAGGTTGTGGAAGGGGATCCAGACATGGAGTCTGCCGAGGAAGGGGACTTTTAACTTGGGAGGAATTCCCACCCCATTCAAATTTTTCGTCCTATGAAAGGAGTTCCTTTAAACTTCCACTGGAATGATTGACCTTTGATTTTTTTCCCACGCATGGAAGTTTAAACACACACCTCTTAAGTTCCCGGATTGGAGGGAGTGGCGAGGTATGGCGCTGGGAAGTTCTTGCCTTTGAAACTCTGCCCCTTTGTGGACCCGGGAGGAAAATACATGCCCTCAATATTCTATATAACCTTTTAAAATGTATGGAGACTTGTATTATTGCCCAGAATATGGTCTGTCTTGGTTGATGTGCTTTGGTTGATGTGTCAGGTGAACTGGAGTGTTCTCTAAAGGTTGACAGGATTGAGCAAATCTGTATCCGTACTGATCGTGTGTCTGCTTGTTCTAACAGTTACTGATAGAGGAATAGCAAAGTTGATTTGTTCATTCTATAAATTTGTTTAAAGTGTTTTAAAGCTATTTGATTTATTTATTTTGAGACAGAGTCTCACTGTTGTCAGCCTAGGCTGGAATGCAATGGCAAGCAAGATCTAGGCTCACTGCAACTTCTGCCTCCCAGGTTCCAGCAATTCTCCTGCCTCAGCCCTCCCGAGTAGCTGAGATTACAGGTGCCCACCACCACTCCCTGCTAATTTTTGTATTTTTAATAGAAATATGATTTCACCATGTTGGCCAGGCTGGTCTTGAACCCCTGATCCACCTGCCTCAGCCTCCCAAAGTGCTGGGATTATACGCATGAGCCACCACACCAGGACAATGCTCTTTTATGTATGCATACACATTTAGCACTACTATGTCTGGTTGGTAAACTGATACCTTTATTATTATGAAATAACCCTCATTATCCCTAGGGGTATTCCTTGTTCTAAAGTCTCTGATATTAATATATTCCCTCTAGATTGGTATTTAGATTGATGTTTGCTTAGTATATCTTTTTGCATCATTTTGCATTTACTCTTTAATAATGAATCAGTAGGAGAAACTCTGAATAGTTAAATAATAAATATATACCATGAAAATGGACTACTAAATCCTGAAAATCAAATATAAATCAAAGAATTCAAGTATTGAGAAAATAACTAATGGTGAGACTATAACCATTTAAATACAAAACTAAGATTAAAGAACTGAGAATCACAGTTACAAAATAGAGTGCTATTGTTAAAAAACATTGGCAATAAAAAACAAACAATATAAAAAGTCAGGCGCATCGATCTTTGTCTAATTTGTTTACTGCTGAATCGCAGCACCCAGAGCCACGCCTGGAATACAGTAGACACTCAATATGTGTTAAGTGAATGATGAATGAGCATGCTGCCATTTCACTAGAATATTAGGCACAGGCTGGGATTCCCTTTGTACAAATATCGTAAAGAGTTTTAAGTATCAAGAAGTTTAGACAAAATGCACTGGGTGGGGTGGCACATACCTGTAGCCACAGCTACTCCGGAGGCTGAGGTGGGAGGATCACTTGACACCAGGAGTTTGAGGCTGCAGTGAGCTGTAATTGTGCCACTGCACTCCAGCCTGAGTGACAAAATGAGACCCCATCTCTTAACAACAACAGCAAAGTTTAGACAAGATGACATTTTATGTCACTTTTCTTATTTTTATTTATTTTTTGAGACAGAGTCTCTCTCTGTTGCTCAGGCTGGAGTGCAGTGGCCTGATCTCAGCTCAATGCAACTTCCACCTCCCGGGTTCAAGTGATTCTCCTGCCTCAGTCTCTTGAGTAGCTGGGACTATAGGAGCGTGCTACCATGCCCAGCTAATTTTGATATTTTTAGTAGAGACGAGATTTTACTATGTTGGTCAGGCTGATCTCAAACTCCTGACCTTAAGTGATCCTCTCACCTTGGCCTCCCAAAGTGCTGGGATTACAGGCGTGAGCCCCTGTGTCCGGCCATTTTAGGTCACTGCCTAACAGTAGTGTAATGGTGTCAAATTGCTTAATGAAGATTTTTGGAAATATATATGCTGGGGGGAGGGAGGATAATAGATTTTTTTCTAGCTATCTCCCACAGGGTTATAGCCTGTCCCCCGATAAGTGTGAGGAGGAATAACCTGGAAACAGGTCTTCTCAGTCTTTTTTCTTGTAAACTAATGTGTGTTCTATAGTTAATTTCCTACAAGTAAGTGACCTCCACCTTAACCCGCTCTTTCGTTTTGGTAAAGGCTATAGAGTGAATAATGTAGACCAGCCTGACCAACATGGTCCCTACCAAAAATACAAAATTAGCCGGGCATGGTGGCGGGTGCCTGTAAACCCAGCTACACACAAGGCTGAGGCAAGAGAATCACTTGAACCCAGAAGGCGGAGGTTGTAGTAGGCCGAGATAGCACAATTGCACTCCAGGCTGGCAACAAGAGCAAAACTCTGTCTCAAAAAAAAAAAGAAAAGCAGCCAGAAGGCTGAGGTGGGAGGATTGTTTGAGCCTAAGAGTTGGAGATGAGTGTGGGCAGCATAAGGAGACCTTATCTCCACAAAAAATTTGAAAAATTAGCCAGGTGTGTTAGTATATGCCTGTGGTCCCAGCTACTCAGGAGGCTGTGGCAGGAGGATTGCTTGAGTCTGGGAGGTCGAGGCTGCAGTGAGTCGTGATCACACCCCTGCACTCCAGCCTGAACAAAAGAGCAAGACTCTATCTCTGGGGGAAAAAAAAAAAAGAAAAAGAAAAAGCAAGACTGTTTGGCTCTGCCACTGCAGGTTGTACTACCTTGGACAAATTCATCTTTCTCTAACACCATTTCGTTGTTAGATGTAGATTAAGTGATTAATAATTAAAAACATACTAATATGGAATGAACATGGAAGGGAATCCGGCATATTGCATTGTATACGTGTTATATAACGCTAGTTATGAGTTAGCTACTAACTTACTTTTGGCATTGTAATGAAATACCACCAGGGAAAATTCAGTTATAATTGATGAAAACTCAAATTAACAAATTACCTTACAACTTATTCACAACAAATTATTTGATGGATAATGATTCTAGTGTTTTGTTGTTTTTGTTTGTTTATTTTAGAGACAGGGTCTCACCGTGTTGCCCAGCCTGGCCTCAAACTCCCAGGTTCTGGCTAGCCTCCTGCTTTGGCTTCCCGAAGTGCTGGGATTCCCGGCATGGGTCACTGTACCCAGCCTTGATAGACTGATATATATTTTTTACTCATTTGTTTATTTTACAGCTTATGAAATATTTTTAATTTGGTGTTCATAATTCTTCCAGGTAGGTAATAACAGATGAAAGATAATGAAAGAGTCTCAAATTAGTTTGCTCTACTATAAGATAGCTCTAATAGTAGTAGGTTGAATCTGGCTTTTTTTGTTTTTTGTTTTTGAGATGGAGTCCAGGCTGGAGTGCAGTGGCACAATCTTGGCTCACTGAAGCCTTTACCTCCCAGGTCCAAGCAGTTCTCCTGCCTCAGCTTCCCCAGTAGCTGGGATTACAGTTGCCCACCACCATGCCTGGCTAATCTTTGTATTTTTGATAGAGACAGGGTTTCACCATGTTGGCCAGGCTGGTCTTGAACTCCTGACTTCAAGTGATCCACCCACCTTGGCCTTCCAAATTATTGGGATTACATGCATGAGTCACCGAGCCCAGCCTTGAACCTGGCTTATTATTCTTAATGCATGTTCCACATTTATATACAAAAGGAGTGGGCAGTCTCTGAAGAAGCAGGATAAAATTTGATGTGCTACTGCTTAACCTTCTTGAGGTGCTACTGCTTAACTTTCTCTCCAGTTCTTATTAAAGCTTCTTATTGATTAGAGCTCCCTTAAAGCTAAGCCTTTCTTCCATGTTAGGTCGACATCCACAATCATTGTTTCAGATTTGAGCCTTGAACACATGTAAGTAGACGGTTTGTAGCAGAGACTGAAGTCTGCCTAAGCAAGCGTATTTCTTCCATTACTCATTGATGGTGGATGCAGAAAACTATTCAAGTCTTACAGGCATCATAACAGGAGAGTAGACAGCTAGATGTCTAAGCTGCCAATAGAGGATGCCAGTGTCATGGCTGAGTCTGAGGAATAAAGCTGCTTCACATGAAACTACCTAATGTTGTATTGCTATATTTTCAAAATTAAAAGAAGAGACAATCATTGTAAGAAAATAATCCATGGGCATCATAAATAGTTTGCACTTGTCAGATCAAATGTGTGTGTATACTTTCCTCTGCTGACACTTAGAAAAATCTTAATTGTTTTACGTTTCACTATTCCCATTCCTGGTTTCCATATTTGCTTTTCTGTAAACTGACACAGTACATCTGTATGAAATCTAGCTAAGGTCTGCCAACTGTCACACTACGGTAAGGCATTAGATTAGGGTTCCCATCTATGCATATGGTATGACGTGTGTTGTCTTAAAAAGGCACATTGATAAAAATTAATTACAGTAAAAGACAGATTAAAATGAACAATTATAATTTTTAAATCTAAAATAAATTTTGATAAAATCTAAAAATATAAAACTCTTCTCTCAAAAGAATTGGGATTACAAGCATGAGCCACCACACCCAGCCTAAGAATAAATATATTTATAAGGCTTGTTTGGTAACGTTATCAATATATAACCATCGACTTTATTCACTTATGTGTACTTGGTAAGGCCATTGCTATTCTGAAGATAAATATATTCAATATTACTCTTTGATTCACATTATACCTTTTGTAATGTTTTAAGATATTAATTCCGCCGGGCGCGGTGGCTCAAGCCTGTAATCCCAGCACTTTGGGAGGCCGAGGCGGTTAGATCACGAGGTCAAGAGATTGAGACCATCCTGGTCAACAAGGTGAAACCCCGTCTCTACTAAAAATACAAAAACTTAGCTGGGCATGGTGGCGCGTGCCTGTAATCCCAGCTACTCAGGAGGCTGAGGCAGGAGAATTGCCTGAACCCAGGAGGCGGAGGTTGCAGTGAGCCGAGATCGCACCATTGCACTCCAGCCTGGGTAACAAGAGCAAAACTCCGTCTCAAAAAAAAAAAAAAAAAAAAAAAAAAAAAGATATTAATTGCATGCTGTTAGTTATGAGGCAGGCATGAAAAATTCCTTTAAAACCTTAATTGTAAAAATTCTCTGTACCATCTGTACTCCTCCTTCAAAAGCCAGCTATATGTCTGGCTTGACTTAGTTCCCTCTACTTAAAAAAAGCGGGGAGGCCCAAAAGAAGAGTCTCGTAGACTTCTACAATCTGATTTCCAGCTCTGGGCAGCCTGGACTGGCAGAAGGACAAGTTCTAAGAAAGCACCATGTAGTTGCCCATTTTCACGATGCTGATAAAGAATACTCAGACTAGGACTGGGTAACTTATAAAGAAAGAGAGGTTTAATGGACTCACAGTTCCAAGTGGCTGGGGAGGCCTCACGATCATGGTGGAGGGCAAAAGGCATGTCTCACGTGGCAGCAAGCAAGAGAGAAAACAAGAGCCAAGCAAAGGGGTTTCCCCTTTTAAAAACGTCAGGTCTTGTAAGCCGTATTCACTACCATAAGAATAGTATGGGGAAAACTGCCCCCATGATTCAAGTAACTCCCACCAGGTGCCTCCCACAACATGTGGGAATTATGGGAGCTACATTTCAAGATGAGATTTGGGTGGGGACACAGCCATGCCATAGCATACCCTTATCAAAGATAACTTTCCCAATGCATTATTTGATATACAGATATTTTACATTTCCCTTTTAAAATATAAACACCACCAGCCCCTACCCTTGTTGAATGAGGGCTCTTGATAGCTCACTATGAATTACAGTAATATATTTAAGTCATGTCTTTTAAGAGCAGATACTTTTTAAAGAGAGGGCAGGTGAAGGAGAAGTGATAACTTGGGGACTAGCAGGTGAGGCCGAGGTGGGATGCCTCAGGAGAGGCAGCTTGACAGCTAGAGAGGAACATGGGAGGACCCCAAAGACTGACTTCATCCATCTTCCAACTTCATAATTTTTATAAGATACTCAGCTGACAAGTACATTCCCCCTCAACCCCTCAACTCATCCTGGGGCTGCCATTGGCTAAATAATCTGATGCTTTACGTAAAGCCACAAACAGAGGGCATGTTACCATATAAGCTGAAGCATCTGCCTGACTATATCATGCGTATATATTGTATCTGTGTAATAATATAAATGGATCTAACATTTATCTTTGATGTTAAGAATGCTTTAGTAGGCTATGACACTTGGATAGCTATCAATCCAATTTTCAATACTTCTGAGAAGAAACAGCAAGAATTTACTGTGCACTTTCTACCCTTCCGGCAGCCACTTCCACCTCCCCTCCAACCCAAGTAATTTTTTTTTATTAGAAGTAAATATTAGAAGTAATATTAGAAGTAAAACCAAATGACAGATTGCACTTTAGGATTTTACAAAATGTGTAGACATAGTCTGCTCAGAAACATAGATCTAAAAACATAAATCAGCAACCACGTGTCAGTAGCAAATACTATTTATCAAGTGGTAGTATTAAAATAAGGAAGAGAATTAGAGTTGCAGGCTTAAATTTCTTTTAAATGCTTTAGCTATCTGCTCCATAACACTATATTTTTTTCAAGCAATTAGCTCTTGATAAAGAATCACTGGTAGTTAAGATCTAGAAAGCTGCTTGTCTCCCAGCTGCTAATAGGATGGTACTGAAGTAGTCTTGTAGTTCTTTGAATTAAGTGCCCTAAAATAGGAAAATAAACACACATTAATTTTATAGTGCAGGTCAAATACCTGTACATTCTTCATTCTTTTTTTTTTTTTTTTTTTTTTTTAAAGACAAGGTCTCGCTCTGTCACCCAGGCTGGAGTGCAGTGGTGCAATCACGGTTCACAGCAACCTCAACCTCCTAGGCTTTTAAGCAATCCTCCTGCCTCTGCCGCCCAAGTAGTTGGGTCTACAGGCATGCACCACCATGCCTGGCTAAATTTTTTTTTTTTTTCTTTTTCTTTTTTTGAGACGGAGTTTTGCTCTTGTTACCCAGGCTGGAGTGCAATGGCGCGATCTCGGCTCACCGCAACCTCCGCCTCCTGGGTTCAGGCAATTCTCCTGCCTCAGCCTCCTGAGTAGCTAGGATTACAGGCACGCGCCCCCATGCCCAGCTAATTTTTTTGTATTTTTAGTAGAGACGGGGTTTCACCATGTTGACCGGGATGGTCTCGATCTCTTGACCTCGTGATCCACCGGCCTCGGCCTCCCAAAGTGCTGGGATTACAGGCTTGAGCCACCGCGCCCGGCCGCCTGGCTAATTTTTATATTTTTTGTAGAGACAGAGTTTTGCCATGTTGCCTAGGCTGGTCTTGAAATTCTGGGCTCAAGCAAGCTGCCTGCCTTGGCCTTCCAAAATGCTGAGATTACGCACGTGAGCCACCATGCCCAGCCTATCTGTCCATTCTTATAAAAACTTTTTTCATTAAAAAATTTAAAACTAATGCTCTTTGTAACATATTAACAATCCAAAGCCAAAATTTTCTCAACTTAAAATACTTCATTAAAGCCAAATATACATAGAACATATAATTTAAGAAGGAAAACAACTACAGAATCAATTTTAAAACTACTGTCCAAAGGTTTACTAGTTTTAAAATTAGGGTAAAAGAAGCTAGAACTTGATTTAGGATAATGTTTTGATAATGTACTATAAAAAGAAAGAGATGTCAATAAATTCAAAATTACTAAACAGAAGATAAACTTCTGATTTTTCAAAAGAACAATCACTTATTCTTCTCTTTCTCCCTGCTCCAAACATATATGCTACAGCATCATAGAACTTTCTCAGGTTTATTCTCTGGATAGAAAATAACACACAGAAAACCTGAAATACTGTCCTCTTTCCCCCTCACACACAAAGTTCCATCTATCAGAGGGTGGGTGTGATGCGGAAAATTCCAATTTTGCCATCTGTTTATTAGATGAAGTTGGGCAGAGTAGTGATAGGTGGCTTGCCAGAGGTTAAAGGTTAAAAAGACAGAAAAAAGCTTCATATCTTCCTGTTTCTAAGTCCAATATTCCATCAACTAGCCCACAGATAATAATATTCCTGTCAACAACAGTTTAAATTACATACATTTACCCTAATATCTAGGGGAATCGTGGCTCAGTGACACAGATCAGTTTCTGTTAATTCATAAAATGTGAATTTTGCTAGGCCAAAATCAATTACTTATTCCACAAAATTGTCACCAAAGTACTATAAAGAGTAGGTAAAATAGGCAAAAATCAGTCATTATCATCATCTACTTTAGCATATTATATAATAAAACCCATATAGGTTAAGCCGCCATTCAAAATATCTTTCCGGCCAGGCGCAGTAGCTCATGCCTATAATCAGAAATACACCTTTTTGGTTTTTTTGGTTTTTTTTTGAGATGGAGTTTCACTCTTGTTACCCAGGCTGGAGTGCAATGGCGCGATCTCGGCTCACTGCAACCTCCGCCTCCTGGGTTCAGGCAATTCTCCTGCCTCAGCCTCCTGAGTAGCTGGGATTACAGGCACGCGCCACCATGCCCAGCTAATGTTTTGTATTTTTAGTAGAGACAGGGTTTCACCATGTTGGCCAGGATGGTCTCAATCTCTTGACCTCATGATCCACCCACCTCGGCCTCCCAAAGTGCTGGGATTACAGGCTTGAGCCACCGCGCCCGGCCCATGAAGGGCAGTATTTTTGTGTGTGTAATAATGATGTTAGTATTGTAATTACTATCCCCAAGTGATAAAGATGTATTACCATTTTTATAAAAGAATGTAAACTTAGTGTCCTTTAGACACAGAATAATTGACTGTTTTTGCTCCAAAGAACTTTTTCAGTTTTGAGACTGTACAAAACCTGGATAAAATTTAAGTTTTAAGATACTTTGATAATATACTTTTTCTCAAAGCATTATAGTTATGTTGGCATTTTTAATTAACCAGAATATTTCCTATTTTCACAGGTTATCTCAACATTAAAGACAGAACTCTCAGGCATCATTAGGATTCCTCACAACTGCTAAGAAACTCCCTTTGAGAAATAGCCAATGATAACCTGTACTGCTAACTGAACTATGAATATCTAACTAGTCTGAAATGACTCACACTAAGGCGCTACAGATTTGCTGTAAAAATTATGCACAGAATGGTTTGGTGCAGATAAGTTAGGCTTTTTCAGCTGAGAATTTCCGAAGATGAGAGAGAATTTCTACAAGGGAGGGCAGGTATCTGTACATGGAAGGAGCTGAGATGTCTAAAGTCACCCAAACTTGTCATTTTAAAAAGTATGTATAAATAAAAGATACTATTTTGAAAAAGGATAAAAGTTGGAAACAATTTTTTGTTGGCTTATAAGCTAAGTGTGAAACATTCCTACCTTCTGACATTCAAAGTCATTATACTTTCAACTGGTCTGCTCTTTGGTCCACTTGGTGGGTGGAAAATCTTATCGTCTTTGCCAGGAATCTTTGCCAATTTAGTCACATAAGGGTCGGCAGAATGTGATGGGTAAGGATCAAACGTTCCTGCCTTCATTCCACCAGGCTGCAAAGAAAAATGAGACAACTTAATGTGATTTTGTAAAATGCCTCTACAAAATTAGCTTGTGAAGAAGTTCACACATATTTTGGTAGCCTGCGGAGTCGGTTTTAAAGGAAATGATACTGTTTAATTCAAATACCACCAAAAGGTCTCCCTATCACCAGCTTTACAGGGTCAAAACATCATAATCCAAAAGCTCTCTATAAAAATGACAATGTTTATAGTAAGGTAACAATCTAAACTAATTGCCAAGCATTAATATTTTAGAGTTTATCACACCAGGCTTTCACTTGGTTAGAAAGTGAGTCTATTAAGTAAGGGAAAACCTAGGTCAGATGTATTTTGATAGAGAATGGGGAACAAGGAGGATGGCACAACATGAGTTTACTAAATGCAGTCAGTGATGGAGAAGATACTTAAAAAAAGCAATAAGCAATAGCATATGGAAATAGAAAGTGGGAGGCAAACGTTCTTGTAGTAGACTAAGAGAAGTCAATCAAAATATGTTTCAACCTATACTCAAGACAGAAATATTTGCTTTGACTTTTTAAACTGATTTGACAGAATTTTAAACTTTATATTCTATATAGTCATCAGGAAAATTCTGTAGAATCCTAACTCATTTAATTAGGCACCCTTTTCTTATAGTATATATGCCAAATATACATGAAGATTTAATTCATTTGAAAGACACAATTATAAGTTTTCAGGTTTTCCCGACTGAAAACACATGGATTAAAGATCACAATAATAAGAAAACTTAAGAAAGCTTAAATAAATTAAAAGTATAAAAGCAAAATGAATTAAAAATAGAAAAAACACGGATTAAATAAATCCAAGTGATGCTTTAAAAAGTAGATTAATAGCTAAATCTGTAATAGAATCCAGAATGCAAAAGAAGTGAGGAAAGTCTATACTTATCTTAAATATCAAAAATATAAAATAATATTTCTGTAAATTTCTATGTGAATAAATTCAAAAACCTGAATGAAATGACTGATTGTCTAAGAAAATATAAATAATCAACATCAACCAAAAAGAGATAGAAAACCTACACAAAACAGATGTCCCTATGCAACAATCCTGCATGATCTGCACATGTGCCCCAGAACCTAAAGTACAATAAAAAATAAAATAAATGTTAATACATCAAAAAATATAAAGAGTAAATTTTATAATAATATATCAAAGGTCTTTTCCTTTTTGGAACTTTAGAAAATAATTCTGAAGTTCTGAGAATACGACAGAATAACCAGCATAACTTTTTTTTTTTTGAGACAGAGTCTCACTCTGTTGCCCAGGCTAGAGTGCAATGGCACGATTATGGCTCACTGCAACCTCCGCCTCCTGGGTTCAAGTGATTATCCTGCCTCAGCCTCTGAAGTAGCTGGGATTACAGGCACCTACCACCACGGTAGGCTAATTTTTTATATTTTTAGCAGAGACAGGGTTTCATCATCTTTGGCAGGCTGATCTCGAACTCCTGACCTCATGATCTGCCCACCTCGGACTCCCAAAGTGCTGGGATTACAGGCGTGAGCCCCCATGCCCAGCCAGCATAATTTTAAAGAGTAAGAAGAGACTAGACCACTCACTATTAAACATAATAGAAATTAAAAGGTTTTTTTGGGGCAGAAATAGTCAAATGAAATGAAAACTCAGAAACATACCTTCAAAAATAAGAATTTGGGGTTTGATAAAAATGGCATTTCAAAGTAATGGTGTTAAAAATGAATTATTCCATCAGTCATATTAGGAAAAACTTGACTTTTTAAAAAATTGGTTTTATTAAAGTCTAATTCACCTATGATAAACTATACTCCATTTAAAGTGTACAATGCTATGAGTTTTGACAGATGTCTACACCCTTGAAATGACTATCACAATTAAGATACAGAACATTTCCACTGCCCAAAGTGTCCTCATACCCCCAAACTAAATAAAAGCTGGATTCCTACCTCACTCTTTGCATCAAAATGTATTTTAGATAAATATTTAAATGCAAAAGGATAGGACTAAAGGAAGAAATTAAGAAGACACATTATTCTAATATTGGTGGTAAAGAGCCATTCTGAAAATGACATAAACGTTACCGACAATGGACTGATAAATCTGACTACATCAACTTATTAAATTCCTGAACAGCACAAAATACCATAACCAAAGATCCAAAAGATTTTAAAAATTATTTTTAACACAAATAACAAAAGTAGTACCCTTAATATATGAAGAGATCTTACAAGACATCTTACAGTATCAAAATCATAAACTTTGAAGGTCTGCAAGAAAAATGAACAGGAAATTTACAGAAAAAAATATAGACTCAGGTTTATAAACTGCTGAAGCATTTTATTTTTATTATCACTTGTTAACTTCTGCAGTAGGGAGATAGTTAATTTTAATTACCATTTCAAAAACTAAAGGATGGTTTGGCTTTTTATGGTTTTAAAAAAAACTAGACCTGCTGGGCGCAGTGGCTCAAGCCTGAAATCCCAGCACTTTGGGAGGCCGAGGTGGGTGGATCACGAAGTCAAGAGATTGAGACCATCCTGGTCAACATGGTGAAACCCTGTCTCTACTAAAAATACAAAAAATCAGCTGGGCATGGTGGCGCGTGCCTGTAATCCCAGCTACTCAGGAGGCTGAGGCAGGAGAATTGCCTGAACCCAGGAGGCAGAGGTTGTGGTGAGCCGAGATCGCGCCATTGCACTCCAGCCTGGGCAACAAGAGCGAAACTCCGTCTCAAAAAAAAAGAAAAAGAAAAAAGAAAAACTAGACCTAGGGTGTAGAGAAGCACTTCAAAACTTCATTATGAATTCACCGGCGTGGTAGCACGAACCTGTAATCCCAGCTACTCTGGAGGCTGATATAGGAGAAACGCTGGAACTCAAGAGGCGGAGGTTGCAGTGAGCCTAGATCATGCCACTGCACTTCAGCCTGGGTGACAGAGTGAGACTCCGTCTCAAAAAAAAAAGAAAATCAGTATAAATTCAAATACATTTGAAGAGACTAACAATCACTTCATGACAAGAGCTTCATTATCCCCTACACTATATTCATACTTGGTGATTTCAGGTAATTTTGTAAAAATGGGTGACAGGATTCTTGGTATCAATACAAACAAAAGTTTATTATATACATAGGAAAAAAATCATTTGACAGCAAGAGACAGTATTTCTTTATAATGCTTAATTTTTTTCATCCTAAAATTGTTAGCTTACCTTTTTACCAGGAGAAGAAGGTTTAAAAGTATTTGAAATTGCTTCTTTCTTCTCTTCTTTTTTAATTGGTGGTAAAGGTCCCTCAGAAAAATAAGGGTTAGCATCAAAATAGTCCCTTGGGTGAAGATTTAACTTAAACGGTGCTCCTTTAAGTAAACGATGGTGTTCTTCATTCGCTTTCTGTAAATTTGAAATTGCATAGGATAGGTTAAACAAATTGAAAATAACCCAGAGTTAAATCTTTTACATTTTAATATAAACATGATTCTTAAGTACATATTGCTAGGTGCACTTTTTTAAAACATTAATTTGCTAAGTTTTATTTTTATGATACAAAAGACATGCCTACTTACAGACAAGCAGAACTATGATTATTCACTTTGGATACAAATTTCTTTGTGGTACTGAGACCTTATCACCTGAACAAATCTATGTGAACCACCTGGGTAGTATGATGCAGTATAAAGAGACTTGTCTCTAGTTCAAGCCCTTCCTGCTTCGCAGCATTTCACAAAGACTGGGAAAGTTATCTTTTAGTGTCACATCATCTTCAACTGTAAATGAGGATATTATTATTCTCCCCTTAATGTAAATGAGGACATTATTATTCCCCCCTTAATGCAAATGAGGACATTATTATTCCCACCTTAATGCAAATGAGGACATTATTATTCCCCCTTAATGCAAATGAGGACATTATTATTCCCCCCTTAACGTAAATGAGGACATTATTACTCCCCCTTAACGTAAATGAGGACATTATTATTCCTCCTTAATGCAAATGAGGACATTATTATTCCCCCTTAATGCAGATGAGGACACTATTATTCCCCCTTAATGAAAAGTTATCTTTTAGTGTCAATCATCTTCAACTATAAATAAAGACATTATTATTCCCCCTTAATATAATACATGAGATTATATGATTTTATATATATGAGATGTGTATATATAACATTTTTATAATTTTTAAAAATATTTTATATGTACATGAGATTATACCTATATCATATATATGTATATATGTATACATGTGTATATATGCATACATGTATGTATATGTAGCTATATATGTATATACATATAAATATGCATATATATGTATAGATATTTACACATATTTATATATGTATATATGTATATATAACATTTTCATAATATTTTTTGCTATCTAGTATTCAAAGCAAAACAGCAGCCACTTTTTTCCTATGTTGTAATCATTTCTACCAGAAAGACTAAGTATATAAATCACTGTCTATTAATAAAGTAGCAAAAAATCACATTATGAAATATAGATTCAAAAAGACAACCATACAGTGAATATCGATACATTTTCACTCTTTGTAAATATAAAATCTGGTAAATAATCCAACAAACTGCACTGAAAACACTCGATAAATGAAATCTACAACAGATAGTTATTTGAGAGAAGACTAACTTTTGCTACTAGGAACCCCACTGTGGCACTTTCCAAATCCTTCCCTCTTTTTGGATTTTTCTCTTGCCCTTGCTTATCCTCCTTCCTTGTAGGACATTCATGCATTCTTGGTGATCTGCTCTCCACCCTTCCATATCACAACAATGGTACTCAAAATTTATTCTATTGATCTTTTGGGCAGTGTTCCGCAAAATTTAAGTGTCATGGGAATCACTTGATAAGTTATTCAAATTACAAATCACCAAGCCTTTCCCTCAAAGATTTCCGATGGCATTGGTCTGCTGTATGGCCCATTAATGGGCAGTTTTAACAGTCACCCTCAGTGATTCTCATGCATGTGATTATAATGTAATGTTTTAGGATCACTTTTTGCTAGAGCATAGTCACCTTTTACCAGAAGAATACTGTATTTGTTTTACCAACCCCTGCCCTGGAATGTTCAGTTGATCAGCAGATCTGTGAGAAACTATTCAAAGCCAAAAAGAACCACCTGAAAGAGTATGAGGCAACAGTGTCTGGCTCTCACACAGAACCGGGAATTGTGCTGGTTGCCATCAGCTGTGCAAGAAAACTTCTTAATTCACAGGGCGTCGGATGGAGTGCCTAGAAAGGTCTTGCCTCAACAGGGGGGAATAATTAGCCCTAGATTGATCATAACTCCTATCACACCTAACAAATCTTAAATACAAGACCTGAAAAAATAAAAACCATTGCTAAGTAATCTGACAGCATTCCAAAACAAAGCCCAAGAATATTTATAAGAATACAAAAACATATAGCACCCAAAAAAGTAAAATTCTCAGTATTTGACATTCAGTAAACAATTGCCACTAATTCAAAGTAGCAAAATATGACCCCATACTGAGAAGAAAAATCAATTACTTAAAATTAACCAAGAACTAACGTAGATGTTATCACTAACAGAAAAGGGCATTAAGACAGTAACCATATTCTATTTGTTCAAAAGGTTAAGTAGAGACATGTAAGACATTAAAAATTCTCAAACTTCTAGAGAGCAAAACCATAATGTATGAGATTAAAAATACACTGGTTGACATTAACAGCAGATTGAAAGTTACAGAAAAGTAATTAGTGACTTTGAAGATGCATCAAATAAAATACAGAGAAGGAAAAAAGGACATTTTTTAAAGTTAATAGGGCATTGGTAAATTGTGGGACAATTTCAAGAGACCTAATACACATGTAACTGTAATCTCTGAAGGGGAAGAGAAAGAGAGATTAAAAATATGTGAAGAGGCCGAGGCAGGTGGATCACGAGGTCAAAAGATCGAGACCATCCTGGTCAACATGGTGAAACCCCGTCTCTACTAAAAATACAAAAAATTAGCTGGGCATCGTGGCGCATGCCTGTAATCCCAGCTACTCAGGAGGCTGAGGTAGGAGAATTGCCTGAACCCAGGAAGCAGAGGTTGCAGTGAGCCGAGATCATGCCATTGCACTCCAGCCTGGGTAACAAGAGCGAAACTCTGTCTCAAAAAAAAAAAAAAAAAAAAAAAAAAAAAAAAAAAAAAGTGAAGAAATAATAGTGTAAATATTACAAATTTGATTTGAAAAACTATAAACCCATAGATCCAAGAAGCTCAATAAACCCCAAGAATAGAAGGATAAAAGGAAACAGCACAAAGTCACATCATAATCAAACTAATTAAATAGTCATAAAAGGAAAAAAAAAAAGTAGAGAAAAGGACACATTACATACAGAACAAAAATGAGCAAGACAACACGTTTCTCATCAGAAACAATTCAAACAGGAAGACAGTGGAGTAATCTCTTAAAAATACTAAAAGAAAAAGATACATTTTGAAAATTACTTTTAGAATATTAGCAAATCTAGGACCATAAAATTTCTGACTTATGTGTAAGTTCTAAAAATGAGAATAAAAAAGCTTTTCCTGTTAAGAGAGAAAACTATCTTTTACCCAATAAATATAGGGTGAAAGATTAATTACTGAGCCACTGTAAAATTCCACTGTACATAGTTATGTAGTATGTATGCATCATTATTCCTATGGATGAAAAGCAGTTTACACACTATTTTATAAGAACAAAGGTTTCTGTCCAATTTAACAGAAAACTGTTCCTGAGTTTGGACATGGCCATTTGCAAAATTGGTCATTATTCTCTCACATTCCACTGGTACTTAAAATCACCATAGCAAAACTGTTAAAGCCTGCATGCCTATAAAAACAAAAAACTATAAAGTGATTGCCATTTAATGCTTAATGTCTAGATTAACTTGAATTTCCTTTACAACCAGCTTTCTTTATGTTATCTTGATATTGTGAAATTATGTTCATATGGTTCTAAAATTTATAAGAGTTCCTTTATTTATTTACACACAGACATTCCCTATATAAGTGAAAAGGTCTCAGCCAGGCGTGGTGGCTCACGCCTATAATCCCAGCACTTCGGGAGGCCGAAGCAGGTGGATCACGAGGTCAAGAGATCGAGACCATCCTGGTCAACATGGTGAAACCCTGTCTCTACTAAAAATACAAAAATTAGCTGGGCATGGTAGTGAGTGCCTGTAGTCTCAGCTACTCGGGAGGCTGAGGCAGGAGAATTGCCTGAACCCAGGAGGCGGAGGTTGTGGTGAGCCGAGATCGCGCCATTGCACTCCAGCCTGGGTAACAAGAGCAAAACTCCATCTCAGAAAAAAAAAAAAAAAATAAGGGAACAGGTCTCATCATAAGGCAAGTATTGTACACAGTGAGGGGCATATGCTAGTACCTTTCAGTTTTTATCTCTGCCACTTAATAAAGTGAGCAGTTTTCTCCTATCCTGTAACTCTCTCTCCTCACAGGATTCATCCACCCGTGAACTTCCACTCTTTCCCGTCACCCTGCCATTCATTCTTCCATCCCACATGCTCATCATAATGGCTTCTTGATCAGCCCAGAAGTATTGCCATTACTTTTGCAGGCACAGATAGCAGGATGTGATGGGAATACAGCTAAGAGTCAGGATATGACCCTTTACTTAAAATTAGAACATAGTTGATCAGACCAGGTTAATAGAAATTTCAAAGCTAGTGTAGAGAGATGTAAAACACATGTGGTAAGTCACAGCAAGAGATAAAATTCATCCCGGGGAAGGAGCTGAGAGGATCTACAGCAAGACATGAAAATCTAATAAAAGGGCAAAATTATCACAATTCATAAACATGAGTTTGTCACTGCCTCAGTGACACAAATAGAACAAAACAAAATTTGATCTCAAGTGAATTACTAATATTAACTAAATAAAATAAAAATTGAAACATTCAAAACAGATTATTTTACCTTATAATTTTGTTTTGGTGCGTCATAGAAGTCGGCAGCGTGTGAAAACTGTTTACCTATGGTAATATTTGCGTAGCTAAGGAAGCAAAGTAAGTCATGGTGACTTCAGAGTTCAGAAATTTAATTTTTAAAAATTTCAAAACATAATATGAGAAAGTATTAAAAACACCTTACCCATATCCAGTTCCTTTCTTTCCGGGGTTGGTGTATAAATTCTTTCCAGGTGCCTCGTACTTTTCTCGAGGTCTCGACTGCGCGCTGAAGAACGGCACTGGGCCGCCTATGGTTCCGTAGTAGCTTCCTAAGCCGCATCTTCAATAGGATGTTTTGACGTTTTAAAAGGAGGAGGTTAAAATGGCAAATTTTAAGTCTATAAGGAAATAGAGCAAGGATAATGCCGAGAAAGGAGAGCTATGCACAGACAGGCATAATTTACCCAGAACGTGATTTCACGCAAGCATTAAAAGTCACTCTATTTAGAATTTATTAAATGCCTGCAGTTCCAGGGGCGGGCGTGGTGGTTCACAGGTAATCCCAGCACTCTGGAAGGCTGAGCCAGCGGGTCAACTGCAGTCAGGAGTCTGAGACCAGCCTGGCCAACATGGCAAAACCCTATCTTTACTAAAAATACAAAAAACTAGTCGGGCATGGTGGCCTGTGCCTGTAGTCCCAGCTGCTCAGGAGGCTGAGGCAGGAGAATCGCTTCAACCTGGGAGGTGGAGGTTGCAGTGAGCTGAGATCACACCACTGCACTCTAGCCTGGGTGACAGAGCAAGACTCTATCTCACATACATACATACATACATGCCTATGCATCCATAATTTGGTGTTGAATATGTGCCTGTATGAGGGTATCTGATTTATAACACCAGTCTCTCTTTTTGGAAACACTTTCTGTATCCACTAAATTACAGATGTTTTTCACATATCTGTGAATTATTTTTTTTAAAGGAAAGCTTGTCTAATTATAAAACTGTTATTATTTCTTGGCTGACAGATGAATATAAGCATGTTATAAACTAATGTATTAAGGTAGCAATTCCCAATTATTACCACATGAGTAAAAGTTTATCACAGGCAGGAGAAAAGACTGAAAAATAGGAAAAAGTTATTTCAAGGGTAAAATGTATATATATATATTCCTTGAAAAAGAAAGAAAGTAGTGAAGGTAAAAAATCACATTTTTTAATTTATAGCTAAGAAAATGAAAAAGTTCAAGAAACAGTAATAACAATAAATTAAAAATTCAGATCTATCAAAAATGTCAAAAGGTAGAAAAAGATAAAATTAAATAAAAGAAGAAAATCCTCAATCTTTTTTTTTTTTTTTTTTTTTCTTTTTGAGACAGGGTCTCACTCTGCTGCCCAGGCTGGAGTGCAGTGACATGATCTCAGCTCACTGCAACCTCTACCTCCCAGGTTCAAGTGATTCTCCTGCCTCAGCCTCCCAAGTAGCTGGGACTAAAAGCATGCATTACCATGCTGGGCTAATTTTTGTATATTTTGTAGAGATGGGATTTTGTCCTGTTGCCCAGACTGATCTCAAACTCCTAGACTCAAGCAATCCATCTACCTCAGCCTCCCAAAGTGCTGGGATTACCGGTGTGAGCCACTGAACCCACCGAAAATCCTCATTCTTCTTTGTGTTTTGTTTTCTTTTTCTTTCCTTTTTTTTTTTTTTTTTTTTTTGCATGCAGATAAAGGCTCGTTTTATTTTAATGGCTGATCTATGTAATCACGGAGGCCAGTATGTACAGACAAAGGGGGAGCTTTTATTTCTTGGTGTCTTCCTCCTTGGACAAAGTCTTGATGATCTCCTCCTTCTGGGCCTGGAGGCGCTCTTCACGGTGCTTTCGTGCTTCCTTGGTCTTAGACCCGCGGGCCTTAGCCTGGTCAGCCAGGAGCTGCTTGGGGCCTCGTCTGCCTTCAGCTTGTGGATGTGTTCCATGAGAATCCGCTTGTTTTTGGACACATTCCCCTTCACCTTCAGGTACAGGCTGTGATACATGTGGCGATCGATTTTCTCAGATTCCTGGTATCTTCTGAGCAGCCAGCGCAGAATCCTCATTCTCCTCATCCACGTGACCTTCTCTGGCATTCGGGCATTGGCTGTACCCTTACGCTTACCTATGCCCATGTGCCTGCCCTGTTGGTTGGCCAAGGTGCTTTTCCGGCAGCGGGCCCAGGAATGGACTGTCACAGGCTTGCGGATGATCAGCCCATCTTTGATCAGCTTCCGGATCTGCTGACGCGAGTTGGCATTGGCGATTTCATTGGTCTCATTCGGGTCCAACCAGACCTTCTTCTTGCCACAGTGGAGGATACTAGAGGTGAGCCTCTTCTGAAGCCTGAGCATACTCATGGCTGCGGCCGCAGCAGCGAAAGGCGTTTTGTTTTCTTTTTGAGACAGGGTCTCACTCTGTTGCCCAGGCTGGAGTGCAGTGACATGATCTCGGCCCACTGCAACCTCTACCTCCCAGATTCAAGTGACTTTCCTGCCTTAGCCTCCCAAGCCGCGGGGATTGCAGGTGACCGCCACCAAGCCCAGCTAATTTTTATATTTTTAGTAGAGACGAGATTTCACTATTTTAGCCAGACTGATCTCAAACTTCTGACCTCAGGTGATCCGCCCAACTCAGCCTCCCAAAGTGCAGGGATTACAGGCATGAGCCACCGTGCCCAGCCACAAATCCTCACTCTTAATAGTGACAATAATTTTGGCTGACATTGCCTACTGGAATTAGAAGGAAGTACAACTTATCCAAATGTAATTTAACTTGTCTCAAAGAATACAGTAAATAAGCACAAAATTAGACTTCAGTTATCTATCAAATTAATAAATTGACTTAAAGCTATTGGATGTGAATGAACATTACATTTTAAATCTCAGTTATATAACATTACGTTGACTATATGGTCTCATGTTAAAGTAATTGAATGGTAAGAAGAAAAGATCCTTCACATTGATGGTTGTCATAACTAAGATACTGTTAAAACCCATAAGTATATCTTCACAATAACTTTAAAATCATGTATCTTTGATAAATTCTTTTCTTTATCAAAAAAGAATTTCTGGCCAGGCACAGTGGCTCACACCTGTAATCCCAGCACTTTGGGAGGCCAAGTTGGGCAGATCACTTGAAGTCAGGAGTTTAAGACCAGCCTGGTCAACGTGGTAAAATCCCATCTCTATTAAAAATACAAAAGTTAGCCAGGCGTGGTGGCATATGCCTATAATCCTAGCTACTAGGGAAACTGAGGCAGGAGAATCGCTTGATCCCAGGAGGCAGAGGTTGCAGTGAGCCGAGATCATGTCACTGTACTCCAACCTGGGCAACAGAGCAAAATTCCATCTCAAAAAAAAAAAAAAAAATTTGTCTTAATTCCACTTTTTTTTTTTTTTTTTTTTTAGACAAGGTCTCATTTTAGATAAGGTCTCACTCTGACATACAGGCTGGAGTACAGTGGCTTAATCATAGTTCACTGTAACTTCATACTCCTGGGCTCAAGGGACCCTCTCACCTCAGCCTCCTGAGTAGCTGGGACTACAGGCACATGCTACCACACCCAGCTAATTTTTTAATTTTTGTAGAGATGGAGTCTCATTATATTGCCCAGGCTGATCTCAAACTCCCGGCCTCAAGCAATCCTCTTAGCTTGGCCTCCAAAAGTGCTGGGATTACAGGCATGAGCCACTGCACCCAGCCTCACATTTTTATTTATTCTTCTTTAACAGCAGAAAAAATAGTCAAGGGCACAGACACAATAATTAAAGGCAATTTTTTTTCCAATCTGACTTTTGCAAGGTTTTTGAACAAATTTTTTTTATTTAGGTTGTTCTTACTATATCAACAAATAGACCACAGTGATATAGATAATCCAAACTTTAATATGATGAGAATATATTTAATCCAGATTACTTTTCAATCTAAGTCATCCAATACAACTATCTCCACCTAAGACAAACTAAGAATAATACTTAAAAATTCATTTCACATAAGTAAGTCCTACAGAAAAACAAACATTTAATTTAGGGATAAAGGTGCAAACAATCTATTTAAGACGTTTTCCAAAACACTTACGGCTTTTTATCTCCACTACTAGGGAGGAAGGCTTTGCTTAGATTCTTTTTGGCTGCTTGCATCATGTCCCGTCTCCTCACTTGATTCAGATTTATGTAGCCTTCACCTTCAAAAATCCTTACAAAATGAGGATCAAAATAACCTGCCTGAAGATCGGACATTTCTTTGGATCCCCCAGGTAGCATCTGTTTATTTTTGCTTGCAGCCTCATTAAAGGGTCCTTTAAAAATAAATTAGGGATGTTATAATTTTGAGCTTAATCTCAATTAAAGGACATGACAAATAAGAGAACAATTTCCCTGAAAGCTCTGTGTGAATGACTATCTTGACAATAAGACCTAAGAGGTTTTCATCAAAACATTTTAATATGTAAGGTCTTGGTTATACACTCTGAGTTTTAGAGCTGGTAGAGACCCTAAAGTCATCTAATTCAATGTTTCTCCAGCTATATACTAGGAAGCACTGCATGAGATATCAGTAAGAGTATGTGCACATGTTGAAGAGAAGGGTGTTTCACACTCAAATGGAAGCAATTCCTCTCTAGGGCATACACTTAAGACACACGAGTGTCTATGGCTACTAAAAGACATTAGCAAGAATGTTCATAGCAGTTTTATTCATAATAATCAAAAACATAAAACAGCCCAACTGTCCATCAATAGGAGAACAGATTTTTAAACTGTGGAATTTATACTATGAAATGCTAGTAGCCCAGTAATTTTTTTAAAGACTGTTTTAATATGTATTTAGAACTTCTTTCATAATTTCCATCTAGGAATGCTCTATTTGAGGATAGCTTTGGTAATGTGTAGAATGTTGTTTTGAAGTGCACACAATCCTTAATTCAACTGGCTATTAAAATGTGAATCTGTATCACTGACTTTTTTAAAGTTTTTTTTTTTTTTTTTTTTTTTTTTTAACAAGGTCTTCTGTCACCAAGGCTGGAATGCAGTGGTGTGATCATGGCTCACTCTAGCCTCAACCTCTTGGGATCAACTGCCTGCCTCAGCCTCCCAAGTAGCTGAGACTACAGGCACATGACATCATGCCCAGCTAATTTTTGTATTTTTTGTAGAGACAGGGTCTCACTATGTTGTCCAGGCTTGTCTTGAACTCCTGGCCTCAAGCAATCCTCCCGCCACCACCTCCCAAAGTGCTGGGATTACAGCTGTGAGCCACCACATCTGGCCAACCTCAATTTTTGAAAAGGTAATACATTCAAATAGTTCCAAATTCAAAAGTTCAAACATTTTCACAAGAAGTCTTTTTCTATACTTGGCCACCCAATTCTTCTTCCACAGGCAAAGAGATAACCATTTTGTTTCCCAAAGAATATTCAGGTATGTTCGAGTGAATGTTTTCATATACATCCTTTTTCATTTTTTTAAAATGCTCTCTCAGAATCACGCTGTTAATTCTTAGCGCACTATATATACTATTCTGCACCTTGCTTTTTTATTTAATAATGTATCTTGGAGAAGTCTCCAAATCAGTATTTTATTTTGTATTATTATTTAGAAGTAATTGGGTCTCCAAAAATTGAACTGAGACATTTAAATATTCATGTATATTAGCTCTTTTTATTCCTTATGACTTTCGTAAAACCCCTCAGCCTTTCATTTGCATTGCATTTCTCAGGAAGGTAATAATGGATGGCCTACTTGGATGCAAATGCAAATGCTGTTTGCATAACGGAGTGTCCCATCTAAGCAAAATATTCTGGGAGAAAACTGCCAGGCACCTTTGGAAAGAAAGAAAATCACCTATGAGGACAAGAAATGAGGATAGAGAAGCCTAATAGAACGAGATTCTTATTCTCATAAAATAAAGTTCTTGCTGGATGCAGCGGCTCAGGCCTCTTAACCCCAGCACTTCGGGAGGCTGAGTGGGGAGGATCTCTTGAGGTCAAGAGTTCAAGACCAGCTTAGGCAACATAGTGAGACCCCCCCCCCCACTTCTCCACAAAATATTTAAGCTGGGCATGGTAGTGTGTGGCTGCAGTCCCAGGGACTCAGGAGGCTGACATGGGAGGATCCCCTGAGCCCAGGAGTTTGAGGTTGCAGTGAGCTATAATCAGGCCACTGCACTCCAGCCTGGGTAACAGAGATCCTGTCAATAAATAAATAAATAAAGTTATCGCTTAACTCCATTGAAATTTTACAAGTTAACCAACTTTAGAAATAAATGCTTTAAAATATAAACTATTAAAATGTCATTTGATTTACATATTAAATTCAAATTTTATATAGAAAATACCCACTATTCTTTCATAGAGAAAACCAAATATACTTACGATTAAATGGTGACACATATTTATCACCCACAGTAACGTATTCCATCTCACTAAAGAGACCAATCCTTTCCATGTCTGTTTTCCCTCCTCCTTCCACAGGCATGGTGGCTTCTGGTGGCACTCTCTATACCGCTAACTTCAAAAGGTTCCTTAGGGTCACTTCTTTTATAGCAAAATCCTACTTTACACTAACAATAAAAATAAAGGGGAAAAGGTTAGGAAAAAAGTGATTATTGATGATCAGTTCTAAATACTTCCAACTTCCAGTCTAGGAGTTTTGTTTTTTTGTTTTTGTGTTTGTTTTGAGACGGAGTTTCACTGTCGACCAGGCTGCAGTGCAATGGCGCCATCTTCACTCACTGCAACCTCCACCTCCCAGATTGAAGTGATTTTCCTGCCTCAGCCTCCCGAGTAGCTGGGATTACAGGCATGTGCCACCACGCCTGGCTAACGTATTTTTAATAGAGACAGGGATTTACCATGTTGGCCCAGGTTGGTCTTGAACTCCTGACCTCAGGTGATCCACCCGCCTCTGCCTCCCAAAGTGTTGGGATTACAGGCATGAGCCCCCGCACCAGGTCAAGAGTCTTGTTTACTGTAAAATAATAGTCTCCTACTCTATGGGGAAAGAATCTACTCTGTGGGGCTGGAGAAGAATACTGGGACTCAAAATTGTCCATATGAGCCTCCCCCTTGACTCTCCATGTGAAGTGCCCACACATTACAAAGGAATGTGTAAAATATCATCTGTTGCACTGCCATTTATCCGTTGAAAATGATAAAATTATTAGTATATAGTGTACTTAAATCCTTTTGAGAAGTTCAGGGTAGATTTTAATATAATTATATAAAGGCAGACATTTTTACAGTTTAGGTAAAATGATTTCAGCATCCTGCATTGTCCCTTATATTGAAAACATAACAGCTTTTCAGAATGCACAACACATCTAGATATTACCCTACAATGCCTGAAGTTGTTTTTTGTTGTTGTTGTTGTTGTTGTTGTTGTTGTTTTTGAGACGGAGTTTCGCTCTTGTTACCCAGGCTGGAGTGCAATGGCGCGATCTCGGCTCACCGCAACCTCCGCCTCCTGGGTTCAGGCAATTCTCCTGCCTCAGCCTTCCGAGTAGCTGGGATTACAGGCGTGCACCACCATGCCCAGCTAATTTTTGTATTTTTAGTAGAGACGGGGTTTCACCATGTTGACCAGGTTGGTCTCGATCTCTTGACCTCGTGATCCACCCGCCTTGGCCTCCCAAAGTGCTGGGATTACAGGCGTGAGCCACCGCACCCGGCCCGTGAAGTTGTTTTTCAAGTTTAAATAAATATAAGAAATGTGTCACTGGTAAATTATCAAGGGAATGGGGAAAAGAACAATGATTTAGGCAAGATAAAAACAAGAACAAAACTAAAAGAACAAAACAGTGATTTCTGAGTATTTGTTAACGAGCATACTTCAACTCTGAGCTTTCTTCGGAAATGACCACTTCAAACAAAGGTGAAATATTAAACATGCAACTCCTTATTTAAAAATTAATGTATTTTTAGTAGAGACAGGGTTTCACTGTTGGCCAGGCTGGTCTTGAATCCCAAAGTGCTGGGATTACAGGCGTGAGCCACCGCGCCCGGTCTTTTACCTTAAATTTAGAGCAAACTGTTTCAGTGCCTCCTTGCAAGCCTGCCTGAAACAGTGGCTCACCTGTGCATGAATCATTGCTAATGTGTAACATCAAAGGGGCAAGTGAAGATTCATTTTAAACTAAGCAAATATAACACTCTTCTCCACATCCTACCTCTTCCATTGATCAGGGATGCTTTAAAACCAAACATCAGTCAAGATGCAGTACTTTGATTTACAGTATACTTCAAAGCTCCACCCCATTGACCAACCACAAAGGATTCCTGTGCAGCTACTGGGCCTAAATGTCTCAGGTCCTTTATCAGCCAGCCTCATCTGCCACCATGGAAACCCCCTCGTGGCCCCTTGGCTGCGATTGTCCTCTTTCCGTCCTTAGACTGGGCTCTCTCAAGCCGCAGGCCCATCCTCCATGCCGTTTCTCTGGAGGCAGCTACTCCGCATGCCGCCCCTTTCTCTCCACACCCCACCCCTCGCCATTAACACTGCTTCTTCGGACTGCTCAGTTTTTTAATCACTTCTTTAACTCCATCACAGTGCCATGTACTTCTTCCAAGCCCTTAAAGTGCTTCTCTGCTAGGTCATCAGCTTACATTCGTCGTGAGGGATCCTTTCACTAATAGCTGTTTGCCCTAATACACTTGGCTCCACAAGGGCAGGAGCTGCAGCGAGACTGAGGTTTCTCCCTCTCAGGGGATCCCGGCGTCCGCGCAGCTCCCAGCCAGGGAGGAGGAAGGAAAGAAATTATTGCCTAGAACTTTCCCACTACTAATTTTTTTTTCTTTTTAGTAGACACGGGGTTTCACCATTTTGCCCAGGCTAGTCTCGAACTCCTGAGCTCAGGTGATCCGCCTGCTTCGGCCTCCCAAAGTACAGGGATTACAGGCGTGAGCCACCGCGCCCGGCCCCGCCACTACTTAGCTCTTCTTGAGCAACATTTACGAAATCATTTATTCATTTATTTAACATAGACTCTGCAAACCCCTTCGGGCCAGGCTTGCTGGTAAAAACTAGAAACACAGATTTAAGAAGGCACAGATGCTGCCCCAAGGAGAGGCATCTATTAGACAAGAAAACCGTGTAGAGCGGAAGTATGGCACGTTCCCTTGGAAAGGTAAGAAAGGTACGGATAAACTGTCGTGGGAGGTGAAGAGGGGACAGAAAAGTGGAGGAGGTGATGAATCTACTTCCCAGGAAGTAAACGGAGGCTCGGAAGAGGCAGGCATCTAAGGGACAACACCTGGTGTCGGCGAGGACCAAGTCACCTCTCCCGAGGATGCCCACTCCGACAGCCGAGATCAGGTGGCCCCAGGTAGTTTGGATTAACCGCGCTACAGGAGCGGCGAGGCTTCCCCGCCGCCGGCCAGACGCCCGGGCCGCTAAGCGCCTCAGCATGTTCTGCCTGACCCGGCGTTGATGGTGATGTGTTGCCCCGGATACGGGAGAATCCATTACAGGCACGCTGCGGGGGGAGACGAGGAGATTCGAGTCCGCGCTGAAGAACACATAGAAGGACGTGTGAGCGTCTATAGGACAGAAAAGACTTAACTGAGAGAATTCATCGAACTTGAGTCTTCGGCCACCCGCCTCTCGATGCAGGCGGCGAGGAGCTGTATTCTGGTACGCTCCGTGACGTGTTGCCGCCGAGCATGTCGGGAGTTGTAGTTGTCCCGACCGGGCCCCGCCCCTCGGCCGGCGGAGCGCCACTTCCGGTCCGGCCCCCCGGGACCTTTTGGCTGGCGTCAGCGCCCCTGTCACCGCCACGTCGCGGACATGGTGAGTGTTTCTGCTCGTTACCGACCCCCGTGTTTCCCCCGGACTTTGGCAGCTGCCACGAGCCAGGCTCCACAGCGCCTGAAGGGAGCTGGTCCTGCCAGAGCCCGCGATGGCCGCTGCGAGCTCCGTGGACTCGGCGGCCTGTCTCCGCTCTGGGCTGGAGGGAAAGTGCCCCCCACACGTGTGCACCTCGCCTCGACCACCTTGGACGGGCACGCCCGCCCCTCCTCTGTGTGAAAGCATTTTGAGAGACTTTTCGGCGTTTTTGAAGCCTAGGAAGAAAGGTTTAGCCTGGGAAAGAGGCGCAGCTTTCTTCTAATATATGCTAATATATTCCCCTAGTACCCCTGGTTCTGTCTCCTGGTTTTCCTCCTGTCTCATTGCTCAGCAAGGCTGTCCAGTCCCTGTCGTAAATGTTGGTGCTCCTCAGGATTACTTTACACCCTATTCGTTTTCCTAAAATTTTATCTCTAAGTTATACCTCTCTCCTGAGCTCCAGACCCACAAATCTGCTAACCGTGCCTTCACTTGGATAGCTCAGATGCATTTCAAACTCTGCAGGTTCCAAACTGATCATTTTCACCTCCCCACACTCCACACCTGCTCTTCCTCCAGGAACCCCCAACTCTGTAAATGGCACCGCCATACACCCTGTTATGCCTGCTCAAAACCTGGAAATCATCCTTGACATGTTCCTCTTCTCAACTCCTGAACATGGAATCAGTAATCAAGTCCTATAGATTCTACTTCTAAATGTCTGTCTGTTGTCACTGTCTCTACTCTTACCGTCCTTGGCCTTGCCGCCATGAGATCTAACCATCTGGAGTGGTCACCTAGGTGGTCTTTTAAGCAGATCTTCACTACTAATCGATGCCCCTTCCTGGAATGGGCTGTTGCACCTTCACTCATCCTTCAGATCTCAGCTTAAGTGTTATTTCTTCAGAGAGTATCTCAACAAATTCGGAAGTCTAGGAAGACTAGTGCTTTCATGAATGATGTCTTACGGAATCTTCACAACAACCCTGGGAAGTTGTATATTTTTCCAGTTTTACAGAAGACAGACTTCAGTGATTCGTTAAAATGTGTAAAATTATACAGTAAGAGGCCGGGTGCAGTGGCTCACACCTGTAATTGCAGCACTTTGAGAGGCTGGGGAGGAGGGGGGGAATCACCTGAGGTCGGGAGTTCGAGACCAACCTGACCAACCCCGTTTCAACTACAAATGGAGAAACCCCGTTTCTACTAAAAATACAAAATTAGCCAGGCGTAGTGGCGCATGCCTGTAATCCCAGCTACTCGGGAGGGTGAGGCAGGCGAATATCTTGAACCCGGGAGGTGGAGGTTGCGGTGAGCCAAGATTGCCCCATTGCACTACAGCCTGGGCAACAAGAGTGAAACTCTGTCTCAAACAAATAAAAATAAAATTATACAGTAAGTAGCAGAGTTAAAATTTGCTCTGTCTGTCTTTATAACTTTTATCTTAAGTATCTTTAAACATTTTTTATTTAAATGAGCGCATACTAGTTTGTATGGTAGTATTTTTCTTTAACTGATTTCTTATTGATAGCTATTTAAGTGGTTTCCATCTACTTTTTTGTGATGAACAACAGTAGGATAAATGTACAACAGGGAAGCTAAATTTGTCCTGAACTTCCTTGTTTCCTTAGAATAAATTCCCAGAAGTAGAATTGGGACAAAGGGTCTATGATCTTTCAACAGATTACAATTTTAGAATAAATAAGAACAGTGACCCTTATAGAAAGGTAACAAAGGTTCTATAAAATGAGAAAAAAATGTATTGGTATCTATTGAATAGTGTTCTGAGGATTGGAGTGAGTATGTATGTTAAGCATAGTGCCTTTTACGTGTTTTTGCTTCATTTTGTTTTATTTTTGGGAGACAGGATCTTGCTGTGTTACACAGTCTGGATTGCAGTGGTGCGATCGTGGCTCACTGCAGCACTGACCTCCCAGGCCCAAGCAGTCCTTCCACCTCAACCTCAGACTCAAAGTGAGTGCAGGCCACCACACTCAGCTAATTTTTGGTGGTTGTTTTTTTTGTAGAGATGGGGATCTTCCTATGTTGCCCGGGCTGGTCTCTAACTCCTGGGCTCAAAGTGTTTCTCCCGTCTCTGCCTTCCAAAGTGTTGGGATTACAGGTGTGAGCCACTGCCACGCTGCCTGCACCTTTTACACTTGAAGAGCTCAGTAAATGTTAGTACTTACTCATTTATTTAAAAATAGGGGTCTTAGTGTGTACCATGGTTCTTCAGCCTGTTTGGGAGATGTGTTTTCAGAATCCGATTAAATTTTTGAAATTTCTTCCCAAAATAAATCTTCACCTCTCTTTCTCCCTTACTGTCTCATTCTCTCATGTATATATGTATGAATATATGTTTGTCAATACATGTCATTTGTCATATATCATCAACTAGCTGAAACTCAACATATAGATCCAAGTTAAGAACTGATCAGTTCCATTTTGCAAGTGCTTTTTTTCCTTTATAAGTTGTAAGCATTGTCCTGTGCCAGGACACTGGCCATGTTTTTAATTTTCAGCAAAAACATGATTTTCTTATGGCTATATGAGATTCATACTTATTTAACCAATTTCTTGTTGTTGGCAGTTAGGTTAATATCCTTATACCCGAATCTTTGTGTTTTCCAGATTTTTCTTAGACTAAGTCGAAGATTCTAAGTGCGTAATCACTACATCAAACCTATGAATAGAAATCTTTGATTCTTACTGCCATATTCTATGAAGAATTGAACCAGTGGATACTCCCACCCTCAGTATTAGTTTTCTCTCATTGTCTTGACTCCCTGGTATTATCATATTGGATTCAGTGCTTTGTCACGTTCTTAAATTAGTTCTTACCATTGATGTTTTCTTGTCATTGTTAAACCCATCAAGATTACAGTTTAGAAAGATTGTCTTAAAGCAGTAGTTCTCAACAGTTCATAGTAGAATCGCTGGCATGCTGACCTAGGGTGCTTTTAAATAGCCCTGGGTGTAGTGGCTCAACCCTGCAATCCCAGCAGTTCGGGAGGCTGAGATGGGCGAGTCACTTGAGATCAGGAGTTCAATGCCAGCCTGGCCAATATTCTGAGAACCCGTTTCTACTAAAATGCAAAAATTAGCCAGGCATGGTGGTGTTTACCTGTAATCTCAGCTACATGGGAGGCTGAGACAGGAGAATCTCTTGAACCCAGGGGGCAGAGGTTGCAGAAAGCTGAGATTCCAGCCTGGGTGACAGAGTGAGGCCCCTGTCTCAAAAAAAAAAAAAAAAAAAAAAAAATCCCTGTGCCTAGGCCTATCCCTTAGACCAAGTAATCCGAATCTCTGGGGGTACAGCCCAGGTATTGGTGTTTCAAGCTCCCCAGTATGTAACAAAGGTTGAGAACCTCCGATTTAAAATTTTGGAATTGTTTTTGTTTTTTCCATAAAACAAGGAATTAACTTATGAAATAATTTGAAGAATCAAGCTTAATTAATGTCTTAAACTCAATTAGATTTTAATTTATATGAAAATGAGGTTTTTTTTCTATAAGAGAATTTTGTTTTTATTTGTTCTAGGTGATTTCAGAAAGTATGGATATACTCTTCAGAATAAGAGGAGGCCTTGATTTGGCTTTTCAGCTAGCTACTCCTAATGGTAGGTCTTCTGAAAAATTCTTTTTTATTAGAAAATTGATAGTGAAATATACTGAGATTATCTCCATTTTGCAAATGAAACTGCTGAGTGAGCAGCAGGATAAACTGAGATTATCTAGTTAGTATATGGGACTTAGACACTGTGTCCCAGCACACCCACCAGCCCATGGAGTACCCCTGTGCAAATTAGAAAAAGATGTCCCCTTTCTTAAGAAACTTTAATCCCCTCTTCCTTAATTGTCACAATAAATGTAAATATCCGCAATGAGCACATTGTAAATGCGCATCGAGAATTGCACATTACAGACTTGCAATTGTATATATAATCCTGAGTCTCCAGAACCCACTCTCTTAACTACCACCTTATAAGGGGATGAGTACGAAAAACCCTATGGGAGAAAAATCAAAAGGGTTTATATGAAGCAAATTCTAGGATGTCTTCCTGTTGCTGACTTGAACTACAGCCACAAACTGAGATAAAGAACGTCAGAGGAGGAATGGGATGAGTTGTGTTTGAGATTTGTTTCGTTTGGGATGCCAGTGCCAGGTCAAGTACAGATTCTCAGCAGGCATTTGGCTGAGTCCGAAATTTAGAAGACAGTGGTCAGAGTTGGAGCTAGAGAATGCAATGTCTCCGAAGAATGGTAGTTAACACCTTCATAATAAATTATATCACTTGTGAGAAGTACGACTGGTGGTGCCAGAAGCCACAGAGAGGTTCAGAAAGATAAGGAATGAAAAGTACTGTTTTGGTCTGTTTCCATTGCTGTAAAAAATACCTGAGACTGGGTAATTTATAAAGAAGAGGTTTATTTGGCTCGCAGTTCTGTCGACTCTACAAAAAGCATGGTGCCAGCATTTCTGCTTCTGGTGAGGCTCAGAAAACTTTCAATCATGGTGGAAGGCGAAGGAGAGGTCGGTGTATCACATGGCAAAAGAAGAAGCAAAAGAGAGGGGAGGAAGTGCCAGGCTCTTAAAGAACCAACTCTCTTACGAACTGATAAGAGTGAGAACTCATTCATTACTGTGAGGATGGCATCCAGCCATTTATGAGGGCTTGTGATTCAGACATCTCCCACCAGGCCCCACTTCGAACACTGGGGATCACATTTCAACATGAAATTTGGAGGGGACAAACATCTGAACTGTATCAGATACCAGCATTCCTTGAAGGAGATTACCACTGACCTTTACTAGCCCCACGGAAGGGAGGGAGGGGGCGCAGAATATTATTTTCCACCTATCCCTTCAACTAAAATATTGTTCTCAGTTTTGGTGCGCATTGGAATCCCTACCACCAGACTACATTAAACTACATTTCTGAGACAGAGACCCAGGCATCAGCAGGCTTTCTAGGTAATTCTAATGTGCCATTAAGATGAGAACCATTTTATAAGGACTGAATCAAACTCATTTTCAGGCCTATGTTATTAGTAGAGTGACTTGTTTCCTAAAATGTTATTTTATGGATAAAACCTTACATTTCATTTCACAACTTGATATAAACTGAAACATGCTTTACTATAATCTTATTCCAAAGTAGAATTAATCCATTAATCAATAGATAATCCAGTAATCAAATGTAAACAAGGACTACAGATACTTTTTACCTAGTAATTAATATATTCAAATTTGTCTTCTGACTGGATTGTATTCCTCCTCTTCTCGAACTCTGTCAACACTCAACAAAGGACTCTCATTAATGAGAAAATACAGAGAATGGAAACGCTTAACTTTAAAGGCTTCACAATTTTTTTAGGTCACTTTACCAAATAGTCCTTAAAGGATAAACAGAAGGTAATTTAAGAATGATGTCTGTCTTTTGTAGTACAGCTGAAAATCTTTAAATTCTGCTTTCTGAAACATATCAAGATATTTTAAAATCTGACTTCTTCTGAGTAACCTCTTCTCTACAATAGCCCCAAAGTATTTATTTATCAAGATACCCATGTGGTCATTTTTAAAATTTTTTTAAAGTACTCTTTTAGCAGAACCAGGTCACTGAATTAATATGTAACTACAAGGTTCAATAGGCCTAGGGTTTCGGAGTATGAGGCTAAGGCGAGTATTTAAAGATTATTTTCTTTGGCTACGTCTCCTTCTATTGTTTCGACTTTGGAAAGATAGACATGTTTCCAAATTGAATACATGGAATATTCAAAAATACTAAACTACTCTAATTTCTTGAATATTCAAACATATTTTAAGTCTATTTCAAAGGAAATCCTTGAAGACAAAAACAAACTAAAGCAAGTATCAGGTTGCTGACATAACCATACAAAGAAAAAAAAAAAAACTATGACTTGAGAACATAGGACTTTGATTGTATAATCGTAGTGGGATACAGTCCCAGGACAAAAAGGACTAAGAAATTAAAATGTCATTCAATAGTTTTATTCCTATAAGTAATACATTGTTTTAATATTAATGAGAACTCTTATGCATTACTGATGGGAATATAAAATGGTGCAGCTGTGGTGGAAAACAGTCTGGCAGTTCCTGAGAGTGTTAAGTATAGAGTTGTTATATGATCCAGAAATTCTACTCTAGATGATCACCCAAGAGAATGGAAAACATCCACACCAAAACGTAACTGATGCACAAATGTTCATGGCAGCATATACATGACAGCCAAAACGTGGAAACAAATGTACATCAGTTTATGAATGGAAAACAAAATTGGTGTATCCATACAATGGAATATTACCCTGCCATAAAAAGGAATGAAGTACTGATTCAGGCTACAGTACGTGTGAAACATTATGCTGACTGAAAGAAGCCAGACACAAAAAGCCATGTAATGTGTGATTCCACTTATGTGAAATGTCCAGTATAGGCAAATCCATAAAGACAAAGGTAAGTTAATAATTGCCATGGGTAGTATGCTCAGATTCTTTTCATTTTGCAAATGGAACATGGTGAGAGAAAAATTGTAAGATCATATAGTCACTAAATGGATTGAATGGGGTTTAAACTTGAGTATTGTGTTCCAGCACCCCTGCCAGCCCATGGAGTACTATGTGCAAATTAGAAAAGATGTAAGGGGTAAATTAGAAAATTTTCTATTAGAGAAATGTGGGGGAATGAGAAATGACTGCTGGTAGGGTTTCTTTCTGGAGTGATAAAAGCGTTCTAGAATTAGTGATGATTGTAAAACCTTATGAATATACCAAAAGCCCTAAATTATATGCTTGAAAAGAATGAATGTTATGGTCTCGGAATTTTATCTCAATTTTTTTTTTTTTTTTTTTTTACAAACAGCTATCAATTACCCCAACTTTTTGTGGTGAAAATCAAGGCAGGGATCCAGTAATCATCCTTAATTTTTTTTTTTTAACTTTTTAATAATTTTTTTTTCTTTTTTTTTTTAATAAAGACGGGTTTTCACCATGTTGGTCAGGCTGGTCTTGAACTCCCAACCTCAGGTGATTCGCCTGCCTTGGCCTTCAAAGTGCTTGGATTACAGGCATGAGCCACCATGCCCGGCCTCTTATCTCAATTTTTTAAGAAGATAGACAAAAACATTTTAAATAATTATTGAATTTGGAGAGTGAGTATTGAGTTTTACTATGCTCTACTTTTGTGTATGTTTGGAACCATTCATGTTGAAAATTTGTTTTTCTTCTATTTATATTCTTTTAATTTAGAAATTTTTCTCAAGAAGGCACTGAAACATGTGTTGAGTGACCTGTCAACCAAACTTTCTTCCAACGCCCTCGTGTTCAGAATTTGCCACAGTTCAGTGTATATATGGCCTAGCAGTGACATGAACACCATTCCTGGAGAACTGACCGATGTTTCTGCTTGTAAAAACATACTACGCTTTATTCAGTGAGTATGTTTGAAGATTTCTAGAGATGTTTTCAAAACATCATTTCATATTATAAATGTCTTTGTGTATTAAAAATTTAGATTTGAGCCAGAAGAAGATATAAAAAGAAAATTTATGAGAAAGAGAGACAAAAAGTTATCAAACATGGTAAGCAAATCATCTATCTTCTCTACTGATAAAAATGTTAAATCTCTGAATTTGGAACTAAGTGCAATCTTAGGAATAATTTAACCTAACCCTCTTATTATAGGTCAGAATATTGATGTCCAAAAAGATTAAATCACTTGCCAAAAGTTATTATGTAACTTTTACATATGTCAGATTTTGTCTCATTGTAATACATTATCTCAAAAGGGTTTTTTTTAAAATAATGCTTTCTTTGCTCCCACAAAATAAAACAGCCTAAGTACATTTACAAATTATTTAAAATAAATTAAAATGAGGCATTCTGAAGCGTGACAGAGTGACGCATTGTGCCACGTATGACAAATAGTAAATGATTTATTTTTCTTCACACTATTCTTGGTTCTGTTTTTTTTCTGAGACAGAGTTTCACTCTTGTTGCCCAGGCTGGAGTGCCATGGCATGATCTTGGCTCACTGCAACTTCCGCCTCCCAGGTTCAAGCGATTCTCCTGCCTCAGCCTCCTAGAAGCTGGGATTAGAGGTGCCTGCCACCACGCCTAGCTAATTTTTGTATTTTTCATAGAGATGGGATTTCACCATGTTGGCCAGGCTGCCTTCAAACTTCTGACCTCAGGTGATCCACCTTCCTCAGCCTCCCAAAGTGCTGGGATTACCAGCATGAGCCACCATGCCCGGCCAGTTCTGTTGATTTTGAACCAGTATTACTGAGTACCTGCCCCGTGTCATCAACTTTAAGAGATGTTGAAGATAAAAAATGGAGACACTTCTTCAAGGCAGGAAGTTGTGCGAAGTTAATATGACTACAGCGTTTCTAGGCTGGTAGAGGGAAAATGCGTGGACGTAAGGCTGGAGAGGTGGCCATGGGCCTCTTTAGAAGAGTCCTAACTGAACCACTAGCTATGGAACTAGAGAACAGGGATTGGATATGAGAAATTAGAGATACAATGGATTTTGCTTGGAAACTAACTGGCATGATCAGTTTCTTGCTTGGGTAAACATGGAAGGTAAGGAGGACTTGAGGGTGGTTTGGGCCATGTTTAAGACCTCAGTAGGATGTACAGATGAGCTGTTAGATTTACAGATGTGGAATGCACAAAATAATTGTGGACTGGAGAAAATTATTTGAAAACTGTCACTAGTTAGAGCTTGACATTTTGAGGGGTACAGGTGAGTTCTTTTTAAGACTGTTCCTCTTTTTGGGTTTGTTTTATGCTTCCTTGTTATTAGATTCAGGCATACATTACTGGCAGAAATACCACAGAAGTGATGTGGTGTCCTCAACACAGCATACTAAAGAGAAACAGTTATTAGTCTGTTCCTATTATTGGTGAGGTTAACTTTAGTCACTTACTTAAGATGGTATTCACCAGTTCTCGCCATGGTAAAGCTATTATTTTTTCCTTTATAATTCGTATATTGTGGGAAAGTACTTTGATACTACAGATATATCTTCCTTTAGTCCTTATCAGATTTTTACCCACCACTTTTAGCATCCATTGATAATTTTTGCCAGAATCCAGTATTAATGTGGTGATTACAAAATGGTGATTTTTCTAAATCTGTCATTTCCTTCTGTATTATCTGCCGTGGATTCTTACTTCATGCAGTGGCTTATGATCTGGTACTATCATTAGTTACTTTGATGCTCGCATTTTCCAGGATTTGGCCGGTAGAAGCTTCTTCAAGCTGGCTCCAGTGCCCTTCTCACACTGTAATTTTGAGCACTTCCTATTTTTTTCCATCAGATGTTCCAGGTACAAGATGTGATTTCCCTGTTCTAGCTGGAGAATCAGTCATTTTTCCATGAGCACATACTTTTATATATTTATACTATCCATGCACACACACAGCACATTCATTTTTTTTTTTTTTTTTTTTGGAGACGGAGTTTCGCTCTTGTTACCCAGGCTGCAGTGCAATGGCGCGGTCTCGGCTCACCGCAACCTCCGCCTCCTGGGTTCAGGCAATTCTCCTGCCTCAGCCTCCTGAGTAGCTGGGATTACAGGCACGCGCCACCATGCCCAGCTAATTTTTTGTATTTTTAGTAGAGACGGGGTTTCCCCATGTTGACTAGGATGGTCTCGATCTCTTGACCGTGTGATCCACCCGCCTCGGTCTCCCAAAGTGCTGGGATTACAGGCTTGAGCCACCGCGCCCGGCCAGCACATTCATTTTTATCTGTAAATCACATTGCTGTCTCCCTCTCCACTTCAACCCTGCAGTGCTTGACCCTTTCCCAGTGAGAAGTCTGACTCCCAGGATCCTCAATATTTTGCGAAATTTATTGAGTGGAAATTTTGGAATGGTTGTTCCATACCCCTGTAAAAATAAAACCTATGAAGTAGAGTTCAGTATTTGTTTATAGTTATTTATGTATTAGACCAGGGGTATATAGTTATAATATATGTTTAAAAGTTCCTTTGGTGTGTGGTTATTTTGTGTTCATTTGATTTTTTTTTAAATTTTAAATCAGCACAGAAGTGGAGAGAATCATGTAACGAACCCCAGTGAACCTATTCCTGGTTTAACATTTATCCACACATGGCCAGCCTCATTTTATCTTTATTTCCTAATCTCTCTCCCCACATTATTTTGAAGCAGAAAATAATTTCTTTTTAAAATAATATTTGTGCTTTTAATCTTTTTACTCTAGTATAGCTTTCTATACTATCCTTAAAAAGTCCTTTTCCTGGAAGGGTAGCGAGTTATCTGAGTTGACCGTTCACAGCCAGTTACAGATTGAACTCCTCGCTCTACGCTTTCACCCCTTTTCACTACTGTACTTGACTAGTCTTAAATTTTTTTTCTTAATAAAAACATTTTTAAAGACTTTTTACTTATAATTTATATTTAGTGTTTAATGTACTACAAGTTGACTATGACTTTTTATCTATATAGCATCAAATAGTAAATATAGATCTCATGCTGGAAATGTCAACCTCCCTGGCAGCTGTAACACCCGTCATTGAAAGGGAAAGTGGAGGACACCATTATGTTAATATGACTTTACCTGTCGATGCAGCTGTATCTGTTGCTCCAGAAGAAACATGGGGAAAGTAAGTCTTTATAGTACCACTGCCACATCTAAATGAGGGCACTTCCCCACAGTAATCGGAACCCATGTTTATATATCCTGTAGGCATACCTAAGGTGTGCTTTTCTCCTTGTATACTGTTAACTGAAGAGCCATCTATTAATTAAATGGTTATTTGGAGGAAGTAGGGTAGCCTGCTAAAACCTGGAGGATTGGCCAGGCACGGTGGTGGCTCACGCCTGTAATCCTAGCACTTTGGGAGGCCAGGGCGGGGGGATCACGAGGTCGAGAGATCAAGACCATCCTGACCAACATGGTGAAACCCCACCTTTACCAAAAATACAAAAATTAGCAGGGCGTAGTGGCGCGCACCTAGAGTCCCAGCTACTCAGGAGGCTGAGACAGGAGAATCGCTTGAACCCAGGAGACTGAGGTTGCAGTGAGCCAAGATTGCACCACTGCACTCCAGCGTGGCCACAGAGCAAGACTCCATTCTCAACAAACAAGCAAACAAACAAACAAAACTGGAGGATTTCCCTTTATCCACAAAGAGCAAATACACAGTTTCTTTTATAATGCATAATTCAGACTTCCTTTAAAAAACCTGGTCCAATCAAGTTTTTTACTGTATTAAGGATATGTTAGCTCTGCACTTTTCTTTATTGTAGACACTATAACTTTTGTTAATACACTTATATATTCCCCCCACAGAGTTCGGAAACTTCTAGTTGATGCAATTCATAATCAACTAACTGATATGGAAAAATGCATTTTGAAATATATGAAAGGAACGTCTATTGTGGTCCCTGAACCACTGCACTTTTTATTACCAGGGAGAAAAAATCTTGTAACAATATCATATCCTTCAGGAATACCAGATGGTCAGCTGCAGGCCTACAGAAAGGTAAAACCAGTTCATTTATTCTTAGAAAAAAACAATAATAACTATCATTCATTTTGTGTTTAATTTTTTATTTCCAATAAATGCAACTTATTTTGTGATTTAACTTAAAAGTGTGGAAGTTATTAGACTATTAATTTTATATATTATTTAATTTCTGTTCTCATGAAACTTTAAGTATTAATGAAAAAGTGTTAGGTTGAACCTGTATGTTAACATTTTAATTCTAAATGTTCAGTGTGGTTCATATATTCTGTGAAATTTTAATATTTCATATAGAAATGAAAAGGTGCTTACATGCCTAAAGTAGCCGGTATTAACAAATTTCTATAACTTCCACATTTGTAAAAGAGACAAGATTACAGTTAGGGAAGGAAAATGATAACTTTGCTAATTCGGAGTAGGATTTACGGTAATAATACTTCACAAGTAAGGTTATTTGGGATTTATTAGAGGAATTTTGGAGTAAACATGACCAGCATTCGAAGTACCGAGATTTATTGGCAAAATGACTGGTTTTGGAGTACATCTTTTTGATATGTGGACTTGCTTAGAACCCATCAAAGTAGACCATGGGGCATCTTTCTAAGCTCTGTCCTTAGGAAGAGATAGAATTTAATACCCTGACCCTCTGCACATGGAGGTGACTTGATTTGTAGAAGCAATAGCTATAGTAGCTGATCTATTCAAACCACTAGAATACACAGAAGATACGATAAAGAACATGTCCGACTTTTTAAAGTAACTATTAAATGTTTTTATTCCATTGAGAAAATATCACGTTTTAAACATATATGTGTATTTATGTTCATGCCATGTTGGTTGGTTTTATATGACTAACTTCTCTGTAATTTAATCACTACCACTTAAAATATAAAATATTTATAAAGCACTCTAGCCATGATTTTTTCTAAATACTTTGATATGATTATTGTTAATTATAATTTACCCATTTACAAGGCTATTTCAAAATCAGTCTTTAGTCTAGATGTATTTTAACAGACTATGTTATAATAAATAATTATTTTAAAATTACCTCAGTTCTCTTACTCTTAACAATTTGTATTCATTTTTTTCTTCATTTATTTTCATCCTTCAAATGAAAATAAATCTTTCTTGGTTTTAGTTCAGTTTTCACCATCTTTGATGTTAGTGAATTAAAGCATAAGTGTTTGGAAACTTTTATAACCCATATATGATTTTCTGTGTTTTATAACATCTTTAGTTTATTTATTGACTAGGAATCTAAATCACCAACACCTTTTCTATTAATTCCGATTTCTTTTAGGAGTTACATGACCTCTTCAATCTGCCTCATGACAGACCCTATTTCAAAAGGTGTAATGCGTATCACTTTCCTGATGAGCCATACAAAGATGGTTACATTAGAAATCCACATACTTATCTTCACCCACCCAACATGGAGACTGGCATGGTGAGTTTAACTAATTATTTATGGGAGTCACTTGATCAGTTATGTTATTACTTGCTTTTTGTTGGTACCCGGTAGAAGACTTGATTCATTATGTATGTCATCCCTAAAACATGATTTATCTCTGTTAACAGACACTGCTTAAGACAGCAGTAATTAACAGTGGTCTAAAAAAGTTGATAATAGGTAGTATATACCACATTTCTCTTACTAAAATTCTCTTATTTTTTTAAAGCCTTGTCCCATTTTTTAATTCTGAACCTGAGAAATCATGCTAATTAAGGGCACTGTAGGAGAAGTCTTTTTTTTTTTTTTTGAGACAGCAGAGTCTCATTTTGTTGCCCAGGCTGGAGTGCAATGGCGCAATCTCAGCTCACTGCAACCTCCGCCTCCTGGATTCAAGCAATTCTCTTGCCTCACCTTCCTGAGTGTCTGGGGTTACAGGCACCTGCCATCGCACCTGATTAATTTTTGTATTTTTAGTAGAGACAGGGTTTCACCATGATGGCCAGGCTGGTTTTGAACTCCTGGCCTCAAGTGATCCACCCATGTAGGCCTCCCAAGGTGCTGGGATTACAGGTGTGCACCACTGTGCCTGAGCACTGCAGGATAAGTCTAATGAGGAACTAGACTTATTTTCTAGGTAGCATATACCTGGTTGCCAGGGATAGATCCTGATTAAAGGCAGCTCAAATAAGAATGAATTGGTGGAGGGTGGTGGAAGGGTTACTTTAAGGATACATGGAGGCCAGTGAGAAGGGACCTTATAAGCATCCAAGATTAGGAATGCCAGTACAGCTGGGCCTCCTAGAAACAGCAGCCCTGGGACTGGCAGCTGCCTTCAGTCTCTCTCCAGGACTACGTGGAGACCTCGGTGGCATTTCTGTTGCTTTCTGTGTATGCTTGGGATACTAAGTGGCCTGTTCTTAACTTTGACTCTGTTTTCTTGGCCTCATTCCCTCTACGTCTTCACTGTTTCAGCTTGTGTGTCACTTTTCCTGTTCTTTCTTAGCTGCCCAGCACATGCTTCGTTCTAACTGCATTTCCCGTTCCCGGCTACCTGGCTGACTCTGCACCCCTCAATTCAGATTCCCAAGAGAAAAAAAATGTGGCCATCATATCGTGGCATTTATTAATACCTTCTGGGCATCTAGGAGACCTGTGAGGAAATCTTAAGAATTAAGAGTGAATATATGATACAATACCTACCCTAGAGAGTTAGGGGCCCGCTTTTTATCTTAGTCATTAGAGTGTACTCAGGGCAGCAGATCCATTTGCAAAAGCTGTGGGCCAACCAGCTTCCACAGAAAGTTCCTTGCAAAAAGACCAGTTCCTAAGAAGAACTTGGACACACAGAAGGTGTTGAATGACTACTGACTGATTTTTGGCAATAAAATAGGTTCATTATATCTGTATTACAAAGACATAAGAAAAATACATACTATGCACATTTATCATGTAATATTTGATACGTACATATAACGCACAATGGGAAAATGAATACCAGGGAGCCCCTACCTAATTTAAGAAGCAAAACTTTACCAGTCTGACTGTGCCCTTTCCTTATCCATTCTCCTGCCTCCCCGACACGGTTCCAAGAGGAACTATTAGGGGTTTTGTGCTCATCATTTCCGTCCTTTTTAAAAAATAGTTTCACTATATATGCTACATATTAATCTCTGCAGTGGTGTGACCTTGGCTTACTGCAGCCTCCGCCTCCTGACTTCAGATGATCTACCCACCTTGGCCTCCAATATTAATATTGCATGTTTTTTACTTTTATAAAAATGGTATCATTCTGTTAGTAGTCTCTGCAACTTGCTTTTCCACTCAATGTTGCATATCATAGATTAATGTCTGGTATTTTGTTTAACCATAGTTCAGTTATCTTTCTGATTGTTTTCCAAGGTTTTTGCTGTTTAGACAATGAACATTCCTGTACCTCTCAATACATATGTGCAAGTTGTTAACACTCAGCTATATCTGCTTCATTTCTCCCTCTTTTTTTTTTTTCCCCTCTGAACCATTTCAAGGAAAGTTATATTATTTACCCTTGAATACTTTAGCACAAATCTTTCAACAATATAGATTTGCATTTATGAGACAAACTTAGTATGGTAATGATTCATTATTTTTGATTCCACCCCGGATTCCATTTGCTAATCTTTTATGATTTTTGCATCTATGTTTGTGAATGATACTGGCTTATAATTTTCTTCTCTCGTACTGTTCTTATTTCACTTTTTTCTTTTTTTGACGGAGTCTCACTCTTGATGCCCAGGCTGGAGTACAATGGCACGAACTTGGCTCACTTACAACCTCTGCCTCCCGGGTTCAAGTGATTCTGCCTCAGCCTCTCAAATAGCTAGGATTACAGGCACCCACCACCACGCCTGGCTAATTTTTTGTATTTTTGGTAGAGATGGGGTTTCATCATGTTGGCCAGGCTGGTCTCGAACTCCTGACATCAGGTGATCCACCCACCTCCCAAAGTGCTGGAATTACAGACATTTGCCACCACACCCAGCCTTATTTTGCTTTTTTATTAGCCATATAGTGGCTTGTTGAATTAGTTGGCTTAATATTCCCTCTTTTTTAGTTTTTTAGAGAATTTTTTTTTTTTTTTGAGACAGAGTTTCACTCTTGTTGCCCAGGCTACAGCACAATGGCTCAAAGTTTTTTTTCTTGTTGGTGGTGGTGGTTTTGAGACAGAGTTTTGCTCTTGTTGCCCAGGCTGGAGTGCCAGTGGTGTGATCTTGGCTTACTGCAGCCTCCGCCTCCTGACTTCAGATGATCTATCCACCTTGGCATCCAAACTGCTGGGATTACAGGCATGAGCCACTGTGCCTGGCCAATTTTCTTTCTAATGTAAGGTTTTAAATTTCAAGAAAAGCACTGCTTTTAGTGTATCTTACGGGGTTAATTTGAAGGAGTTTAGTTTTGTTCACTTCTAAGTATTTTTATATTTTTCTGTTATGGTTTTTCTTTTGTCTATGTATTATTTAGAAGTATTTGTTATGTCCAAATAGGTCAGAATATATTTATTTCCTTTTTTCTTTTTTTATTTTAACTGGTTTCTGACTCTTGCCTCCTGATCAGAAAGAATTCTAAGTGAAACTAACTTTAAAATTTATTCAAAGTTGTATTTGTTCCCTAAAAAAAAAAAAATCACATACTTGATGGCTTTAAACTACAGAAATGTATTGTCTCAGTTCTGGAGGTCCGAAAGCAGTATCACCCGGCTGACATCACAGTATCAACAGGGCCACCTTCCCTCCATAGGCTCTTGGGGACAATCCATTCCTTAACGCCTCCAGCATCTGGTGTCTGCCAGCATCCTTTGGTTTGTGGCCCCATCATTCTGATCACTGCCTCCTTCTCCTCCTATGCCCATCTCTTTTAAGGATATATGTGATTGTATTTAGGGCCCACTAGGATCCAGGATAATCTCCCCATCTTAAAATCCTTAACTTAATCATATCTATTAAGTTACGATTTTTCTTTTTCTTTTTTCTTTTACTATTTGGCATAGAGGAGGCATTCACAAGTTCCGGGGATTAGGATATATATACCTTTTGGGAGCCACTTTTCAGCCTACCACAGTGGTCAAGTTATAAATTTTTCTACCTCTGCTTGGGCAGAATATGTATTCTCTAATTGTTGGGTAAGGGTTCTATCTTTGCCCCTGTCTCTTCTCACCTACTTTTTAAAACATAGTATCAGTTTGGAGCCAGGTGTGGTGGTGTGTGCCTGTAATCCCAGCTACTCAGGAAGCTGAGACAGGAAGATCACTTGAGCCCAGAAGTTCAAGACCAACCTGAGCAACATAGGGAGGAGACCCAATCTCAAAAATACAGAAAGTAAAACCCAGATATTCTAAAAAAAAAAAAAAAAAAAGACATGCATTCTTAGCATTATAAGTAAGAATTTATATTATATTAATAATTTATTTATCTTAATTTTTGACCTTAGAGTCATCAAATAACATACCTGGGCTGTAATCATGGCAGGTTTATAAATTTGCACAGGCGTTCTTCCTGTGTCCCATGACATGGATCCTTCATTTGTTTGTTCATTCCTTTATTCCTTCCTTCCTTCATTCAGCATTTATTATTCAACAACATTTACATCAGCTGTGTGCAGGCATGTTGTAGAAGCTTGGGCCCAGAAGTGGATAAGACAGTGCATGTGCTCACTGAGCTCGCTATTACTGTAGGCAGGCGGATGGTTTTTAAATGATAAGTAATGTGTTGAGCAGTGATACGCTTTGTAAAAACAGAGAGGATGGATGGAGATGACGGGTGAGGTGAGGGTAGGGTGGTGAGAGAAGGTGTGGGCCATTTGTAGACTGGATGGTCAGGGCAGACCTCTGACATCTCAGTGGAGACCTGAGTGAAGTCAGAGTGCAAGCTGAACACTGATTTGGAAAAAAAGAGTTCCATTGTCCCTGGAATGTGGGAATTAAAAGTAGAGGGAGCAAAAGGGAGAAGTTTAGGAGATGAAATTGGACACGCCAGACGGCAGGTCCTGCTGGGCCCCTCGGTAAGGGCTTCAAACCTCAAATAAAGAGCCAAGAAGTCATAATGTTAAACCATAGATCTGTGAAGGCATTTTTATAAGGAACTAAAGTGACAATCTAACTCTAAGAACATTAAAACGTAATTCAGGCCGGGCGCAGTGGCTCACGCCTGTAATCCCAGCACTTTGGGAGGCCGTGGTGGGTGGATCACAAAGTCAAGAGATTGATATTATCCTGGTCAACATGGTGAAACCCCGTCTCTACTAAAAATACAAACAAACAAAAAAAAAATTAGCTGGGCATGGTGGCATGTGCCTGTAATCCCAGCTACTCAGGAGGCTGAGGCAGGAGAATTGCCTGAACCCGGGAGGCGGAGGTTGCGGTGAGCCGAGATCGTGCCATTGCACTCCAGCCTGGGTAGCAGGAGCGAAACTCCATCTCAAAAAAAAAAAAAAAAAAAAATCATTCAGGAGTATATACAGAATATGTACTTCTGTCCTAAGTTGCTATTTCACTGTGTTTCTTCTCTGTATATAGGTTTATGTGGTCCAGGGCATATATGGTTATCATCATTATATGCAGGATCGGATAGATGACAATGGCTGGGGCTGTGCTTATCGCTCTCTGCAGACCATCTGCTCTTGGTTCAAACATCAGGGATACACAGAGAGGTCCATTCCAACACACAGAGAAATCCAGCAGGTACAGAACACACCACTTTCAATTGTAATCGACTGTGCATTTCAGTAGCCTTTAATATTACATTGATGATTTTGTTACCTCATGGTGCAGACTTACTACTGTTTTGAAGAAAAAAATATTCTTTTACTGGTAATCAGGGAAAATGCCCTACATATGGTTTTTAATAGCTGTCTTGTGTATGGATTTTTTTATATGTTTAAACACATAAAGGCTCTAGTTGATGCCGGCGACAAGCCAGCAACATTTGTCGGATCACGGCAGTGGATTGGATCTATTGAGGTACAGCTGGTACTAAACCAACTGATTGGTATCACTTCAAAAATACTGTTTGTCAGGTAAGGACACTTTAGAAATTAGATAAATCACTTCAAAGTCACAGTCTGTCATTTTAATTAAAATAATAGAAAAATGGTGTCTTCCCTTATTTATTTTTATTCCTTTCCCTTCTTCCTTATTACCTCATTGCTTTATAAATCTCATTTTTTTTGACCTTAATTTTTTTTCAATTTTTTTTTGGAAGGCTCTGAGTTTATGAATAAACTTTGTAATGTAATGTATACTTGCATTATCTGGACCTAATTTTAGCCTAGAAGAGGAAACCTTAAAAATATATTAACGTTGAGTAAAGTCATAAAAATTCTATTAAGAGTTTCTTTGTGCTCCAGTCTTTTAAAAAGTTTGAGTTAAATGTTGATCTATAACTGATCTTTTTGTTTACCTTCTGTTCTTTTTCTTCCTAAGATGTTAATAATCCAGTAATATGTCCAAATAATATATTCATTTTATCTTCTTCAATGTATCTTAACCATAATTCTAATATTAAAATGAGAAACTCTAAATAAATTAAACATCATTTTCTATGAACATAACTAGCTTACTCCTGATTGTATGAGCTTGTTTTTTAAAATACATTTTCTTAAAAGAAAGAAAACCCCCCAAAAAAACAAATAAAATGCATTTTCTATTGTTAATTATAGTAAGATTGTTCTCATTGTATCAGTACCCAGTGGTTATGGAAATCAGTGGTAAAAAATGACAGACTGGCCGGGCACAGTGGCTCACGCCTATAATCCCAGCACTTTGGCAGGCCCCAGGCGGGTGGATCACCCGAGGTGTCAGGCATTCCAGACCAGCCTGGCCAACATAGTGAAACCCCATCTCTACTAAAAATACAAAAATTAGTCAGGCAGGTGTGGTGGCACATGTCTGTAATCCCAGCTACTCAGGAGACAGAGGCAGGAGAATCGCGTGAATTGAGGAGGCAGAGGTTTCATTGCCCTGAGATCGCGCCTCTGCACTCCAGCCTGGGTGATAGAGGGCGACTCCATCTGGAGGAAAAAAAGTGACAGCCTAAATAGCGAAGAACTTTATTTATAAAGTGACGGTTTTGGTACATTAAAACATTATACATTCCTCATTAAGCAAGAGCTAAGGTTTAGCACCACCTGGCACCTCCCACCCCAAAAATACCTCCCTTCATCAGCCCATCTTTCTTTCTCAAAAGTAAAAATTCTGATATTCCCTAAAAAAATAGTATGTTGCACTTGAAAACACTTTACAGTTTTCACAGTGATTTTACAGACATATATTTTAGTCGTAGACTCTTCTCCTTTATGTAGACAGGTCAGATATTTTGGGTCCCTATTTTTTTTTCCTTTTTTTTTGAGACGGAGTCTCACTCTTGTTACCCAGGCTGGAGTGCAATGGTGCGATCTCGGCTCACCGCAACCTCCGCCTCCTGGGTTCGGGCAATTCTCCTGCCTCAGCCTCCTGAGTAGCTGGGATTACAGGCACGCGCCACCATGTCCAGCTAATGTTTCATATTTTTAGTAGAGACGGGGTTTCACCTTGTTGACCAGGATGGTCTTGATCTCTTGACCTCATGATCCACCCGCCTCAGCCTCCCAAAGTGCTGGGATTACAGGCGTGAGCCACCACGCCCTGCTTGGGTCGCTATTTAAAGATGAAGAAATACAGACTAAGACATCTACCAGGAAGAAGACAAGAATCCAGGACTTAACACTTATTCTTCTGATTAAGTCCATCCATAAGAACTCCCTGAGCCTCAAGGTGATGTTTTAACTTAATGTTAAAAACCCAGGACCTCGGCTGGGCACAGTGGCTCATGCCTGTAATCTCAGCACTTTGGGAGGCTGAGGTGGGTGGATCACGAGATCAGAAGATCAAGACCATCCTGGCCAACATGGTGAAACCCTGTCTCTACTAAAAATACAAAAAGAAAAAATATATATATATACAAAAAGAGCGAGACTCTGTCTCAAAAAAAAAAAAAAACCCAGGACCTCCTTTATGCAGTTCAAGAAGCAGAAGATCAAGGTCTTCTAGCTTCTTTCCTAGCCCCTTTAGTGGCCTTAAGTATTTCAAATTTATGTTGCCTTAAATTGCAAGATTTGATTGCTCTCAGTTCCCTACCACTTAATTTTATTTATTTGCATTTATATATTTTTTCAATAACAACCCAGAAAAGAAAAGCATTTTTGTCTCCTAGCTCATTATTTGACCTTAGTGTTGGAAGTAGTTCATCTGATAGAAAATGGTTTCTTTCTAGCCAAGGTTCAGAAATGGCCTCTCAAGGACGGGAACTGGCTAATCATTTCCAAAGCGAAGGAACTCCAGTTATGATCGGTAAAGTGTTTCAGACATCTTTTTTGGTAGAATGAGTAGTATGTAAAACTTATAAATATTTAATGTTGCATAAAATCAGTCATTTTAAAAGTTTTGAAATTAACTTTTACACCATATGTATGGATCTCTGGATATTGAAAAAAATGTCCAAGGTGGCTTAAAGGTTACAAAAAAGATTATAATAACCAGAAGAAGTAAAGGCTGAGAAATGGTAGCTATGTTCAAACAATTAAAGAGCTGAGAGCAGTATTAAAAAGAGAAGGTGGTCCAGCTGAGCTTCGTATAAGTCATGACTCTGTCACTAACGCTGGCTTTGTGACATTTTGCAAATTACTTACCTCTCTGGATTTTATTTGTAAAATAAGACTGAATTAGCTGATCTAAAGATGCATAATTCTGTGAAGAACAAAACCGGTCCTGCGATGACAGAAGGCATGCTGAGACTAGTGTGTGAGAAATAGAGGCAGAAGTCAGGTGCAGTGGCTCACACCTGTAATCCTAGCACTCTGGGAGGCCAAGGCAGGAGGAGAGCTTGCATCCAGGAATTCGAGACCGGCCTGGGAAACATGGCAAGACCTCGTCTCTTCCAAAAAAAAAATTATAAAAATTAGCCAGCATGGTGGCAAAAGCCCGTAGTGCCAGCTGCTCAGGTGACTGAGGGGGGAGGATTGCTTGAGCCCAGGAAGTGGAGGCTGCAGTGAGCAAAGATCATTCTACTGCTCTCCAGCCTGGGTGACAAAAGTGAGACTCTGTCTCAAAAAAAAAAAAGGGAAATGGAGGCTGACGTCAGCAAAATATCAGAAAGAACTTAATGAATAGGTCAGGGCCCAGTAGCTCACACCTGTAGTCCCAGCATTTTGGGGGGCTGAGGCAGGTGGATCACTAGAGGCCAAGAGTTCAAGACCAGCCTGGCCAATAGGCAAAACCCTGTCTCTACTAATAATAGAAAAATTAGGCAGGTGTGGTGGCACACACCTATAATCCCAGCCACTTGGGCGGCTGAAGCAGGAGAATCGCTTGAGCCTGGAGGTGAAGGTCGCAGTGAGCCGAGATCACCCACTGTACTCCAGCCTGGGTGACAGTGCAAGACTCTGTCTCAAAAAAAAAAAAACAAAAAAAAAAACAAAAAAAAAACAGTGAAGTGCTGTATCCCTGGAGGTACTCAGGCAGCAGGACCATCTGCTGAGAGACGCACCACAGCGGTGACTGTTGCTCTGTTGGGAACCGTTTATGGCCCTTTCTAAATCTATATGGATATGATGGTGGAATATAAATTTTATGTGATTATAGCTATGACTGTATGTTTTATGTGTTAAAGCTGTCATTGTATCCTTTCAGAGTGTATCTGACATTGTGGTCCATTTAATGCTATTTTAGATCAGTTAATAGGCAAAGTAATCTGTCTTTTTCAATTGAATAGGCATGTGACATTTGCTGATACCTTATTTGTATTTCCTGTTTCTTCTATAGGGGGAGGAGTTTTGGCCCACACAATACTGGGAGTTGCATGGAATGAGATTACAGGGCAGATAAAGTTTCTGATTCTAGATCCACATTATACAGGCGCTGAAGACCTGCAGGTTATTTTGGAAAAGGTAAGTATCCATTTCACACGGCAGAGAACCTAGAAAGGGAGGATGGCAAACTGGTCAACGTGGTGAAACTCCGTCTCTACTAAAAAATACAAAAATTAGCCAGGCATGGTGACAGGCGCCTGTAATCCCAGCTCTTCAGGAGGCCGAGACAGCAGAATTGCTTGAACCCGGGAGGTGGAGGTTGCAGTGAGCTGAGGTCACGCCATTGCACTCCAGCCTGGACGACAAGGGCAAAACTTCATCTCAAAGTTTTTAATGTGTGTAGTCCAACTCTCTTATATCCTCAGTTTACTAAAGTCTCTTGTTTACAATAAGGGTAAAGACTAACAGGATAGAAATGTGTTCTTACAGTCTTAAGTGTTTTCTATTTCCTTGCTTTCCTCTTTCACAACATTTGGAATTTGAAGTCTATAAAAGGTTTTTGACTGGTATCTTACTGAATATAGTAGCGATATTCTTGTTCTGTAGCAAGGTGTTCATTCATTATTTATTAAGTACCTAATCAATGCCAGACACTGTCCTAAGCACTAGCGGTATTAGAAGGTTTTTAGGGAGCTAAACACTTAGTGTAGGACTCTCAAGAAAAAAAAAAAAAAAAATGGGCCAGGCGCGGTGGCTCACGCCTGTAATCCTAGCACTTTGGGAGGCCGAGGCGGGTGGATCACGAGGTCAAGAGATCGAGACCATCCTGGTCAACATGGTGAAACCCCGTCTCTACTAAAAATACAAAAATTTGCTGGGCATGGTGGCACGTGCCTGTAATCCCAGCTACTCAGGAGGCTGAGACAGGAGAATTGCCTGAACCCAGGAGATGGAGGTTGCGGTGAGCCGAGATCGCGCCATTGCACTCCAGCCTGGGTAACAAGAGCGAAACTCCGTCTCAAAAAAAAAAAAAGGAAAAGAAAATGCTATCTCAGGCAGGTTTACGCGGCCGATGCTATAGCGGCACTCTGTAGAAGCAGTGGAAGCCGCCTTCCAGGTAGATGAGTGTGTCCAGGGCTAGGTGAAGAGGTGAGGCTGGAAGGACATGCCAAGCTCAGTCCAAAAGGGTAGTCTTTGTGAGCAGGCATTTAGATTTTTTTTTTTAAAGGCAGGGAGAAGTCTTAATTATTTTCATCCTAAAATTTGGGGCCCTGCACTAGACGGGATTATCTAGATAAGGTTTCTGAACAATTAGAGTAAGGGGGTGTCCTTGGTTCCTTTCTCTGAGAATTGCAGTCTCCATCTTTGCTAGTTCTATTTCTACAGAACTTTGCAATAACAGAAACCTCCTCGCTCTGTTTGTACACAAGAAACTATGTAGCCAAGGTCCTGCTATCAGAACTACTGATTCACTTGACACCAAGAACCCAGGAGGCGAGAGGAGAGTCCATCTCTGCCTGACCTCTTTACCCTCCTGTGGTGCTTTCGTGTTTGAAGTTCCCAGGCTGGTCATCTCACAGGAAAGAAGCATGTGCCAAGCACTGTCACCCTGTACAGTCCCATTCCGACACCCTCTCTACCCATCTCTCCTTTAAAAAGTTCAGATCTGGTTACCTGGACAAGGCCTTCATGTGTAAAAGGATCAAAAAATGGTTAAAGGCTGGGTGTGGTGGCTCATGCCTGTGATCCTACCACAGTGGGAGGCCGAGGTGGGTGGATCACTAGGTCCAGAGATTGAGACCATCCTGGCCAACATGGTGAAACCCTGTCTCTAGTAAAAGTACAAAAAATTAGCCAAGCATGGTAGTGTGCACCTGTAGTCCCAGCTACTTGGGAAGGTGAGGCAGGAGAATCGCTTGAACGTGGGGGGGCAGATGTTACAGTGAGCCGAGATCGTACCACTGTACTCCAGCCTAGGCGACAGAGCAAGACTCCATCTCAAAAAAAAAAAAAAAAAAAAAGATTAAAACAGATAGTATGAGGAGTCTTTTTTGTATTTGTTAAGAAAACAGACTTTAGGACATTAAATTAATAGACAAAGTTTTGCTGAAAGAGATGATAAACAGAATATTGGTTACCTAGGGAGAGTGGGAGGTAGGACTGGGAGAGGCTTTTTTATTTTTATCTACTTTTTTTTTTTTTTGAGATGGAGTTTCGCTCTTGTTACCCAGGCTGGAGTGCAATGGCACGATCTCGGCTCACCGCAACCTCCGCCTCCTGGGTTCAAGCAATTCTCCTGCCTCAGCCTCCTGAGTAGCTGGGATTACAGGCACGCGCCACCATGCCCAGCTAATGTTTTGTATTTTTAGTAGAGACGGGGTTTCACCATGTTGACCGGGATGGTCTCGATCTCTTGACCTCGTGATCCACCCGCCTCGGCCTCCCAAAGTGCTGGGATTACAGGCTTGAGCCACCGCGCCTGGCCTATTTTTTTTTTTTTTAACAACGTGTATCTTATTTAGGAAGGAATAAGGCCACTGCTTGTCACTCACTTGGTGGTATTTTCAGAATCCTCAGCTAGCCTCCTCGCAAGGATTTCTTAAAGCATTTCATTTGAGAATCATATAATACAGACCAGTTACTGATTTTTTCTTCGAGTTTTCTTCTTTAATAACTCAGTGGCCCTAGAAGAAATCTCAGAACTTTTCATACTCTAAATGCGATTTTGTTTGAAAATAATTTTTTCTGCTGGCGAAAAGGATGAATACTGACATGCAGCATAGAAAGTACAATTGAGTAACACTTGGGATTTGAAAAGGAAAGGGCACAGAGTGCCAAGCGTGGGGCAAGCTGAGGGTTCTCACTACCGTATTTCCGTTCTAAGATGCCACTGAATGCTGGCTGCCACACTCCTTTACGGACGATGAAGTCAGACTGGCAGTTCACCTGTCACATGCCATCAATTGCAAGTGGTAAAACTATACATCTCAGATCGGTAAAGTGTGGCACTTGGAATAACAGTTACTATAAGTCAGTTTTTATTTTTTAATAATTTTTATGATGATTATTTACAATTAAAAGAATATAGACTTAAAAGTTCAAAAAGCTACCTCAAAGGGACCCAGATAAGTTTCTTTTCTATGCCTAGTAGGAATTCAAATCCTTGAATGACAAAGGCGTTTAGAGGCTTCTTCCAAGGTCCTGCTGACACAGGGTGATGTGAGATAATCTTGCAACTTTATAAAAGGCTTTCCTTTCCCTTCTCCCCTATCCAGGGCTGGTGTGGATGGAAGGGCCCAGACTTTTGGAACAAGGATGCATACTATAACTTATGTCTTCCTCAGCGACCAAATATGATTTAAAATATATTAGATCGAAGACTGCAGTAGAGTGGTATCATAAATTTGTGAATAAAGAATCAGTTTAATTTCACATTAAATCCTGGCTCTAGTTTAACGGTTTAAAATATGACCTTTTTCAAAGGTTGTAAATACTGCACGGAGAATGTATTTTTCAGACATCCCTTTAATAACTTAAAAGACAAAGCATACACAACCAGCATATTATAGGCATGTAAATACATGTGTTCTTAAATGGATCTTCACTTGGAAGAAAGGATTTCCTCCTTCTCAGAAGAAGTTTAGACACATATGGTAAGCCAAAAGCTGGAGCTTACACATCTGCATGAAATGAAGGCGTTTCTTCAGACTTCTTCATAACCCACGTGACATCTGTTTTTAAAAAATGTATTACCATTAAGAACTTTTTTTGAAAAAAGAGTTTTATCACCAAACTTCTACCATGCGGGCACATGTTTGGTCTCTAGAGTCTAGTAAGTATAACCAGTATTACAACGTTAATGGAATAATAAATGCTATGCACGCAAGAGACCACGGAGGGAGGAACAGAGCAGTAGCTCGGAGTTACTTACCGACGCTTCCTTTTCCCACTGATATTTTCTACACTTCCAAAACCTCGTTTCTGTCTGAGCACAGGAACACAGTCATCCCTATCAGAGTGTTCACTTGATTTTCTTGTCTGCGTACATTTAATTGTTGTAAGAAACTTGGCACATTCTGGAAATCCACACGACCAAGCGAGATCTTCAGCTGTTTGCCCATTCTTATTACATAAACTGAAAATGTGAAAAAAAATTTAGTTAAATCAAAAACTGAACTTCTAAAGTGTTTTTTTAGTATCTTACAAAGGAATTTTGGGCTCATACAAATGTTGGTTGCAGAACAGAAGAGGTAAAGAACGCATAGGGAAATTGCATTTTTGGTCATTTTGTATCCTCAGCAGCTAACAGAATCCAGCATAGACTGGGCATTCCATTTTTGAATGAAGAATTATTTGATGTTGAATACAGTGGATGAGTACCCAAAGGTAGTCCATGAGAACTATAGAATGGGTTTTCCTAAACCGACACTGAAGTAGAATACCGTCTAATGAACAGAATTGCAACTCTGACTGCTCAGGATCTTTCTCCTTCCTCGAACTGAATATTATTCGAACCAAAAGCCTAAGTTAACATTTAAATGACAACACTAAATTACCAACTAGGCAAGCATTATTTTTGAAAGCACATGTAACTATGCTTCAGGAGTCTGATTATTTAATCCAAGAAAACATAAAATGAGAAGCCACTGATGTCATACTCACTCAATTTGGGCATCACTGGCCACAAGCAGGCTAAGGCACTCCAGGCTTCCAACCTTTGCTGCCTTGTGTAGTGGAGCTTCTCCTAAAACATCCTTAAGGTAAGACAGTGCGTTTTAGAGTCTCCCAAAAATACTTTCTAATGGTGAATGACATCTAATATTAGCTATTTAAGGAAGCTATTTAGAACTGCATTGTATGGACTGAAATTTTAATTCAAGCTTTTTATTTTTGTGGTTTTTTTTTTCCTTCTGTAAGCTGTAAAAGCTTTTTATTTTTTGATAAGGTCTTTTAGTTTGCTTTTTCATACAGTTTTAATTAATAAAAATGTGTGGGGCCAAGTGCCGTGGCTCACGCCTGTAATCCCAGCACTTCGGGAGGCAGGCAGATCACCTAAGGTTAAGAGTTCAAGACCAGCCTAGCCAACATGGTGAAACCACATCTCTACTAAAAATGCAAAAATTAGCTGGGCGTGCTGGTGTGCACCTGTGATTGCAGCTGCTAGGGAAGCTAAGGCAGGAGAATCACTTGAACCCAGGAGGCAGAGGTTGCAGTGAGCCGAGATCACACCATTGCACTACAGCTTAGGTGACAAGAGCCACGCTCCACCTCAATAAACAAACAAATAAAAACTTGTAGCCATAGCCACATACATTGAAATATAAGCAAATAAAAACAGAGTTGTCCCAGAAAAGTTTACAATTTAAAATTCCCCATGCTTAAATACTTAATGGAAGATGCAAACTGCAGTAAGAAAGTTCTTTAGGAAATTACAATGGTTGTGGACATACCTCACAAGTATTTAAATTGCTGCAGGGAGACTTGGTAATATAGCTATTACTTCTTTTGAAATAAACTGTAGATCTATGCTGTTCAGTAAGATAGTCAGGCCGGGCGCGGTGGCTCAAGCCTGTAATCCCAGCACTTTGGGAGGCCGAGGCAGGTGGATCATGAGGTCAAGAGATCAAGACCATCCTGGTCAACATGGTGAAACCCCGTCTCTACTAAAAATACAAAAAAAAAAAAAAAAAAACTAGCTGGGCGTGGTGGCGCATGCCTGTAATCCCAGCTACTCAGGAGGCTGAGGCAGGAGAATTGCTTGAACCCAGGAGGCGGAGGTTGCGGTGAGCCCAGATCGCGCCATTGCACTCCAGCCTGGGTAACAAGAGCAAAACTCCATCTCAAAAAAAAAAAAAAAAAAAAAAAAAAAATAGTCAACAGCCACTTAAAGCTACAGTATTTGAAATGTGGCTAGTCTGATTTGAGATATGCTGTCACACCAGAATGTGAAGACACAGAATAAAAGAATATGTAAAATAATCTAATCAATTGCTTTATATTGATTACATATTGAAATGATAGTATTTTGGGGTTTTTTTGTTTTTATTGAGACAGTCTCACTCTGTCTCCCAAACTGCATCCAGTGGTGTGATCTCGGCTCACTGCAAACTCTCCCTCCCAGGTTCAAGCACTTCTCCTGCCTCATCCTCACCAGTAGCTGGGATTACAGGTACCTGCCACCATGCCTGGCTAATTTTTTTGTATTTTTAGTAGAGATGGGTTGCTCCATGTTGGCCAGGCTGGTCTTGAACTCCTGACTTCAGGTGATCCTCCTGCCTTCTCCTCCAGCCTGTCCATGTTGGACAGGCTGAGCTTGAACTCCCAACTTCAGGTGATCCACCCACCTCGGCCTCCCAAAGTGCGGGGATTACAGTCGTGAGCCAGTATACCCAGCCGTGAATTGATAATATTTTGGACCAATCGGATTACATTCCTCAAATTTCATGTTTCATTTCACTTTTTTAATGTGGCTACTTAAAAATTTGAAATTTCTCATGTCCTCACATCGAGGCTGGGGGGGCGGGGACATTTAAAATTACATCTGTCGGCTGGGAAGGGCGGCTCACGCCTGTAATCCCAGCACTTTGGGAGGCCGAGATGGGTGGATCACTTGAGGTTGGGAGTTCAAGATCAGCCTGTCCAACATGGAGAAACCCCGTCTCTTTAAAAAAAAAAAAAAAAAAAAATACATTCACGTCTTGCATTCTGTTTCTATTGGACATCACTGTTACAGACATGTTTATAATAGCTGAAAGGAACTGGTGTTCTTGGTGTCTGAGAAATGTTTGTGTGGATCTAGGAGGGAGGGAAGAGCTGTACACAGCAACAATCAGTTACCTAGTTACCTGCTGGTTGAGGTCAGCGCCCGTTTGCAGCTGCCAGAGGAGAAAGCAAGCAAGGCCGCCTCCTGCGGCCAAGTGGACAGGCGACTGCTTGCAGGGATCCGGGGGTGCGTTGACCGAGGCACCTTTCTCTAGCAAATGCTTAAGACCATCCACCTGCGGGAAGAGAACAGATCCAGCACCCCTCTCACTTCTGTCCAGTCCCGCGCCCCTCCGGGCTGGAAAACTCCCCCGACTTCAAAACCAGCTCTGACGGGGCGTGACCAGGCAGCGTCCAGCGGCGAGTCCCCGCGTTCCCGATAAGACGGTCTGGAAGCTTGAGCCTGCAGGACAAAAGCTCGGGCTCTGTGAGCCCAGGTCTTACCTCGGGGTTGCAATCGAGCAACAGCATTTTCCGCCTACGGCAGATGACACAAGTCCTCGGGAGTGCAGAGCAGTGGGACACTCGCCGCACCTCGGCAGGTAAGAGTGCGCGGTCCCGCCCCAGCACCGGAGAATTTAAAGACCGCTGGGACTTGCGGGCCGGCCCTTGGCAGCTGCGCCCGAGCAGCCTAATCCACAGCAGCCGGGACCCGGTCCAGCCCAGCAACGGCAGCACGTACACAAACACTGGCACGTGGAGCCCGGCGCCGGGGGCGGGGGAAAGGGGCGGGGGCGCGGGGCCATCCGCCGATTGGCCAGCTGCGGAGGCGCCGGGCCCGCCCACCCCACGTAGCCTCAGCGCGCGTGCGCAAAGCAAGTCAGCGGGCGGGGTAGGACGGGCGTCGGGGTGGGTGGGTTCTGCGGCCGCCATGAGGCGTGCAGAGTGTGACACGTCTCACGGTAACGCGTCCGCCCTTGGATCCTTCTGGAGAAGCGGGAGTTTCGGCCGCAGTTTTGGCTCTGCCTACGCGCACGTAACCAGAAAACGGGAAGCCACAGGCAGCTCCCGGCGCCGGGGAGCGCAAGTTCCTTTCCCTCCCGCGCCGTCGCCCTCTTCCCAGCCCGGGAAGTGGAGGCAGGGTCGAAGGGCCCGAATCCCAGGGGATGGCTGTCCCGAGCGGCAGCGGCCGAGCCCGGCCCGCCGAGGGACCCTCGGCGAGAGGCCGCTCACGCCGGGGCCGTCACGCCGGTCCACTCCGGGCGCTCCTCCGGGAGGGCGGGTCCGGCCGCGCGCGACTGAGACCCGCGGGGCTGGCTAGGCCGCTCTGCTGCGGCGCGGGCGCGGTCTGGCGTGCGCGACCCGACCCGATGGCAGCCGCGGGTGTCGGAGCTGCTCCCCGGGCTCGCCCTGCGCCTCCTTCCGGGAGGATCCGCCTAGAAACAGACTCTGGCCGAGTGTTCCTTTTTCCCTGCATTTTTATTTAGTGGTCCCCTTCCGTTGGTGCATTTATGATGATGTTAGAAGACAAGCTCAAGCTTGTCCTCTAAAGAGAAGTGGTCTTTCCATTCTAATTTTGGTTTTGTCGTGAGAGCCATACAATCTGCGATTGCAAGTTTGTTACTATTCTTAGTCACCCAAGGGTAGTTTTACGCGTTTTTATTCATAGGAATATTTGAACATAAATGTGTGTTCAAGTATACCGAATCGTTCTTATAGTCCATATTTTTAACGTTTAATCTATTCACAATACCTTTCAATGGTGTTCAAAGAATAGCACTGCAGAGATATTGTCGGAGATTTGTGAGGTGAGCACATGTCCATATTGCCGATTTCCCTTTTATCAAATCAATAAGCACACTGCTTTTTTCTTTTTTAATTGTACTTTAGGTTCTGGGGTCCATGTGCAGATCATGCAGGATTCTTGCATAGGTACATACATGGCAATTTGGTTTGCTGCCTTCATCCCCCCATCCCCTATATCTCGTGTTTCTCCCCTCATTATCCCACCGCCCCACCCCCCACCCCTTGTATTTGAGCTCCAGGTTTGCACAGAAGTTCCTTTTCAGGAGTTCCTAACTAATAAAGAGTATCAGACACGTTCTTAGAGTTCTGAACATAAATATTGCAGTTAGCATATGTAATGGGATGTTTCTGTGGTGAAAGTGCCTCCATATTTCTTTGAAAAAAGATTCTGTTCAGTATGCATTAACTCTGGTCGTTTTTTTAACTTTGTTACATATGCAGATTTCATAAGGAAAAGAAATCTCGGGAGTCGTTAAAGCTTTTCTCCCTTTAATCACAGCGAACTTGGCCATTGCTCACAGTGTTTTCAGAAAAAAAGTTCTATCTCGGCTGGATATCTGACTCATCATTAGTAATGGACCTAGAAACTATAAACTGAACAAAGCTTACAGCGCACAAAAACATGGTAAGTACATTTGGGGACAGTATCTTACTGGCAAGTAACGAGTTTCACGAGGCGTGTAGCACGTGGGATGAGTTTTCTAAAAAGGAAGATGATCTAAGATACATATTCAATGGCGTTCTCCTAAGCAGTGCTAATTTTACATGTTTTAATTGCTGGTATATGTGTTTCCAGAAAGAGGATGCCATTTAGAGTGAGTGTTTTAAAAAAAAATGTTGATGTGTAAGTGACCAAATAAATGAGAGATGTGTGGGTTGAGTCTTGAGGCGTAAGATTTTGCTAAGTAGTCCAGGAAGGAAGAGTATTTCTAAGAAGTGTGAAATATCTTTCAGTATTGAGAGCGCTCTGTGTAGTTCAGTCTAGGGCAGTGGACGATACACATACAAAAGCGCTGTGAAATAGAGAGAGGCTGACACGTGAGAAAGGATTAACCACTAACACCAATTCCAGTTTATTATATTACAAATAGACATTCACTGAGCACTTGTGCCTCAAGACTAGTGCTGATAGGTATTACCTACATTGTACAGAAAAGGAAATTGAGGCTTAGGGAGCTCCATTAACTTGTCATGTAATTATTAGAAGGTAAATCAGGAATTTGAACTCAGTTTGACTCCAGAGCCCACATTCTTATACCTGTATGTTTTAAAGACTTTTGGTCACCTCTGGTAAATTCAGGCTACCAAGACTGGTTTCTGTAATGCAAAATAAAGCCTTTTCTTCTTTTTCTGAAACAGTCTTGCTCTGTCACCCAAATTGGAGTGCAGGGGCGTGATGTCAGCTCACTGCAACGTCCATCTCCCGGGTTCTAGCGATTCTTGTGCCTCAGCCAACCAAGTAGCTGGGATTACAGTTATGTGCCACTAGACCTAGCTAATTTTGTATTTTTAGTAGAGACAGGGTTTCACCATGTTGCCCAGGCTGGTCTTAAATGCCTGACCTCCAGTGATCCACCTGCCTCTGTCTTCCAAACTGCTGGGATTACAGGCATGAGCCACCACACCTGGCCGCAAAAGAAAGTCTTCAGAGAAATTATAATCCATAGAAAAACAGCTTTGTCATTTAGTAATGACTGTTAACGTAGCCTTGTTCCTGGAATTGAATCTCCCACAATACTAAGCCTAGTACTTTCTATTCAAGTAACTACTCTAGAATAAGTGAATTGTGCCAGGTGAAAATTATTAGATGTAGTTGGTAGAACCAATAAGCTAATTTTTTTTTTTTTTTTTGAGACGGAGTTTCGCTCTTGTTACCCAGGCTGGAGTGCAATGGTGCGATCTCGGCTCACCGCAACCTCTGCCTCCTGGGTTCAGGCAATTCTCCTGCCTCAGCCTCCTGAGTAGCTGGGATTACAGGCACACGCCACCATGCCCAGCTAATTTTTTATATTTTTAGTAGAGACGGGGTTTCACCATGTTGACCAGGATGGTCTCAATCTCTTGACCTTGTGATCCACCTGCCTTGGCCTCCCAAAGTGCTGGGATTACAGGCGTGAGCCACTGTGCCCGGCATTTTTTTTTTTTTTTTTTTTGAGACAGAGTCTGACTCTTTCACCCAGGTTAGAGTTGCAGTGGCATGATCTTGGCTCACTGCAACCTCCACCTCCTGGGTTCAAGCAATTCTCGTGCCTCAGCCTCCCAAATAGCTGGGATTACAGGCACCTGCCACCACACCTAGCTAATTTTTGTATTTTTAGTAGAGACGGGGTTTCACCATGTTGCCCAGGCTGGTCTTAAACGCCTGACCTCCAGTGATCCACCTGCCTCTGTCTTCCAAACTGCTGGGATTACAGGCATGAGCCACCACACCTGGCCGCAAAAGAAAGTCTTCAGAGAAAATTATCATAATCCATAGAAAAACAGCTTTGTCATTTAGTAATGACTGTTAATGTAGCCTTGTTCCTGGAATTGAATCTCCCACAATACTAAACCTAGTACTTCCTATTCAAGTAACTACTCTTGAATAAGTGAATTGTGCCAGGTGAAAATTATTAGATGTAGTTGGTAGAACCAATAAGCTATTTTTTTTTTTTCTGAGACAGAGTCTGGCTCTTTCGCCCAGGCTAGAGTGCAGTGGCATGATCTTGGCTCACTGCAACCTCCACCTCCTGGGTTCAAGCGATTCTCCTGCCTCAGCCTCCCAAGTAGCTGAGATTACAGGCACCTGCCACCACACCCAGCTAATTTTTGTATTTTTAGTAGAGACGGGATTTCACTGTGTTGGCCAGGCTGGTCCTGAACTCCTGACCTCATGATCCACCTGCTTTGGCCTCCCAAAGTGCTGGGATTACCAGCATGAGCCACCATGCCCAGATACCAGTGAGCTAATTTTATCTATTTCCTGCTTGCTGTGTTTTCCTGTTTCTTATTAAGAAAACACTGGAAAGCATTACCTAAATGCACAGTACTGAAAGGAGTAGTAATAGAGAATACCTACTAATTCCCAGTGATCACTCTTTTAAAACAGTAATTGGATTGTATATGTTTAGTAGTGCCATAGAAAAGTTTAGCTCTAAAGCAAGTGAAAGAATGTAAAGTAAAACTAAAAATCTCGCCAGATGCAGTGGCTCATGCCTGTAATCCCAACACTTTGGGAGGCTGAGGCGAGCAGATCACTTGTGGCCAGGAGTTTGAGATCAGCCTGGCCAACGTGGCGAAACTGTCTCTACTAAAAATACAAAAATTAGCCAGGCATGTGGTGCATGCCTGTAATGCCAGCTACTTGGGAGGCTGAGGTGGGAGAATCACTTGAATCCAAGAGACAGAGGCTGCAGTGAGCCAAGATCATGCCACTGCACTCCAGCCTGGGTGACAGAGTGAGGCCTCAGCTCAAAAATACTGAAAACTAAAAATCTCAATAGCTGGCCTGGGTTCACATGTATTTTTAAAATCTCTTGAGAATATTATAACACCAAAGCATTGAAGTAATATGGATCAAGCATTTCTGAATATGATGTCTTGTTTATTACCATCCAGGCACCCATGATCTGTCAACATTGACCAGAGTCCACTGAGCCTTAGAAGTAACAATATTTTTATTAATAATTACATTATAGCAATAATAGTTCTGACGTTCATATACTGAAGGTGAAAATATCATTCCAAATATGAAAACTTTTCAAAGACTGAAGGTTTTAGCCAGATCTGGAATTTCAACAGATTTTTAAATTTAAAAAAAAAAATCCACAGATTTAAAATCACTTGAATTAATCGGATATAATTCTGGCTTTCATTGGCCACTGTCTAAAATCCCTTACCCTAATGATTGTAAAAACGGAAGGATTTCTCACAAAGAAATCCTTTAACGTAAATTAAAGGATTAATTCCTCTTTAACTTAAATTCTTCTAGCCCTGATAACTCAAATTTCTTGGGAATGTGATAAATTGTATAGTTATTCTAAACAACTGCTGCATCAGGATATTGTGGCAAAAAGAAAAGAGAAAGTATAGTTATCCTGTTTTGATGATGTTTAATTTCCTGAGAGCATATAATCAAAAGGGTTCCAGTGGTCTCAATGGCAACCATATTTAAATGTCCACTTCTTCACTATGTACTAAGAACTTGGAGAAATCGAAGAGTATTTCATAGGTTTGTTATTTCTCCTCCTGGTCATATATTCCTCTCAGTGACATCTGGAAATTACAGATGATAAATTTATGGAATTACATGAAGTAGAGAAAAAGAAAGTTAGTCCTTAATATTAAACTGATAGATGGGGGGAGCCAGGTTTCTTGTTGGAGAGAGAAGTAGAAAGGCTAAAATCAGCCACATGGTAGTGGATTTGTCCACAATATCAGTAAGAATTCACGGTTAGCTTAATATAGATCAAGATGTATAGAAGCAGAAACAATTACAGGTGTGCGTGTATACAGGGTTAGCACATATCTGTGTCCTAGCTCTGCCTGCTGTGAGAGGGCCTAATGCAGTGACACCCCATAACATGAACCCACCTAGCACCCAGATCTGGGTTTCTAATGCCATTCCCTGGTCAAAGAAACCAGGGCTCCTTGCAGAAATTGCTGATTCTAGGGCTGGGGCAAACAAACAGAAGATGAGCCAGGGCATATTGTATACCAGAACAAGTAAGGAAATGCTCACAGAGCAAAAGGACGGGACATGTCAGAGGGACCCAGGAGCCAACCTGAAAGAGCTCCCAATGGCCAAAACTGGAACAAAAGCATATGCTGTTGGATTATAACTCAGTAAAATAGGTATCCATGAGCCTATACTGATAGAAACAACTGAATAAATAAATAAATGGGAGACAGAAGACAGTGCTTCTTTACAAAAGAATTTCAGATACTTAATGTAGCTATTCCCTGGTGAAGATGAATTCCTCCTCCAGCGCCCTCTTGAATGTCGGCTACACATAATGACTTGCTTCCAAAAAGCAGAGCATGGAAAGGGGAAAAAATAAGCCACTTTACAGTGGCGAAGCCTGTCAGATGCTGCCGTGGCCAGGTGACAGTTAACATCCTCGTGAAAAGTCCTGTTGATAGGATGTGATGAGAAGGCCACTTCACCTCTTTGGTATTCTTCCCCCAAAACCCATAGCCCAGTCTAGTCATGAGTAGAACAGATGAAAGTTGATTGGGGGAACGTTCTGTAGGACGGACGGCTAGTATTCCTCAAAACTGTCACGGTTATGAAAAACAAAGTTTGAGAAACTGTCACAGACCAGAAGAGGCTAAGGAGACAGGACTCCGTGTGGTAACTTGTGTGGGATCCTGGCACAGAAAAAGGACAAGAGTGAAAAAAGTCATAAAATACTAATGAAGTATAGAGTTTTAGATAATTCTCATGAACCAACGTTGGTTTCTTAGTTGTGACAAACATACCATATAATGTAATGTTAACAGTGGGGGAAACCGAGGCAACACTGTAGTATCTTTGCAACTTTTCTGTACATCTGAAATTATTGTAAAACGTAAAGTGTGTTTCCAAAAAGAGGAATTGAGGCACTTAAAAAGTTCTCACAGCCGCAGAGTTCTCATGGCTGTCTGATCTGCTTGCCCAACACACCTCATTTCCTCGTAAGACATGCTGACTGCCTATTGCTCTGACCATTTGAAGGCCTTAGGGTATTCTCTAGGATGTCAGTCGCTTGGGCTCACACCAGTTAAACTGTGTGCCTAACCAAGAGTCAGTTTCTCCACACCTATAAGGATTATTATAAAATGTAATTCAATTACATATACATACATATATATATATATATATATATATATATATATATATATATATGTAATTTGAGACCAAGTCTCTCTCTTTTCCAGGCTGGAGTGCAGTGGCACCACCTCAGCTCACTGTAACCTCCGCCTCCTAGGTTCAAGCAATTCTCCTGCCTCAACCTCCCAAGTAGCTGGGACTACAGGCGTATGCCACCATGCCTGGCTAATTTTTTGTATTTTTAGTAGAGACAGGATTTCAGCATGTTGATCGGACTGGTCTTGAACTCCTGAACTCAAATGATCCACCCTCTGTGGCCTCTCAAAGTGCTGGGATTACAGGCGTGAGTCACCACGCGAAGCGGTAATATTTGAGTCACCTCAATTAAATATTACATGACTGATGAGATGAGAGAGACATAAGAGATTGTAAGAAAATTAATGCTTTCAAAGTCATCACTATGAAAAATTGTTTTCAAGTAGATAAGTCAGCTGTAAAAGATGGAGGAAGAACTCTGTACTCTAATTGTTTATGGGCATTTTTAAATTTATACTCCATTTTAAAGGAACCTAATCTGGAATTCGTATGCCCATGGTTTATGCAAGAAAACTCTAAATTTTCACAGTTGAACACTACTTAAATCACTTCTGGCCTTACATGAAAAGATTGGTAAATAACTATATTTTTTTATACATGTCGAGTATAAAGTACAAATGGTATTTATGGACACTCTTTTACTAATCTCCACTGTCACTCTTGTTCAGTGGACCACCTGCCACTCCCAAGAATGCTAGGCCAGAGGGCTACTGATGTACTTAACATGCAGACTGTTTCTTTCACTTAAAGAATATAAGGACCGTAGATGAGCAGATACTAAGCTTGTCAGATCAGAAATCTGTATTACCAGTTGCACTTGCATAAAACTGGATAACTAAAAATGATTTACTAGATGATTTGAGACACTCAAAAGTTTGAAACTCAGTTTTTTAATTTTGAGACAGTCTCGCTCTGTCACTCAGGCTGGAGTGCAAGTGGCACGATCTTGGCTCACTGCAACCTCCACCTCCTGGGTTCAAGCGATTCCCTGCCACAGCCTCCTGAGTAGCTGGGATTACAGGCGCCTGCCAAGATGCCCAGCTGATTTTTGTATTTTTAGTAGAGATGGGGGTTTCACTATCTTGGGCAGGTTGGTCTTGAACTCCTGACCTCGTGATCCACCCACCCTGGCGTCCCAAAGTGCTGGCATTACAGGTGTGAGCCACTGTGCCTAGCCTGAAACTCAGTTGTTTTTTTTTTTAATGAAGATCATTTAAAGTGCCTGGAAAATGTAGAATACTAGATATAGACTCTAAATAGAACTTATATCGGCATCATACATTACATTGATATTCGCTTGCTTAATTATTCTGTTAGTAAGATCAGCATTGTATACTTTTTCTCCTCCTAGGAACAAAGATTAATTTGAGTAGGATGTTAACACATTTTGACAAATTTGAGTTACTGTAAGGAAATGTTTATTGTTCAACCTATTTTCTTCATTTAAAGAATATAAAGACAGTAGATGAATACATAGCATACCTTCAGAAAAAGCATGTACATATATAATTGAAATATGACTTATCTGTATAATTTTTAATTTGAAACATTTTCTTACAACTGCTGTGAAAACACTATGAGGTAGAGGAAGCAAAGCTTAAGGTTCATTCTTACTGAACCTGTGTTTACTGGAAGTCCTAGATAGAGAGGTAGGCTTGATAGGCAGGCAGGCTAGGTAGGTTAGGTAGGTAAGTAGGTAGATGATTGGGAGATTGATAAATAGATAACAGGGCTAGTAAAGGGAAAGGGAAATCTGGGAGCCCAAGATCTCCTTGAGTTAGTAGATAGGCAGAAATACGACCCCTGGACATGGCGGTATCAAAGGTCTCTAATTACTGTTGGGATGTTGCTGGTGCAGTAGACACGATAGCCTTGTCCCTCATGAAACCTGCCTAACCTCTTCTCATCAGACCAGCAGAGCACTGCGCTGCACTTACCTTAGACTCGCCTACCATCTGAGATGTGAGAAGCCACGTTACTAATTTCTGAGTTCGAATCCCTGCCTTAGATGCCATGAACTCCTCCATCATCTGGGTTTAGAGCTGCCCCACAGGCCTGAAAATACTAATGTAATTTTAAATTCAACTAACTTAACGGGCAGTCTGCATACCACAGGGGCCTCCCCTAGGACCGGCCTATCCTCAGCATCGCTTTTCCTGTCGAGGGCCTGTCACACAGCCTTTCCACACCCACAGAACAGTGGGGAAAGGGAGAGAGAGAGAGGCAGGAATCAGATCCAGAGGCCTTCATTCTTCCCCTGCCTCCTAACTCGAGTCAGGAGACAGCCTTCAAGACATTCAGACATTGAGAAGGCCCGGGGCTGGGGCTGCTTCTCTAGCTCTGGTGTGAAGAGGCGGCCCACTTCTGCAAGAACCAGTTATCCAGTGGGGTGAGAACCTCAGGGGGAATATGGAGGCTTAAGGCTGGCTGGCTGTGGGCAATGTCAATAAATGTGCAACCTCACCACAATATCACTACAGAAAATTTGAGAAATAGAGAAGAGAAATGTACAGGTCCACAGTCTCTTCCCTGCAATTCAAAAATACATGGAGGGCTGAAACAAAGTATTTTTATACTTCTTAAGGCAGCAAGCTCATCTTTCCTGCACACACCTGAAACTATATTTAGTGTTTATTCCATTTATGTGAACATTACATTTTACTGCAGGAATACAATTATGGCAAAAGGGTGCAATCCTAGACCATGCTTAGGCGGCTCTGCAGTATGATGGTGTAATGTGTTAGATGTTATCTGTGTATTGTGTAACATTTCCAAAACCCAAACACATCTGAATTCTAAAACATGTGTTCCTAAGGTTTCAGATAAGGCATTATATAGCTGCACGTAATTCCACAGTTCAACACAGTGGTTTCTGTTTGAATGTATGTTTCTTTTTTAGACTGAGTCTCGTTCTGTTGCCAGGGCCACAGTGCTGGGCACAATCTCAGATCACTGCCATCTTCACCTCCCATCTCTTGCCTCAGTGATTCACTCAGGTTGGCTGGCAAAATATTAGGGAAAGTTAGAAGATTATAGTCTAGAACCTTTTGGAAGTCCCAAAGATTTTAATGGAATGGCCTGAAGGCAGCCAGTTCATGACGTTAGAACTCTGAGTCATAGGGTAAAAGACAGGGACGATAAGAGCTTCCCCAGGTAAGTCTGTTTATGCCACATTCCTTCGTTTCTACTCTGATTTGTTTGCTCATGTAAACTTTGTGCTGGATGGTCCTCCCAGGGGGAGGTTGAAGGGGAATTACCCCTTGATGGTGTTTAGTCTGGGCCTCCAGAACCAAGACCTTTTATCATTTGTAAAACCACTCTTTTAACCACGTTAACAATCCACGAGTCTGTTGACTTAGAACCTCTGTTAAATCTATGTTGAATAAATGAAAGGAGGACAAGGAAACGTGATCAGTTAACTGCCGTCGCCCTCTGAAGCAGCTGACAACCATCCCTAGCCCACTCAGATTCACTGTATTCTGGTGTTCGTGAGTGCATCTTATTCATCCATTGCTGACTCAAGGTCTGCAGGGCAGACCTCTGCAGGTGGTAATCTACATCTCAGGTGGTGACCCCAACATGACACTGGCCACACCTTAGCCTCCCAAGTAGCTGGGATTACAGGCACGCACCACTAGCCCAGGTAATTTTTGTATTTTTAGTGGAGATGGGATTTCACCATGTTGCCCAGGCTGGTCTTGAACTCCTGACCTCAGGTGATCCACCCACCTTGGCCTCTGAAAGTGCTGGGATTAAAGACAGGCATGAGCCACCGCGCCCATCCAACATAATGGTTTTGACGTGTTTACATGTAGAGTCTTTCCCCCTCTTCTTTCCTTTTATATATTAGTAAACATAATGTACGTACACATCTCCAGGGCATCCACTTGACTCTGACCTTAGCTCAGTGGCCTTCGCAGTCCTGCTGCCTGAGCTCCTCACCACTAGCTAGTCCTTTCAGTTAGTCCCAAGCAACTAGGTTTCTACTGACCCCTCTGTTTACAAGGGTCCCAGGCACTGCTGGAGGGTGCAGTCTCCAAGGTCCGGGGGTCATGTTGGGGTGTACGTGTCTTCTATATCCAAAGGTGTGGGCTAGGACTAGTGAGGATGGCGTTCATGTGAAAACAAAAACACCATCAGCAGCTTTTCCAAAGCACAGAAATGGCTGGAATCCACCTGCCCCATGCCCTCAAGAGCACCAAGTTAGGCTGGAACCCAGCCTTTTCTCTTGTCCTCTCTGCCCATCCCTTTCTGGGTCTCTGACTTGAATCCTGGATTTTTAAAATTAATTTTTTAAATGTTAATAGTTTTCTACATATAGGTCATAGATACTTCTGAGGTTACTCCCACATATTGTATATTTTTGTGTTACTATGAATGAACATTCCTTGCCAAATGGAGCTTCTCACTGGCTATGAAAGATAAGCTTCTCATCTTTGTTCACTTATTTTGTGCCCTGCCACTTTGCTGAGCTAATCAAGTCACGCAGTCTTTAAGCTGATTTCTTTGGATTCCAGAGATCCAATCATCATGTACAAGAATGATAATGCTGCAGCAGGGCGTGGTGGCTCACGCCTGTAATCCCAACACTTTGGGAGGCTGAGGCAGGCAGATCATGAGGTCAAGAGATCGAGACCATCCTGGCCAACATGGTGAAACCCCATCTCTACTAAAAATACAAAAAAATTAGCCAGGTGTGGTGGCGCACGCCTGTGGTCCCAGCTACTTAGGAGGCTGAGGCAGAAGGATCGCTTGAACCCAGGAGGCAGAGGTTGCAGCGAGCTGAGATGGCACCACTGCACTTCAGCCTGGCGACAGAGCAGGACTCTGTCTCAAAAGATTAAATGACTCTTCTAAAATGACAAAGACAGTTCAGTGATTTTTTCCCCAAATATACTGAATTTTTTTTTATGCATTTCCTTCTCACTTAAGCAATTTATTTTCTAATATAGCATCATGTAATTATGTAAAAATGCAGCTTTCCACTCACGCTAAAGGTCTCTCGAGTTCTTCTCTTGACCTCCAATCAGGAACCTTTGCTGGAAGCCTGTTTCTGATTGGTGAAAGTAAGCTGTAACAGTGGAATGTCAAGGAGTAAACACAAAAGCATAGCAACAACTGAGTTTGCTGCCTCACTACCCTCAGCCTAGCCTCAGCCTAGGCCAACCTGGACTCCTTCACCCCAAATGAGGTGACCTCTACATTTTATATGAAGACACTGATTTACCATTCAACTGTGATCCATCTTATAACATGGCAATCCAATACAGACAGGAAGATAAAACTGAACACAGCTAAAATACGGTGTGTTCCCAGGTAAAAGAGACACATGCTTTCATGTGAAATGGATTCATCCGATGATTGTCAGTTACAAGGGCACAGAAAGTACTGGTGTAGAAGAGCTCTATCTCTGGCAGTGTCACCAGGTCCCACTATGTGGCAACGCCTGTGCTGGGCGACATGACTCATCTTCATGAATAAACCCATAGCCAGACAGGACATGCAAACAGGTCTCATCGTTAATGGCACGCCAGGGACAATGACATGGAGAATGGCTGTATCTCACCTAGGGAGGGTCTTGGTGTCCTAGGAGAGAATAGTCACATCCTCTAGAGTTGGTGGTCGGTGTTCTATCTAGGCGACCATAATGAGCAGCTGGTGGGGGAGTAGAGTCTCTCTTTGTACTTTGCTGGAGGAAGGAATTTCTTACCATCTTGTTTTTTATTCTTGCTCATAGAACACACGTTGTGGAAAAAGGATGAAGTTGACCAGTGAGAAGTTGCCCAAGAACCCCTTTTATGCCTCTGTATCTCAGTATGCTGCTAAAAGACAAAAATTCTTGCAGTGGAAAAAGGAAAAGACTGGTACAAATCCTGAGATTTAAGCTTCCCTTGGAAAATACTTTCACCAAAAGTTCACTTTGTATGCTAGAACAAAGGAGACAAGAAATAATGTGTTTTGCCGATTTCAAGGAAGTGGTTCATCGTTACAGTCCTTTTGCGTTTTTCTGCAGGAATCTGTGAAACTGCTCATTTATCTGGTAGCAAATCATCAGTGAGGTCTCACAGTTAGGCCTTGATTTTACTCTCAGGACTTACAGACATGCTTCTAGAAAACAGAAGCCAGATGTCACTTCTGTTAAAGAGAGCAATCGCATGCTTTACTTGCAATTATTATTTAAATACCTTATTTTCCCTATAAACTTAAAAATATTATCTTAGGGATGGGCTGCTCATTTGCTTAGAGGGGCTGTCATTAAGGCTCAAATTAAGAATTTCACTCAGTCCTCCAGGCAGCTTTGCCCACTGAAGACAAAGCAATGCATGGATTTATACCTAGCCCTGCAGTGGTAGGGCTCCTGCCTGGCCATGAGCAGGGTTAGTGTGAAACCAATCAACAAGTGTATCTTTTTGTTTCTTTTTTGAGATGGAGTTTTACTCTTGTCACCCACGCTGGAGTGCAATGGCGCGATCTCGGCTCACCATTACCTCCGCCTCCTGGGTTCAAGCGATTCTCCTGCCTCAGCCTCCCGAGTAACTGGGATTACAGGCCCGAACCACCATGCCCGGCTAATTTTGTATTTTTAGTAGAGATAGGGTTTCTCCATGTTGGTCAGGCTGGTCTCAGACTCCCGATCTCAGGTGACTCGCCCGCCTCGGCCTCCCAAAGTGCTGGGATTGCAGGTGTGAGCCACCACACCCGGCCAATATTGCTTTATTATACAAGGCACAGTGTTAGGTTCTGTGATCAGGCCCTTTTCCAGGAAGGAGTCCTTGAGCTAAGGAGGCCAGCTGTAGGAATGAGCACTAGAAAGAAATAATGTCCACTGTGTTAGATGGATTTTATATGAATTATTACTTCAAGAGAGAAAATTTATATTGTGTGGTTAATGAAATTCCTTCCCTTTTAAAAATCAGATCGTTACACGCATGCTAGTTTGGTGGATAAGGCATTGCAGCTCTTGAAGGAAAGAATACGAAAAGGGGACCATCTGGCATATTTCCTACGAGGGCAGCTCTATTTTGAAGAGGTATTATTTTTTGTTTATTCACTTTCATTTCTTCTAATTATGTTGTTAGCTCCTCAGAGGAAAACTTCATGTAGAGTTTCTTACTGTGTTACACTAGGAACATTCTGTCAAATTACACCGACTCTGCCTGTGGCTTTAAGTAGGATACAGTGCTGCCAGCTTACGGAGTTAGCTGACCTTTCTTCATAAAATCCATGTCAGGAATGCCATTTATGGGAGTCATTTTAGTATAAAATCAATTTTACATTATAGATTAAAAATCAAATTTTTATATTTTTGCTCAAAATATTTAATAATACAAATTATATTATCAGACCAGGTGGGGTGGCTCACATCTGTAATCCCAGCACTTCGGGAGGCTGAGGTGGGTGGATCACCTGAGGTCAGGAGTTGGAAACCAGCCTGGTTAACACGGTGAAACCCTGTCTCTACTAAAAATACAAAAAAAAAAAAAAAAATCGCCAGGCATGGCGGTGTGCGCCTGTAACCCCAGCTACTTGGGAAGCTGAGGCAGACAACTGCTTGAACCCAGGAGGTGGAGGTTGCAGTGAGCCAAGATGGTGCCACTGTACTCCAGCCTGGGTGACAGAGCGAAACTTCCTCTCAAAAAAAAATATATATATATATGTATATATATATATATATATATATATGTGTGTGTGTGTATATATATATATATATATATATATATATATATATATAATCAGATAGCTTCGTATTAATACTCATTGGAACCCTGGTTTTTATCTAGTACGTAGAGGCAGCTTTACGTGTCCCTGGCTAGCATAGGAGGAAGTCGCCCTCTTTCGCCACATCACGTTGAGGTAGCCTGGCAAGTAGAGTGAGCTGTCACCCCAACTTCAGTAATGTCATTTCCCTTTTTCATTGACTTCCACGGGAAGACTGGAAGACTGTCCTTCATTCACAGAGTATTTGGGCAGCTGTTCACCTACATCCCACTTTTCGACGGCACCTTTATCCATCCTGGCAACAGATGTTTGCTGAGGGCCCATCGTGTGCTTGTCACTCTGAGAATGGCAGAGCACCATGGTGGAGAGCGTGCTTCCTCAGCGTGGGGCATGGGTTCAGATATGGCTGCGTTGCTTGTTAACTGTATGTTTAACTTGGGCACAAACACTTGACCCCTTCGTGCCTCTGTTTGAGAATACTTTTTTTTTTTTGAGAGAGAGAGAGAGTCTCGCTGTTGCCAGGCTGGAGTGCAATGGCGCAATCTCGGCTCACTGCAACCTCTGCCTCCTGGGTTCAAGCGATTCTCCTGCCTCAGTCTCCTGAGTAGCTGGGATTACAGGCGACCACATCTGGCTAATTTTTTGTATTTTTAGTAGAGACAGGCTTTCCCCTGTTAGCCAGGATGGTCTCGATCTCCTAACCTTGTGATCTGCCCGCCTCAGCCTCCCAAAGTGCTGGGATTACAGGCATGAGCCGCTGTGCTGGGCCCGGGATTACTTTAAGATCATAATGAAATATCTTCTGGGTGCTTCTAGGGATGGTATGAAGAAGCATTAGAACAGTTTGAAGAAATCAAGGAGAAAGACCATCAAGCAACTTACCAGCTAGGAGTGATGTATTATGACGGGCTGGGGACCGCTCTAGACGCTGTAAGTTCGTGTCTTGGTCACAGTGGTTAAGATTGCACTGTCAGTGGCTTATTGGACACAATTAAAATTGTATTTTAATACATATCTATGCTTATATTTGAATGACATCTAGATTTTTAGCATTTTAAAGAATATTGGTATTTTTACATTTATATAAAAAACATTTTTAAAAAATCAATTTCTTTTTGCCTCTCTTCCCTTTCTCCATCCCCAACCCCAACCCCAGAATATCAGTTTCTCTCCAAAACCCTTCCAGATTCACATAACTGGGTATTACCCACATATATACGTAGGTATTTAGCATATCATAAAATTGCTATTTCTGTTCAGGCACGGTGGCTCACGGCAGCACTTTGGGAGGCCAACGCAGGTGGATCACCTGAGGTCAGGAGTTCGAGACCAGCCTGGCCAACATGGTGCAACCGCATCTCTACTAAAAATACAAAAATTAGCCAGGCATGGTGGCAGGCACCTGTAATCCCAGCTACCTGGGAGGCTGAAGCAGGAGAATCACCTGAAACCGGGAGGCAGAGGTTGCAGTTCGCACCACTGCACTCCAGCCTGGGTAACAAAGTGAGACTGTCTGAAAATTAAAAAAAAAAAAAAAAAAATGTTATTTCAGATTTAAGAGAAATGGTGATGGGATAATTGGATTACCATTTAGCATTCCACCTTTTTAGCTGTTCTTGTTTTTTGGTTTTGTTTTTTGTTTTAGAGATTGTAATATGCACTTTCAAATGTCACAATTTATGTAGAGTTAATAGCGAGTTACTTCAGGTGAATCATAGGAACGTTGAAGAAGTGTTTTCATTCACCCAGTCCCAATCCTTGGTGCTATTTGTTCTGGTATATATGTTACATTTATATGGGTCATCAACACCAGAATACAAATTACAGTTCTAGTTTTTGCTTTGGTCACACAGCTTTGAGAAAAAGAGAGAAAAATATGTACACACGTGTATGAGCGCTCATGTGTGTCCTCTGATGTCTGCTACATCTTTCAGGTGCTCACCTTTCCTTGCTATCAGCCTGAGCTGCCATCTGGCACCATTTCCTATTTCTTTCAACCTCAATGACTGAATCTCACTCTGTCATCCTGGCTGAAGTACAATGGCACAATCTCAGCTCACTGCAACCTCTGCCTCCTGAGTTTAAGCAATTCTCCTGCCTCACTCAGCCTCCCAAGTAGCTGGGATTACAGGTGCCACCACCATGCCGAGATAATTCTTTGTATTTTTAGTAGAGACAGGGTTTCACCATGTTGTCCAGGCTGGTCTCAAACTCCTGACCTCAGGTGATCCACTTGCCTCGGCCTCCCAAAGTGCTGGGATTACAAGCGTGAGCCACCGCACCTGGCCCTGAATGATTTTCATTAAGGGGCATTTCTTGTAGCATGGGTCTGGAGTTGATGAGTTTTCTCGTTGATTTTGCTAAACAGTTAAGAATGCCTTTAATTTGCCTTCATTTTTTATGAATTATTTTTCTGGATGACAATTCTTTCTGTCCACACTTTATGTCATTTTAAAATCATCTGGTCTTCATTTCTCATGAAGCTGGTCCGTAGTTTGTTTGTTTTTTTTAGATGGAGTTTTCCTCTTTTTGCTCAGGCTAGAGTGCAATGGCACAATCTCGGCTCACTGCAACCTCTACCTCCGATTCGTGATTCTTTCACCTCAGCCTCTGCAGTAGCTGGGACTACCGGCACATACCACTGCGCCTGGCTAATTTTTGCATTTTTAGTAGAGACAGGGTTTCACCATGTTGGCCAGGCTGGTCTCAAACTCCTGAGACCTCAGGTGATCCACCCACCTCAGCATCCCAAAGTGAGTCACTGCGTCCAGCCCAGTCCCTAGTTTCATTGAATGTAATATGTCATTTTCCTCTAACTGCTTTCAATCTTTTCTTTATGTTTGGATTTTAGCAGTTTGAGGATGATGTGTGCCTGGGAGAGGATTCTGTTTGTCCTGCCTCGGATTCACTGAACTCTATGGATCCCTTACAGTTGCAATTTTCAAGAGTAATCTCTTCTTTGGCCTGCTTGCTTGGTACTTTCTGGTACCTATAGACAATGTTTTAAATATTTTGTCCAGATTGAATCGTAATCTGTCGGAAGATGTATTAACTACTTCACTTGACAACTGTTACCTGAAATTATCTTACTGTCCAGTTCAGGGGGAAATGGTAGATATCTACTTCACATATTCACAAAAGTAAGTCCCTATAATTTAGGCATCACGAAAACTCCTTTACTTTCTCATCTACTACTGCGGTGTTCAGCCAGCAATAGCACTTTGAGAAAGCAGTGAGGGAAAAGCTAGAATGAAGTTTATCAAAATGTATTTGAGGTCAGGCGTGGTGGCTCACGCCTGTAATCCCAGCACTTTGGGAGGCTGAGGCAGACAGATGACTTGAGGTCAGGAGTTCGAGACCAGCATGGCCAATGTGGTGAAACCCTGTCTCTACTAAAAATAAAAAAATTAGTCAGGCATTGGTGGCGCATGCTTGTAGTCCCAGCTACTTGGGAGGCAGCAGTGGGAGGCTGCAGTGAGCCAAGATCACTCCACTGTGCTCCAGCCTGGGTGACAGAGCAAGACTCCATCTCAAACAAACAAAAACCAAAATATGTTTGCTTGTCCAACGTTATTTTCTTCTTTTGGTTGATGTTTAAGGGTTTGTGTTTGATGGATTTGGGGGTGGCGGGTGCTGATATGGTCTTGCTAGTGGTTAGAATATCATCTGTGCTTTCCTTGTGAATACTGTCATATTAGTGACTAAGATTTGTATATTAGATGCAAACTCTGAGCACACAGTAAAAAGTATGCCTGAATGGAAGACAGTATTCGTTAGGGGCTCAAACTCCTGACCTCAGGTAATCCACCCACCTCAGTCTCCCAAAGTGAGCCACTGCGTCCAGCCCAGTCCCTAGTTTTATTGAATGTAATGTGTCATTTACCTGAAGAAAATTATTGATTCTCCATGTCCCAAAGCAAGGCACTTAAAATTTGCAGCTGCTTACAACCTTAGAAGAGCTTATTATGAAGGAAAAGGTGTCTGGGTGACAGAGCAAGACTCCATCGCAAACAGACAAACAAAAACCAAAATATGTTTGCTTGTCCAACATTATTTTCTTCTGGGTCATGTTTATAGGTTTGTGTCTGATGGATTTGGGGGGTGGGGGGTGCTGATCTGGTCTTGCTAGTGGTTAGAATATCATCTTGTGACTTTCCTTGTGACTACTGTCATATTAGTGACTAAGATTTGTATATTAGATGCAAACTCTTGAGCACACAGTAAAAAGTATGCCTGAATGGAAGACAGTATTCGTTAGGGGCTCCCAAGTGTATTGTAAGAATTAGAAATGTGAAAGAAATTCCTGACCATTCTTGCACTTTAGTCAGCTCTAACAACTCTGCTAATTCAGGATAAGGATTCTTAGATGGGAGGGAGAAGAGAAAAAAGGAAGCCCACATTGAGACTTAAATTAACTCAGGCAGCTGTAAAAGGAAGGAAATGTCTTATATCCCAGAACTCCTGGGAGTGCCTAAATAGGAGATGTACTTTTAGAAATTCTTTTCGTCCGTAACACTTGCCCTGCAGAATCCAGGACAGTCGGACTGGGCACAGATTCATGCTATTACACATCGTGTCAGAGGGCGGACACTTCACAGCCTTATTGGGAGAAAGAAATTCAGTTTGGATAAAACTAAAAATTAGGGGTTTTTTGTTCTTTCTTTTGTCAAAGGAGAAAGGGGTGGACTATATGAAGAAAATTATTGATTCTCCATGTCCCAAAGCAAGGCACTTAAAATTTGCAGCTGCTTACAACCTCGGAAGAGCTTATTATGAAGGAAAAGGTGTTAAACGATCAAATGAGGAAGCTGAAAGGTAATCCTGCCCGAGAACAAGATTAGGATTGAATGCAATGCTGAAACCAAGAATAACATGCCTCACTTTCTCTTGTAGACTGTGGCTTATTGCAGCAGACAATGGAAATCCCAAAGCCAGTGTGAAGGCTCAAGGCATCCTCGGGCTGTATTACTCAACCAAGGAGCCCAGAGAGTTAGAAAAGGTGACATGCCCTTCTTTCTTTTTTAATGCTAGTGTTATATTTAGATTACTATTTGTTTCACTACTTCTTTTTTGAGAAAATGGTGGGGAATAAGTCTGTGGTTTTAAATATGTCTTCTATTTCCTTAAAATGTAGAGAAAGTGTACATTTTGAGATCTCAAAGCCTTTTAATTATGTCACCTTCCCTACCTCTACCAAAGGAAACCATGAATCAGAGTATTTTGTGTACTATACTATCAAAGCTAAAAAAAGAGAAATGGTCCTGAAATTAAGGCCAAAATCTTTTTAAGTATGAATAGATTAATATTACCTTTGATTTGATAAATGATACTAATAAGTAAAAGATAGAAGTAGTTACAAATTAAGTCCATCTAAGATTTTCACAGAAATATAATCTTTCATCAATGATTGAAACAGTTTCCAAAAAATCCTACAGGGAGAAGGAAATGGTGGGGAAGAAGTAGGTGGGTTTTATATTTAAAACCGTCGGGGAGAGACGTTAATGGCAAATTTGCAAGAGGCACGTAACAACTAAGGCCATCTTCAGATACATGAGCAGCCACCTGCAATTTTTTAAACTAATTCAGATTCACTGCAGCAGACTATGAAGCAAATGTGCTTGAGACTACATATAGCGTTTATCCTTGGTTGCCCCAGCACAGCAGCTACCATCTCTAGAATCCACCGGGAGCTCGAACTCTCCCGTAGCATCAGCGGTTCTCCGCCCCCCTGCTGTGCCTCAACCCTTTCAGACACTATTTGTTCCTATTTGGTATGTTCCTGATCCTTGCTCTGGAAGATCCCCAGATCCTGAAACCTAGGACAGCTGGTCTTCCTCTGCTTTAAGCTGTCTGGACTGTGACCTCACCCGCACTGTGGACAGACAGCAGAGGAACTCACCTCCATACTGTTTGAGGCATGTGTGCTAGCGTGAAATCTGTCCAAAGGCCTACAGCTATTTCCTAGAGATGATTAATAGTGCTATCTTGTAACCACAGATTTCTTTTCTGTCTAGTATTCCCTTATAATTTCATCGAGTGGATCATAAATAAAATGATGAAACTATGCTTTTCTCAGGCATTTTACTGGCATTCAGAGGCATGTGGCAATGGAAATCTGGAGTCCCAGGGTGCGCTTGGTCTCATGTACTTGTACGGACAAGGCATCCGCCAGGATACTGAAGCTGCCCTGCATTGCTTAAGAGAAGCAGCAGAACGGGGAAATGTCTATGCTCAAGGGAATCTCGTGGAGTATTACTACAAGATGAAATTTTTTACAAAGTGTGTTGCATTTTCCAAAAGGTGAATATCTCTGTTTTGTGCTGCTGTAACAGAATACTACACGATAGGTAATTTATAAGGAACAGAAATTTCTCACAGTTCCAGAGGCCAGGAAGTTCAAGATCAAGGTAGGTTTGGTTGTCTGGTGAGGGCGGCAGCCTCCAGAGGGGAAGACCATTATGTACTCATGTGACAGCAGAAAGCTACAGGAAACCTCTTCTATAAAAAGGGCTTTCGTTCTATTCATGAGGGAGGTGCCCTCATGGCCTGATGGCCTCTTAAGGGCTCCACCTCTTGATATAGTCACACTAGTAACACTGGAATTTGGGAGGGAACTTACTATTCAAACTATAGCAATGTCTGAATAAATAAACTGGATCAAAGTACAAGAACTCCTACTAGATGTTCTATACCAAATCCTTCACAGAGCTTCTGCAATATTAGAAATGACAGCTACTGAGCACTTGAAATGTGTCAAGTGCAACTTAGCACTCAACGTTTAACATTTTAATTAACGTAACTATTCATATTGGCTAGTGGTTACCATACTGGATAGCACAATTCTATGCAATTAGCCTTCTGGATTTCAGTGCTATTAGCTGAAGCAAGTTTCTTCAGCAGCAATTGCTTTCTTTGTAAGAAGAGAATGCTTTTACAGCAGGATTATAATGTGCTTAACACAGCTTGGCATATCACAAATATTTATTATGTCTTCATTTCTTCCTACACTCCTTGGTCATGCAGTTCTGTAAGTGTACAACTAAAACAGAGCTTCGTAGGAACTGTAACATGAGAAGATGGTTAAAAGACCGACACTGTATGTAATAAAATATATAGTAAAGTCTTTTTCTGGAGTCCGTAAAGCTCCATGTACTTTCCGACACATATTTACCCACAGTGTATAAAAGCGATGTGTCAGTGAGACAGACCTGGGTGTTCTCTGCAGTGGCCATCAGACTCTGCGTGTGCTGGTATGTTTCCCAGCGCCGGGTCTCCCCTCTCTCCAAGCCTTAGTGCAGGGCAGTGATCTACAAGAGAGAATGAAGCAGAGGAGGAGCTGCTTTTAGCCCCTTCCCCACTGTCTTGGGCTCCAGGCAGCAGACCACTTACAGGAGTGATTGCCAATGTCTCCAAGCAAGGGCTCATCTCAGTTAGAACTAAGACTTTAAATCTTTAAAATCTTTGGCGCTTTCCGTTATTTTCCACATTCCTACTCGTTGTGGTTAACATGGAGTTAATGCTGTGGTTACCATGGTTAACATGTTCACCTACATAACACTGTGATTAACATGGAGGTTAACATGGAGTTGACTGGATCGCATTTTCACACAATTCTCCATGTTTATGTCTGGGTATAAAGGATGATGACTTTTCATTGCCCGTTTTTAAAGAAGATGTGCTACTTTACTTAAAAGGTTTTCTGGTCCCATGTGGCTAGTCCAAATTTAAGGTTATGTTTCCATACGTGATCCAAAGAAATAGAAAATGCTTTCTCCTCCATTCAGTTTAAATCCACAGTGACATTAAACTTCCAAAAGTAATACTACAAGAAAAAAGAAACATACCTTTGCTTTCTAGTGGTTATTGAGCCTGCTGAGCATAATTATAGAGATGTAAAGTCACCGCTATGTTAAGTTCATCTCCTGGCAGGAGTTGGCTACATGAACCCTTCACCACACAGCAAACTCAGTTCTCAAAGCAGCAGAGAGAAATCCCTTTGGGCACAAGGACTTTCTAGGCACATCATTTTAGACTTAAACCATAACTGATGTCCTCTTCAATTTCACAACTCTACATCCTCTCAGGATTGCTGATTACGATGAGGTTCATGACATCCCCACGATCGCCCAGGTCACAGACTGCCTCCCGGAGTTTATCAGCAGAGGCATGACGATGGCATCCTTCTACCACGCAAGGTGTCTTCAGCTTGGCTTGGGCATCACCAGGGACGAAGCAACAGCCAAACACTATTATTCTAAAGTAAGCTTTGGAACAAAATAGAAATTGACCCAAAGAGAAACTGCCAGGCTTTTAGCTGCAACTTGAATGATTTTATGGATTAGTGGTTTCTTACCACTCAATTACTGGGCAGATAACCTTTGTCTGCGGAGAGGCTGTCAGACATGCAGATTGTTTGCAGACAATTCCGTCAGATTCTTATTAGCATAATTTAGCTCAAATGATTAAAAGTACTATTTTGATGCAAATTACTCTTTCATTCTGCCACGATCTGCAGCCTAAGGCCCAGCACCAAGACCTTAAAGTGGAACAGTTAATGTCTTTCATCTAGAAAAAGTGTGAACCTGTGTGTTCATTCTAGTATGAAAAGAAATATAAAGTTTTTTTGGGCATGACATCTACCACACTTAGGAGGGATATTCCTGAGTCTGAGGTAATCAGTTAAAATAAGCTTTTCATATTTTAATCCATATGACCAATTTATTTAGATCCCAAATGCATTTCACATCTAAAATAAAGTAACTACTAAAAAGCAAGGGGTGTGGTAGTGGAGGGGGTAAGGGAGAGCATTATAAATACTAACTCTAAGTTTAAACAGCCAAAAAGCTGTGCACATCTTAGGTCCATCACATTCATGAGTCCAAACTAGAATTACATCATAACAGACTTTGTAAAACAATGGTGTGGTACACAGATTGTTCAGCTTGCGTGGGGGAACGATGGAAGGAACAGTCTTTTGAGTCCTGTGTCTGACTCTGATATCACAGCAGTGGTTCCCAGGCTTCTCTGCATGTTAAAATCACCTGAGGATCTTTTACAAATTCCAAAGTTCAGGCCTTATATCAGAAAATCTCAGTCATGGTCTCTAGGAGACAGAAGCATATTTGTTGAAGCTCCCCATGGGATTCCAATGTTAGTAGGTAAGTTTGGGAACCCTAAATTACTATGCTTAAAATTAAAACTTCCAGAGCATCAAAGTCATACTAACACATAAACACAGCACACAACCAAATGCAACTGGCCTTTGAGGTACTTACCGCTATTTTTTTTTTTTTTTTTTTTTGAGGCGGAGTTTTGCTCTTGTTACCCAGGCTAGAGTGCAATGGCGCGGTCTCGGCTCACCACAACCTCCGCCTCCTGGGTTCGGGCAATTCTCCTGCCTCAGCCTCCTGAGTAGCTGGGATTACAGGCACGCACCACCATGCCCAGCTGATTTTTTGTATTTTTAGTAGAGACGAGGTTTCTCCATGTTGACCAGGATGGTCTCGGTCTCTTGACCTTGTGATCCACCCGCCTTGGCCTCCCAAAGTGCTGGGATTACAGGCTTGAGCCACCGCGCCCGGCCTACACCATTCTTAGTATAAGAGTTGTCTAACTTTTTTCATTTAAATGCTCTCTATACTGGCCGGGCGCAGTGGCTCATGCCTATAATCCCAGCACTTTGGGAGATTGAGGCGGGCAGATCACTTGAGGTCAGGAGTTTGAGACCAGCCTGGCCAATATAGTAGAGACGGGGTTTCACCAAAAATACAAAAATTAGCCAGGTGTGGTAGTGCGTGCCTGTAATCCCTGCTACTCTGGAAGCTGAGGCAGGAGAACTGCTTGAACCTGGGAGGCGGAGGTTGCAGTGAGCTGCAATCATGCCATTGCACTCCAGCTGGTACTTTGTCTCAAAAAAAGAAAGAAAAAAACCAGCTCTCTGTATTACATCAATTTCCAAACAAGTCAATTTCAGGTTCTATGCTATGCTTAATATCCTTAGAAAATTCTAGTCAATGAGACTTAGAAATTCTCTAAAAAAAAAAAGGAGGAAAAAAAAGGAAAGAAGGAAAACTCTATCAAACATATTCTGAAATGTGGTATATATTCATCCTGAATAAAACAGTAAAACAAGGCTGGGCATGGTGGCTCATGCCTGTAATCCCAGCACTTTGGGAGGCTGAGGTGGGAGGATCACCCGAGGCCAGAAGTTTGAGACCAACCTGGCCAACATGGCAAAACCCCGTCTCTGCTATAAATACAAAAATTAGCCCATGGTGGTGGCACATGCCTGCAGTCCTGGCTACTTGGAAGGCTGAGGCAAGAGAATTGCTGAACCTGCAAGGAGGAGGCTGCAGTGAGCTGAGCTTGTGCCACTGCACTCCAGCCTGAGTGACAGAGCGAGACTCCATCTTAAAAAAAAAAAAAAAAAAGGGTCGGGCGCGGTGGCTCATGCCTGCAATCCCAGCACTTTGGGAGGCCGAGGCGGGTGGATCACGAGGTCAAGAGATCGAGACCATCCTGGTCAACACGGTGAAACCCCATCTCTACTAAAAATACAAAAAATTAGCTGGGCATGGTGGTGCGTGCCTGTAGTCCCAGCTGCTGGGGAGGCTGAGGCAGGAGAATTGCCTGAACCCAAGAGGCGGAGGTTGCGGTGAGCCGAGATCACGCCATTGCACTCCATCCTGGATAACAAGAGCAAAACTCCGTCTCAGGGAAAAAAAAAAAAAAAAAAAAAAGCAAAACAGATTGCAATCTGAGAACGACTTTCCATATGATGGGAGAAAATAGCCCCATTACTCTGCATTAAAAAGACCACATCTAGAATACTCAACTCAGTCTGGGCCATTATACATTATGAGGATACTGATAAAATGGAGATCATTTTGAGGTAGTAAACTAGTGAAGGGTCTGGAATGATGTCATCTGAGGGAGACTGTCTCCCTCAGAGCCAAAGGACAGGAGGGGTCCTGACTGTGGCCTTCACCAGACCGGCAGTGACCCATAGGAAGGGAACGGGCGGGGAGTGAGCAGAATCAGAGCCCATGGCAGGCAGTGTGTTATGGCAGAAGGTGAGGCAGTAAGATGGTAACTGGGACCTGAAGGCGACAGACCCAGGACTGCTCTCAGCTCTGCCACTGTCAGGCAGGATGACTCCAACTTCCTGGAGTCTTAGGTTTCTGTGAAACCATCATTATGTATTCCGTTAGGACCTTTGAGTGATTCTAGAGTACATGGAGAGAAGTATCAGCTTAAAATAAGAAGAGTCTTCTAAAACAACAGTTGAGGAAACAAAACCACAAGTTTCTCTAAAGGTGGTAACTTCCTGTTACTGGAAGCAACCAAGAAAATACCTAATGAGCAATTGTCACAGATACTGAAGGGACATTTTCTGCAGAGTGGGGTTTGGATGAGAGATCTCCCAAATTCTTGACATTCTAGAAATTATTCACCTTGTCACTATTGAGATACAATAAAACTATTTTAGTTATATATTTTAAAATAAGATTATTACAGATGCTGTTATTCACATAAATGAGATCAATTCTGAGGCCAAATGTTAATGCTTTCCATTTTACTTACTTTAAAAATTCATAAAATAAAATGCTATCACTGGTGCCTAAGTTCCCTTTAGTCTTGGCACTGATAAAATGTTCTCTCTTTCAAATGATAAAAACATGGTTATTTTGAATTCTGATCCACTCTGCTTCAGTTAAAGTAGTACATCAGAATAGAAAGTATCTTAACAAATTTCCTTGAAATTCACTGTACTTTACCCTTTTTTTTGAGACAGAGTCTCACTCTGTCACCAGGCTGGAGTGCAGTGGCATGATCCCGGCTCACTGTAATCTCCGACTCGCTGGTTCAAGCTATTCTTCTGCCTTAGCCTCCCAAGTATCTGGGATTATGCACCACCATGCCCAGCTAATTTTTGTAGTTTTAGTAGAGACCTATATTTTAGGTGTGTTTTTCACCATGTTGGCCAGGATGGTCTCAATCTCCTGATCTCATGATCTGCCTGCCTTGGCCTCCCAAAGTGCTGGGATTACAGGCGTGAGACACTGTGCCAGCCTACTATTCTGAAATGAATTTTTTAAAAAAGAAGAAGGACTCAAACAATTAGAATGTATCTAAATATCTGATTCTTTTTGATTTTAAGGCTTGTCGTCTGAATCCTGCATTGGCGGATGAACTTCACTCTTTACTTATTCATCAAAGAATTTAGACCACAATGTATTTCAACAAAGATCATCCATGCTAACACCTTACAATGTGTGTATTTTTACATTAGCTATGTTTGCTTATTTTGCACATTGCTAATTACACTATCCTGGGTATTTTACAGGTGACATGTTACTTCGTTCTTGAATTTGTACACTGTTAAGTTTTGCAACTTCCCTAGATACAGGGTCAAATTGCTGGAAGAATCCTCAAAGGTCCACCTCTTAGCCTACAGACTGGACTAGACAATTTCAAGTATCAAAACCATTCTATAAAGCAACTATCTTTTTCCTTTCTTAAATACCGAGTCTCCAAAAAGACTTAGTATAGCTTTAGTTAAATGATACAAACTTATTTAAAACCATCATTTGAAAGTTTAACTACTTTAATATTTTTATTTTTTATTTTTATTTTTTTTAAAGACGAGGTTTCACCATGTTGGCCAGGCTGGTCTTGAACTCCTGACCTCAGGTTATCTGCCCGCCTCGGCCTCCCAAAGTGCTGAGATTACAGGTGTGAGCCACCGTGCCCGGCACGAAAGTTTAACTCTTTGTCACTTATTTAGTTTTGTGAATTTTGAAAAACAACATTTGAATTTTGTTTTAGTCATTAAAAAATTTTAAATGTAAATTCGCAAAATTTAAAGGGTAAAAAAATGTAAAGAAACTTAAATAAGTGTGTGTAGCATTTCTACTTCTGAAGTTACTAAAGCTAAAACTGCACTCTTTTGAGACATCCTCTATTCTTAAAAAGGTTCATAAATAATTGGCTAATTGATTCCATATAAACTTCAAAAAAGTAGGTTATAAGACACTGCTTTAGACTCTTGCCCCTCCAAATCTTCTCTCAAAGATCTGAATTTAATGAGTAAAACAACTGCTGTATACTTATGCGGAACATGTAAGAAACAAAAAAATCAACTGCTATATGAAAATATTGATAAGATAAAGCAAGTTATTTCTTTTTGCTTCAGCTCATTTTTTTTTTTTTTTTTTTTTTTTTTTTTTTTTTTTGAGACGGAGTTTCACTCTTGTTGCCCAGGCTGGAGTGCAATGGCGCGACCTCGGCTCACCACAACCTCCGCCTCCTGGGTTCAGGCAATTCTCCTGCCTCAGCCTCCTGAGTAGCTGGGATTACAGGCACGCACCACCATGCCCAGCTGACTTTTTGTATTTTTAGTAGAGTCGGGGTTTCACCATGTTGACCAGGATGGTCTCGATCTCTTGACCTCGTGATCCACCCGCCTCGGCCTCCCAAAGTGCTGGGATTACAGGCTTGAGCCACCGCGCCCGGCCGCTTCAGCTCATTTTCTACATTTTTAAAACCTTGTGGAGAAAACCTCAATGAAATCATCAACAAGAACTACAACTAAATATTGTTAAATTAGCAAAAGGCTTTCCTTATATAGATTACATCTATGAAGGCAAAAGGTGACAGTAAAAACAGTAAGATTCATACGCATAAGATTATACATGGCTATTCATTTGTGAAACAGACACATATTGAAGATAGGTCTCAAAGATATCTTAACTATCCCTATTTTATAAACATACTAACTGATGTGGCTTTATTTTATAAATCAAAACCATCCTTACAGTGGATTTAAACAAGATATTTTTTTTAGTAATGGGAAAATGCAATTAATATGGAGGTGATAGTCACTAAGAACTGCTGAATGGCAGAACATTATTTGCTCTAGCTTTATGTTCCGGCTTGTCTATATTGCTTGAACTTCAATTTGTCTTTATATTAAGAGAAGAAATTTCAACAGATTCAGGTTTGAGATATCCTCAAATGGTCATGTATTTCTGTCTCAAATCTCTTTCTTAATACCATCCATGTGAGATTCCTTCAACCACTTGAAGATCCAATTTCCCAATTAGTATTCTTTTCCACACTTAATCCAGTTCCTAAAGATTCTTTAAGAACCTTTAAGAATCTTAGCCAGATACATTGGCTCACTCCTGTAATCTCAGCCTTTGGGAGGCGGAGGTGGGCGGATCACCTGAAGTCAGGAGTTCAAGACCAGCCTGGCCAACATGGTGAAACCCTCTCTCTACTAAAAATAAAATTAGCTGGGTGTGGTGGCAGACACCTGTAATCCCAGTTACTTGGGAGGCTGAGGCAGGAGAATTGCTTGAACCCATGAGGCGGAGGTTGCAGTGAGTCAAGATCACGACGTTGCACTCCAGCCTGGGTGATGTGCGAAACTCCGTGTCAAAAAAATAGAAAGAATCCTAAAATATATAATAAAAGATTGGCCCTAAGTAAAGAGCACTTTCAAAAGATGGGTTTCAGAAATCATAAACTTGGACATATGCCATATACATTGTAACATGCTGTGCTTAAATGTTTTCCATAAATCCAATGCGGAATTTAAAATTTCAGTTTACTGTAGTTACCATAAAGCTGATGTTCTGGCACAAGTGAGCCCCTGCAGTTTACCACTGCTGAGGAGAGTAGTAAATCCCTTAACCTGTGAGTGTGGTGAATCTGTAACATTACTCTCTCTTCTTTCTCCCTCACACACACACCCACACCTTCTCTAAGATTCCTTATAGCTGGTATCTCATGGAAAAACAACAATTTATCATTAGAGACAAAATAATAGTGATCTTTGCAATACTAACAGCTACAGTTTAAATGACAGCACAGAATTATGCTGAAAATGGGCATTTCTAATAATTGCATTATGATAAGTTCTTTGGACTTGACAACTTCACATTCTTCTCTTCCTTTAATGTATTTTATCTGGTCTTTTCTATGGTCTTTTGAAGGATAATTTTCATCAATAGCCAACTTTGGGTATTTCTTTTAAGTATCAAATATGATAGTTTGAAAAAAGGGTAAATAAGCTATAACTAAGAAAATCTTAAGGATAACATTTTGGCTTACCAATTTTTAACCACTTACCTTTCAGAACTTGTTTCTTACCAAGAAGTTTACAGGTATGATACATATATTACACGTATATAATCTGGCATGTGTTATATACATATGTATATGGTATCTTTCAGTGATTCAAACTGGATTTTTACTCTTTAATCGTTTAATTGTTTTGTTTTCAATATTCTTGGGGATTAGAGAGGGGAAGCTATTAACATTGCATAATAGATGATGAAACCAGGAAAATTAAGTACTTGTCCATGGCGCCAGTATCAATAACAACATAAAAGCTCTACTCCGGATCTCCCCAAATGCCCCTGTGGTCTAAAAGGCTTGGTGATACAACCGAGTCCCTGAAGTGGCTGCCCTCCTCTTTCCACCCCCCCACACCCCCCGCCCCCCCCTCTGTCCTGCCCATACTCCCAGGGTCACCTCCCATCTCTCCTCCCTAACGCCTCTCTTCAAGCACTAATTGGCTCCTTCTGCTCACTAAGAATCATATATTTCACATATTTGTTTTTTGCCTGGAGAAAGGCAGCAAACTTTAAAAACGTCCCTGCAGAAGTAGTTAAGTGCATAGTATTTTCTATAAAAAGGCATTCGATAAATATTTGAACTGCCTGTAGAGTTTCAACCTGTTTTTTTGAGATATAAGTATCTTAAATATCACAGAGCACTGTGATTCATTTTTATATTTTATTGCTTTGAATGCTCAAACTATGGGAAATCTTTGGTAAAAATAAAGACAATAAAATCTTCACAATAACTTTACACAAAGCATTGCACAAAAATGTTCTTCAAAATACACATGAAATAAGAATGTTCACAATCCTCAGTGAGGAAATTAACTGTACAATATTCATAGTTCATTTTAAAACAAAATCTTCTCATAAATATTTAAAATACTTCCTAAGTTCTCACATATTAACATTTGTATTTCAATCAGTATGTTGTTCTTTAAAGTATTTATATTAAATAAAAATCAATAGAAGTTTTTTTCTGTTGCTTACCACAGCATAAGTCCCGTCCTCCCCAATTCTGCTTATTTCACATAAAACTAGAGGGAGGTAACCAAAATAAAAATCAGTGTGGTTCTCATTCAAGCCCTCTGTGGAAAAGAGGAAAATGTTTCATGTCTATTATTACACAGACATTTTTTCTGGTGGTTTATTTGTGCAGTCTCAAACTTGACCAGCTTTAAGTTGATCTAAATGAGTTCTCAGCTCAGGACACAGTTCAATTAGCAGCAGTTCCATCAGCACCTGAACCAAGAAAGAAGGAAAAGAAGTAGAAAATGTGTTTTTTTTCTCCAAGGGTTTATTCAAAATAAATACCTGCATCTAAGAGAAAAGTCTAATTTTAGGTCTGAAATTATCTCAGTAAACAAATAACTCTCAGACAGTATTTAATACTGTTAACTGTAATCAAAGAGATGACTGGGACAGTTGGCTTTGCTGAAATAAGAAAACCAAGCAGTTATGCGGCAATGTTGTATCAAACGTCAAAGGGGAATGGGCGAGGTGGCTCATATTTGTAATTCCAGTACTTTGGGAGGCCAAGGTGGGCGGATCACCTGAGGTTAGGAGTTAGAGACCATCCTGACCAAGATGGTGACACCCCATTATCTACTAAAAATATAAAAATGAGCTGGGCGTGGTGGCAGGTGCCTGTAATCCCAGCTACTCGGGAGGCTGAGGCAGGATAATCACTTGAACCCAGAGGTTGCAGTGAGCTGAGATCATGCCACTGCACTTCAGCCTGGGGGACAAGAGCAAAACTCTTGTCTAAAAAAAAAAGTCAAGGGAGATGACTAGTATGTGAGAATCAGAGTGCTGCAGCCACTGCCATCTATGCCTTTTCCAACCAAATGAAGAAGCAGACAAAAGGAAGCAAAAACCCCCGAGCTTTAATTTACTCACATATAACAGATGCTTATTGGCTCTTGTTTCTTGCAATGCATTGAATATTTTTATTATACCATGGCGGGCATTTTGCTGTCCAACAAGGCTCTGAAGCATATCTGAAAAATTAAGTTTATATTCTGTGCTGCTATTGATAAAGTGCTCAGTGCATGGCTTTGTAGTGAAAGGAATATTAACACTGTACACGTACAATCAATAAAGACATGGAGGCATGAGAAACACGAATGTTCAGTTCTCTCAAATGCTTCAGGAGAGAATTTTTCAATATAAGGTATTTATACAAATTACAATTTTAATATTTTGCAATTACTAATTTTAATAATTAAAATGGTAGTATTTTGCTAAAAATTAAGCTCTCAAAACACTATAGTTTAGCAGGATTTCTAAAATACAAAATTTATTATCTATTCTAAAACATTTTTCAAGTTCTTAAGATTCTCAGTATAGCTTCTTAGCAAGTGACAAAACATGGCTTAAAAGAGCATGATCCTTTTTTCACTGTAAAGAATGATTAGCATTCCTCTCATGATCTCTATGCTTTTCGGGGGAACAGCCCAGGCCTCACCTGGAATGTTTTCAAGCAGCTTTTGCTGTGCTTTCTGTTTCGTTTTCTGACTTCGCTCTTCACTTCTGGTTGTGGTCGGTGGTGCCAACTTCCCATCTGGCCAAAAAGCATCCCGGAAAATACTGATGTAGTAAACCAACATTTGCTCACTGAAAATCCAGTTGACTGTGTCCCGGATTTGTCTTTTAAGAGAAAAAGATTTCTTGGATGAGGTTTTTAAAAATTGTGTACTCTGTGCTCAAAAGGCACTTATCAATGGGAAGGTTAAGATATAGCCTGATCTAAGTGATTGATGAATAAACTAGGAATTAGATTTTTAAACTCTGGCTCTGAAAGTTATTGTTATTATTATTTTTTTTGAGATGCAGTCTCGCTCTGTCACTCAGGCTGGAGGGCAGTGGCAGGATCTCCACTCACTACAACCTCCGCCTCCTGGGTTCAAGCGATACCAAGAAACTGGGATTACAGGCATGTGACACCAGGCCCGGCTAACTTTTGTGTTTTTAGTAGAGATGTTGGCCAGGCTGGTCTCGAAGTCTTGACCTCTGGTGATCCACCTGCCTTGGACTCTCAAAGTGCTGGGATTACAGGGGTGAGCCATCGCTCCAGGCCTATTTTTTACTTTGGTAATACTGCATGACTGTTTATTCCTGGGGCTCACTTTGTGATGGGCACCAACTTCTCCAAATGTTAGCCAACATTTGTAGCACCTTTCAATCTACAAAGACAAGAACTGAGAGACTGACTTGTCTGAAGACTGCAACATTTCCATGAAGTGTTATAAGGTGAAAACATAAATCCATTTAAAGAGTGTCAGAAGAGGTCTGGAAAACCTCCCTGAGATCCTGAATTCCTGCAGGAGGACCAGGCTTTCCACAGCTGTCTTTTAGTGTTGCTATGGCAGTAATGCTGGGCAGGATACTTGGATCCAGATGAAGCACTTCACATGCCCATGAAGGTAGAAAAAAGACAGTTCCTTTCAAAGATACACTGCTATCTGGCCAATTTCAAAATTCCACAAGAATGAAAATTGGGTGGCAGGCATTTGACTTGCAGAGTTACGCGTTTTGTTTGGTTACCCAGGTCTTCCATACAACCCCATTTCTTTAGTCAGAAGTCCAATTCTAACCAGTTACAGGTCCTCTGCTGTCAAGAGACAACTACACACAGTTCAAGGAGCCCAAGAGTAGTTGTGAGGTTGGGAGAAGAAAGTCTCTCCATTGAAAAGGGGCAAAGAATCATCTTAGACTATCTGTGCCAAAAAGACCTCCAATTTCAAACTCAATTCATAAATAATAATAAATCAAAAAGCCCTTTAAGAATCCGACTTCCAACCAGAATTTTAAATGGACAATATGAGGTTTTCAGAAATAGTATCTGAAACAATGTTTCAAGTCCAGTATTTTGCAGATAGTAGTAGGTCCCTATTGAATGTACATCTGAACTCTACTCTGAGTCAAACTATCCTGTTATCTCTAACAGTGTGTAACAGTCTATAACTGCACATCTCCTATGTTCTTCTCTATATTTCTTGGAACCATGCAATTCAAATCGAGACCATATAAGTTTATTAATTTAATGGAACTTGTGGTTTAAGAGAGAATCTGCTGACCTGCCTGCCTACCTTCCTAAAATTTCAGTTTACAATTTTAGATTAGGAAGTGACTCTTAATAAAGGTCATCATCTAAGTATTTTTTACCAATTTAGATCTTTCTATCAGCTGAAACCTGTCCGATGCTTTGGAAGCAATTCTAGCATGTGAAATTTCAGTTATTACAAGGCAAGAGACACACACTGTGCTCCTGCTTAATTTCATGAGTCATCATCTGCTAAAGACAAAAATAGCAAAGAACCATGTGCTCCATGATTCTCTACCTGATACAAAGCCCACTGAAACGAACAGCCTGGAAATCCTCTCTATGTGCTCTTCTCCATCCTCATGAAAATAACTGCCTGACATACCCACCACTCACAACCTGCAGCTGCTCATTTTATAATTAACAGGAGCAAGGAAAGTATGCATGATTTGCTGAAACTGAAAAGGAAAATAAATTAGCAAGTCTTGAGCACTGAGAAAAAGAAGACCATTCTGGGAATTTCTTTTAATTACAGGTGCATGCACCACCATGCCCGTCTAATTTTTATATTTTTAGTAGAGACGGGGGTTTCGCCATGTTAACCAGGCCGATCTCAAACTCCTGACCTCAACTGATCCACCTGCCTTGGCCACCCAAAGTGCTGGGATTACAGGCGTGAGCCACTGCACCTGGCCTTTTTTTTTTCCCGGAATTTCTTTTATCTAAGGCTTGTCAATACAAAAGAGGTTTGCCTTAGACTAAGACAAAAAATTAAGCAGGCCATTTTTTCTGAGTAAAACAAAAGCCTATGATACTAAGGTCAACTAAACAAGCCTCTAATGGGCGACTAAGACTTTTTTTTTTTTTTTTTTTGAGAAAGGGTCTCACTCTTTCATCCAGGCTGGAATGCAGTAGCTCACAGCAGCCTTGACCTCCTGGGCTCAAGCAGTCCTCCCGCCTGAGCCTCCTGAGGAGCTGAAATCACAGGCACGCACATACTACCACATCTGGCTAATTTTTAAAATTTCTGTAAAGATGGAGTCTCACCATGTTGCCCAGGCTGGTCCTGAACTCCTGGGCTGAAGCAATCTGCCTGCCTTGGCCTTCCAAAGTGTTGGGATTACAGGCACAAGACAGTGCCCAGCCAACTAAAACCATTTTTTTTTAAACCTTAGAAATAAACTTTCGTTTCTGACCATAAGGAAAATATAAAAAAAGAATAGCAAATGTTCTTTGCAATGTTTCCTATAAAAATGTATAAGCTTTATATGATAAAACTATCATACTGACCTTGTACAAATGTGTGGCAACTAAATCACTTGGGAAAAGTTGATAATTTCATCTTAAAGCTTATTTTGTTATATAAAAAAGTGATTTAAAAAATTTTTTTCTAGAAGTTGACTCTTATTCTGCAGGAAATCATAATGTTTATCTCGTGAAGCATCCTGGGTATAGAGTTACATATAAAAGATCTCGGTAACAGTATTTCCAAATTCCAGGCACAGAGATGAAGCAGGCACCAGGGCAGGAGGCCAGGTTAGGACTGCCAACTGGTCTGGTGACTTCAGACAAGGTACCTGATCTCTTTGGTTCTGCTTCTTTGCCAACAAAATGAGGAGTCAGACTAATCTCTAAGACCTCTTTTCAGGCCTAAATGGATCTAAATAATTCTATTCAACTTCTATTGGCTACATGACTTTGCAGTTATGAAAAATTCAAATAATTTCTTAGAAACTAATGTTAATTGACTATGAGTTCTGAAAAACAAACCCAGCATTTTCATAAATGAATGATCAAAATGTGGGTCACTTTCTATGAGCAACAATGAGAACACTCCGTGAAAAACCTGTATACATATATAATCCCTTTATGTATATGGATAATATAATATGGTTTAGAATATACATCTAGCTCATAACAGTGCTAGATGACAGGGCCACACGCACACCCCAATGGACACTCAGATATTAACTAACAAGAAGAATTAGCACTTCAGTGCTACACAACTCTAAAACCTTAATACATGGTCTATATTTTCATCTAAGTAAACTTTGCCTGCCATGTGATGCTCATCCTACTTTCCTTCTGGCTTAGAGTCTAAACCTTAAACTGATTCTCATTATTTGACATAAAAACATTCTACCCAAGATGCTCAAACTAGTCATCATGATCAAAGGGGAGCTTTACAGAACACAACCTCCTGACCCTCGCCGGCCAGAATGTGGAAGTAGCTCAAGCTTTTATTATCTAATCTGCCATGCATTCTGTGGGAGAAATTCTTTCAGAAATCTACTCTCCTATCCAATCTTAGAATCACATCAGAAAAAGTGAGAGAAAAGATTTTCAGTTAAATCACTGGCTGCTAGATCATAAGGTAACTTGACTGTCAAGGCAAAGAGTAGGGCATGGATCCAAATATTAATTTCATACAACTCACTTGTTGATGGTTCTTCCAAAAGTGACCTGAACGAGGGCAATTAATGTTCTTCTCACCCATTTAAACACTAAAATAGAAACCAGAGGAAAATTTTTTATCACACGGTATCACAATTTGGGACATTTTCATAGCTGTACAAAACATAAATCTTAACACTTAACATCATTTGAGTCCTGACATCAAGTCAAGGCTATGACATCTGCAGAATGTGAGTCTAGGTTAGCAAAAACTTCTACTCAAGAAAACTCTTCTGCCTAGGCTTTCATTTTCTACCAAGCAACCGATGAGATGAAACCAGTTTTTTACAGTGTTTCAATGCCTCCCAACAGCTGAGCTCTAAGTGGAAAGAGTATTTCGTCTGTCCCTGGGGTATTGACGACATGTCTGTTTTCCACCAGCACACAGTGTAGTTCCTATTTTAGATTTCTGTCTGGCTAGCTGAGCTCACTTTTTGAACTGCTGAATGAGAAACACCTATAGTCAAATACTCTGAAATATTAATGAATTGACGGATCTGTTCCCATTTGAAGCAGTTTGCAGGTCATTGTGTACTTTTACGTATACTACGCATTTGGGAGAGGATAAGTGAATGGTGAAGAGCCGGGACCCTGAATTGAGAAATGAATTTGGCAGTCTCCTGTGCCACCCCCATAGCAGCAGGGCGTAAGTCACCTTCTCTGAACCCTCATCTGGAAAAGATGGTATTAACATGTGCCGTTCTTTCCATGTGTGTGAAAAAGGATGTGAAGGGTTCTACAGATCTAAACTTTTATTATTAACACAGGGACACATGTTTGTAGGTATAGAAAATGAACATAAACCAGGAGAAGGCAAAGAAATGCTATGAGGATATTTTAGGTCTATAAATTGGAACCTAAACCAAAATTTTCATTTATATATTCACTTCCATCCACTGAAGTGTTTGGCTACTGACATATGAGGAAATGAGAAACTCAGACTCAGTCATAACGGAGCCAAGAGTTCAACACTCTTGCACCCACTCAGGAAAACTAAAAATGGCAAATTCACAGACGTCTCTGTACAAGGGCAACCACACAAATAAAAACCATAGAAAACACAGAATTGGTACTAGACTTTAATACACTCTAAAGCCATTTCTAATTTTTTTTTAATGGCTCAAAATATCCCATTAAAGTAGTATGAATCCTTCATGTCAAGTCTTGGAGTTGGAACCATACCTCAAAAATGTCTTAATCTTTTTGGTGGAATAAGCTGGAATGCTGCCAAGCACATACACTTGTTCATTTTAGGTTGGCATTTAGACTGGGATGAGCATGCCTGTCAGTGATAACTTCACTTTGCCTTTCTAGGGCAGGAAAGAAGTAGCTCATACCTAGAGGGTCGGACGACAAGTGCAACTCTAGGAAGAGACCTGACAACCAAGTGGTTATTTTTTAAAATAAGGGGACAGGGGTATTACTGGTCCCTTTCAGTATACTGGAGCAGATGAGGAAAGCCATTTTGCTACAAATTTTCTCTATTTACAAAATTTACTCTATTACTTTTCCCTCACCTTCCCCAATCCCCAGCACCCACCCCCACCATACACATGCACAAACACACACACACCGTGCTCATTACTCCAAAGGCTTGTTTGTTCAAAGCCACAGAGGCAGCTGCAGCAGCATTAGGATTCTGCTGACGGCAAATGATCACATCTCATTATAAATGATGTTCTATTTATTCCCTCTGAAATGCCACTAGCAAAAGCAAATCTGCTCTGAGCAGGCATAGATGGAGGAAGCGCATGCTGCGGACATGGTTAGGAGCCCTGCTCCAGCCAAAACTGGCTCTGACACACCTACCATGTTTCCTAAGCTCTGTACCAACAGCAAAGAGAAGAACAATGACGAAGCCTAGGATAGTGTCCCTATTCTTATCAACTCTACAGGAAACTGGGCAGACTCATGATTTAATGGGCCACCTTTTGCCAAATAAGAGTCAGATTTTAGGTGGATTACTATTTTTTTTTTGTCTATATTAAATCAACTTAAACATCGCTGTATATATCTTAAAGTGTCTCAAATATTGAAAGGCTACTAGGTTTTTTATCTGAAAGGATTTTTCATATTTGGATGATATTCCATGACACAGATATTTCTTAAATAAGTTACCTCCCATTACTAAAATGTATCTTAGTTCCAACATTTCATTATTGTAATTATGCTAAAATATCCTTATATGTAAATCTCTGCCTGCACTTTATCATTTTGTCTATTGCTTAATGTGAATTACATTTTTGCACACCTTATTCTGTAAATTCACTGAAGGCAGAATCTGTATCTGGTATGTTGTTGTTTCCCAACAGAGCTGTATCTAAAACACAATGTTCTCAAAGTGTTAGATGACTGACATTATGTATTCTCTTAACTTTGGCTCAGAAGGAGAAAAAGGTCAATGATCAAAGAGAGTTAATTCTGGCACTTAACATTTTTCTTGCCTATTCACTCATCAGTGCGTCTATCCAGGCATTTTATTGATCACCTACAATAGATCAGGCATCGTAGTAGATACTGAAGATTAAAAGACACATAAGACATGTTCAAGTTGTACTTGGAATCTTTTCATCTGTTAATAATTCTTTAAGTGAAATGTTAAGGGATTTATAAATGAGAAGGGATCCACAGCCCCATTTCCTATGTAAGACCAACTGGTAGCCTACTTCTTTGCCTCAAGGGAAAAGGTGCTAATGTGAATAGACAGAGCCCAGGATATCCACAATGCACTATTTGGCTGGTTGGTACCATTACTCAATCTTACTAACCCATGCTCTTCTCATTTGCTTCCTCTTCGAGGTAGTCAGTATGACAAAGTATACTGATCTCAAGATTTAGAGTGTTGGGAGCTGTCAACATGCGGACAGAGAGTAGTATTAAGTCCTATTCAAGGCTCAACACTAAGCCATGTAGTCCAGTTTACCTTTCACTAAGGTAATGTTTTCGGGGAGCAGCACTTGCATGACTCTTATGGAAATGGAACTTTGATCCCCATTTTACAATTGTTTTTTCTACGTACATTGCTCCTTGAGGAATCACTAGCATAGGATTTCTCAACTTCAGCATTCCTGTCACTGGGGCAGGAGAACTGCTGCGGAAGCTGTCCTGGGCACTGTAGAATGTTTAGCAGCACCCCAGACTCTACCCACTAGCTGTGCTCCAAGTCATGACAATCAAAAATATTTTCAGGCATCACCATATGTCCCTTCCTCCCTCCCTCCAGGAAGAACGACCGCTCAAGAGGAAAAAAGGCAGCTGGAAAATAGGGTGGAGGCATTCCTTGGCCATGGAATTATCCTAACACCAAAACTCACTTTTAACAACAGGGTTCTTCCTGTGCTATGCAAAATAATTTTCTGTATAACTTTTAGTGATAAGGCAATGAAGCCATGCCAAGTCACATAAAAATAAATGTGCAGGATTCTAACCTTCTGTAGTCAGAGGAACATGGTGCAGAGTAAATCGGGATGCTACGCTATGTTAGGACAGAGATGATATCTGTCTGGGGGTTGTAGATGTAACATGGTATCTGGCTGGCTCGTTTTTTCTTTTTTTGAGACAGAGTCTCACTCTGTCACCAGGCTGGAGTGCAGTGGTGTGATCTTGGGTCATTGCAACCTCCACCTCCCCAGTTTAAGCGATTCTCCTGCCTCAGCCTCCCCAGTAGCTGGGATTACAGATGCGTGCCACCACATCCAGCTAATCTTTGTATTTCTAGTAGAGATGGGGTTTCATCACGTTGGCTAGGATGATCTTGATCTCTTGACCCCCTGATTTGCCCGCCTCAGCCTTCCGAAGTGCTGGGATTACAGGGGTGAGCCACTGCCCCCCACCCTGGTTGGCTCTTAAAAAGATATGCTGAATGAATGGATGCGTGAAAATAAATACATGTCTGATGCATTTCAGCAATAAAGGACTATTAAATGCGGGTGCATGTTCAATTTTGCATACCGCTTTACTAGCAGATACCATTAATAACAACAAAGAAGCTTACTTCCTCGAAGTTCAAAAATCTCCCCAATCAACATGAAACATGGTTCAGCCAAGGCGTCTTTCCTCCCATCCACATCATCACCATAATCTGACAGGTCACTGTCCTCCTCTGTCTCCTCCTGGGAATATAGCAAAGTCATAGGAAGCAGATAACTTATCCAAGAAAATTGGTAGTTCTTCTCCAAGTGTAAATTCCAAACTATCTGCTCATATTCTAGCCTTTATTCTTCAGTTTCCATGCAGAAACCTATCCATTTTCAACACAGAGGAAAGAATCAGAAAAGTCTGATTCTAGAGCCTTATTCAAGGTTTAAAATAAGCTAATTTTTTAAAAAATCTGTCACTGTATTAATAATCAATAAATTAACAGACAATAAAACAGTTTTCTAACCATTTTGAATTTCAAAACTAAGGCTTTTAAGTTGATTTTTAAAGTTTTCACTCCCTTAAAACAGCATGAAGTAAGTAATTTTAAATTCACGTTTTTGTTTTTTTAACAAACATGCATTTTAAAGTAATTTAGTTATTTTTAAAGCTGTGGCTTAAACTTTTATTCCATCCTTCAGCTAGTCCCATTTCTTGATCTGCCTATCAGCAGGTTTCAGTTCAAAACTCATGATATGCCAGGCACCAGGCTTGTGCAAATGAGTATGATGTGGATCTAGACTTCAGTGCCCATTGCCTTCCGGGGAGACTGAGAGACACACAGGCAGATGTTACGACAGGGCTGGATGAAGTGCTGTCATAGAGGTGTAAACATTAGGTGCTGGAAGGCAGCGGAGGACGTGCACTGCAATGCCTGCATACAGGTAAGAGCTGAAGTGCAGGTCCAGCCAGGTCTTTGGGAGATACTTGTATCAGGCAAGCAGAGGAAAGGACAGGGAAGTCAGAGAGGCTGGAAGAGCTCCCTAAAAACTCAGAGCATCACAGAAGTCCAGCAACAGCAAACACCTCAAAGGGGCTGAGAAAGGTAAAGACTGAGAGGAAGCCACTAGCACCTTTAGAGTCACTTCACAGAGTGACTGAGCCGTATGTCAACTCCAGGGGTTCAGGAATAAAAGCGAGGTGAGACAGGTAAGCCAGCCAAGTACTGACAGACACATCAAGGAAGGAGGTGGGAGACACTTGGGGGAATGTGGGTAGATACATGAACCTGAGCGAGCGTGGGTGTGCTCGGTGGGACATGCTGACTTCTGCCCCAGCTGAGAATGCAGGAGAGCAGCATGCTCCTTTTCACCATCAGTTCCTCTGTTCAAACTCGTGAAGCAGCCTCCAATGAAGAGGCAGTGACATTTGGCAACGGACTGAGGAGAAACCACATTTCAGAGGTGGTCCTTTGCTAGAAGGCCAGGCAAGGGGCCTCCATGGTGCACACAGGAGTGCACAGCCTACTCTGGAGAGAAGTCTGGGGTTCAGAACATGAGATCGAAAGCTCTGGAGGCTCTATCCATTCATTCTCTAATCCACATACCACTGCCAGATTATCCTGCTTCAGAACATCTCATGCTTCTTCATGCCTGAGAACACAGCCTAAACTCTCAGCCCGGCATGAACCTCGTCCCTCCCCACTTCTATGCTGTACCTAATCTTCCATTAGAGCACGGCACAAACCCTCGAGTCCAGTCCAACAACCTCCAGCCTGTTCCATAAACACACCCTCCTCTCCTGTACCTTCAGCATGAACCCCCTGCACCCTCCCACAACGGCCTGCACTCTGCCTCTCCAGACCTGAGGACTAGAGCCCCCCTGTGTAGCGGGGCTCCTGTAGAACTTCCTACTCGCATTTCACTTACCAACTCTGAAGTGGCAAAACCCCTCTGTCTTCCCCTGCAAGTCACTTGGAAGAATTAAGATACAGGATTACAAGCAGATGCCTCAAAATGTGACCATAATAACTGAAAATGGAGGGACTGGCTTCCCTCCATGAGGAGCATGAGCTTAGTATCTACTGAAATATGCTACAGAAGTGGTTCACCCTTTAGATGGCTCACCTCCTGGTGGGAGAAGAAGTCGCGAGGAAGTCTTTCCAAAAATGAGGATAACGAAAAAGAATTTTTTTTCCCCTGCACATCAATAACCTTGAGGTAGTCAGGAGAAGGGCTCAAGAAGGCATAAAGTGCTTCACTCTGACACAGTCTTTCATCTGAAAGCAGATTCTGTGGAAGAAAGAGGATTAACTGCTCCAGTGCGGGAAACCGTCTGTGCGGCTGAGAGCTACCGTAAGTAAAGGCGAGCGGGGCAGACCTGACTGTGATGAATTTACTTTCATCAGACTTCTGAACCTAAAACGACTTCCTTTTCCCTGGAAACAAATTATGTAAGATCAATTTTTTTTTTTTTTTTTGAGACGGAGTTTCGCTCTTGTTGCCCAGGCTGGAGTGCAATGGCGCGATCTCGGCTCACCGCAACCTCCGCCTCCTGGGTTCAGGCAATTCTCCTGCCTCAGCCTCCTGAGTAGCTGGGATTACAGGCACGTGCCACCACGCCCAGCTAATTTTTTTTTTGCATTTTTAGTAGAGACGGGGTTTCACCATGTTGACCAGGATGGTCTTGATCTCTTGGTCCACCCGCCTTGGCCTCCCAAAGTGCTGGGATTACAGGCTTGAGCCACCGCGCCCGGCCCTTAAGATCAATTCTTAATGATCTGAATAGCACACAATCCTCTCGAAGTTAACTAGTAGTGCCCAAATCACTCTGCCCATGGGAGATAATCATGCAGACAGAGGAACTCACTCTACTTTGCACCACTTGGTGCAACAACAAAAAAACTTTTTTTCTGAGACAGTCTCGCTCTGTCACCAGGCTGCACTGCAGTGGTGCAATCTCGGCTCACTGCAATCTCCAGCTCCAGAATTCAAGCAATTCTTCTGCCCACCCTCCCAAGTAGCTGGGACTACTAGCACATGCCACCACACCCAGCTAATTTTTGTATTTTTAGTACAGACAGGGTTTTACCATGTTGGCCAGGATGGTCTCAATCTCTTTACCTCATTTGTGATCCAACCAACTTGGCCTCCCAAAGTGCTGGGATTACAGGCGTGAGCCACTGTGCCTGGTCAAAAAATTCTTATTTTGCATATAGCTCACAGATCGCAGGTGCTACCACTTTTGAAAGACAACTTTCACTCATCTGTGTTTGACCAACTTAAATTTTTGCAAATTACACATGGATCCCTCTAAACTGCCCTTTTATGGTTATGTTCAGACTTCATACATCAGCTGAAAAAAAGAACTTTGAGTTATCACATGGTGGCACTGCCTGCCAGGTAACAGTTTCGTTTCTCTGTGTTGCCACTTTCTAGGCACTGTGCGTTTGCATGATTTTAGAACAGTTTCAAGCAGCCCTCAAATTGGAAAGTTCCCAAAGTTCTGTGTGTACTTACCTGGCCTTAGGAGAGAGGAAATCAGAACATAAATCAAGCCGATTTATGTACAAACAAGTGCTATAGTAAGACAGCAGAATTAACAATGTGACCACAGAATAGCTACACATCTAGTATATAAGATGTTGGGTTTAGGAATAAGTAAACCTACAGGAACTATCAGCCACATAGGGAGATGGAACACTCGGGAGCCAGCTATGGCTCTGATGACAGAGCTGGGTGGTGGGGAGAGGTTCAGGTCTAGTCCAGAGGGGTTGGTCCATGATGGCAACATCCTGTTTGTTTAGACGGCAAATGACTTGACAAACACTACGACCCTCCCTAGAAAAATCACCTCTGAGAGGGCCCAAAACTGCCACGCTGGGGACGAGGGGTCCACGGAGAACCAGGGTACAGCATTCCTGTACCCTGCAGAAGACTGGCCTACAAGTGGGCAGGCCCTGCCATCGCCACTGAGAAGGAGATTAAGGGGGATGGGCAGGGCGTCTACTGCCCTCCCTATCCCTGAATCCTGCAGACAGTCCTTATTTGTTTTTCAGAATTAAATGATCAGTTCAACTTGTATGTGATGGTGGATCAGAAGGAGCAAGATAGTCTCCTCCTATCTTGATTTCATCAATCTACTCTCTAACATTTTACAAAATAGCAGGATATGATATTAACGGTAACTCTCAAAGTTAATATCATCAGTATATTAATAGGGAAATCCTTACGGATGTAAATCTTTGGCCTTAAATTATATTCAATGATTATGGAAAACAACTCAAAACATTTCAACAGCAAAACACACAAACACAATAATCCCATTAAAAAGTGGGCGAAGGACTTGAATAGACACTTTTCAAAAGAAAACATGAAAATGGCAAACAGGTATGTGAAAAAATGATCAACATCATGAATCAGGGAACTATAAATCAAAGCCAGGAGATACCATCTCATGGCATACTAAAGAAAAGAAGTGTTGGTAAGGATACAAAAAGAAAGGGAACCGTTGTACACTATTGGTGGGACTGTACATTAACACATTCATTAAGAAAAGTGGTATGGAGGTGCTTCGAAAACTTAAAAATGGAGCTACTAAATGATCCAGCAATGTGTCACTACTGGATATATATCCAAAGGAAATGAAATCAGTATGTCAAAGCGAGATCTGCATTCCCATGTTTACCGCAGCACTAGTCACAGTAAAAAGGCAAAGAATCAACTTAGGCATCCAACAGATGAATGAATAAAGAAAATGTGGTATACGTACATCAAGCTTGACCAACCTGCAGCCTGTGGGCTGCATGTGGCCCAACACAAATCTGTAAACTTTCTTACAACATTATGAGAATTTTTTGTGATTGTTTTTGTTTTAAAGCTCATCAGATGTTGTTGGTGTTAGTGTATTTTATGTGTGACTCAAGACAATTCTTCTTCCACTGTGGTCCAGGAAAGCCAAAAGATTGAACACCCCTGGTATACCTGATGGAGTATTTTTCAGCCATAAAGAAGAATGAAATCCTGTCAATTGCAACAACATGAATCAACCTGGAGGACATCAAGCATCAAACCAGACACAGAAAGACAAATACTGCATGATCCCACTCATCTGTATAATCGGAAAAAAAAACTGATCTATTAGGAGTAGAGATGGGTGGTTACCAGAGACTGGGGAGGAAAGGATGGGAGAGACTGGCCAATGGTTAGAAAGTTACAATTTCACAGGATAAGTTCTGGTGTTCTACAGCTCAGTAGGGTGACTATGGTTAACAGATAGGTATTATATATCAAAAAAGAGCTAGAAGAAAGGTTTTTTAACGTTCTCACCACAAAGAAATGATAAATGTGGCTGGGCATGGTGGCTCATGCCTGTAATCCCAGCACTCTGGGAGGTCCAGGCAGATCAGTGACCTGACGTCAGGAGTTCAAGACCTGCCTATCCAACATGACAAAACTGTCTCTACTAAAAATACCAAAATTAGCCGGGCATGTTGGCGTAAGCCTGTAATCCCAGCTACTGGGGAGTTCAGGTAGGAGCACTGCTTGAACTTGGGAGACGGAGGCTGCAGTGAGCTGAGATTGTGCGATTGCACTCCAGCCTGGGCAACAGAGCCAAGAGTCTGTCTCAAAAAAAATAAAAAATAAATACATACACACACACACACACACACATATATATATATATATATATATATATATATATATATATATATAAATGCATGAGGTGATGGATATGCTAACTACTGTTATTTGATCATAACATATACATATATCAAAACATCAAACTGTACCTCATAAATATGTACAAGTACAATGCCAATTTAAAGATTAAAGAATTCTTTAAAGGATACAAATATGCAAAGCATTTTTTTTTTAAGTCTCAGAATTTCTAGCTTCTACTGCATAAGCAATAAGGCAAAGTTCCATACCTCCATGAACTTTAGGACTTTAAGTTCCATGGTTTGATTAACAATTATACTCTGAATATAGATGGTGCAGCAAAAGAAAAAACAGTGGTTGCTACTGAGGACAGCATACCTTTGTCTGGCCTTATTATTTAAAAACAGACTGATAGAAAATAATAAAGTGTTTAAAGGAAATTAAGACAATATCTTCTGGGCCTTGGAGTAGGCAAAGATTTCTATTTTTTTTTTTTTTTTTTGAGACGGAGTTTCACTCGTTACCCATGCTGGAGTGCAATGGTGCGATCTCAGCTCACCGCAACCTCCGTCTCCTGGGTTCAGGCAATTCTCCTGCCTCAGCCTCCTGAGTAGCTGGGATTACAGGCACACGCCACCATGCCCAGCTGATTTTTTGTATTTTTCTTTTTTTTTTTTTTTTTTTTTTTCTCCTGCCTCAGCCTCCTGAGTAGCTGGGATTACAGGCATGTGCCACCATGCCCAGCTAATTTTTTGTATTTTTAGTAGAGACGGGGTTTCACCATGTTGACCGGGATGGTCTCGATCTCTCGACCTCGTAATCCACCCGCCTCGGCCTCCCAAAGGATTTTTTGTATTTTTAGTAGAGACGGGGTTTCACCATGTTGACCCGGATGGTCTCGATCTCTTGACCTCGTGATCCACCCGCCTCGGCCTCCCAAAGTGCTGGGATTACAGGCTTGAGCCACCGCACCTGGCAAAGATTTCTTAATAGGCAGAAAAAGCATTAACCATAAAATAAAATTTAAAAAATGATAAAGTGGGCTAAATTAAAATTCAGAACAAATGTTCATTAAAAGAAATCATTAAGAGAAGGAAAAGGCAAACCATAGAGAGGGGGACAATATTTGCAGCACATAAGATCTGACAACGAACTCATATTCAGAACACAAACAAACCCATGAAGCAATAGGAACGGATGAGCAGCAGCACAAGAGAAAAGTAGACACAACTTTACCAGACACTTCACCCAAAAAAACTATCCAAATGGGCCAGTAAACATACAGAATGGTACTCAACAGCATTATCCAGCAGGGAAATGCAAACCAAACCACAATGAGGCTGGACATGGTGGCCTGTAATCTCAGCACTTTGGTAGGCTGAGGCGGGCAAATCACCTGAAGTCAGGAGTTCAAGACCAGCCTGGCCAACATGGTGAAACCCTGTCTCTACTAAAAATACAACAATTAGCCAGGTGTGATGGCACGCGCCTGTAACCCCAGCTAATCAGAAAGCTGAGGCAGGAGAATCACTTGAACCTTGGAGGCAGAGGTTGCAGTGAGCTGAGATCACATCATTGCACTCCAGCCTGGGCGATACAGCAAGACTGTCTTAAAAAAAAAAAAAAAAAAAAAAAAAAAAACGAAAAAAAAACAAAACACAGTAAGATACTGCTACACCCAAACGGTTAAGAAGAAAACGACAAGCCGGGCGCAGTGGCTCAAGCCTGTAATCCCAGCACCTTGGGAGGCCGAGGCGGGTGGATCACGAGGTCAAGAGATCGAGACCATCCTGGTCAACATAGTGAAACCCCGTCTCTACTAAAAATACAAAAACCTAGCTGGGCATGGTGGCGCGTGCCTGTAATCCCAGCTACTCAGGAGGCTGAGGCAGGAGAATTGCCTGAGCCCAGGAGGCGGAGGTTGCGGTGAGCCGAGATCGCACCACTGCACTCCAGCCTGGGTAACAAGAGCAAAACTCCATCTCAAAAAAAAAAAAAAAAAAAAAAGAAAAGAAAACGACAAAAAGTAAGTGTCGGTGAGGATGTAGAGCAATCAGGACCCTTCCTGGGGAAAGTGTGAAAACTGCTATGACCATGATGAAAAACAGAAACATCCTAATTTCTGGCATCAGCTGACATATATCTGCCAGAAGACAAGTACTAGAAGTTTACAGAAGCACTCTGTGTAAACCTCAGAGCGGCTCATCAACAATGGAATGAATCTGGAATGCGGCATATTCACACAATGAAAACCTCTCACAGCAACGAAAATGAATCACCTACAACTAAGATGACACTATAGACAAGTCCTATGATAGTAATGAGTCAAAGAAATCAGAAACGAAGGAAACCACACTATACAGTTCCGTTTACATGAAGTTCAAAGACAACTGTAACTAATCTTGCTGGAAGTTAGGACAGCAGTTGTCTCTGGTGGAGCTGCAGTGATAGGAGGTGGCTGGGGGCTGCTGGTGATAATCAGTTTGTTGGAATGGGTGCTAGTTAAATGGGTGTGTTCAGTTTGTGAAATGGAGACAGTTATACACTTACATGTATTTATCTATATATATATATATTTTTTTAATTTTAATTTAAAAAAAAGACTTTTTTTAGCATCTGGCATGGCTTATGAGAACAAAAAGCAAACTAGCAAGCTCTCAGAACAGTGACAGTTTAACACCCAAATAACTATTTTTTTCTCTCATATCCCACATTTTTCACTTGCTTACCTGTAAAAACTTATTTAATTGATTCTTTGACTTTTCCATAAACTTTTGATCTATAGATTTGAAAGGCAGCTTGCTAAGAGAAGGCAACTGGACTTTTTTTAAAGAAGGGACGCACTGTGGAGGGAAAAAGAAAGTATTAGTATTTTGAAGTTACAGTTTAATCTTAAAAAAAAAGATTTAGAAAAATAATTAGAACAAACCAAACATCTTCCTCCTGTACTTGTTCCTCTGAGGTGAAAACTTACCCGTTTTAATCAGACTGCAAGAATCGGGAGGAATGAAAGCTTTCACGGAAGAAGCTAAAGCACATCCACAACCCTACAGATCCCTGGGTACCGGGAAGTCACAAGGCCAGGCTGGTACGTGGGATCTGCACACCATGCAGAGTGGCCCATAATGTGACGAATGGAAACAGCTCACAGAAAGTATTTCACCTAAAAGTGTTGTGTTTATAACATTTCTGTGAAAAGCTAAAGTTAACAATGGAAACAAAGGAAACTTGGGTTGTGGCTCTATTACTGCCTTTTTTTTTTTTTTTTTTTTTTTGACACAGTGTCTCACTCTGTCATCCAGGCTGAGTACAGCGGCATGATCATGGCTCATGGCAGCCTTGATCTCCCAGGCTCAAGTGATTCTTCCACCTCAGCCTCCCAAGCAGCTGAGACTATAGGCACATACCACCAGGCCTGGCTAACTTTTAATTTTTTGTACAGACGAGGTCTATGTTGTCCAGGCCAGTCTCAAACTCCTGGATACAAGTGATCCTCCTGCCTTGCCCTCCCAAAGTGCTGGGATTACAGGCAGGAGCCCCCAATCCCACCCTTATTACGGCCTCTTAGTGGCAAACTGCAGATCAACAAAATGTATTCATAGTATGAACTGTATTAAGTCCTCCCTTCTACCAGACACTGTGCTAGAAGCATAGCATGTATTATTTCATCCTTATAACAGCTCTACGAAATTTTAGAGAAATGAAATAGGCAGTGAGAGTTAGAAGGGAAGACTAAAATCACTAAGTTCCCAAAAAGGTGCTTCCTGTCACAGTTGTTGACAGGAAGGGTTCTCACAACAGGAAAACTCACACCGTAGGAAAGGGCAGGGGTAAGGGAATAGCTCAGCCATCAGTCCACAGAGAAGGAAAGATGACAAAGAAGACAGGCATGGACTTTCGTGTTTGTTCCTTTTAATGCTTCCATGGAATTGTTTTGACTGTCTAAGTAAATTTTACTTTCCAAAGACATTTTAGTTCAAAATTTTCCCTCAACTTTTTCCTCCTGTTTTGATACTAAACTCTGGTTTCACAATAGTTTGTCACAGAGAAAACACCACATTTTTCTGTAGTAACAATTTTTCTCAACAACTTTGGGGAAAATTCATTGTTATGCTGAGATAAATTTTTGCTTTCCACAGTTAAGGTGACCATGCTACATTCTGGGAAATGTAGCATGCATGACATTCAGTTTTGGTCACTGTCCTTAAAAAGCAGTTGAAGAAATTATAGTATTTAGTGATGAAAACAGGCTTAAAAATCACTCTGGAGACAAGGTTAAAGAAAACACACATTTCGTTTGCAGAAGAGGAGTCTGAGAGGTGCCCGTGAGGTTTTGTAAAGGAGGAGCGTGGCTTCAAACTGTGTTTTAAAACTTTGTTTTCCTTACTCCTTAATCTCAAGATGTAACTTTAAGACAAGCTGCATATGTGTTTCCTTTCGTTTTGAAATATAGGCTGGGAATGTGCTGTGAACTTCCACTCCCTTTTTCCTCAGCCCATGCTCCCATGCTTTGTGCACATTTATTTACCCACATGCTTGTTAAATGCACACCACACTCCTTATCGGGTCATCTATTTCCTTAGAAGCTTCAAGGGCCAGATCCTGATATGGACCAGACACCTCTGGCCACAATGGTGCCAGCCGCTTCACCAGATGTAACAATAATTCAAGACGAGCCATAAGAGCAGGTCACGCCACCTGACACCTCCTAGTCCTGCTGCCTCTTCTGCATTCCAAACCTCTCTTTAAAATCCCCTGTGTTCCCTCCACAATTGAAGGGTAGACATTTTTATTTTTATTTTTTGAGATGGAGTCTTGCTCTGTCGCCAAGGCTGGAGTGGAGTGGTGTGATCTTGGCTCACTGCAACCTCCACCTGCTGGGTTTAAGTGATTCTTTAGCCCCAGCCTCTCGAAAAGCTGGGACAACAGGTGTGCACCACCATGCCCAACTAATTTTTTGTATTTTCAGTAGAGACAGGGTTTCACCATGTTGGCCTGGCTCAAGCGTTCCGCCCGTCTCGGCCTCTCAAAGTGCTGGGATTATGAGTGTGAGCCACCACAATAGGCTGAGGGTGGAAATTTTTAGAAATAATTTTGCCCACTCTTCCCTTTGCTAGCATGGCTAATAAAATCTTGCTTTTTACCACACATTGCTCTTATTATGATGATGGTTTCTTTCTACAAGCAGCAAGCAGCTGGACCATTCAACAATTATAGTTTCACCAGCATCAGTTCACGCTGAGCAGGAGAAAAAGAGAAATGGACACAAACTAAAGCAGAAATAACTGAAAAACTGTTCACTGCTGGGGAGAAAGGCAATGGCCCATAGCAGAAGGAGAATTAGAGAAGATGGCAATTCCTCAGGAAAAGTAGGAAGAATAATCTAAAAGTAAGATTCTATTAATAATCTTGATTTGGTCACTATGTACATGTCCTCTGACAAGTCAGTTAAGCTCTGGGATCAGTTTCCCTCATCTGTCAAAAAAAGATTTAAATTAGTGGCTTTCAAACATTTTAACCGAAACCCACAATAGGAAATGTACATGCATATATACATATATATAAATAAAACTGAAACCAAAGTTCCACGAAACAGTGCTCATTACTACAACTGCTACTACCAAAAACACAATGAAGTTTACTATATGTGCCACCCATTCTTCTAAATGCTATTGCCTTCATTCTCCGAACAACCCCATAAGGCAGGCACTATTAGTATTCCATTTCACTAACAAGGAAAAAGAGACAAAAAGCAAGTGAGTGATAAATCCCAGGTCAGGCCACGTGCAGTGGCTCACACCTGTAATCCCAGCACTTTGGGAGGCCAAGGTGCGTGGATCACCTGAGGTCAGGAGTTAAATACCAGCCTGGCCAACATGGTGAAACCCCATCTCTACTAAAAATACAAAAAATTAGCTGGGCATGGTGACGTGTGCCTGTAATCCCAGCTACTCAGGAGGCTGAGGCAGGAGAATTGCCTGAACCCAGGAGGCGGAGGTTGCGGTGAGCCGAGATCGCGCCATTGCACTCCAGCCTGGGTAACAAGAGTGAAACTCCGTCTCAAAAAAAAAAAAAAAAAAAAAAAAAATTAGCTGGGTGTGGTGGTGCATGCCTGTAATCCTAGCTACTCAGGAGGCTAAGGCAGGAGAATTGCCTGAACCTGGGAGACAGAGGTTGCAGTGAGCTGGGATCACACTATTGAACTCCAGACTGGGCAACAGAGCAAGACCCCATCTCAAAAAATATCCATCCATCCACCCATCCATCTATCTCAGGTCACAGAGCCGTAAAGGGTAGAGCTGGGATTCAGAGCTGAGCTGTCTAGTTCTAGCGGCTGTGCTCCAAGCACTGCACCTTAGTGCCTCCCTTGTATATGTGACAGAATCCAATGCAGTTGGTTCCTTCTACTGCTGCAACTCACAACGGATTTCACTACCATCAATGGATCACAACCAGCAGCTGGTGAGCTGCCAGTCCTGAGAGACCTAGATGATCCTTAGGTGTCTTCCAGCTCTCCGGCTCTTTGGCAATTTACAGTGAAAATCAGGCAATTATCTGTCCTGATGGACTTAGGCAGGAATAGATGGTTTGATCTGTCAGTAAATTTCCAAACGTCAGGATGAAAATGCCACTGTGCTAGTATCAACAGCAAAGGAAGATGATTAATCAGTTTTTTTACGTGCAAAACCTGAAACAAGCTCTCCTGCAGTAATTCTAGAATCCTGCGTTCATGAATATTCATACCTCACTGAGTTTCCGGTGTAAATTCTGAAACTCGCTGAGCCTTCTGGGGACTGTCCAGTTCTTAGTTTCAACTCCTCCAACTTCTTGTAGGCTTACCATGACAAAGTAACATGGCAATTGCTCACCATTCTCTTCTGTAACCTTGGGGAAAACATCAAAATCAATACTTACAAAAAGCATAGTGAGTGAATGTGGAAGGAAGATTTGCAAGTGTCCCCCTAAGGAGCTTTCCCTCCCCCTGGTGTACCCTGCAGGATCCCTGGAACTGTGAGTATTATGGATTTTATACTAGCAACTAAGTTACGTTACATGGCACAGCAGACCTTAAAAGAGTGTTATTTCCTGGGTGGGCCTAACCTAAAAGCAGAGAGTTCTTGCTAGCCAGTCGTACAAAAGAAAGTCAGAAAGATTCAAATTCCAAGAAGGAAGCCAGCAAGAAAACAGAGACCTCAGTTCTATGACCAAAGGAACTGAATTCTGCCAACAATCTGAATAAGCTGGGAAGTGGGTTTTATTTAGTCTCTAGACAAGACCTTAGTCTGGGAAACATACTGATTTCAGCCTTGTGATACAACCAGCAGGGAGCCAATGCATCCTGTACCAGAATCCAGACCTACAGAGGTGTGATCAATAAATGGGTGTTGCTTCCAGTATGAAATGTATTTCACAGCAAAAGAAAACTAATACAGGAGGCTCATCCTGTGTTACTTTGAAAAGACAAATTAACAGCAAGCAAAACAGGCATCAAAAACATCAGAAACTCTCTTGGAAAAGGATCTCACACGTGTGCACGCGCGCGCGCACACACACACACACACACACACACACAAACAGGCATCAAAAAAATCAGAAACTCTCAGAGAAGGATCTCACATGCACACGCATGCGCGCACACAATCACACACACACGCACGCACACACACACACACAAACACCCATGATCCAGAAGAGGCCACTACTATGTAGGGAACCAGCCCTACATCACCCATGGGTACCCTGTGTTCGGTGGGACAAAGGAATGAGAAAAAGACAGATTAAGAGAGATAGTGGGACCAGAAGGCTATCACTCATTACTTTGGAGGAGGCAGTGAAGGCCCCGAACTCTGATCATCCACACTATTATTGGTTACAACTACTTTGATCTACAGGGTGGGGTGGAGTGATGGTAGGGAGAGGGTGATGTGATGGTGGAGTGAATTAGTGAACCAGAAATGAATCAGTGAGCCAGAACTGGTATATCATTTTCAGGATTGATAACAGTGGCAATTTGGGAGTTTCACAAAACAAGAACACGTGGTTCTCTTTAGCCTGTTATCTATGTGCAGCGGACAGAACACAGGCCTTACAAGGAGCCTACAAGTCTGGCTACGTCATACTGCTACGAAGGGGTTTTACATCCTTGAGCATAATGTTTATAGTAACAGAGCCAAGGTCACCCTGCACCAGAAAATGAGGCATGAAGAGGCATTCCTCCCCAGAGGCCTCCTGCGGCCTTCCACAGTTTGTTGTTACTTGTTTATGTGTTACTCATAAGCAATTTATGTTGGCACTCTGTAAGTCCTTTCTCCTTTGCTGCTTTTCCCAACACTAATATACTTAACATAAGAAGAGAAAAAAATAGAAAATACATTGATTTGACTTCAAATTAGCATAATAAATTGAATTAGAAAGTCCTAAGAAAGGGAAGGGGAAGAGAGAAGAGGTTTACTTAGCACCCACCCTGGGAGGCAGGATTATTGCCCCACTGTAAGGACAGGGAAGTACAGGCACAGACAGGGTACCTGACTTTCCTAGGACCACACCTCTGATAAGGCAGCTAGCACAGAATCCAGGCACGTCCAGCTCCATGAAAACGCATCTTCTACACCTTCCTGGACTGTTTTGCGAGCTCTAGATGTCAGGTGCCCCTTTCCCACTTTCGCTACCTTTTCAATCAACACAGTACCTCAGCAAGCTCCTTAGTAGCAACTGACTGCCAGAGCACAGTGCCTTGTGATAGTTTCCATTCCTTCCTTCCCTTTCTGCCTCCTGTAATATTTGCCTTTGGAAGATGATTTTAATGCACTGTGAAGTGTCAGGGCCAGCTCTGAGCAAAACTGAGGAGGTAACAGAATTTGTATTCTTTCCCCCAACAGCCTCTTGTAGCAGCTTTTGCCAATGCATTCCCCTGAGCCCACTACCTTCCTATACTTCCACCCAAATGGTAACTATCTGCAGTTGTCAAGAGTTTCTATGTGGGAGTCCAAGGTTGGGCATGACCTTCCCTAATACACTGTTCGCTACCTTCCATGGAGAATGTATATTGTCCAGGAGCTTAGCTTAACGGGAGTGCCACCAAGTGCCGAAGACATACATACAGAAGGCACCTGGTTAGGCTCTCACGTACTGTGTGTCCTTTCAGGGTAGATCTTGGAGAACATGCTTTGTTTTGCTATTTAATCTAGAGATAAATTGAAGGTTGTGAATTTTAACCCTCTCCCAATCCCTGTAAGAGTGTCAAGCCACTGGCTTGAGGGAAAGGCAAGGAAGAACAAAGATAAGCCGTATGAAATACTGATGAGGACAAAAAAGCACTCTCTTGCTCAGATCTTGTTATCTGCATATAATGTGGCTATGTAAATGACCACACTATATGACTTTCACCTCCGGGTTTCCAGCTGACAGACAGTAGAGCAGGGGAGAAGAAAGCTGTCACGGTAATAATGTAAATGCCTGTAAGCATCTTTCCTCCTTAATGAAATTATTATTATTTTATTGTACTTTAGGTTCTGGGATACATGTGCAGATCATGCAGGATTGTTGCATAGGTACATACATGAAATTATTTTTATAGACAAATGAAAAGGGATACAGTATATTCTACAAACTCTTATTCCATATCCTTAAAAAACAAAAATAATTCGAAGAAAAAATATTCACTGAGGATTTTAGAGATACTGAAATTCAAGCAATTGAAGTCAGCAGGATGAAACAATCAAATGCACTTACATTGATAGTTTTTCATCTTCAAGACTCAAAAAGTGCTTTCCATTTTATTTCAACCCTCAATGGAAAAAGAGATTGGCAATTCAAGGACATTAAAACTGCTTTCAAATTCCAGGAAATAGAAAAAACTTGCTGTTTGAAGTGGAGTGAGATCAAATCTATATCAAGCAGCTTTGTATAGTTTCCAGTCATGAGTAAACTAGAGTAAAAATTATGGGGGAAGGAAGGTAGGACAAATATGGTTTAAAAGAATGAGCATAAGCCTTCTACCCTCAATCTTCCTTTATCAGGATAAAATCTTTTCTAATAAAGCCAAACTTTTAAAATAAATTAAGAAGAAAAGCAGTCAAACCTACCTCTCCACTGGTGATGGAGGCTTTCCACATGCCAAGGTTTTCACACCACCAATCCGTTCTCGCCATGTGCAGTTGAAGGTCTGTGCGTTCTTTCTCTATTAGGATTATTTCATCTTTCAACTTGGAAACAATCTGTCACAGGGAAAATATCCTGGGAGTTATGAAAACACCTAAAACTATGCAATTCAGCAAAGTAGCAGGATTCAGTCAACACACAAAAATCAGCTGTGTTTTAATGCACTAACAGTGAATAATCCAAAAACAAAATTAGGAAAAAAAATTCCACTTACAATAGCATTAAAAAAAAATTCTTAGGGATTAATGTAAATAGGAGGTGAAATAATTCTACAATGAAAACTATAAAACACTGATGAAAGAAACTAAAGAAGGCAAATATCTGTAAAGACATCCCATGTTTGTGGATTAGAAGAATTGATATTGTTGTCAGTACTACCCAAAGCGATCTACAGGTTCAATGCAATCCCCAACAAAAGTTTCAATAACATTTTTTTGCAGGAAAAAACAATTCATCCTAAAATCCATAGAGAATCTCAAGAGACCTCAAATAAAACAACTTTGAAAGATAACAAAGTTGGAGGACTCACACTTCTTGACTTCAAAACTTACTACAAAGCTACAATAATCAAACAGTGTGGTACTGGCATAAAGACAGAAATACAGACCAAGGGAATACAGCCCAGAAATAATATATGGTCAAGTGATTTTTTTTTTTTTTTTTTTTTGAGATGGAGTTTTGCTCTTGTTGCCCAGGCTGGAGTGCAATGGCGCGATCTCGGCTCACCGCAACCTCCGCCTCCTGGGTTCAGGCAATTCTCCTGCCTCAGCCTCCTGAGTAGCTGGGATTACAGGCACACACCACCATGCCCAGCTAATTTTTTGTATTTTTAGTAGAGACGGGGTTTCACCATGTTGACCAGGATGGTCTCGATCTCTTGACCTCGTGATCCACCCGCCTCGGCCTCCCAAAGTGCTGGGATTACAGGCTTGAGCCACCGCGCCCGGCCTGGTCAAGTGATTTTTAACAAGAGTGTCAAGATCATTCAATGGGAAAAGAACAGTATTTTTAACAAATCATGCTGGGAAAATTGGATATTCACATGCAAAAGAAAGAAGCTGGACCTTTGCCACCTAACCCTATATGCAACAATTAACTCAAAGTAGATTAAAGACCTAACCAAAAGAGCTAAAAATTATAAAACTCATAAAAGAGAATAAAGGGGGCCAGGCATGGTGGCTCACACCTGTAATCCTAGCACTTTGGGGGGCTGAGGCAGGTGGATCACCTGAGGTCAGGAGTTTGAGACCAGCCTGGGACACGTGGCAAAACCCCGTCTCTACTAAAAATACAAAAATTAGCCAGGTGTGGTGGGGGGCAACTATCACCCCAGCTACTTAGGAGGCTAAGGCAAGTGAATTGCTTGAACCTGGGGGTTGGAGATTGCAGTGAGCCAAGATCATGACACTTCACTCCAGCCTGGGCAACAGAGCAAGACTCTTTCTCAAAAAACAAACAAACCAAAAAAACAAACAAACAAAAAAAAAAAAAAAAAAAAAAAACCAAACAGGGAATTTAGGGGAAAAGCTTCATCACACTGGATTTGGCTATGATTTCTTGGTTATGACACAAAAAGCACAGACACCAAAGAAGAAACAGACAACTTGGAATTCATCAAAATTGAAAACTCTGTACATCAAAGAACACTATTGATCTAATAAAAATGCAAACCATAAAATATAAGAAAATATTTGCAAATCACCTATCTGACAGAGGTTTCATCTCTAGAATATAGAAAACTCCTAAAACTAAACAATAAAAACACAAGCAACTCAATTAAAAGTGCACAAAGGATTTGAATTAGATATTCCTCCAAAGAGGATACACAAATGGCCAATAAGGACATGAAAAGACACTCAGTAGCACCAATCATTAGAGAAATACAAATCAGAACCAAAATAAGATACCACCTCATAACCATTAGGTTGACTACTATATAAAAAAAGAAAATAATGAGTGTTGGCAGGGAGGACACGGAGATTGAAACCCTTGTGCACTGCTACTGGGAATGTAAAATGGTGGCGGTGTTGTGGTAGAGACTTTAATGATTCCTCAACAACTTAAAAACAGAATTAGCATATAACCCAGCAATTCTATTTCTGGGTATATGCCAGAAAGAATTGGAAGCAGGATCTCTTTAAGAGATATTTGTATACCCACATTCATTGCAACATTACTAACAATAGCCAAGAAGTGGAAGTAAATCAAATGTCTACTGCTGAACAGTTAGCAAAACAAAATGTGGTATAAACATGCTATCATTCAGCTTTAAAAAGCAATGAAATTCTAACAGATGCTACCATATGGATGAACCCTGAAGACATTATTCTAAGTGAAAAAATAAACAGTCACAGAAGGACAAACACTGTGTGATTCCACTAATATCAGGTACTTGGAGTGGTTAAATTCATAGAAATAGAAAATAAAAGGGCAATTTTTCCAGAGCACGTGGGAGGGAAAAATGGGGGGCTATTGTTTAATAGATTCAAAGTTTCTGTTTTTCATGATGAGAAAAGTTCTGGTGATGGATGGTGGTGATGGCTGCAAAACACAAATGCTTCTGCACAGCAAAAGAAATAATCAGCAGAAATAACAGAGAACCCACTGAGGGGAAAAGAATCTTCATGATCTGTACATCCAACAAAGGGATAATATCCAGAATCTAGAAAGAACTCAAACAAATCAGCAAGAAAAAACAATCCCATCAAGAAGGGGGCTAAGGACACAAATGGACAATTCTGAAAAGAAGATATACAAATGGCCAACAAATATATGAAAAAATGTTCAACATCACTAATTATCAGGGAAATGCAAATCAAAACCACAATGCAATAACATCTCACTCCTGCAAGAATGGCCATAATCAAAATATCAAAAATAACAGATGCAAGAGTGGATGTGGTAAAAAGGAAACACTTTTACACTGTTGGTGGGAATGTAAACTGTACAACCTCTATGGTAAACAGTGTGGAGATTCCTTAAAGAACTAAAAGTAGATCTACTGTTTGATCCAGCAATCCCACTAGTAGGTATCTACTCAGAGGAAAAGAAGTCATTATACAAAAAAGATACTTGCACAGGCATGTTTATAGCATCACAATTTGCAATTACAAAAATATGGAACCAGCCCAAATGCCCAAGTCAATCAAAAAGTAGATAAAGAAAACGTGGTTTGTACAGAGCATAGAATACTACTCGGCCATAAAAAGGAACAAAATAATGGCATTCACAGCAACCTGGATGGAAGTGGAGACTATTATTCTAAATGAAGCAACTCAGGAATGGAAAACCAAACATTGTATGTTCTCACTCATAAGTGGGAGCTAAGCTATGAGGAAGCAAAGGCACAAGAATTACATACTGGACTTTGGGGACTTGGGGGAAGGGGTTGGTGGGGATGAGGGACAAAAGACTACACATTGGGTACATTGTACACTGCTTGGGTGATGGGTGCAACCAAGTCTCAGAAATCACCACTAAACTTACTCATGTAACCAAACACCATCTGATCCCTAAAAACCTATTAAAATAAAAAATGAATTTAAAAAAATAGCTAAAATGGTAAACTTTGTTATATATATTTTACCAGAATTTACAAAAATAAATATTTTTTAAATGCTATGCTCACCATCTCTTTGGATCTCTTTATGAGAAAGCCTATAGGGTTATGTAACTCTGTAGTTTGAGGACAGCAGCTTTGCTCCAAAATTCTCCTGAATATGCAGTGTACAAGGACTCTTTCCTTCCTCAGAAAGCCTACAGGAAGCACTCCTTGCCTACGCCATTGTCCTGCATTTTATCATCGCTAAGTACTGTGATCATTTTATTTTCATGTCTGTTTTAATTCCATGATCAGCATTACTTGCTCATTTAGGGCAGGCATCAGACTCTACGTTTCACTGAATCTTCATGACCAGCACTGCACCATGCATTTACTAATCACTTGTATTACTGAGATGCTTCATGGTTAATGGTTTACTCCCAACATTACCCTAGAATTGGACAGTTTGCACCAGACTCACAAAATCTGCAGAGAAAACAAACAAACCACACAAAAAAAACCTAGGCAGTAAATTTCAGGAATCAAACTAAAAGGCTAACTTTACCATCCAGTAGCTAATTACATTGCTGGTGCAGACATCTGTGAGAGAAGGAGGGTTAAGCAAACCACTGGCATTCTATATTAGAAGTCTGCACCAGTATGTATGCACAGGAAAATGATCTGCTTAATAAGTAGATATTTAATCCAGAAAAGTCTTACTATTACAGATTTTTGAGGTATGGTTTGTTAGTTGCTAGATTGCCAAAACCTTTTTCAACATGAATCTTAACTTTGTTTGTTTTTCAGACTGAGTTTCATTCTATCACCCAGGCTGGTGGGCAGTGGCATGATCTCAGCTCAGCACAACCTCTGCCTCCCAGGTTCAAGTGATTCTCGTGCCTCATCCTCCCAAGTAGCTGGGATTACAGGAACCTGCCACCACACCTGGCTAATTATTTTTGAGACGGAGTCTTACTCCGTCTCCAGGCTGGAGTGCAGTGGTGCGATCTTGGCTGGCTGCAACATGTGCCTCCCGGGTTCAAACAAATCTCCTGCCTCAGCCTCCCAAGTAGTTGGGACTACAGGCACCTGCCACCACACTCAGCTAATTTCTGTATTTTTAGTAAAGACACGGTTTTATCATGTTGGCCAGGATGGTCTTAAACTCCTGACTTCATGATCCACCTGCCTCGGCCTCCCAAAGTGCTGGGATTATAGGCATCAGCCACCAGACCCAGACTAATTTTTGTATTTTTAGTAGAAACGGGGTTTCAGCATGTTGGCCAGGCTGGTCTAAAGCTTCAGACCTCAGGCAATCAGCTCAGCTCAGCCTCCCAAAGTGCTGGGATTACAGGCATGAGCCACCGCGGCCGGCCAATCTTAAGTTTTTAAAAAATGTACTATTAATTGTTTACCAACATGAGTAAAACATAAAAGGAGGACTACGTCTCCTTCTGGAAGAAGGATCAGCTGCCTTCCATCCTCAGAGTACCTTCAGCCCTGCAGACAACTGCCAGAAGCCGAGTGCTCCGTGAGCAGCCTGTGGACAACCTGATTATATGGAAATGTAGTAGAGTTCAAATTAAGCCACAGCACCAGTGACTTGCTCCAAGTTTCTTGAGAATTCTTTCAGGTAATTGTAGCTAAGAATGTTTATTCCATGGTTTAGCTAAGAATGTTTATTCCATGGTTATCAGAAGTTATTTTAAGAAAGGCTGAAGAATGCCTTTCAAACAAACCAAGCAGAAAATAATTCAATGAACATTCTCTAGCTGATCTTTCATACTGTTATCCATAGATGTATTTTAATTTATAATGAGATAAAGCCAGAATAAATAAGACAACTGTGCTTAAAGAACATGCCACATTGCACATACTGATTATCCACCATGCCAGTGAATTCTGTTTATCATCACAAACATGTTCTTGTCACTGGGAAGACTATCAGGCTTGAGTTCTATATGTAGTAACTGGAAATGACTCCATGTAAGGGGGAGAATGAGCTATTTCTTATGACAATCTAGGAAACTTGGCTGTTTGTTTCCTTTTCAGAGAGCCAACGTTACTTTTCAGTAACGTTCTCTTGTTTTATTTATTCACTTATTTGGAGATGGAGTCTTGCTGTGTCACCCAGGCTGGAGTGCAGTGGCATGATCTCGGCTCACTGCTACCCCTGCCTCCCAAGTTAAAGTGATTCTCCTGCCTCAACCTCCCGAGTAGCTGGGATTACAGGCAAACGCCAGCTGGTCTTCAACTCCTGACCTCAAGTGATCCATCCGCTTCAGTCTCCTAAAGTGCTGGGATTACAGGCATGAGCCACCACACCCAGCTGCATTTTTCGCCCAGGCTGAAATGCAGTAATGTGATCACAGCTCACTGCAGCCTTGACTTTCCAGACTCGAGAGATTCTCCTGTCTCAACCTGACTAGTAGCTGGTAACTACAGGCACGCGCTATCATGCTACGCTAATTTTTTAAAAATTTTTTTACTAGAGATGGGGTCTCCCTGCGTTGCCCAGGCTGATCTCAAACTCCTGGGCTCAAGTGATCCACCCATCTCAGCTTTCCAAAGTGCTGAGATTATAGGCATGAGCCATTGTGCGACCAGCCCATCACCAACAATTATTAAAGTGATATTCACACTAAACGTCTTCCTTCATAATTCTGTAAAAATATTACTACTAACCAAGATGACACACCTTTGAAGGATTTTTCTTTTTTAAAGAAAACTCACTTGTTTAGACAGTTACTCGCATTATAGAAGAATAGATATTTTAACTGTAAATTGCTGATAGGCTCATGATACCAGTTTTTCTTACATCTTGCTTGTTTCAGGAATATTCTACTACAGAAACATTTGAATGTTCACAAAAAAAAGTACTAAAGAAGGCTCAATAGGATTGGGCACGTGTTCACAGAAAACCCAACGTGACTCACTGAAATTGTTTTATTCTAAGTTGCTCTCCTATTGACCACTTGAAATAATCAAACACACATTCAGAAAGTGCCAGAGGCCGGGTGCGGTGGCTCAAGCCTGTAATCCCAGCACTTTGGGAGGCCGAGGCGGGTGGATCACAAGGTCAAGAGATCGAGACCATCCCGGTCAACATGGAGAAACCCCGTCTCTACTAAAAATACAAAAAAATTAGCTGGGCATGGTGGCGCATGCCTGTAATCCCAGCTACTCAGGAGGCTGAGGCAGGAGAATTGCCTGAACCCAGGAGGCGGAGGTTGCGGTGAGCCGAGATCGTGCCATTGTACTCCAGCCTGGGTAACGAGAGCGAAACTCCGTCTCAAAAAAAAAAAAGTGCCAGAGACCGATCTGGCAGAACAAAGAGCATCAGCCATATCTACATTAGGGAAACTTCCTTCTTGAATTCTAAAGAGCAAAATGCAAAGCAAAAAGTCACCCCACAGCTTGGGTTTGCAAAGACCAATTAGTGAGGTGCTGTTTACATTTTTAAACTTTCAAATTGTTGGTTTAAGAAAAACAATTTCTGTCCTGTACAATACACTAAGATTCTCTAAATTGCACTTGCAGCAGTTGAAGGAAAATAATTTTTTTCAAAAGACTGTCCTGGAGTATTTAATTAATTTCCAGAAATGAGCCTGGTACAAGAGAAAGCTTAGCCCCTTCCCCAAAGGCCCTGTAGGCAAAGCAGATGCAAACAATAGAGTTACTCAGTTGAAAATGAGAAAAAACTCCAAACTGTAAGAGATTAAAAATAAATGTTTTCTAATTCTATCCTAGAAGCAAAAAAAATAATAATGGAACTTGCTCATGGTTAAAATTATTTTAAAAGAAAGTGACACTTCTCCACCTCAACTGAAAACTACCAAATTAGACAAATGTAAACTTTCAAAGACAACCTTGAAAGCAAACAGTTACCTTCTTGTCAGGTTTTGGTGCATTTTGAATAGAATTTAGAGCTTGCCTTTTATATTCAAGTTTCTCATTTAGTTCTCGCAGTTTGTTTACAGCAAAACTGGCTTGTTCATGGATCCTATTGGCACCATCCTCTGCAGCTTCCTCACCAGCCTCATCTCTCGGGCACTGGGGGGAAAGTCACATACCACCATATCTTATAATGATAGAAAATTCAGTAATTATTATCTGTTACAATACGCTTTTGCAAAATACTACATTCCAGTAAGGAGAGAATACTAAAGTAGAAAACTTAAGACTGCTTTTGCTCAGCAAAGAGAAAAATCAAAGTCTTTGGAACCAGAGTAAATGGTGTGCAGAATTTCAGGAAAAAGAAAACATTGTATGGCCTAAAGAAAGGGGGACAAATCCCAAGCCATTATTTCCCAAGTCCTATATCCAAGGAAATCTGCATAGAACAGGGGAAGGCAACTTGGTTATCTTTCCAGCTCAACCTGCATATTCTGTACCTAATCTTCAACCAAGACACTGACATCTGGCTTTCCAGTCTCCTAAGAATATTATTAAAAACTCATGAAAGTCCCTCTAAAAGAAAATTACCATATTCTCATGAGTAAAAGTATTTTCAGTATATCCTTTGTTTAGTCCTTCTCTTGATATATTCTACAAATCAACAGGTATATTATTTTACAGGTAAAATAGCATTTGAAAGTGACAATATTCATAAGAACCCTGCAACTTGGAAAAGTCTGGCTAGATTACCTAACAGCACATGAATTAGATTCATGAGCAGCAACAGTATGCAGGGCACTGCAAAGAACTGCTGACATCTAGATTCTGGTTTGTTTATCCTTAACTTTCTTCCAAGTTTTCTTCTTCTAACTTTTAGTAATTGTAACAAACAGTAAATCAAAATTTTTTGAAGGAAAAATAAAGTACCAATGGTCATAGAAAAATAGTCCTATCATGATTTGTCTTTTGGTAACAGTAATTAACAGAAAATTACACATGGACCTTTCCAAACATGCACCTCTGCCTTTCATTGGGTGGGGAATGTTGTTTCTATCTCAATCAATTGGGCTTAGTAAGAGACGCTGCTGAAAAACTTAAAGAAAGGCTAAAAAGCTAAGGGAATATCACAACAACCAAACAGATTCTTGTTTGGAAACAAAATCATAGCATAATTATCATTCCTGAGCCTTCTCCTAATAATATGCCTAGGACTAATGTTCTTACCCTGTCTAATTAACCTTTTTCAAAGATTTTTAACTGACAGGATTATGGCCATTTCACAGATAACAACCCAAAAACATCTGCAGATGACAATACTCCTGCAGTCAATTCAAGACCAGAAAACTCTCCATCCCCTCATCAGCAGGAAGTAGCCAGAAAGAACGTGCTGCCCCTTGTCCTTTTTATAACTATAGAGTCTGGATTGACAGAGCAGGAGCATCACCATCTTGAATAAGCACTGCCGTTTTACAGATCCCCTTGATCAAAACTTCTTAAATCAAAAGGGCATCAGCCTAATAGCTAAGGTCAGCATGACCATAAAGCACAAATGACATTTCCGACCAGAAACATTCCGACCCTAAGATAAACCCCTCCCTTACCAGAGACAGGGAGAGAGAACCTCCCCTCCAGCCAGAGAGATGTCAGGCCAAGATAACTTCCCCTCCGACCAGAGACATTCCAACCCTGCAGTCAACTTAACAGAAACATTCCAAGCCTGTGATAAGCTCTCTCACCCTAAACCCCTTAAATACTCTTAAGTCTGTAAGAGAGAGAGCTCCTAACCAAAACTGGCCAGAAGCCCCTCTCAGATTCATTCTCCAAATAAACCTGTCTTTGACTGTTGAGCTGCCTTCTGTGTTTCTTTCCTTTCTTTAACTCTCACATTAACAAGCTGTCTTTTGGAGCATTTTAATTTCTTCTGACTTCTTTAAACTCCAAAATATTTCCTATAACTCCTCCCACATTCCTTACTGTTCCTCATTTTTTTACCCATCCCTTCTCTCTTCCAGGGCTAGACTATAGTTCTGCTCATTTTCTTAGCTGGTCTAAACCATAAATGTCCCACCTCACAGACTTTCTGCCTTCACTTTTCCAGAGCCAAACCAGGGGTGTGTCTAAAACAGACAGAGGGCAGGAGGTCTCTGACTCAATGCCAGCAGGAGGGAAGATGTAGATGAGAGGATAAAAGGGGAAAAAAGATATATGTAAGACCAGAGGTAACAAGGTTATTAATGCTTGCTTTTTATTCTATTTATGGTCTTGTATATTAAAAGATGTTAGTTGTATTCTATTTAAGGTCCTGTATATTAAAAGATGAAGATGTGCATCACATTTGGCTCATACAACATGCACCCACCTAAACATATTTAAAAGCTTATCCACTAAAAAGGAGCAGAAAGTTCAATGTGACTCACCATCTCATCCTTGTTGGAAATCAACTGCGAGGCATGTTTCTCTTCCTCTTTTATCAACAATTTCTCATACAGATCACTGACAATAAATGAAGGGTAATACCTATCCTTTAGGGTCTCATAAACATCTCCCTGGATTTTGTAGAACACTTCAATACCTTTATTTCCTACAAGACACTGCTGAATTTCTTTGTAAAGTGATTTTTCCACAGATATTTCTTTGCTCTCCACAAAGAAATTCTGATAAATTTCACCAACTAATTGTGGAATTTCGTTCTGAAAAGACAGGAAGATAAAAAAAGAAAAGACAGACATATCATCTCTAAGAGAAATTATTTTCCTCTGAATTCTTTGTATTTGAAAGTCAGAAGAAAGACATTTAAGATGCACCCTGGTATTTCGAATTTTGTGTACATATTCAGGGTCAAGGGGCAAATGTCAGACCCTGAAAAAAACAACTGGTTCCTTAAAGGAACATGTTGAACAGTTAACAGCTGCAGCTTCTTGTAAACACTGGAGGTGGTGGGGGAAGAATAAGAACAGTTCTCTTCCTGCAATAGACTCCTTTTCATAAATCTCAATTCCACAAGAAAAAAATTTATCAGCTAATATCATTTCTTATCCCAGAAAGAGGTAAATATAATAATTGTGTAACTCAAAAAAACAAGAAAAGCATTCTTCAGAATAACCATTTCAGAATGATTATTTCCTAGTCGTGCTTTATTAGACAGCTTTGTCTACGGCAATGGGCCTGGGTCATCACCAGCCTATTTCAGAAATGCAAAACATCTCTTCTGATTAATGTAATCTTTACAGTTCCTCTAAAGGCATTTCTTTAACTCCAGGAATGTTATGCAAAGTTTTCAACAGTAGTGAAGAGCAAAGACATACAACTTAATGACATAATTAATTTAGCATATATTCCACAATGTTTACATCTAAATCAATGTTGCTAGATCAAAATAAGGCTATTTTGAGTTAGCTATATGCTCTTGTAATTCCATTGAAATTTTTCAAATTGTCTTCCATAGTTTAGGAAAACTCTTTAGATTGTTCTTTACAATATTCCTTTGAGAGCAACCAGAAGTCATCTGGAGTCAAAACTGGTGATTAAAATGAATAACAGAGTTGGTAAATACAATATTGGGTAAAATGAGGTAATTTGGGGCTTGTAAATTAACAACAAAAAGCATTCCTAAGAAGATTTAAAGATACTGCAGGACTGGATTTAGTTCCTTAACAAGTATAATTTGTGACTAACAATACATTGTAAATTGGCAGTCTGTTCTAGCAACATGATTATGCGAATGAGTAGTTCAATGCACAAAATCCTCTTGGTGCTTTCCCCTGCCCCCCAGATGGAGTCTTGTTCTGTCATCCAGGCTGGAGTGCTGTGGCATGATCTCAGCTCACTGCAACCTCTGCCTTCCCAGGTTCAAGCAATTATCCCTCTTCAAGCAGCTGGGATTACAGGCATGCATCACAATACCTGGCTAATTTTTGTATTTTTAGTAGAGACGAGGTTTCTATTAAAATACAGAATACATGTTGGCCAGGATGGTCTTGAACTCCTGACCTTGTGATCCGCCCACCTCGGCCTCCCCAAGTACTGAGATTATAGGCGTAAGCCACTGAGTCCGGCCTCTTGGTGCTTATTTTAATAAACCTCTCATAATAATATATACTAGTCACATATGTCATATGTTATAGACATTACTGTGAATGTTTACAGACATATAGACATAAACGATTGTCCCTCGGGATCTATGAAAGATTGGTTCTAAGATCTCCTGAAGACACCAAAATCCAAGAACATTTAAATCCCTGATATAAAATGGTGCAGTGTTTCTGCACATAAACTACATACATTCTCTCATATACTTTAAAATTTCTCCAGATTACTTACAGCTAATATAATGTAAATGCTCCGTAAATGTTTATTTTGTATTCTCTGAAAATAATGACAAGGAAAAAGATCTGTACATGTTCAGTACATATGCAGTTTTTTCCCCCAAATATTTTCAGTCAATGGTTGGTTGAAACTACAGATATAGAATCTACAGATAAGGAAGGCTGACTGCATACATAAAGAATATGTACATATAATTCTTAAATATATATTGCCAAATGCAAAGTACAATGCTGATCATTGGGTTCTTCATTGTAAGATGTGTACCCAAAAATATTTTTATTTTCCTTTAGTCACATTTAAATTGAAATAAAAGCTGGGTGCAGTGGCTCACACCTGTAATCCCAGAACTTTGGGAGCCCGAGGCAGATGGATCCCCTGACGTTAGGAGTTTGAGACCATCCTGGCCAACATGGTAAAACCCCGTCTCTACCAAAAATACAAAAATTCGCTGGGTGTGGTGGCACATGCCTATAATCCCAGCTACTCGGGAGGCTGAGGCAGGTGAATCGCTTGAAGTGGGAGGTGGAGGTTGCAATAAACCAAGATCGCCTCACTGCACTCCAGCCTGGGTAAAAGAGTGAGGCTCCGTTTCAGAAAAATAGACAAAACAAAAAACAAATAAAAGGCAAAGTATAAAACATGCATGTTATAATACTATAAATGGCAAGATTATTAGACTGAAGTGCAGGTGACAAGACCAAATTCATTATAATAGCAATGTGGATATGTATATGCCTTTTTATGATGCGTAAAAAAAAAAAAATACCCCAAACTAAATTCAATATCTTGGTACATTTATAAATCCTTTTTTCCTTGACTACACATTCAAAAGTGTCTTCTGTAAAAATATAATGTAATTTTATTTGCTATTATGGGCTACAACATCATGTCATTATATTTGGTTTAAAACATTCTTTTATCTTAAGAAAAACAGATACACTGCTTCACATGCCAAGTTTACATCAGCTGGTGATGAATATTCCTTTCAGCCTATGTATATACTACCTTGTTAGCATTCTTTAAATGTTCCACAGATTCCCAGAAACTAATCAGAGCTCTCTTGTCCATCCTTTCCATGTACATTCCAAAGTGCTCTCGGTAGAAAGTATTGGCCAAGATATCTTCAAACTGAAGAATCTATTAAGAGAATTTAAGCAAACGTTTTTAAAAATCCAATTTTAATTGTTAGTTTGCCTTAACTTCCAATGAACTAATTTCTACATTTAGGGTAAAAATGTATTTTTTAAAAGAAAGTAAAACTTTATTGTTTTTTGTTTTTTTTTTTTAAGTTCTGGGATACATGTGCATGATATGCAGGTTTGTTACACAGATGTATGTGTGCCATAGTGGTTTGCTGCACCTAGTGACCCTTCCCTTCCCAGCACCCTCCCCTGGCCCTTACCCTTCAATAGGCCCTGGTGTGTGATGTTCCCCTCCCTGTGTCCATGTGTTCTCATTGTTCAACTCCCACTTAGGAGAACATGCAGTGTTTGGTTCTGTTCTTGTGATAGTTTGTGGAGGAAGATGGCTTCTAGCTTCATCCATGTCCCTGAAAAGGACATCTCATTCCTTTTTATGGCTGGGTAGTACTCCATGGTGTATATGTACCACATTTTGTTTATCTAGTCTATCACTGGTGGGCATTTGGGTTGCTTCCATGACTTTGCTACTGTAAATAGTGCTGCAATAAACATACGTGTACATGTGTCTTTACAGCAGAATGATTTATATTCCTTTGGGTACATACCCAGTAATGGAACTGCTAGGTCAAATGGTATTTCTGGTTCTAGATCCTTGAGGAATCATCATACTGTCTTCCACAATGGTTGAAGTAATTTACATTCCCACCAACAGTGTAAAAGTGTTCCTATTTCTCCACAGCTTCACCAGCATCTATTGTTTCTTTACTTTTTAATAACCGCCATTCTGACTGGCATGAGATGGTACCTCATTGTGATTTTGATGTACATTTCTCTAAAGATCAGTGATGTTGAGCCGAAAAAACGCATTTTTTACGGTCAGAGTCGATGTAACATAGTACTCCTGGTAAACTGAAATATCTCTTATTACATTTCAAATGGAATAAAGTTTACTGAATATTCAAAATGCACACATTGAAAAAGTACCCATTTCCTATTAACCATTCACTCATTCAACAAAATTTATTTATTTGGCATTGCAAAAGTATCTGAGACAGGTCTCAGTTTAGAAGTTTATTTTGCCAAGATTAAGGACATGTCTGCAAGAAATAAACACAGAGTCAGAGAACAGACTGTGGTCTGAGCCTTTCTCCAAAGAGGACTTCGAGTGCTTCAATATTTAAAGAAAAAAAGTGGGCCGGAGGGGAAAGAAGCAAGGTATGGTAATCCACATGTTGCAAGTAAAAGGAGCAGGCAGGGTAATAGTCAATTATGTATTCCTCTGGCACTCAGTAAACCAGCACTTTACATAAGAATAAGGTGAACACAGAGTAGCTACCTGTGGAGATATTTAACCTTTTATCTGTTAGCTCTCTGCTTAGGAACAAAAGGAAAGGCAGCTTCCTGCATGAATCGACTTTCAGCTTAATTTTTTTCATTTGGCATCATGAATCAGGGTGTCGAGTTTTTAATCTTCCTTTCACGGCATCTACTTGCTATCAGGTACAGTTCTAGGAAATGAAACGTAAAACCTTGCCCTATCGGATGTATATTCTATACTAAAAGCAGTAAGTGCCAATAATGGAGAAATTGGAGAGAAATGTATAAAAGACCAGGACATTCACATCTAATAGTTTCACATTTTTGTTTTCCATCTTGTTTTTATATGGCTGAGGAATCTACAAACAATGTTATATGCTGCTTTTTTGTTTATCATATCGTATTAATTAAAAAATCTTCCATAAGCACCCTTTTAATAGGCCCATAAAACTCCTCTGTAGGGATGTACCAAAATCAGCTCATCTACTTCTTTTGTTTACTATTCTGAATACTCACAGAAAAAGAAAAAACATCCTATCTGAAGACACAGAAGGAACAATGGAGTATGGACTGCTGTAATAAAAGCAAGCAGATGACCTTCATAATTATTCATGACTCAATTAATTAGGAAAAACATCTCTAATTGGAATTTAAGACCGATATTCTTAGTTCTGAATTAGTAATAAAAAATTACATGCAATTAGAACTCAAATGCAATTAAATAAAAACTTAACATTTTGAAATTCTTTTTTTTTTTTTTTTTTTTTAGATGGAGTTTTGCTCTTGTTACCCAGGCTGGAGTGCAATGGCGTGATCTCGGCTCACGGCAAGCTCCACCTCCTGGGTTCAGGTGATTTTCCTGCCTCAGCCTCCTGAGTAGCTGGGATTACAGGCACGCGCCACCATGCCCAGCTAATTTTTTTGTATTTTTAGTAGAGACAGGGTTTCACCATGTTGACCAGGGTGGTGTCGATCTCTTGACTTTGTGATCCACCCGCCTCGGCCTCCCAAAGTGCTGGGATTACGGCGTGAGCCACTGCGCCCGGCAACATTTTGAAATTCTTAATATTATGACAGTTGGCAAATTTTCAGAAATGTTACCAGTAAGATATTTCTAAAATCAAGTGCATACATTGATGTATTACACTCAAACTCAACTCTTCTGACACCAACAATAGGCCAGCCCATTGCTTAATCTGTTTTGTGGGCAAAAAGGCACAGACATTTTTTTTTTTTTCTGAGAATGATGCAGTATATCCATTTATTTACTTTTCATAATGCTTCCAGCAGAGGGTCCATTCAGATTTTCCAGTACCTTTTTTTTTTTTTTTTTTTTAAATTTCACTTCACGTTCCGGGATACATGTATAGAACATGCAGGTTTGTTACATAGGTATACACGTGCCATGGTAGTTTGCTGCACCTATCTACCCATCATCTAGGTTTTAAGTCCCACATGCATTAGGTATTTGTCCTAATGCTCTGCCTCCCCTAGTCCCCTACCCAGTGACAGGACATGAGTGTGTGATGTTCCCGTGTCCACGTATTCTCATTGTTCATCTCCCACTTATGAGTGAAAACATGCAGCATCTGCTTTTCTGTTCCTGTGTTCATTTGCTGAGAATAATGGTTTCCAGCTTCATCCACGTCCCTACAAAGGACATGAACTCATTCATTTTTATGGCTGCATAGTATTCCATTGTATGTATGTGCCACATTTTCTTTTTCCAGTCTATCATTAATGGGTATTTGGGTTGGTTCCAAGTCTTTGCTATTGTAAGTGTGCTACAATAAACATACATGTACATGTCTTTATAACAGAATGGTTTTTAATCCTTTGGGTATATCCCCAGTATGGGATTGCTGGGTCAAATGGTAAATCTGGTTCTAAATCCTTGAGGAATCACCACACTGTCTTCCACAATGGTTGACCTAATTTACACTCCCACCAACAGTGTAAAAGCGTTCCTATTTCTCCACAGCCTCATGAGCATCTGTTGTTTCCTGACTTTTTAATAATCACCACTATAACTGGTATGAGATAGCACCTCACTGTGGTTTTGATTTGCCTTTTTCTAATGCCCAGTGATGACGAGATATTCTTTGTATGTTTGCTAGCGACAAATGGATTCTTTTGAGAAGTGTCTGTTCATATCCTTCATCCACTTTTGATGGTTTTTTTCTTGTAAATTTGTTTAAGTTTCTTGTAGATTCTAGATATTAGACCTTTGTCAGATGGGTAGATGGCAAAAATTTTCTCCCATTCTGTAGGTTGCCAGAGCAGGGATTTTCTAATGGCTCCTGGTAACTGATTTAAGGACATGGCTATCCCTTACTACAGACTATTAATAATTTGTTTCCATAAATATTTCTGACCAATAGTATTTAGTTTACTAGCTGTGGAACATTATAAACATTTGCCTTTATGTAAACTCTACCACAGAAACATTTGGAAGCACAAAATTCTAACTGTACATGCTCCAAAGAGATTTAAAAGATCCCGTATCGATTTGGCTAGGGAAGATGAGCCAACAAGTCCGGCATCAACAGACAGGGCCGGGAAACGCGTTCACACTCAACTTCAGTCCTGGGCTGCATTACACAGTCTTCATTTTGGATAGATGCTGGATCAGAGTAAACTGATATGCAAATTGTCCTTACAGAAAAGATCTGCCATTTATTGCCACTGATTTCCAAACTCCATGTACTCTTATTTCCATTTCCTCTTCAACCTTTGTTTTAACTCTTCCTTCCATCTTTCCATTTTGGGGCTACTGGTGTGGGGGTGCTACCTTGCAACAAAAATAAGGCAACACAGACTTTTGGTTTCCAAAATAAAGAAAGACAGGAAGGAAACACTGTGCAGTTAAAGTTGCCCAGGCTTTGGAGCTGGATATATGTACGTTTGAATTCTGACTCTGCCACTTTCCAGGTCTGTGAGTTTTATGTTACTCCATCACTCTGAGCCTCAGTTTTTTCACCCATAAAACGTGAATACCACCACCTAATTTACAGGTTGTTCTGAGACTTATTAAAAATAACTGTTCTGAATCATGAAAGACAACAACAAAAACTAATCAGGAGGAGCCTGAACCAGGAGAAAGAGAAGGCACTGCTAAGTGCCAAAAATCAAAATAGTTAAGAGGTCACTTTCTAGTTTATATAAATATGGGTAAAAGGATTACCAGTGATTCTCAACTGGGGTACAAAGAGAAATTACAAAGGACACAAAAAACTTCTGTGGGTGATGGAGATGTTTATTTTCTTGATTGTGGTAATGGTTTCACTGAATATATGCATATGTCAAAACTTACCAAACTGTACACTTTATGAGCACAGTATACTGCATGTCATATCTTAATTAAGCTGTTTAAAAAATAAATATTCAATCGAGCCTTAATAAGAGCACCGCAAAGAAATGAAGCAGACAGTGCTTATACGAAGGACCCACTGTCAGGAGAACATATACTGACGTTGTCTTTGTGAGTTACAGATTGCTGGATCCGATTTACTGGCATATTTGTTAAGGACTTTTCTCTCAAATGTCATGAGGGACACCATTCTGTAGTTTTCTTCCCTCTAGTTTGGCATCAGAGTTATGCTAGTCTCTTCCTAGGATGAGGTGAAGTGTTCCCTTCTCCATTTTTTTTTTCCTCCCTCAGGTTGATTTGTACAGATAGCACAGGAGGACCCCAGCCCCATGCAGATGACAGCCCTAGGGGGTCACACCAGTCCTTCTGTCCTCACGCTGGCAGACAGAAATATCTACTCTGAAGCCTTTGTAGGGGCCTGGGCACCTTTGGGAGACTGAGCTGGAACTGCAGCCTGGGCCTTATTTTGATCCTTGGCCTTGGCCTTGACCTTTGGCCGGCAGAGCCTGAGCCCCTTGGCAATGCGGGCACGAGCGCGCTTCCCAAGCTTGGGGTGGGCGATGTAGGCAAGTCGATGGAGCTTTCAGCTGCCCTTCTCCATTTTTTTAAAGAGGATAGTTAAGATTGGTATTATCTCTTCCTTACGTATTTTATAGAATTCACCAGTGAGGCTGGGCACAGTGGCTCACACCTGTAATCCCAGCACTTTGGAAGGGCAAGAAGGGCGGATCACCTGAGGTCAGGAGTTGGAGACCAGACTGGCCAACATGGTGAAGCCCCGCCTCTAGTACTAAAAATACAAAAATTAGCTGGGTTTGGTGGCGCACGCCTGTAATCCCAGCTACTCCGGAGGCTGAGGCAGGAGAATTGCTTGAATCTGGGAGGTGGACGTTGCAGTGAGCTGAGATGGCACTCCAGCACTCCAGCCTGGGCAACAGAGCAAGACTATCTCAAAAAAAAAAAAAAAAAAAAAATCACCAGTGAATGATCTGAGTCTGGAGTTTTTGAGGGAAAGTTTTAAATTATTATCATTTTCTTCAATAAATTGTGGGTTATTCAGAGTTTCTATTTCTTTTTGAATCAGTTTTGGTAATTTGTGTCTTCCAGGGAATTTGTCTATTTCATTTAAATTGTCAAATTTATTGGTTTAAAGTTGTTGACATTATTCCCTTAGCAGCCTCTGAATGTATGTAGCATCTGTAGTGATGTCCTATTTCATTCCTAATAATGGTAATTTGTATCTTCTCTCTTTTCTTCCTTCTAGTTATTTTAGTTTTTATAGCTTCTTTTAAATTTTTTTATTTTATTTTATTTTTCTGTAGAGAGGGGAGTCTTATGTTGCCCAGGCTGGTCTCTAACTCCTGGCCTCAAGCGATCCCCCTGTCTTCACCTGTCAAAGTGCTGGGATTACAGGCATGAGCCTCCTCACTGGGCCAACTGATAGCTTCTTAAAAGATTAGATCGCTGATTTCATACCTTTCTTCTCTTCTACTATAAGCATTAAAAAGTACAGTTGACCCTTAAGCAACATGAATTTGAGCTGCACAGGTCCACTTGTACAGGATTTCTTCCACATTGCTGCTCCTGAAACAGCAACACTAACCCCTCTTCTTCCTCCCCCTCTGCCTAGACAATGTCAAGATGATGCGGATGAAAACCCTTATGATGATCCATTTCCACTTAATAAGCAGTAAAAATATTTTCTCTTATGATTTTCCTAATAACATTTTCATTTTTCTTTATATCTTACTTTATTGTAACAGTACAGTATACAATACATATAACATGCAAGATCTATGTTAACTGACTGTTATTGGTAAGGTTTCCAGTCAACAGTAGAATATGAGTAGTTAAGCTTTTGGAGACTCTGTAGTTAGTTATATGTGAATTTTAGCTCAGGGGAGGGTCAGCACTCCTAACTCCTACACTGCTCAAGGACCAACTATGTATAACTCCCTAAGTGCTGGTTTAACTGCACAATATATCCCAATATATATCACAATATATCCCACAAATAATTGATATACTGCATTTTCACTCCATTCAAAATAGTACCAAATTTCTCTTACGATTTCTTCTTCAATGGAAGCCTTACTTAGATATGCTATTAATATTTCCAAATATTTTGGAATTTTCCAGATCCTCCTATTACTGATACAACTGAGGGGGAGTGTTAACATTTCCAACTCTACTTGTGGATTTTTTTCTCATTTCTGTCAGGTTTTGCTTCATGTACACTAAAGGTCTCTTTATTCACTGAGAGCATTTGATTAGTATATCTTCCTAACGAACTGACTGCTTTATCATAATGATATGTTCTTCATCTCTAGTTACACTTCCTGTTCTGAAGTCTATTTTGCCTGACATTCACAGCACTACTCTAGATCTCTTATGTGTAGTATTGGCATGGCATGTCTTTCTCCCTTTTACTTTCAACCTATCTGTGCCTTTATGTTTAGTTTCTTGTAAACAGCATATAAATGTCTTGCCTTTAAAAAATTCACTCTGAAACTTATAAAGTTAATGGTAATTCTTCTGGATCAGATATGATTATGTCATAGTAAAAGTATTCTTCCCACTCATGAGGACATCGAAATGGCCCCAAACTAACCAAAGTCTTACCTTTCAAATAGCAAATGACCATAACTATGGAATTCTGTCTTACCTTAGCCCTCCTTCCTGAAGACTAGAGGAAATGGTTTTACTCAACAGAAATGAGTTTCTCTTTTCCTTAATGTCTGAAAAGAACGAATCAAAATGGATCTGGCACTCTGGATTAAGTCTACTTCTCGTAGACACTGCCAGACAGACAACCTGTACTGCAATCACATTGAGATTTTCCTATACCACAACATCTAAAAGCATATCATCTTTTGACTAGGCAGCAAGCCCTTAAGTACTTCTAGGTATTTATCTCATATCTCTACTGGATCACTTCCCTTTTTATTTTATAATTATGCGGGGCTCTTTGAGAGCAGGGATTCTATCTTACTTATTTTTAACCCTACTACCTAGCACTATAACTGAGACATCGTGGGCCCTCAATAAATGTCTGCTGAATGAATGAATGAATGAATGAGACATAAGACAAAGACCTCATCTATGGTAAATGTGTCTAGAAATTAAGAGGCCAAAACCAAAAAGCTAAGGACGAGGTGGAAGGGGGCAATATTCAACTTGTCAAATCTACCATCTCTCTGATTAACCAAAATGGTACATTTCCATTTGCAATACAAAGCCAATATCTCAAAATTTTTATTTTATTTTATTTTGCTAACAGCAACATAAACAGACCTCCTATAGTTAGATAATCTTTTTATAAAAACAAGAGCTCCTTGGAGCCGCACCACTTGTATAAGATGCTGCAGAACCCTGGCCTGTGCTGGGGCAGGCCCTTCCTGCAGAGGCTCTAACAGAAATTGGCCAGAAACAAGAAAGTCAAAGCTTATCATTGAAATAGGAGGGCAGGAGACATCACAGATGAGCAGCTGAAGTCAAACCAAGAGCTAAATAGGAAAGAATAAAAGACTAAAAATCAGAACAAGTGAGGTTAGAGGCCATAGCTTGAGTTAAATTATACCAACGTTGGCCTCTTTGTAGCTAAAGGCCACACAACAGAGGTAGGACAGGTACTGAGGTAAGGCTAAAACAGTTTCCTGAGCTCCGTGATTTAAGGGAGTATCTATAGACAGTCTAAAGTTTTACAGCACAGAAACAGTCAAAGAGATGTTATGGTTCAGGGAGAAAACACTCAAATTTGCAAACCAACCAGACCTGGGTTTTTATCTAGTTCTACCTTTTCCCATCCATGTGGTTTTAGGCAAGTTACTTAACCTCCTTTTTGCAGGTGCAAAAGGAGCTAGAAGATCCAAAACAACTCCATTAAATCCACCGTTTTAACACCTTGAGAATGAAGATATCAAGTAGAAATTTCATAATATTGTGGCAAGAGTTAAGTAAAATAATTTAGAAGATGCCTCCTACTTCACAGGTGGTTATTTCTATCTAATTGATAATGGGAAACTTGATTGGACTCTTGTAAATATAAATATACTCTTCTGGGTCCTTCTGGGGAGGACAAAGGGAAGGTGGAAAAATATTCACACATGCACACACCCAGTGCCTATCTATCATACCCATCACCACCCACAGAAGTCAAGGACACCAAGGAATCTAGCTCTTTGACTCATAAAGCAAATATATGAGTGTGTAGTTAAGGCATACGTGTCTAAGTTCAATACCACAAAGTTGAAAGTGTTTATATGTGGTTCTATCAGCATTTATAATAAACTTGGTAGGGTCAAAACAAGAAACTGTGAAGTTCTACCTTCTGGGTTTGAGGCCCTTCTCCCTCATCCAGGGTCCCATCCTCTTGCTGGTCATAGGCAGGGCCTCCCAGAATTCGGATTCTCTTCTCGCACTGCTTCTTTGCCACAGTCAGTTGGTTGATGTATCTCTTCATGTTTCTGGCCCTCAGAAGATCAGCTTTCATTGCCGCTGTTTCTTTACCTTGAATAGGAGTGAGGAACAGTACCCGGTCAGAGGACAAGGCATGAAAGGACACACCAACTCAGTGTCTGCCACGGGCATTCTGAACCAAGCGGATACTAAACAAAGTAACAGAACAGAATCCACGATAAATACATATGCATACTCACAAATACAAACACCAATCATTTCTAAATTTAATTTCTAAATATACCACTGACAAATGTTATGCAAGGGTAGAACATTTAAAAAAAAAAAAAACCTCTGTACAAATGCACTCACAAGTCTGTGTATTTTTTAACATCTTTATATGAATGTGTACATACACATACTTATTCATAAGCATGTACTCAGTGCTAGTTATGTGTCGACACTGGCTAGGCTTTTGAGATTGAAGACCAATTGTTGGCCCTCATAGATTTTTTATAGTCTAGCAAGTAAGAAATCCAAAAAGAGGACAAGCACCTATAACATGGGCTATAAAGAAAATGTGCAGACACCACTCAACTGTTTAACAGGAAATTCAAACTCAGGCTTCTTTGAGGAAATTATATTCAAACAAACATGAATAATGAGTATGGCAGACAGAAAGAATAGCTAGTGTGAAAGAAACAGGCAGGAAAGAGAACAGAGCTTTCGGGGAACTGAAAGAAGGCTGTTGGAGCAGGTGCAAAAAGAGCTAGAAGATCCAAAATAACTGATGCTGGCAGGAGCCACAAGGTACACAGCCTTTCAGGCCAGAGAAAGGACTTTGATCTCTAGCCCAAGAGTACTGAGACACTTTTAATGGGTTTTAAGCAGGAGTGTGCCATAAATGGATTTGTATCTTTAATGATTACATAGGAAGCAGGATAAAACATACGTTGGAAGAAGGACAAATGCTAGGAGGAGGACCAGCTGGAAGACCACTGCAGTAAAACCGAGGAGGGAAATAATGACTGCCTACACCAGGGTTACGGCAGGCCAGGAGAGAGGACCAGAGGATTTCAGGACCCAGAGACTGGCTGGGCAGGGTAGAGGGCAGGTTGCTGAGGAACTAAAAGGTATGAAATAAGGTTCCCAGGTTTCCAACGTGAGCAGCCAAGGGGATGGTGGGGCCGATTACTACAGAATTGGCCTAGGAGGGGATTAAAAAACTATGAAGAAACAATGGAGAAAAAGCAGGTTTGTGGAAGATGCTAACTCAACTCTGGACAATGTGGCAGATGATATTTTCCAAAAACGGCTGCAGTGTCTTCATCTCACATGCTCTTTTTACCATGTCCCTCTGACAACCTCCCTCTGGAAAGTAGAATGTGTGTTTCCTTTTCTTGAATCTGGTTGGCCTTATGATTATGACAAAGTGATGCTATGACTTCCAAGGCTAGATCGCAAGAGACCAAGGACTTAGAGCTCTGGGTCACCATGTAAGTGGCCGACCTGCCCTGAGGCTTCCATGCTTTCAGGAAGCCTAAACCATCAGTCTTTGCAGAGATCTATATGGAGAGGAACCTAGGCTCCCCGGACCACAGCTCTGGCTGAGATCTCAAGCCCATATTCAGCAGCACCAACGAGGCACTGTGTGAATATACCATCCTCAAAGTAAACTGTCCTGCCCCAGTCAAGCCACTCCAACTGATGTCACGTGACACAGAGAAGAGTCATTACTCCCCAATCCTGCCCAGACTGCAGCTTCATGAGCAAAATAAATGACTGTCGTTAAAGCCACTATGTTTTAGGGTAGTTTGTTAGCAAAACACAAACAAAACAGGCAAAATGAGTCTACAGCCTTCTGAGCTACCTAAGTGGAGAAAGTCTACAGTTCAGAAACGTTCAGCTCTGGGATAGCAAATGACATCATGAGAGAGTGTGAGACAACTCAGGAGGAAACAAATAATCCCACACACAATTGAGATAAACCTTACCCTTAAGAGTAAAGGGGAAGAGACGCTGATAAGGGAGATCGTAAACATATCCTCATAAAAATGTATCCCCAGCACCTGCAACAATGGCTGGCAGCACAGGAGACACTCCTTAAACGAGTTGAATGCATCACTGAACTTTCAAATGCTATATTTTGCTAATATGTATCAGGTACTGTGTTCTTTCTAGAATTTGGGGCTGAGAAGGATAAGCATCCTCAAACCCTACTCCTTCAAGGACTCCTATCTGGCTTCTAACCATCCCACCACCAAATCCGCTGTTGTCAAAATCACTAGTGACTCCCAGGTCAAATCCAGTGGAGAGTTTTCAGGAGAGTCTGCAACCAGAGTTAGGTTAGAATCCTGGCTCCGTTACTTAACAGTTATGCCATCTCAAGCAAACTTTTCCTGAATTTAAAACCAGTATCAATGGTTAGTTTCCTTAAGTTGACATATCATTTAAAACAAAAGCAAAAAACTCATACAAAATTAATTTTTTAAAATGACTAAACATGGCCGGGTGTGGTGGCTCATGCCTGTAATCCCGGCACTCCGGGAGTCCGAGGCGGGCGAATCACCAGGTCAGGAGTTTGAGACCAGCCTGGCCAATATTGTGAAACCCTATCTCTACTAAAAATACAAAAAATAGCCAGGAATGGTGGCAGGCACCTATAGTCCCAGCTACTCAGGAGGCTGAGGTAAGAGAATCACTTGAACCTAGGAAGTAGAGGTTGCAGTGAGCCAAGATCACGCCACTGCACTCTAGCCTGTGCAACAAAGACGGACTCTGTCTTAAAACCAAACCAAACAAAACAAAACCAAAAAAAAACACTAAACATTGAGCATTACACCTTATAGAGAATGGCTGGCTGTGTATATACACCTGAAGGCAAGGGTTAAGGTGAGGGAAGGCGTGTTTTTGTTTTGTTTTAAATGGGAGAGAATTGAGCTGGTTCTAATGCTGATGAGAAGAAGTCAGTTAAAAGTAGAGAGGTGTGGCCAGGCCTGGTGTCTCACACCTGTAATATCAGCACTTTGGGAGGTTGAGGCAGCAGGGTCACTTCAGGGCAAGTGCTTGGGACCAGCCTGGGCAACATAACAAGACCCCATCTCTACAAAAGTTTCTTTTTTTTTTCTCTTTTTTTTTTTTTTTGAGACAGAGTCTCACTCTGTCACCAGGCTGGAGTGCAGTGGCACAATCTCGGCTCACTGCAACCTCCGACTCCCGGGTTCAAGCAATTCTCCTGCCTCAGCCTCCCGAGTAGCTGGGACTACAGGCACACGCCACCACGCCCAGCTAATTTTTGTATTTTCAGTAGAGACGGGGTTTCACCATGTTGGCCAGGATGGTCTCCATCTCGACCTCGTGATCCGCCCACCTCAGCCTCCCAAAGTGCTGGGATTACAGGCATGAGCCACCGCACCCTGCCTACAAAAAGTTTTTTTAAAAACTTAGCCAGGTGTGGCTAAACTCACTAATTTAGCATTTATCTCAATGTGTGCCTGAAGTCCCAGATACTAGGAGGCTGGGGAAGGAGGTTCACTTGAGCCTGGGAATTTGAGGTTGCACCAAATGATAATTTTATACTCCAGCTTGAGCAGCAGAGCAAAATGAATAAATAAACAAAATTGAGAAAGGTGACAGACAGGAATGGAATCCAGGAGACAGGTAGAGACAATGGAGATCGGCTTTGGAAAAAGGCCACCTCCTCCACTATAGTAACATGGAAGGCAGAGAAGGTAGATGCTGGATATGAGGAAGTTTGCAGACATGGCTGGAAGCCAGAGCAGTTTGTTCATACGGATTCTGTTTTGTCCAAGTAGAGAGCAAGGTCGTCTGTATGGAGTGAGGAGGTAAAAGACTGAGTGATCAGAGGCCTGAGGAAAAGGGGGCAAGTGTGGAATCTCTCATGCGAAGCAGAGGCGTTAAGCAGGACTGTCAGGAATGCTCAGGGCCTAGAGGACTGCTAGAGAAACAGTGTTCCTCTCTAGGCATGGGAACTATCTGTCTGGGCACACTCTCTGGAGTCAGCACATACCTGGCTTAGATTTGGAACTACCAATGATAAAAGAGCATTTGTCTTGTTTCTCTCGGTTCCCCTGAGTGCAGGCTGAGTAATGTTTTGGATATCCCAGCTGGAGACCTCCATCTGGTTCCCTAGGATGGTCATCGCCTCCAAGTCCCACTTAGTCAAATGTGCAAATGCATAACAGTACTCAGGGAGGCTGCACATATTAACTGAAAAAACTAAGACACAGTACCATAAAACATTTTCATTAGAAGCAGCTTTTCAAGTACTTCAAAGGCCACAGGCAGGCCTCAGGTCAACACATGACCTTGTTCAAGATGATCTGTCAGGTATTATCGGCCATCTTTCCATCCCATTTTCATTTACTTCAGTAATGATTTCTGAACTTGTGTTATGCTTGACCAACAGACAGGCCCTGCCCAAAGAACTCACTAATTTAGCATTTATCTCAACAGGAAAAAATACTATTTCGGAGACTCCTTGTGGGAGGATAAAGGTAAATGTAGTTTGTCCCAAAATTAGTCTGTTACGAACTAAGATGTTTTGTTGGTATACCTAAGGAAAATGCATGCTTGGAAGACCTAATTTTCCAAGAAAAATTGTACTTTTTAAATAAATACCCTTAAACTTTATATTTTATGTATAACATTTAAGTTACTCTAAAATTTCAGGGACAAAAGTTGCCTCTTATTTATAAAACATTACCTAGACCCTCAATTTTAATTTGGGGTTAAAAGATGTTAACAGAGAGAGAGAGAGGTACAGGAGGAAACTGACACCCATTTATCAACCACTATATTCTTTTTCCCCAAAGAGAGATTTAAAAGCCTCTCTAAAAGGACAAAACCTAGAAGAAAATTTTAAAGAGATGTAAGAGAATAAACCTTCCCTAAAACCCAGCTGCAAAGCAGGAAAGAATATTCTGGTGTTCTGCTTGAATGTAGCTTGCTCACAAGACTGCGTTCTGTTTGCTAATGGGCAATACAATGCCATTGTCTGGTCACAAAGCTCGTTGCTAACAAATGCAACAGCAGCTTGTTACTTGGACAGTTCTGTTTATTTTTGCCTCAGAAAACGAATGCCACATTCAGAACTAAATGACTATAACGTGAAGCTCATGCATCCCATGCTTCTGGCATGCAAAAATCCTTGTGAATCCAGTGATGCAGATGAATACATTTCTTTGTGGCCTTAAAACCCATTCATTCAAGAAATATTCACGTCAAGAAAAGTATAGGCGAGCGGGTGTGGGACAACACCCCGTGACCCAGCTCATGCCAGAGTTAACGTGGCTGTTTCTCTACAGAGTCTTAAGTAGTAACACTGTGCATTGTTAGAAACTGGGTTAATCACACAACGTTTAATCTAGCTTTAAAAAGAAGTGGCCAGTGAAACACGAGATGGCGGTGGGTCTTTAAACTAGTACCAAGATGATCACACAAATGATGTTAGGTTGGTGCAAAAGTAATCACGTTTTTTGCCATTAAAAGTAACGGTGAAACTTGTGATTACTTTTGCATTAACCTAAAATATTCCAAAGCAATTAGTTCAAATATTTACTGTTTGTGCTCCTAGATAGTCTAGGTTCTACTGAGATCAGAGCAAAAGAGAATGGGTTAATTCGGGTTCATTTGATGAAAAAGACATTTAGATTAGACATCAGGTAAACCCTTTTGGCTACAAAGACATTACAACAGACTTACGAATAATAACATCACAGAAATGCTTTTTGCTATAAATCCCCTGACCATGATATAATTCTTCCAAACAAGTGAAGTGGCTTGCAGTAAAACAAAAACACCAATATCTAATGACAACTGTTGGATGCTATTTCTAATGAGGAAACAGAAAGCGAAGTAACTTAAAGTCCAAACCCATGACTCCAGATACAGTACAAATGGATTAAAATGGCACTACTGTGGTTTTCAGGTGTTAACAAAACAAAACAAAACAAAACACCAACAGTAGAATACTTTCCTTCCCTCATAACATGCTATCGTGTTCCAGGGCATATCATAATGGCAGCATCCTCAGTGGCCTCACTGAGGGATTTAATGGGTAATACAGGGCAAGGTTTCTCAACCTCAGCACTACTGACATTTTGGGCAGGATAGTGCTTAGCTGTGGGGGGTATCCTCTGTATTGTAGGATGTTTAGCAGCATCCCTGACCTCTACCACTAGATGCCAGCAGCATCCCTTCCCCCAGAGATGACAACCAAAAATGTCTCCAGACTACTGTCACATGTCCCCTGGGGAGCAAAATTGCCACCTCCTACCCTCCACGTGGCCCCATTTAGTAGTGCTGATAGAGGTATAATCTGCTGCTCTGACAAGGAAGTTAGAGCAAACAGAGGACAAGGCCGCACCTTCTTCCCCTTCCCTCACTCCTCAACATGGGTTCTCTTCTCTCCTCTGCCCAGGATGCTCAGGTCTTCTTGTGGGATGTAGGCAATTGAGGTATGGAATAGAGACTTCTTCCCTAGAAAATGCTGGTCCTCCACTGCTCAACTGTGCACACTGACAGACTAATCAGCCTTTGAATCTTTCTTGTACAGACAAATAAAAGTTTTAGGCTGGATGTGGTGGCTCATGCCTGTAATACCAGCACTGTACAGGGCTGAAGCGGGAGGATGGCTTGAGGCCAGGTGTTTGAGACCAGCCTGGGCAACACAGCAAGACTCTGTCTCTATAAAAAAAAAAAAATTAAAAATTAGCCAGGTGTGGTGGCGTGCACCTGCAGTCCTAGCTACTCAGGAGGCTGAGGCAGAAGAATTACTTGAGTCCAGGAGGCTGCGGCTGCAGTGAGCTCTGATCACATCTCTGTATTTATTTCTGGGCAACAGACTGAGACCATGTCTCTAAAATATAAATAAGTAAACAGAAGTTTTACTAAATCCCCTTGACAGAAGGGTTCAAGAAATAGGTATCTGTTTACTTAGGAACTAGTCAAGATTTGAGGTGAGAAATGGTACTTGACCTCAATACAAAGCTGGCAGCAATTCTCAGTAGTTACCAATCATCACAAACTTCTTCAAAATTATCTAGAAATCACCTCAACAGTTGCTAAGGAACTAAAAAAAAAATATTTACCTTACTTTTCAACTGGAGGCTGGTATGTCCTTTTTTAAAAGAACAAATAGGATTCTCTTATCACACTAAACACCTGAGATTTCACAGCCTAACATCTCACTCCACTTCAGTGGAGAGTATATTTGAGGAATAGCAGAAATCGTACAGGAGTTGATGGCGGAACCACTCACTTTATGACAGAGAAGACTACAGAGATGCACGGACTTTGTGCAGCCCGGCCAGGCTGTGCCCACCGCGCACCCTGCCTTGCCTTCCTTTAATGTCTCAGTGCTGGAACTCCTAGCACTCCCACTGGTTTAAGGCCCTCCAACAAGCTTGCAATATATTTTTAAAGGAATAATATAGCAATTAAAACCACATATAAAATTACAAGCAGAATCCTGTTCCCAAATTGGCACTGAGTTGAACAGATTTGAGCTATACACCCAGAACTCAGATCTGACCCATACGATGTTTGTTGTGAGCATGGCTCTCGAGAGAGCAGGACAAAACTCAGAAGACTTGGGCTCAAGTCCTGGATTTGTGTATTACTAACTAGTTCTGTTCAAACCAGGTAAGTTGTTAAACATCCCTGGACGTGAGCTTTATTTGTATAAAATGCAGGTGTTAGAGTCTATGAGGACTGATGTTCTCCTGGGGGAGAGAAGGTGAGTAGAGTTGGTTATAAACTCATGAGACTATATGACAAATGCAACAGAAGTGCCCAAGCTTGTAGTCCTTCAGGCAGGGAATGGATGGGGCCAGGTGGTGACAGCAGGGAAGAGACAGCAGGCACTGGAGGTAGTGCTTGAGGTTCAGGGACTGGGCAGGACAGAACCCTCGCAAGGGCCCTTGGGGCAATGGTAGGGAAACAGCCTGAGACCTGGTCTTAGTCCACTCAGGCAGCTCTAACATAACACCACAGAGTGCACGGCTTATGAACAATGGACATCTACTCCTCACAGCTCTAGAGGCTGCATGTCCAGGTGTAAGGTGCTGGCAGAGTCAGAATCAGCGTCTCCTCACTGCATCCTCATATGGCGGAAGGTGCGAAGCTGTCTCCGTGGCCACTTTTATAAGGGCACTGAGAGGAAAAACCAACTCCAACTGCATTTTTCCTTTGCTCTCACACCACAACAATCAATACCGAAGACGTCTGCGACCAAACGTGTGGAGGTTCCCCCTAACACACCAAACTAATGCTGGGTGTCCTCTAATTCAATTCTGGTGCTATCCACTTAGAGGTAGTGTCAGATCCCATGGGCCGGGGGGGGACTCAGTCCCCAAGATTGCCCCCTACAAGACACTAGTTGCAAGTCTAGGCTTCAGAACTTCTAACCAACCCGCTTCAAGGTGGGGTTACCACAACCCCCTCTTTGAGTTTGAGTACATTCTCTACTGCCATGAGGGTTCCTAACAAGAGTTCTTGTTTATCCAGGATCCAGGGAGGTGGGGCTTTGAACAGAGAGGAAAGAGACATTAGCTATAAACTGTAAGGAGGAGTTATCCAGACAGTGATATTGAGAGGAGAATAGCACTTCAAGAAGAAGAAACAAAATGTGCAAAGAATGCAAGGCAGGAGAAATCAGGGTGAGTTCAAGCAATAAGTTCATGTGGCTGGAGTGCAGACAGACAGGGTGGAAGGGCAGGAGATGAAGCTGAAAACAGAGCCAGTGACAGAGGAAGCAGGACCTTGTAGATCATGTCAAGGAGTCTTCATTATAAGAAAAATGGGAAGACAATGACGAGTTTTAAACACAAAGATTACATGATAAGCTATGTATTTTTTTTTAAATCACTATGACTCAGTATAAAAAATATATCATTTTTTCATAGAGGGAAAGAAGTGCATGCTAGGAGATCAATTAAGAAGTTATTGTAATAGTTTAAGAGGGTAGAGGATGGCGGTGTTCAGAAAGGGAACAGAACTGAGTTACATGTAGGTGGGTCCATCTGTATGATAATAATAGACTGGATAAAGTACACAAGGGAGAAGGAATCAACAAGGTCGACTCAGGTTTGTGACTTCCGTGAATAGACGGTGTTATGGACTGAATGTATTCCTCTAAAATCCATCTGTTGAAATGTTAACTTCCAATAAGACAGTATTAGGAGGTAGGGACTTAGAAACATTTAGATGAGATGATGAAGGTAGAAGACCCATAATGGAATTAGAGGCCTTATTCCTAGAAGAGACTAGAATTCTCCTCCTCCACCCTCCACCCCACCATATGAGGATATAGCAAGAAGGCCATCTGCAAACCAGCAAGAGGGCCCTTAACAGACACCAACTCTGCCAGTAGTCTTGATCTTGGACCCCCCAGCCTCTAGACTGTGAGAAATAAACATTGTTTAAGCCTCCCAGTCTACAGTATTTTGTGACAGCAGCTTCCTGATGTAATCTACACAAGTCATTTTATTTCTCCAGGACTCAATTTTTTTCATCTTTAGAGTGAGTGCTCTAGATAATCATAAAGGGTTCTCAGTGAAGATATTGAAGGAGTCAGGAGTTACATGGGGGTTTGGTCTTGGGCATCCTGGATTTGGGGCAAGAGGGGGATAGGAAAGTCTTTGTTTGGTATTTCTAAGCTGGGATTCATGCTGTGGAGAGAGAACAATCCTGAAGAGAAATATCTGGAAGTTTACCATTATAGAGGCCATATTTAGTAGCTTTCTGTTTCTGCTATTTCCAAGTCAGATTTCAGCAAAGCTAATGCTGCCACATTATTAGAGCAGAACAATGTTTTAACAATCTGAAGTGGCTTCCACTAACTCTTTATACCATCTGCTGTCTCAGTATCCCAAGTAGCTGGGATTACAGGCACCTTCCACAGCTCCCAGCTAATTTCTGAATTTTTAGTAGAGATGGGATTTAGCCATTTTGGTCAGGCTGGTCTCACCTCAGAACTGTGAGAGAATACATTTTTGTTGTTTGTGCCATACAGTTTGTGGCACTTTGCTGTGGCAGCCCTAGGGATTGAGACAGAAGAACCTTTTAAATATTCTATGATTCTACTTATATGAGATACACAATCTAGTCAAATTCAGAGAGACAGAAAGCAGAACGGTGGTTGCCAGGGACTGAGGGGAGTGGGGAAGGTGAAGTTATTGTTTCATGGGTACACAGTTTCAGTTTGGGAAGATGAAAAGTTCTGGAGATGGATGGTAATGATGACTACAGAACAATATGAATATAATCAATACCACAGAACTGTACACTTAAAAATGGTAAATTCTGTTACGTGTATGTCACCACAATTAACCCTCTTCTCCCCAAAAGAAAAATCTTTTTTCTGAGGAATGTGAGCTCCTTTAAATCATCAGGCCCCGAAAAGCATTTAGAATGTAGCACAGGTCATGTTACACTTCCCCATGAGCTAAATAATCACTTCTTGAAGCCGCTTCTATGCAGGCTCTACACCAACACCAGGCAGCCATAAAATGTTGTCCACGTTACAGTTTAACTATATACAACCAAGCACTAACCACTATTATTTCTGTAAACCCATGAGAATTCCTGACAACTTTTGTAATTGCCCTCTCTCCTGATTTGTCTTTTTTCTTTAAAAACTTGAGCCTCGGGCCGGGCACAGTGGCTCACGCCTATAATCCCAGCACTTTGGGAGGCCAAGGTGGGTGGATCACGAGGTGAAGAGATCGAGACCATCCTGGTCAACATGGTGAAACCCCGTCTCTACTAAAAATACAAAAATTAGCTGGGCATGGTGGTGCGTGCCTGTAATCCCAGCTACTCAGGAGGCTGAGGCAGGAGAACTGCCTCAACCCAGGAGGCAGAGGTTGCAGTGAGCGGAGTTTGCACCATTGCACTCCAGCCTGGGTAATAAGAGTGAAACTCCATCTCAAAAAAAAAAAAAAAAAAAAAAAAAAAAAACCTTGAGTCTCTCTTTTGTTCTCTGCAGCACTGCTCAAGGCAACCTGGCAGTGTGTCCCTGGCTGTAGTCCTCAACTTCTGCACTTGAATAAATTCTCTTTAAACTAGATTCTGACCTTTTTGATCATTTTAGGCAGAGAGAAACTAATACTTACGATAAACCAAATACTTGCGTTATAATTAATATTCAACCACAATACACCATATTAACAGCAAATTCTTGCCAGTTACTTTGTACTTACATATAAATGAACATGTACACACTCTTTCATGCTAAATTTTCGTATTAAGCACAAAGCACGTGAGAGTTTAAGCAGTTTAACTTCGCAAAAAGAAGAAAGATTAAAATCCACTTATCATATACAGACATAGAGGCTGGAGGTGACAACCACTGCTAACCAGTAACCTCAGAGAAGCACTGGAACCGGTCTCCAGTGTTTTCTGTCCCAGGCAAAATGGCCCCAAGGCCCCAAGAGTGCTTAGTTTGTTTGCCTTTTCCTCAGTGCTTAAACAACAGAGGGAAGCCAGGATACCCAAAAGATTTGTAAGGATAGCTTAGATGGAAAACACAAATATGAAAGAATCAAGCATCACTGTGAGCATCTACAATGTAACTGTTATGGGCTGAGTTGTGTCCTTGCCCCACCCCCAAAGTAAATTCAGAAGTTGAAGTTCTAACCCCAAGTACCTTAGAATGTGACCCTATTTGGAGACAAGGCCTTTGGAGAGTCAAACACGTTGAAAGACAGGTAAAAAAGAAGGACAATGTGCAGACACAAAGAGAAGACAGCCATCTGCAGATGGGGAGAGAGGCCTGGAGCAGGTCCTTCCTCACCGCTCTCAGAAGGAACTACCCTGCTGACACCTTGGTCTTGGGCTTCCAGCCTCCAGAACTGTGAGTAAATTAATTTCTGTTGTTTAAACCACCCAGCTTGTACTTTTTTGTTGTTGTTATTGTTTTGTTTTGTTTTGTTTTTTTTGAGACGGAGTTTCGCTCTTGTTACCCAGGCTGGAGTGCAATGGCGCGATCTCGACTCACCGCAACCTCTGCCTCCTGGGTTCAGGCAATTCTCCTGCCTCAGCCTCCCGAGTAGCTGGGATTACAGGCACGCGCCACCATGCCCAGCTAATTTTTTGTATTTTTAGTAGAGATGGGGTTTCACCATGTTGACCAGGATGGTCTCGATCTCTTGACCTCATGATCCACCCGCCTCGGCCTCCCAAAGTGCTGGGATTACAGGCATGAGCCACCGCGCCCGGCCACTCAGCTTGTACTTTTTAATGGTAGCCCTAGCAAACTAATGGAATAACAAAATAAGAAAGGTATTTTGCTGACTAAACTCAAAGAGAAGCACTAAAAATCACAGTGGCAAGAGGGCATGCCTTGCCAGTGTTCTTTCAAACAACTATCCCTCTGTCTGGAAGTGAAGCATCTTCTCTGCAAGAAAAATGATAAAAAGGAGAGGAAGAGAGTCCACACTCTAGGAGGAATTCATCAGATCAAGTCTTCTTAGCTCAAAAGCCCATGTAAAGACATCCTCATTCAGAGTAAAATCCCAAGTCCCTGTGGTATCAATAAGGCCTTTGTGACTGGGTTCCCCGCAACCTCTCTGAGCTGGCGTTTGGCTTCTCTCCACCAACTTAGCCCTTTCTTCAGCTTCATCAGTCTTGGCATCAGGGTTTGGCACCTGCCCCTCTCCAGATACCCCCAGACTTCCAGCTCACTGCTCAAAGCCCACCATCTGAGCGAGGTCTTCCCCAAATCACTATCTAAATGCAGATCGGCCTCCACTGAACAGAACCAGCACTCCCTATCAGGATTCCCCGCATCTCAATTTTCTCTCCAAGGAACGTGTGACCATCTGAAATAACCACATATTTTATTTGTTGATTGTCTGACTGCCTCCCAGCCCAGTTTAGAGAATCAGAATGCAGAGATTTTGAATTGTTTACTACTGTACCATTATCACTCAGTCGGTACTCAGCAAACACTGCTGAATGGACATATTTGCACAGGTTTCCTTACAGGCCAAGCTGAGGAGTTAGTGCATCTTCCCAGTCTTCTGTCGGGCTCAGGGAGGCCAGTCCAAGTCCAAATCCCCAGCCCAAGCTTCCACTGCCTCTGTGTGCTCATGAGAAGCGTGCTGTAAGTCTTTGGCCCAACTCTTCCCTGCTCCTTCAGCACTCTACTCCCTCTCCTTGGCGGAGACTCGCACAGGCCTGGAGGTTTGTGTGGAATGTCTATTGTCCAAGGTGAAAGCAGTGTTTGCTGCCTCTCAGCTGCAAAGCAAGACCTGCTCTGCACTCTAGATTTTAACATGTTTTCTGCCTTTGTATATGCAAGGGGGAATATTCTATCATCAGGCAAACTACAAGGGGGTTGAAAACCATCCTTACAAACAGGAAGAAAAAGAGCATATAACATCTCTCTCTCTCTCTCTCTCTCTCTCCCCCCATCCCACTCCCTCCTGGACAAAATCTAAAACACAAAAGTGGAAACAGAGAAAAAGCTATTAGCAACCCAACGCTTAAATAAAGAAATAAGATTTTATTTTTCCTTAAAAAAACGCTTCGCTGGGTGTCATGGCTCACGCCTGTAATCCCAACCCTTTGGGAGGCCAAGACAGGCAGATCACAAGGTCAGGAGTTCAAGATCAGCCTAGCCAATATGGCGAAACTCTGTACTAAAACCACAAGAAATAGCTGGGTGTGGTGGTGCACGCCTGTAGTCCCAACCCAGGAGGCAGAGGTTGCAGTGAGCCAAGATCGTGCCACTGTACTTTCAGCCTGAGCAACAGAGTGAGACTCTGTCTCAAAAAAAAGAAAAGGAAAAAAAGAAAAAAAAAAAAGTAAAAACAGCTTAAAGGAAAATAAAGGAAAAGATTAAGTATATCAAGAACCTTACTGGAGTCATTTAAATGACCATCGAGATTATGTTTCAAGATAGAAAATATTAAGATTAAAAATCAACATGTGAAAAAAAATTATGTAATCATGTTTAGTTTAAAACCAGAACAGAAACATTACATACCCAATGATATTTTAACCTTCTAAAAATTATGACTGCAGCTGAACAGAGTTTATGCAGAAATACAGACAAAGGTTTTTGTTAGGATGAAATGATATCTACTTCTCTAATGCTGTAATAGTATTGTTTTAATAAACTGCAACATTTAAATGTAAGCCAGAAAACCGCCTATTTGCCAAAGATCTGACAGGAGGAGAAGCCCGGGGATCAACCGACCTTTCAAACAAGGAACTGAAGAAAACAAACTGCCTCTTACCCTTGTGCCTCTTCAGCTGGGGAAAGCTGCTAATTGTAGTCGCTTGGATTATTTCCACTACAATTTGATACCTGATTTTTAAAAAAAGAAAATGAAAAGGATTTAACAGGAAGAAAATACTATTTTTAGAAATACCTTTAGACTGTACTTATATTAAACAAATTAACACGGGAGCTGTGAACCCTGCCCAAGGAGTATTAAACAATCCGCCTGACCAATATGGTGAAACCCCATCTTTAAAAATAATAAATAAAACAAAACAATCCAACCTGGACTGAGCATCTACAACAGGCAGGGCCCCACACCCTGTTCTAGTCACTCCTGAGGCCCTCATGTAAACGTCACGAGCCTCCTCATCCCCACTCTGTTCCCTATACCAGAAGCATAACCACCTGTAGAAACTGTGAGGTTATACTTAGCGCCCCTCTCCTCCATACTCCTAGGTGACCACGGCTTATTGATTCTACTTCTTAAATCTGCAATGTCCAATAAGGTGATCACGAGCTACATGTGGCTATCTAATTAAATTAATAAACATGTAGTTCCTCAATCACACTAGCCATGTTTCAAATGCTCCAGCGTACCTGTGGCTTGTGGCCCACACTGTGCAGGAAGAACATTTTCATCACTGCAGAAAGTACTACTGGATGGTGCCATCAAAGCTGTCCTCTCCCCTGCAGCCCCACTGCCTCATTACTTCTCATTTAGAAGACTGTCTTAACCCAACAGAATCAAAGTATCTGCACCAGGACTCACACCAATATTTTTAAAGCTCCCCTGGTAATTCTAAGGCAAAGGGAGAGTTGAGAACCATGAGATTAGAGCACCAGCTATATATGTGTGCCTGAGAAGACTTCCAGGTCAGGAAAAATAAAATTTTTCATTTTAAGTGCTGAGTACAACCCTGGAGTTGTACCTATTTTGAGCATAAATTCAGTTGGGTTTTATACAACCAAATTCTTTTTTTTTTTTTTTTTTGATGGAGTCTCGCCCTGTCGCCAGGTTGGAGTGCAGTGGTGTCATCTTGGCTCACTGCAACCTCTACCTCCTGGGTTCAAGTGATTCCCCTGCCTCAGCCTCCCAAGTAGCTGGGACTACAGGCAGACAACACCATGCCTGGCTTATTTTGGCTTTTTGTTGTTGTTGTATTTTAGTAGAGACGGGGTTTTACCACGTTGGCCAGGATGGTCTCAATTTCCTGACCCTGTGATCCGCCCGCCTCAACCTCCCAAAGTGCTGGGATTAGAGGTGTGAGCTACCACACCCAGCCCTATAAACTCAAAATTTTTAAGCGCCCTTTAATGGTTACTAAGTAGGGCCCTAATAAAACTGGTCTATCCTAAGTATTTTGCTTAGCCCTTAATTATATTAATTAATTTCATCTGCTGGTAATAAATATATTTAACATTACTTTGAACACAAACCGTGCAGTATTCTAAGATTTAATGTTATATCTGGCTGGTTTTTATAGCACAAAATTGTATACATTCTTTTGGTTTTCAACTAAAACCCAGAGAAGAGACAAATTTATCTTAGTCATAGCTACTCGTGGACTCCTCACAAATTTACATCTTTTTAATCTTTTCTTTTGGGTAATATAAACATCAGTGCCTGACTCTCAGGACCTCAGAACAGGCTGTCAGGAGCAGTGTCGGCATACCACCCAGAGATGGGGCAGACACTGGTGGCTGCCTGCCCAACGTCCGTCTCTCTTCCTTCCTTGCTAAGTGACCTACAGTGTTATCAGGAAAAGCGACACACCCAGCTAAAAAGGCTAGCTTTCTCCCCAGCAGTCAGAGATGGCCAAGTGATATCATTCTGGCCGGGCGTGATGGCTCACGCTTGTAATCCAAGCACGTTGGAGGCCAAGGCGGGCGGATCACCTGAGGTCAGGAGTTCAAGACCAGCCTGACCAACATGGTGAAACCCTGTCTTTATTTTTTTTTTTAATTTAAAAAATTAAAAAATTAAAAATTAAAAAGTGGTATCACTCTAGCCTTGGAGTAGACAGAAGTCACCGGATAGGGATTCCAGGAAAGTGGTCGAAAAGAAGCCTCCACAGAAAAGCCCTTTCCAACTTTAGTCCTTATCCTTCCCTCATTTTTCTGTGTAAATCAAAGATGCAATTGGATAAAGGCACAACAGTACCTTGCAATCATGAAGGTAAAAGCCGCAGGATAGGCCGGGCACAGTGGCTCACACTTATAATCCCAACATTTAGGAGGCCAAGGCAGGAGGACTGCTTGAGGCCAGGAGTTTAAGAGCCTAGGCAGTATAGCGAGACCTCATCTCTACAAAAAATTAAAAAGTTGGCTGGGAGTGGTGATACATGCCGGTAGTCCTAGCTACTCTGGAGGCTGAAGCAGAGGATCAATTGACCTCAGGAGTTCAAAGTCACACTAAGCTATGATTGTGCTACTGCACTCCAGCCTGGTCAACAGAGTAAGACCCTGTCTCTTCAAAAATAAAAAATGAAAACAAAAAACAAAAAACAAAAAGACCAAGTGTAGTGGCTCATGCCTATAATCCCAATACTTAGGGAGGCTGAAGTGGGAGGACTGCTTGAGCCCAGGAGTTTGAGACCAGCCTGGAAACAAAGGGAGACTTTGTCTCTACTAAAATAAAAAATAAAAAATAAAAAATAGCTGGGCATGGTAGCACACACTTGTAGTCCCAGCTACTAGGGAGCCTGAGGCAGGAAGATCACTTGAGCCTGGGTGGTTGAGGCTGCAGTGAGCTATGGTCATGTCACTACACTCCAGCCTGGGCAACAAAGCAAGACCCTGTCTCAAAGAAACAAAAACAAAACCACAACCTAAGGATGTCGCAATAAGAAGACAGGAGTAGTTCATGGTTCCAATGACATCATGAACCATCAAAACAGCCCCTAACTACCGATCTCAGGGCATGTAGAGACATGGGAAAAATAAACACCTGCCTCATTAAAGTTGCTGTATGTGAAGTTGTCTTGTGGCCAAATGCCACTCCAACTCATAGACAGCTTTCTGAGGAAGACTTAATGTGCTTCCACATAGCAATTCCAATCTTAAGAATTTATCATAAGGAAGTAATTTAAAAGAAGAAAAAGACAAAAATAAAAACGCAACCCAAAGCCCAAACTATCATATGTATGTTTATTGTAGCAAGTTCCACAAAGAAAAGTATGAAAATACTCATGGTCAGTAATGAGTATGGTCAGTAATGCCTTCATTAAACAAACATTTCTTAATCTTTCCTTTTGTTCTAGACAAATGGGAATGAACACCACCAATATGGTCCTTGCTTTCAGGACATATCAGATTAAACAGAAAGCATCCAGCCAGTAATATTTATAATCATAAAGATTACATGAAAATAGATGTTTATGACAGTAATTTTTAAAATGCAGAACGGCACATACATTTATGATTGTAGATATGTATCTATGTGCGTATATTAGCCAGGGTTACAAGGTAAAATACAGATAAAATGAAGACTTAATGCATCTTCATTGTTAAAATAGTAGCCTTAATGAGTCATTTTCAACCTTTTCTAAACCGTTCTATCTATCTACCTATGTATCTAAGCCTGTTCAAGCTAAACTTAACTTCTTTTTTCTTCCACAGTAAGGTTTCCTTACCTCTCCATTTCTCTACTAGTACCATCATCCTTCTCAAAAATCATCTTAGGTATCTACCCTACCAATAAACATCAGCTTCAAAGTGCTATGGATGGTCCTTTGAATGCCTTTAAATAAGCTCCTTGCTTATTCTTCCTTCATCTATCACCCTATTTCGGGCTGCCTTCTTTCCTGCATGGTCAGTGCCATGGCTAAATGGTCTGTCTCCCGGACTTCAATCCCCTCTCCCATCCAAACCATCCTGAGCATGTCAATACAGCCTCCTATGGGACCACTCACCTCATCTCTCCCTTGTTCAGTACCTCCTGCACCTCCCCAAATGAATAACCCTACATTCCTGCCTGCATTCCCTTCACAACTTGGCACTGGCTCTGTTATCCAAAAATTTCTTTTTTTTCTCCTATGAATGTGAACCTAATTAAGCCAGGCTGGTTTCTACACTGTCTTCTCAAAACTGCGGTCTCATGCTTCATTTCCCGCTGGAAGGCAGTCTTCCCGTCTCCCTACCTAGATCTTACACATATTACTTCTTTCCTCAAGCCTTCCCCATCCCTATAATGCACACCAGTATCGGTCTTCTCTGAAATCCCGAATTACTTCTGTTCTGTAAATCATCTATTTACTCTTTAATATTGTTGTTTTAAAGAGTCACATGTTCACAAAGAATGCTGTGAACAAAGAAAATGGTATTCCCAGTCATTTCAAGGCCCAATACACCTCCCAAGAATGCTGACATATTTTTGAGCCTAAGAATGTAGGCTCAAAACTACAAAACTATACTGTTACATATAATAAAGATATGCTACTTTTTTCTCCCCAACTAGATCAAGAGCCTCTTAAACACAGGAGTTCTATCTTACATTCTCCTATAGTACCTAGCTTGGCACTAAACATATGGCAGGCACTCAACAGATATTAATGAGCTAAATTAACAAAAATCAACATTTCTAACACTTAACAGGTACAAATAATAATAACATTCTGAACAATTTATTCTTTTGATTCTTAATGATTCATGCTTTGGAACCAATGAGCCATCAAGGGTACCAAAGAAAATATATACCATCTGAGTAAAGAGTTAAAGATTTTTTTTAACAAAACTGTAAAATTACAATGTAATACCACCTAACATTTGCAGATTGCTTTCATTAGGTACTGGGTCCTGTTTAGATATTTTAATTTATATTATCTCATTTAATCCTCATACGATGCTATAATCATGTCCACATTAGAGAGAAGGAAATTAGAATTCAAATGATTCTCAGATCTATACAAGGTCCCATTGCTTTTAAGTCCTAGAGATAGAATTATAATGTAGGGCTGCCTGACTTACAAAGCTCATGCTCCTAAACATTTTTCTGCTACTTGAAAATTCAGTATAGGTTAATACTTAGCTTCTCTAGTGCTCTTCCAAGTATGTAAGTATGGCCAATGCCAGGTCATCTTTCCAGCTTTACTGCCTTCTGGGTCCCTCTTGGATACTGTTTCTGCCAAACCAGACCATACATGATCCCATGAACACACTCCAGGTCTTTCCTGATCCCTTCTCATTAGTATTTCTCCTTCTCCTTGACAGTACTCCTGTTTCTTCCTGCACACCACCACTTCCCCTTATCTGCTGAAATCCTATTAACTCTTATTAAACACTCTGTTCATGGCCATTCCTCTGTGAAGGTTTCTTAAGTTCTCTGCTGTGAAATAAAATATTTGCTCCTAATTACTTCCTTGGTGCTTTACACTCCACTTACAGCCTTAGGACCTTGCTTCCTACTTAGCTACTTATAGTCACATGGGTCTCCTGTGCTGGACTGCAAACACTTGACAGCAGGGGGTAGAATCCAAGGAGTGCAGCCAGTTCATCTTAGTAATCACCAGACCTTCTCCACACAGCACTCTGCATATACTGGGCATCAGAAGATGATTACTGAATCTGTTTACTTCAGTTTTACTGGACATCAAGAGGGAATGACTGATTTTTACATTCTTTTTTTCTCAGCAAAACTATACAATATATACATCGAAACACATCCAAAGGCTGGCTATCCTTGAGGACATGGGCTTCCAGAGTTACCTGGCACTCTCGGCTTTCTTTCCCCAGAGGAGGATATGACTTTGCAAGTGCTGAGTTCAGTTCAAGAATAAAGAGTGCTGATATTTGTATATATTCCCTTGATCAGAAGTGCATAGATTGTTATGTGTTTTGCAAAATCATAATGTGAAGTCAAGAAGTCAAGTATTAGGAGGAGGGGCATAACAAGAATTTAGCTGTTTTCCAACTCTGGCAAGATCCTACCTAGAGTATCCTTTATCCCAGTGATAAGGAAAAGCCACAGACATAACTGTCACCTGCTCCTCTGAGTGGCCACCTCATCTCTTTTTGGTATTTTACAACTGGCTAAATAAAAAGAGCAAGTCTGTGTTTCTGAACACTTCCCAACAATCTTAAACTCATGGAAATGCTACACAGCACTTCAAAGTAATCGCCTTATAAATTTATAGATTTGAGGCTGGGAGGGTGGCTCATGCCTGTAATCCCAGCACTTTGGGAGGCCAAGGCAGGCAGTAATCCCAGTCAAGGCACTAATCCTTGACGTCAGGAGTTCAAGACCTGCTTGGTCAACATGGTGAAACTCTGTCTTTACTAAATACACACACACACATACACATACACAGACACAGACACACACACACACGCGCGCGCGCGCGCGCGCGCGCCCACCCCATACAAAATTAGCCGGGCATGGTGGCACGCGCTTGTAATCCCAGCTACTAAGGAGGCTGAGGCAGAAGAATCACTTGAACCCAGGAGGCAGAGGTTGCAGTGAGCTGAGACTGCACCACTGCACTCCAGCCTGGGCAACAGAATGAGATTCTGCCTCGAAATACAAAAACAAAATTATACACATGCCCAATATACAAAAATATTAATTATATTAATATACATTTAAATACATGTCTGTATGTAAAGAGACATATATTAATATATATTATATATTAATGTATATAATATATATTTAAAATAATTTTAAATACATGTTATATATTATATATATTTATATTAATATTAATTATATTACTATACATTTAAATACATGTATGTATTTAAAGAGACTTATATATATATGTCTCGTCATTTCATTAGGTATAGCTTATATGGATTTCTAAAATGTTACATTAGGCCAGACGTGGTGACTCATGCCTGTGATCCCAACACTTTGGGAAGCCAAGGTGGGTGAATCACCTGAAGTCAGGAGTTTGAGACCAGCCTGGCCAACATAGTAAAACCCCGTTTCTACTAAAAACACAAAAATTAGCCGTGTGTGGTGGTATGTGCCTATAATCTCAGTTACTCAGGAGGCTGAAGCAAGAGAATCATTTGAACCCGGGAGGTAGAGGATGCAGTGAGCGGAGATCCCGCCATTGCACTCCAGCCTGGGCAACAAAAGTGAAACTCCATCTCAAAATAAATAAGTAAATCCTTAGTCTCGGGTATACAAAGTGATAAATGGTTTAAAACATTGTTTTATAAAAATTAGCAAGAATATATTATGGTGTAGAATACCATACATATTATAAACATTAAAAACTAAATAATTTATTTTTATTATTTATTTATTTAATTAGAGATGGAGTCTTGCTCTGTTGCCCAGGCCAGAGTGCAGTGGTACTATTTCAATTCACTACAACTTCTACCTCCTGGATTCAAGAGATTCTTGCCTCTCAGCCTCTGGAACAGCTGAGATTACAGGTATGTGTGACCACACCCAGATAATTTTTGTATTCCTTGTAGAGGCAAGGTTTTATGTTGGCCAGATTGGTCTTGTCCTGGCCTCAAGTAATCCGCCTGCTTCAGCCTCTCAAAGTGCTGGGATTATAGGCATGAGGCACTGCGTCTGGCCTAAAGAATTTTAAAATAATGTTTTCAGAGTTGCCACAAGCTAGGACTGTTTTTGCTAGGGGGACTTCAGTTAAAGCATTTGTGAAGAAAGCAAGCCATGATGCTTTTAGCCACCTACGCTGAGGCTTTTTTCCCACTCAGCATACTCCTAAAAGGGTCTAATGGATAACTGAGAACGTGTATCAGAGTAGTAAAGAATGTGAGCTCTCACACCAGATGGCTTGTGTTCAAATCCTGTTTCTAATACACACTATGTCATCCCGGGAAAACGATTTAAGCTTTCTAAAACTAAAGCAACGTCATTTATAAAAAAAGAGTAATAACAGTAATTTTCCCTCATAGAGTTGTTATATACATTAGATAATACCCTTAATAATCTTAAAACACAGTCTGCCCCGAAGCGAGAACTCAATAAATGTTCATTATGATTCTTCCTTAACACAGCTACTGAGTCTTTACATATGTACTATCTAGGGAAATATGTTTGTTAAATATGTATATATTTAAAGCAGCCTTACTCTTTCCTGACTACAAAAGCATTTTAGCCCAATCAACCTTTGACCACCAGGATCACTCTAGTCCAACAAAATCAGGTCTGCTGACCCACATGAAGAGCGAGAGACCATGCAGCAGTGGACCCTGGGGGGTGCCTCTCCAAATGAGGGAAAAGATAGTATTACTATGGGAGTCTAGGAAACAGTGGAGTTAAGGTGAAGTTTAAATGAAGCAGCATTTTGATAGGCTCAAAGCAGGGCTGTGTAAAGGGGTCAGTGTTGGGTGGATCAAGGGCCCCATTTCCTGAGAGCTCTAAGAAAGACATGTTGAATCCAGAAAACCCTTAACTATGGCTCTGCACCTGGGTTGTAAATTGAAGCTGCTGCTTTGTGTCAGCCTGCCTTAGATCATCCAGGCAAAAGTCGAATGTTTCATTCTCACTGATATAATTCCAATCAGGAACTGGTAGTTTAAGATTTTTGAAAACAAAGTTTCTCAGTGAGTAAGAAAGCACAAAGAAGGGGAACATTATGACATTTTACCGCCAGGACAGGTACTTAGGAGAAATATTGTTTCCTGTTTACTTTATAGCTGGCTTTAGTGTCTGTTATACCAGCCTGATAAATGGCTGGGCAGGTTTTCCTTTCTTAGTCTGCGCCAGTTTTTACTTTCTCTAAAGTAGCATATGTTCATTAAAGAAAATGAGAAAATATACAAAGCACACATTCAAAGTTAACTACTATTAACATTTGGACTATCTTTATAATCTATGCAAACATTTTATTTTATAAAACCGGGTTTATATGCCATACCTACTGCCTTTCAGCCTTTTTATCAATTTATAATTATTAGTTTCCAGTACAATTAAATATTCTAATGCTACACCATTACCAATATATGGTAATCCACTGTATAGATACACCAAAGATATTTTTAACCAAACCCTTTTTATTATGAATTTTGGTTATTAAAAGCTTTTCTCTATTTAAATAAAACTGCAGTCTGGTGTAGTGGCTCACGCCTATAATTCCAACACTATGGGAGGCCAAGGTTGGTGGACAGCTTGAGTCCAGAAGTCTGAGACCATCCTGGGGAACATAGTGAGACTCTGTCTCTACAGAAAATACAAAAATTAGCCCGGCATGGTGGCATGTTCTGGTAGTCCCAGCTACTCAGAACTGGGCTGAGGCTGAGGTGGGAGGACTGATGGAGGTCAAGGCTTCAGTGAGCTGTGATCATGCCACTGCACTCCAGCCTGGGTGACAGAGCAAGATCCTGTCTCAAAAACACAAAACAAACAAAAAAACTGGAAGGGGCATTCTTGGAGAAATCTGTCCACACATGATTATTTCCTTAAGATACGAGTCTTAGATGCATCAAAAAGGACACCCATTTCCACACTATAAAATTGTGTCACAAATAGGTAATAATTTATACTCCTCCCAATAGAAAACAAGGTTCTATTTTCCTACACCCTTGCCAATGCTAGTTAACAAATTTTTAATCTTCGCCAACAGTGCTTATGTCTCTGAGTATTACTGAGGTTAAGTACAAGGTTTTGTGCTATATTTTCATGAGGTGTGTCTAATGGCATTAAGCAGGGGGTGTCAGGAGTAAAACAGGGGAAGTATTTTAAGTTACGACTTAGAGGAATAAGAGGATCTTTCCACTAAAGGGCTTTTAAAATAGTTTTCCATCTTTTTAGTGTACAGAAGGCAGCTGATTCCACAGAAAGACTAAGGCATGCTTCCCAATCTTTTTTTATTCATAGCACATGTAGAAGATAACATCTGAACAGAACACTGAGGCAACCAGTCATCACAGGGCCACTCCAAGGGTTAAGGAAACCATCTCCATGCACCTATAACACTATTTGAGTCACATCAGGTAGGAGGTTCTGGACCGGGGCAGCCTGAGGTGAGGTGTTCCAAACTTAGAAAATATACACGCACACCTCTCTGTCTCCCTCTTCCCCTATATAAATATAAAATTATAAAAATATACCTATCATATAAATGACATGTATATAATTACAAAGATATTATAGATAATAATTTGGAAATATATTCACTAAGTATAAATGGCATTTATACTTTTCTTAATCTTCTCTATATAATTTTATCTTCCTAAAATAACCAAAAATGTTACCATATATTCATTTCCTATTTCCCAGAGCCTACAGAAATTACACATTACAGAAACAGTCAAATCTATGTCACTACTGGCTAGCAGGTACCTTTTTAGATAACCTCCAAAAGCCAAACCTTTTCACTCTGCTATCTGTATCTATTTTCTTTTCTTCATTTTTTTTTTTGAGAAGGAGTCTCACTCTTATTACCCAGGCTGGAGTGCAATGGTGCGATCTCGGCTCACTGCAACCTCCGCCTCCTGGGTTCAGGCAATTCTCCTGCCTCAGCCTCCTGAGTAGCTGGGATTACAGGCACGCGCCACCATACCCGGCTAATTTTTTGTATTTTTAGTAGAAATGGGGTTTCACCGTGTTGACCAGGATGGTCTCGATCTCTTGACCTCGTGATCTACCCACCTCGGCCTCCCAAAGTGCTGGGATTACAGGCTTGAGCCACCGTGCCCAGCTATCTGTATCTATTTTCTACTAGTGTTCCTCATAGTTTTATGTCATCTGTTAGTAGGACTATAATGTTTATTTATACTCATGTGTATAGCACCATTCGTATATGTTTCACTCTGAATTCTTACATTTTTGTTCAGTATGTTTACTGCATATCACCTTTAGTTGCCTTGTGTTATGTTCTATATTGAAAATGTCCTAATGACTTTCTTATACATTTTGAGTGAATTTTTTCTGAAATAAGATATCATCCTGGCCAGATGCAGTGGCTCACACCTGTAATCCCAGCACTTTGGGAGGCTGAGGTGGGTGGATCATGAGGCGAGGAGTTCAAGACCAGCCTGGCCAAGACGGTAAAACCTCGTCTCTACTAAAAATATACAAATTAGCCAGGCATGGTGGCCAGCACCTGTCATCCCAGCTACTCAGGAGGCTGAGGCAGAGAATTGCTTGAACCCAGAGGGCAGAAGTTGCAGTAAGCCGAGATCGTGCCATTGCACTCTAGCCAGGGCAACAGAGTGAGACTCTGTCTCAAAAAAAAAAAAAAAAAAAAAAAAAAAGTGAGATTATCCTGTAGCCTCATCTCATCCATTAATCCTATTCAAGTCAGGATCTGAGAGTGTATTTGCCTTCTCCCAACAACTGCTATTTTTTAGCTCTTACTGGAAGACTACCATGACCTGAGAACTATGTTAATTCATTACATGCATGATTTCACTTAATTATGAACAATAATTATAAACAACAATCCTAGGAAATAGAAGTTATTTTCTCCATTTCACAGTTAAAACTGAGGCTCAAAGTTTAAATGACTTGTCCAAGGTCATGTAGCTTGCAAGAAGCAAAGCAAAAATGCAAACTAGGTCTTTTAGGTCCAGGTCTGTTTGACTCTTGAGCCCAAGCTCTCGGCCAGGGTCCACCTGAGATGCTTGACTGATTGCCACAGGTTGATTTGTGTTGTTAACCATCCTCTACCTCTGGAAGAACTGCATTTCTGTATGGCACAGGGTCATCCAAAGACAGAACATGTGGCTACCACTCAGTGATGTACAGGAGCCAGCCTGAGGCTTGTGGCAGCTCATGAGACCTGACTGCTAAAAATTAAGCTCGTCATTATTAAAAAGTAAATTTAACTTTCAATTAAATAAATTTTATTTTTTAAAAGGTAATAAGGGCCGCGTATGGTGGTTCACACTTGTAATCCCAGCACTTTGGGAGACCAAGGTGGGAGGATCACGAAGTCAAGAGATCGAGATCACCTTGGCCAAAAACGGTGAAATCCTGTCTCTACCAAAGATACAAAAGAAATTAGCCGGGCACGGTGGCATTGTTGTGGTAAGCCGAAGTCACACCACTGCACTCCAGCCTGGGAAACAGAAGTAGACTCCATCTCAAAAAAAAAAAAAAAAAAGTAGTAAGTACTCAAAACTCATCACTTCCTAATAACTTTATTCATTAGTTTTATTATTACATACGCTCGTGAGGTTATTTTCATCTTTTATATCCGTATTTCGGAAATACTCTATGTACTATAATGGTGTGCTATTGCAAATCTCTCCCCAACTCCATATTCAGTAATGTCATGCTGGTGGCGCCATGACTGGAGTATTAACACCACTGGGATCAGCAAATGCCACAAATCAGGGTTTCTCACCTTGCCCGAAAGCCGGCTGTTGAAAATGCCCAGCATACATCTTCTACCACTCTTCTTTACCATTCCTTCAACAGACCTTGGGAGCCACAAAATTCTTTTCTTTTGAGTAAGAATTTAGAACCACTTTTTTCTTTTTTAAAAGGAGAAGATGGCCCAGGTGTGGTGGCTCAAGTCTGTAATGTCAGCACTCTGGGAGACCAAGGCAGGCGGGTTACGAGGTCAGGAGTTCCAGACCAGCCTGGCCAACGTGGTGAAACCCAGTCTCTACTAAAAATACAAAAATTAGCCAGGCATGGTGGCACACGCCTGTAAACCCAGCTACTCGGGAGGCTGAGGCGTGAGAATAACTCGAACCTGAGAGGTGGAGGTTGCAGTGAGCTGAGATTACGCTGCTGCACTCCAGCCTGGGCAACAGAGCAAGATTCCCTCTCAAAAAAATAAAAATTAAATTTAAAAACGAGAACAGCATTATCCACCCCCAACTCTTGATGTTTCACTCCATACATACGAAAGAAACCCCATCCCTGGCCTTTCTCAACCCTTGGCCTACTCCTCCTTAGGGCAGGAGGAGGCTTTTTATCTGATCGCAGAGAAGGAGAAATTGAGCATGTGAGAAGCACAGCCTTTCTTTTTCCCTTTCTCTTAAGAGCATGTGTTCTCTGCCTGCAAGGGCAGCCAGCAGGTGAATCCTGGACCTGCCAGGGAGACAGGGCAGGAGGGGGAAGCAGAGACAAGGAGGCTTATTCTGGTCCAGCACTGCTAGATGGGAAAAAGAATCTAATTCTGAGACTATTTATTTTAAGTTTTTTAAGAGACAGGGTGTCTCACTATATTCCAGGCTGTTGCTCAAACTCCTGGGCTCAAGCCATCCTCCTACCCTGGCCTCCTAAGTGTGCCACCACACCTGGCTCCGAGATTCTTTTAGAAAGCACACTGCTTGCTTGCGCGTATAAGCCACAATCTCCATTATTTATTAGTAATATGAGTGACATTTTGGTCTTGTTTGTTTTAGTCCTTGGCTTTAAAATGGTTCCAACCTCAAGATGGGAGAAATGATGTCATTTATTGGAGTTTCTCAAACCCCAAAAATAATACTGCACTCCAGTTGGCCACTAGAAATTGATCACTGTTCAAAATAAGATTAAATCTATTTGCAATCCTCAGTCTAAAGATCATTAACAATTACAATATTAGTGGCTAATAGAGGGAAATGTGCCATATCTCGAGCTGAGGGCTTTATATAAACTGACTCACCCTAACTCATTAAGAAAGCAGATGCACATAACTCAGTGCAGTGCTGCTCCAATTACAAGCACATAATAAACTCAGAGAGAACATAAACTTATTTATACCAACATTTCCCCTTCTTACATCAAATTTTATCTTGCTGCCAATACCTAATTATCCCTCTTACTAAACGAAAATAATGTGTGTTCTCTGATATGTTTAACTCCCACCTCTGTGCCCTCTATTTCTTAGACACCAACTGAATGAGGTACATTCTGAAGTAAATGAATTTTTTTCATAAAACCAAAAGATCTTTAGAATTTTTTTTCATAAACAGCCTCACATTTTAAATTTTTTTGAAACTAAATGTATATTCATTCATTCTTTTCATAAAAATCTGCCAGGATTCGTTTTGTTTTATACATTATGAGTTTCTGTCTCCTTGTCCACTCACACTATACTAATCTTTTCCTTAGCAGTTGCCATGCGCTCCTTGATTTCTGACATGATGCATTAGTTTGTGTGGAGGTACGCTTGATTTCTTATTTCATGTTCCTTTACAACATAATCCTATTTTACTGCTCATCAGTCACAACATATTTTGAGAATCACTGTTCAGAACACTGAACATTCAAATAATTTAAGTTCTTCATAGAAGCATGCTATTTTAAGAATTTTCATGTTTTAATATATTATCTTCACCTGCAAGTGGACCTGAACTAATTCAAAGAAAAAAGTCTATCCCCCTTCATAACTAAAGACAAAATAAGTAAAATAGTAAGCTCCATCAGTAACTCACTTTATTGTTAACTGCAATCTTTTACATTAATCAATTAATTATGCTCCTTTCCTCTTGCTTTATCCTAGCAAAACAGAAAACACCACCTCAATCTCAGTATGTATCAGATAAAAGGTATTTTTCTTCTCCAAGTTAAATAATCCTTAATCATTTGAATTTTAAACCTTTCAGCCATTACTAAAATTCCCTCTCTACTATTTTCAGATTCTACATGTTGCTCTTCAAGTAAGGGGTCAGAAATAAACAAATGCAGAACTGAATGAATAAAGACTGGATTAGTGGTAAATAAAATTACGACAGTAATAGGCTGCTCTGATTTTCTTTATAACTACCTGCCTCTCTGGCAATCTATCACTATCCCAATAATAGCTTTCAACACTTCTAATGGTATTATTTGTCCTCAGTGCAAAGGTTTAGTGCCAGCTAAAAGTCACAAACAATAAAGGAGTCTTGAAGGAAACCCCCAAAAGTTGGAGTCCTGTGTCACTGCTGTTTTCTGCCCACCTGGCTAGCAAGTCACCCAGCCTTAGATATGGGATTTGAAGTCAGGCAGACACAAATCCCAGATTTGTTGCTTATTATCTATGTGATCCTGGGCAAGTCAGTTTACTTTTTATAAACGTAAGAAGGAAAAAAAACAGTATCTAATTCATATGCTTGTTATAATGATCAAGAAAAATGATAATTATTAAGAATCCAACACTGTGCTTAATATGTAGTAGATATTCAACAAACGGTAACTTAAAAAAAGTTTTCTCCTTCTTGAGTTATTTGCTTGGCATCTCTTTAACCTTGGCAAATAGTTAAAGAGTCCAGGAAAGCTGCATGTTTCTAATGCTTGCGTGGGAAGTAGAGCTATCCTGCCTCACTAAACTATTCATGTGCTATGGCAGCAAAAATGGCTACTTGCATATCCCATACTCATTCTTCCTTCTTTCTTAGTAATAGAAACCTCTATTTTTTAACTGGGTCTAAGGCTGCCCAGAATAAAATTACCCATTATATCTCAAATGTTCTGACCAATAAAATAAAAGCAGAAATACCATGCAGTAGTTTCCAGAAAGGTCCTTAAAAGTTAGTGCTGCTAGAGTGCGGCAGCTCACGCCTGTAATACCAGCACTTTGGGAGGCCAAGGTGGGCGAATCACAAGGTCAGGAGTTCAAGACCAGCCTGGCCAACATAGTGAAACCCCATCTCTCCTAAAAATACAAAAATTAGTCAAGTATGGTGGCGTGTGCCTGTAGTCCCAACTGCTCAGGAGGCTGAGGCAGAAGAATCACTTGAACCCCGGAGGTAGAGATTGCTGTGAGCCACGACTGCGCCACTGCACTTCAGCCTGGGCAACAGAGTGAGACTTTGTCTCAAAAAAAAAAAAAAAAAGACAGCCAGTGTATAACCTTTGCCACCTTTTTTCCTTGTGTTCATCCTGCTTCTTGGAATTAGAATATGATGGGTGAAATTCTAGAATCCACCCTGAACCATGAAGACTCTGGACTATACTTGCTGGATGGCAGAGCAATGGGCTGTAAGAAGTCTGGGTCCTTGAGCAGGATGGAGCCCCCATGCCACAAGTCCCGGACTGCCTGCCTTACTATTCAGCCTTAAAGACGGAAATCCTGCCATTGGCAACAATGTAGATGAACCTGGAGGACACTGTGCTAAAAATAATAATAATAATAATAATAATAAGCCAAATACTGCATTATCTCACATGTGGAATCTGAAACAGTCCCACTCCTAAAATCAGAGAGCAGAATGGTGGTTACCAGGAGTTGAAGGGGGTTGGGAGATTGGGAGATGCTAGTTAAAGGGTACAAAGGCAATTAACTTCTAGAGAGCTAAAATACAGCATGGTGACTATAGTTGGTAATACTGTATGATATACTTGAAATTTGCTAAGAATTGATCCTAGGTGTTCTCACCACAAAAAACCAATGGTAACTATGTGAGGTGACTGATATGGTAGTTAGCTTAACTGCGGTAATCACTTCACAAGGTCTACATACATCAAGTATTAGCTGTGCTTGGTAGCTCACCCCTGTAATTCCAGCACTTAAGGAGGCTGGGGCAGTAGGATCCCTTGAGCCCAGAAGGTCAAGGTTGCTGTGAGCTGTGATTGCACCACTGCACTCCAGCCTGGGTGACAGAGTGCGACCTGGTCTCTAAATAAATGAATGATGTTGTACACCTTAAATATAAAGAATTTTTATTGGTCACATGTACCTCAATACATCTGGGGAAAAAATGCCGTACTTTGGATGCCATCACTATTTGGGAGGTTTCTGGTGACCTTCAGCTGAATTGGATCCTAACTAATTTAAGTACCTCTAATCTATTCATGGGTATAAGCCAGTGGCTCTCAACCAGGTGCAACTTTTCCCCCTAAGACACTTGGTAATGTCTGGAAGCATTTTTGTTTGTTGCAACTGTAGGGGGACAGCAGAATACTGCTGGCATTCAGTGGGTAGGGGTGAGGCACACTGCTAAAAATTCTACAATGAACAGAACAACCTCCCACAATAAAGAATTATCTCGCTCCAAATGTTCAATTTTACCAAGGCTGAGAAACCTTAGGTTAAAAACCTCTCAGGAAAGTCAGTGAGAAGATGTTTTTTGTTCACTGCAATAAACGTGGTAAAAGAATGAGGTGCCATAATCAGTCAATATTCTCCTCAACAGAGTTACCATATATCTCGAACAGTGCAACCACTTTTCAAATCATTAGAGTGTAATGAATTCTACAACAGGATGTCTAAGAGTTACCATATATCTCAAACAGTACAACCACTTTTCAAATCACTAGAGTGTAATGAATTCTACAACAGGATGTCTAGTCAAGATTTCAGTTGAGTAGCAGGTGGAAGAATACTCCATTTACAAGAGAATCTCAATACTAGCTGCATGCTACGATCACCTGGGGAGCTTTTTAAAAATCCTGATGCCCAGATTCCCCTCCAGACCAATTACATACAAATTCCTAGTGGCCCAAGAATCGACTTGTGGAAGAGCAAACAATTTTCATTAGCACACAGTTTACAAATAGACTGTAGGATTACACAATGCAGGCAGCACTGGATGCTTCCTTGGGCCACAAGCCCTCCATGCCTTTATAAGAGGTTCTGAAAGGACAGGCCTTTCATTTCTACTGTAATGTTTGCTTTGACTCCACCTTATCTTCAAGATAAGGGAACTTTTCTCTAGTTTAATGGCAATTTTGAGTTTCACTAATGGATGCACCTTCATTCTGAGCTCTGGTTTGCCGTCCTTGACTGTGGCATCCCCCACTACCCACATTAACCGTGGAAAACCTATCCAGTTGCCCTTTAATATCCTAAACTACGATGGCATTCACATTTTTGGCTCTTGTGTTCTTAGCTGAGTTGGTTACTACTCCTACCTATCACACTAGTATAGCCACAACTTCACTTCAACATTCTGCATCCAGAAAAGAAGAAAAAGAAAAAGGTACAAAGGCTAGTGGGATATACAACTTACTTTTTTAAATGGTCTCAGTGGTTCTAACATACAGCCAAGGTTAAAATCACTAATTTAGTAAATTTGAAGGATGCATTTCTAGTTCTGTGAAAGCGGCTCATGCTGATTCAGAAAATAACCAAACTATTCCAGAACTACAAATATCACCTTCAAGGTTTTTTTGTTTTGTTTTGTTTTTAGTGCATTCCAGCGTAACAGAGTTGAAGGACTTTATTTCCTTTAGAAAATATGCATCTCTCAAATACGTAATAAAAGTGGATGGGTACATCAACTACTTAGTCTAAATAAAACACACCACCTGCCTAGGCAGCCTATCCCAAAATTTTGCTGAGAGCAATCTGAAGATAGTAATGTAAAACACCAATAAAGTCAGATAACAGAGTGCTATAATTGTACCACAAAAACAGCAGGATAGCTCAGTCTATGAATTACGAAAGCAGCTCCAGGCTGAGCACAGTGGCTCACACCTATCATTCCAGAGCTTTGGGAGACTGAAGCAGGTGGATCACTTGAGGCCAGGAGTTCAATGGGAGAATTGCTTAAACTCGAGAGACAGAGGTTGCAGTAAGCTGAGATCGCTTATAAAAGGATCCAACCTGGCCGGGCACGGTGGCTTACGCCTATAATCCCAGCACTTTGGGAGGCCGAGACGGGCAGATCACCCGCGTTCAGGAGTTTGAGACCAGCCTGGCCAACAAGGCGAAATCCCGTCTCTACTAAAAATACAAATATTAGTTGGGCATGGTGGCACGCGCCTGTAATCCCATCTACTCAGGAGGCTGGGGCAGGAGAATCAGCTGAACCTGGGAGGCGGAGGTTGTGGTGAGCCATTACTGGGCCATTGCACTCCAGCGTGGGCAACAAGAATGGGACTTTGTCTCAGGGGGGAAAAAAAAGGATCCAACCTAATTAAATCTGAGAATTTATTCCTTTTGCCTCAAATCCACTAGTCACCTGACAAGCTTGATTATCTAATCCAGGGACCTCCAAGTGCCCTTCCCACTGACTCTGCAACTCTGCTAGAAACGCGAAGCCTAGTAATAAGGTGGAAGATGGAGGAGAATACAACACACAGAACGGGAATGGTGCACAAAAGGAATGCACCTTCCTAGTGCCTGTGAACCATCACTCCTTGGCGGCAGTGGGTACACTATGGCAGGAGGCCATACTAGGAAGAGGTTCGGAACTGCAGCATTTTACTTTAGTCTCACTTATCAACAGTCATTGATAAAGCCACTGAAGATGCTCAACGGTCACTCAAAAAGCATCCTTTAAATGGCAGACAATCCAACTCGCCTATGGACTGATGAATGGATAAACAAAATGTGCTATATTCATATCATGGAATGTTACTCAGCCAAAAAAAGGAACGGAGCACTGATACATTCTACAACGTGAACGAACCTTGCAAACATAATGAGTGAAAGCAACCAGAAACAAAGTCACATACTGCATGACTCCATTTATATGAAATGTCCAGAACAGGCGAATCCATAGAGACAGCACACTTGTGGTTGCCAAGGGCTGGGTGAGGGAAGGAATGGGGAGTGACTGCTAGTGGGCACAGGGTTTCTTTTTAGGGTGATAAAAACATTCTGAAATTGGACAGTATGACAGTCACAGTGTTTGAATACACTAAAACCACTGAATTATAAATTTAAAGGTGGTGAATTCTATGGTAAGTAAATTATATCTCATTTTTTTAAAAAGCATTCTTCAGTTTAGCACTTCTACGGCCTCTTAAGTCCCTCAGTGCTCAAGACCAAAGGGTCTGCTTCTCAGGGTACCCAGGTGCTATCCCTTTAATCTTGCCCTATTTATGACATCAAGAGGAAGTGATATTTGAGAAAGATTTAAGGGCTCACACTGTTGTTGTTTCGTCACATATTAGAAGGGAAAGGGAAAACGTAAAATCAGAACTTCAGTGTAATCTTTGGCCAATCAAGTTAAGGAAATCCATGATGTTCCTACTACAATAAAAGTAAGCTGTTCAATCATCCTGGGGCGTGTACACCACAGTTTATTTATTTTTTTTCTTTTGTAGAGGTGGGGTTTTGCCATGTTCCCCAGGATGGTCTTGAACTCCTAGGCTATGCACAGCCATGGTTTTACAGTTTAAAGGGCAACACTTGCTGAGCTGCTACTTTTTTGAGCTACTTCTTTATCTACCAGATGATGAGCTGTATGTAGTATTTAAATAGTTCTGCATCTTTGGCTGGTACACTTTGAAGAAGATAAACCATTAATTCTTATCAAGATTCATTCATCTTATAATACAGGAACTGTGTTAAGATACAAAATGACAGATGGTGCTAGAGAATGAATAGTAGATCATTCAAAATAGTTAGTGATTTTTGTTTTACTCTTTTGAGACAGGGTCTCTCTCTGTCACCTAGGCTGCAATGCAGTGGTGTGATACGGCTCTTGGGTTCTCTACAGCTCAAGTGTCACACTTACCAAAAAGAAATGTCTCGACTCAGACATAAACAAAAACAAATCTATAATGAATATCATTTAGCCTATTCAAAATTATGCACGGTAAGAGAAATATAAATAAAATCTCCAGATATTATATCAGATATCTATTATACCCAAAATTAAATTACTGGTAAACAAAGACATTTACATTGAACCTGTCATTATGTATTTGAGGTATATGTTATATTTGTAAATTGAACCCATCATTATATATTTGTGACACCTCGATTAACATATGACACCATGTATAAGAACACAGTGCCTTCTACAAGGTATGCCTTAGATGGTATTTTATTCAAATCAGAAAATTAAACAGCGTAAGTCATCTTAACGTTAACCCTTGTTCAAAAGCAAATGTGACAAGTTTAAAAACCTCAACTAATTCTAACACCCAAATTCAACCTATATTTTACTTTTTCATTAGGTATTTATCAAAATTATTAATGAAAAGCAAAATAGACATTTAAGAGTTTTATTTCTTTCTCATGTATTATCATTTGGGAATATTAAAACAGAAGGGTAAGTAGAGAAACAGAAGCCTAGAAAATTTACAAACTAGATAATACTATATAATCACACTAAATATGTACATACTATTTTAAAAAACACACAAACACACACACTCTAAAATATCTCAGGTATAACAAGAGACACTGCACTTCCCTATAAAACATATTCCTATGGTATTTTCTTTTTTTGAGAGGGAGACTCACCCTGTCGCCCAGGTTGGAGTGCAGCAGTGCAATCTCGGCTCACTGCAACCTCCGCCTCCCAGGTTCAAGTGATTCTCCTGCCTTAGCCTCCCAAGTAGCTCGTACTACAGGCGCCCACCACCACGTCGGCTAATTTTTGTATTTTTAATAGAGACAGAGTTTCACCATATTGGCCAGGCTGGTCTTAAACTCCTGACCTTGTGATCCACCCACCTCAGTCACCCAAAGTCCTGGGACCACAGGCTTAAGCCACTGTGCCCTACCCTCCTATGGTATTTTCAAATGTGTTTTCTCAAAATAATTAATCTAGAACCTTTTATTCCCAAACCTGAGCCTCTGTATTGTCCAAGACAATTGAAAACCAACACAATGTCCTTCTCTGTAATTTAAAAATACATCATCTCCTGATGTCCTTCCAATGCTTTTCTAAGGTAGTCATCTGAGCCGCTAAGCAGGTACCCCTGAGATCTGAAGAGCTTTCAATCTTTTATAACCTCATTACAGCTGACTCTTGAAAAACACAGGTTCAAACTGCATGAGTCCACTTACAAAGGATTTTATTCTGCCTATGCCACCCGAGACAGCAAGACAAAATCCCTCCTTATTCTCCTCCTCCTCAGCCTACTCCATGTGAAGAGATGAAGACCTTTATGATGTTCTACTTCTACTTACTGAATAAATACATTTTCTCTTTCTGATTTTCATGTTTTCCTTTCTTATTGTTAAGAAAACAGTATACAATACATATAACATACAAGATATGTGCTAATCAACTGTTCATGTTATCGGTAGGGCTTTGGTCAACAGTAAGGTATTTAGTAGTTAAGTATCTGGAGAGTCAATTTTTTTTTTTTTTTTTCGAGATGGAGTCTCACTCTGCCACCCAGGCTGGAGTACAGTGGCAAGATCTCAGCTCACTGCAACCTCAACCTCCCAGGTTCAAGTGATTCTCGTGTGTCAGCCTCCCAAGTAGCTGGGACTACAGGGACTACAGGTGTACACCACCATGCCCAGCTCATTGTGGTATTTTTAGTCGAGTCAGGGTTTTACCATGTTGGCCAGGCTGGTCTCGAACTCCTGACCTCAAATGATTCGCCCACCTTGGCCTCCCAAAGTGCTAGGATTACAGGCACGAACCACCATGCCAGGCCCAAGTCAAACGTTATACGTGATTTCTGACTGGGGTGGGGGTGGTGGGAGGGGAGTGTGGGTGCCCCCAACTCCCAAATTGTTCAAGAGTCAACTGCATTTGAAAAATCTAATACTTTGAAAAAGCTCACTCTAATTACACTGTTAAGGAGACGCTGGATAAACTTAGCTGTCACTAAATAGTAAGATTTACAGACTTCTTTTATTTCTGCTTCCCTGACAACTACTTTTTTTTTTATGCTAACTAGGCAGGGGATGATAATCAGTGGCTGTGGCTGTGTTATAATTGAAGACCAAATACCTTAGTTGCTTCAAGAACTCCACATCAGAGTTGCTGTTAATGAGCTTGATGAAGTCCTCGTAAGAGGGGGCATAGGTGTAGGCTCTCTTGTGATGCTCATTCATCTGCTCTCTGTACTCCAGCTGGGCAAGCAGCATTTGGTTAATGTAATCTGGATTACTCAGTAACTCCACTACCGGCTTCAAGACTACAGGAAGAAGAAATCGCTACTGAGAAAGGTATTCTTCTTAAGGGAACTATTTATATATCACATGATTGAAATCACATTTGGAAAACATTTTTCAAGTAGCCAAACACGGGCATATCTATATAATACAATAAACAATTCAAAAATGTATACACACACACACACACACACACACACGGCTGCCTATCCCTCCAAATATGTTATCATCTATGGTTATAATCAAGTGGTCATTTTAATAAATAAGTAAAATGTAAAGGAATAATGAAGAGAAGTCATTTGGAACTCAAGATGCTAATGAAACCATCAAATGAAGGCTGGGCATGGTGGCTGATGCCTGTAATCCTAGCATTTTGGGAGGCCAAGACAGGCAGATCACTTGAGGTCAGGAGTTTGAGACCAGCCTGGCTAACATGGTAAAACCCTAATCTCTACTAAAAATACAAAAATTAGCCAGGCATGGTGGCACATGCCTATAATCCCAGCTACCTGAGAGGCTGAGACAGAAGAATTGCTTGACCCCAGGAGGCGGAGGTTGCAGTGAGCCGAGATCATGCCACTGCAGCAGTCCAGCCTTGGTGACAGAGTGAGACTCCAACTCAAAAAAACAACAACAACAACAACAAAAAACACAACAAAACTAAATGCACTGATTTTTTTTTCTTTTATTTATTTTATAAGGCTCAATATGTTTTGACAAGCTTAGTCTGCCAAAGGATGAAAGTCAACATTCTCCCCAACTGGTTAAAACAGACCTCAGAGAGGAAGTTAAAAAGTCGATGACAGTATTATAAAGCCATCCTTGTAACTTCAGATTAGAAGCTTCCTCTTTTCTCTGTGGTTGGTTATAATAGCCGATGGCCACAGCTGGCTTATCCTGATGGTAAATGAGATAATCACTGCATCTCAAATGCAACGCTGTTTGAGACTAAGATAGGGAAAGTTTCTCTTATCCTGACTAAGCATTTCCCTGGATGTAGTTAACTTTTTTCTAGTAATCATATTATACTGTGGTACAGTTCCTTTTTATTTTTTTTTTTTTTTTATTTTGAGACAGAGTCTCACTCTGTCGCCAGGTGCTAGGCTGGAGCGCAGTGGCACAATCTCGGCTCACTGCAGCCTCTGCCTCCCGGGTTCAAGCAATTCTCCTGCGTCAGCCTCCCGAGTAGCTGGGACTACAGGCACGCGCCACCACGCCCAGCTAATTTTTGTATATTTAGTAGAGACAGGGTTTCACCATGTTGGCCAGGATGGTCTCAATCTCTTGACCTCATGATCCACCTGCCTCGGCCTCCCAAAGTGCTGGGATTACAGGCTTGAGCCACTGCACCCAGCCCCTTTTTATTTATTCCAAGTTCACAAAACTATGTACAGTCATATGCCACATAACGACATTTTGGTCAACAACAGACCAAATATACGACAATGGCCCCATAAGATTATAAGGAAGCTGAAATTTTTCTACCATTGAATGATGTCAAGCTGGTGTAAACAAACCTACTGCACTGCCAACTGTATAAAATACAGCATATACAATTACGTACAGTACATAGTACCTGATAAATGACTTATTACAAAAGTTTAAAAAATTAAAAGTTCATAAAGTAAAAAAAGTTTTAGTAAACTAAGGTTAATTTATCGTTGAAGAAAATAAAATTGTAAATAAATGTAGTGTAGCCTAAGTGTGCAGTGCTCATGAAGTCTGCAGTGGTGCACAGTAATGTCCTGGCCTTCACAGTCACTCACCACTCACTCATTCACCCAGAGCAATGTCCAGTCCTGCAAGCTCCATTCACGATAAGGGTCCTATATAGGTGTACTATTTATCTTTCATGCCATATTTTTACTGTACCTTTTCTTATCTAGATACACAAAGACCACTGTGTTACAAATGCCTACAGTATTCAGCAGAGTAATATGGTGTACAGGTTTATAGTCTAGGAGCAATAGGCTATACCATACTGCCTGTGTGTAGTTGGCTATACCATCTAGGTATGTAAGTACACTCTGATATTTGCACAATGACATTGTCTAATGACACATTTCTTGGAACACATCCCTGTTGTTAAGCAATGCATTACTGTATAGGCATTATCAATAAATCCTAGCAAAGATATTTTAAGCAAATATACTAATCAGAATCTGACTTTAGATTCCTTAGTCAACCATGGTCGCTCACACCTGTAATCTCAGCACTCTGGGAGGCCTACGTGGGAGGATCACCTGAACCCAGGAGTTCAAGACTGGCCTGGGCAACATAGTGAGACTATTTAAAAAAAAAAAAATTGGCCGGGCGCGGTGGCTCAAGCCTGTAATCCCAGCACTTTGGGAGGCCGAGGCGGGTGGATCACGAGGTCAAGAGATCGAGACCATCCTGGTCAACATGGTGAAACCCCGTCTCTACTAAAAATACAAAAAAGTAGCTGGGCATGGTGGTGCGTGCCTGTAATCCCAGCTACTCAGGAGGCTGAGGCAGGAGAATTGCCTGAACCCAGGAGGCGGAGGTTGCGGTGAGCCGAGATCGTGCCATTGCACTCCAGCCTGGGTAACAAGAGCGAAACTCCGTCTCAAAAAAAAAAAAAAAATTTTTGAATACACACACATATGTAATATATAAACATACATACTATGGATATTATATAAATATTATACAGACACACACATACATCCTTTCATTAATGTATTGGTTATCTAGATAACTCAAAAGCTATCCTAAACGATTGCTTCCCCGTGGAGAGCATTAAGAACTGGTTTTCTGTGTCAAAACATACAACAGAATGGACTGTGCATTTGGCAATATGTCCTATTAAAAATTTATCATGTGTGGCCAAATACTTTGAGAGACACATAAACAAAATTTTGAAAATACTTCAAATCCCGTATGTTCAACAGTAAACGAGTTCTGCACAGGTGTTATACAAAGTATTTTCACATTAGCATGTAGCAGATCAGTTAGCACACGTATTAAATTAGTAAAATCAACTGTTTATGTCTACCTTTTGTTGTGAGAATTTCTGCAAGCATTATACGTAAGCTGAGAGACTGGACATCCTTTGAGGGGAGAAGACAAAACACCAGAACCCGAGAACACGTTTGTAGAAATCTTACTTCATCATCTGAGTTCCTCAAGCATGCGTGTAACACAAAAGGCCTCGGCTGTTCTTCATGTCTAAATATAAACAAAGAGAGTGAAAAAGAAGGAAAGAAATTTCTAGAAACAATTCAATCATGTACTACTAGGTAAAAAAATTTCAAATGGGAAATGCATTGGTTATAATATCTGCCACCTCCTCAATAATCAAATTTCCTCAACCATAGGCTAGTCTGGAAAATTTATGCTAGAATATATATACAAATGCATGGCCTTTTGGGATTTAAAACCAAATCTTAACAACGAATTTCAGTAGCATCAAAGGTTCCAGATAACTCCAAAATCATAGGAACAATGTGAAAGGTATGAGTATTTCCTTTTTTTTGAGATGGAGTCTCTCTCTATCGCCCAGGCTGGAGTGCAATGGCACAGTCTTGGCTCATTGCAACCTCCGCCTCCTGGGTTCAAGCGATTCTCCTGCCTCAACCTCCCAAGTAGCTGGGACTACAGGCATCCACTACCACACCTAGCTAATTTTTGTATTTTTAGTAGAAACAGGGTTTCACCATGTTGGCCAGACTGGTCTCAAACTCCTAACCCTGTGATCTGCCTGCCTCAACCTCCCAAAGTGCTGGGATTACAGGTGTGAGCCACCAAGCCCAGCCAAGTATTTCTTTAACCAGGCAATTTTTAAGTCTTCTAGATGTCTTCTTAAATGTGATCTGTAGCTTCATTTTTCAAAAAAAAAAAAAATCTAACAAAGCGTAAACCAGGGTTGCTAGCCTGCTTTCTGACTGGGAGATCATAGGATAAGTCTACAGGTATTTCTAGTGAGCAGAGGGCCTATAAACTCAATGTCATCTAATTTGATGGCACACTGCGTTCTGTGAGGCTCCTAAGTATTTTTCAGCCAGTCTTGACAATCTTGGTCATGCACTTTGCTGTCAGTACTGATTCCATCCCAGGACCATTAATTTAGAGGATCTGAATGAAGAGGACTGGAAAACAGAACTTTCTAAACTTCTCTTTCCACAGTATCTTGATAGCGATTCCAGAAAGCCTAGGGTGCTGCTTTTTCTAATATCTTCCAGATAAGGAGGCCAAGTATAAGAGATTCTTACAGTGTTAGTAGCTAACACTGAGAAAAAACATGAAACAGGGAAAGAAACATACTAGGTACTGCAAAGGAAATGCAACTAGTGCATATATTGGTGCCTTTATGACCCATGCCTCTCAGGTGTTAACTGCAATTTATTTTTGCACTGGAGACTGAAGACCAGTTTTTAGAGTGTATAACGTAGAAAAGAAAGGTTTCCTCTGTCGTGTACAACCTGTAGGAATTCTATCCTAATGTGTAAAGCCAACAACATGAAAAGAAATTTTTAGAATAAGCCTGTATGCATACACTGATATGCTGGCTTTTTAAAGTGGCATCTTCAATTATTTTAAATTCTAGCTTTGCTGCCCACTAGGTTGATATTTCAATATAGTAAGATGAAGATGCTACTCCTTTATCATGTCAAGCACTTTTAAAGGCAATTCTTTTTTTGAATATATATTTCATTAATAAGTACTGGAGTAAGTTGGGGGAAAAAATCTACTTTTACTAGAGAAACTTATTTAAATAACATAAAAATCCCTCTCAAAGAGTACACAGTCCCTTCTCCGTAACAGTGGAAGGCAGAAAATAAAGCAGCCTGGTGCTCAGACTGCCACAAGTTCCTCTCCCTCCTACAGCTAAGTTAGGGATAATCCTTCTGACTGGGCCAAAGGCCAGAGGGCTGGCCAAAGCAGCTTGAGCTATGCGAAAAGGAAAGGCAGATCTCCCCTGGAATCCCTCTACTAACTCTGAGCAGAATGCTATTATGTCCTCTAGTAAGTGGACATCAAGTGTTATTTCAAAGCCAAGAAAGGTTCATGAGGGATAGGGCTGCTTCTGCGGCAGGAGACATCTCCTGGCCTTCTAGTGGGCTGTAACATCAGTCTTTGCAGCATCCTTGTGTTCAGTGTGGATCAATCGTTGTCTACTGTAATTCCTACTACTTACCTCTGGGTTCTCATTCCTTGAGTGAGCAAAAGGACATTAATCTTTTATACATTTCAAATGTACAATGACTTAACTCTCCCACCTAAACCAAAAAGTGGACATCATCACTTGCATTCTATAGATGAGAAAATTAAGATCTGAACGGTTATGTGAACAGTCAATGTCACAGAGGTAATAAATGGTAGAAAGAACTCTCTCAAGTCCTGTTCTGTTTCAATCTCAAGTCCCAACTCCTGACATTATACCACAATCAGAAATTACAAAGATGAAAAAGAACATTTCAGAGATAAAGAAGAAAAACACATGAACAAAAACATTCTTTTTTCCCTCAAACTGCATGCTAGTACTTGACAATCAAAGAAGAAAACTATGAAATTAAAGATGCCATTGAAATAGGAATATAAAACAATCATTTTTAGATTTTCCCAAAACATGCTGGAGCAAGACAAATGGGACAAAGGAAGAGGAAGCAGAGGCAAGAATTGTGTGTGTAGATTGGCTTAAAGCAGCAACAGAATGATGGCCTAGAAATAAACACAGGCTGACCGGAAAGCTGCGTCCACAAACAATTGCCCGAGTCAACTAAAGGATGTGTTGTTTTATTAAGGCAATTTATTATTGTTTGCCTGATACTGGCCAATTCAACTGGATGCTACCCAGGTTACCAAAGCCATTCTGCAGCCAGTAAAGATCTGCACACTAATGGAGATTTCTAGGACAAGAGCACTGTTTACCCGGGGCAGGCAGATACAGACATTTGCCATTAATCCTGGACTCACTGTCTGCCGGTCTCATTGCATGGCTTATGTAAGATGATACAGAAAATACTATTTCTCCAAGACACAATCATCTATATGAAAAATGCCAGTGACCTACTGGTACTTTTTAAAATATCCATAATCCAGGAGAAATGTGGTAGAATTTTTTTTCTCTATTTTGTTCTTTATTTTTTATCATCAACTAGAGCTTCTAGACAAAGCCCAGATGCCAGTAAAATAAATCTACCCTTGGCCTAAAAAAACTAGAAGACCGAAGAGAAGGAGTTTCTAATATTAAATCAGTCCTCTGTTTCTATTAGTCTGATGCTTTATCCATATCTTTATATTATCCACAAAAGCAGAAATTACAAAAGCTGGTAAATGTCTGAATGAAAAATATGTTCTCATGTTGAAATTAGATAATCATAAAACCAGTGAATTTCTCTAACCACTTGCTCTTCTCCCAAATCTAAACCCATCAGTCTTCGAAATGGAATAAGCATTAATTTAAAATACTGTCCTCAGGCTGGGCACAGTGGCTCAAGTCTATAATCCCAGCACCCTGGCAGGCCAAGGCAGGTGGATCACTTGAGGTCGGGAGTTTGAGACCGGCCTGGCCAAATGGTGAAACTCCATCTCTACTAAAAATACAAACTTCAGCTGGGTGTGGTGGTACACACCTGTACTTCCAGCTACTCAGAAGGCTACTACAAGCATTATTCAACCCAAGAGGTGAAGGTTGCAGTGAGCTGAGATCACACCAATGCACTCCAGCCTGGGCAACAGGGTGAGACTGTCTCCAAAAAAAAAAAAAAAATTATTTTTATATATATATATATGGAGAGAGAAAGAAAGAGAGAGAGAGAGAGACAGACAGACAGACAGACAGAGGGGAGGGGGCAAAGAAAATACTGTACTCTATTGGATCATCATATAAATACTTTCAAACAAGCTTTCACTGAATTCAAACAAGTCTTTGATAGTATTTGTCAGGCAGAACTATGGAACACTTTAAATAATGTATACCATAGCAAATTAGCAGGTGTTTGCAGAGGTTGGTTAACACTTCAAAAGGAGAGGCTGAAGCATTTGAGACTCTAGTAGGTAACCCAAGAGTCCTATTTCTCTCACTTTCCTTATTAATTCACACCCCTCTCCACTTACTGGAAGTTACTTTCTCTATAAGCAGTTTTCAAAGGGTAGGCCAGAGACTTCTAGGCCAAGATCCTTGCAAGGGATCTGGGATGTTGAAACTATAATAATATAAAAAGGTCATTAGTCTTTTTCGTTCTCATTTTTCCAAGCATAGTAGTTTCCACAGGCTACATGATGTGAAATGACATCATCACTCCTGCAGCTAATGAAAAGTGTACTGTGTACTCTTGCACTTTTAAAAATTCTTAGTTTTTAAATATCGAATATGGTAAATACCAATAGATATGATGAGTGGTGAACTGGTAAATGTTTAACAATTGGCTCTCCTGAGAAAAAAATGCTCTGATTTGGATAATTTGCCCAGTCCATGGTATAAATACTCTCACCATGGCCCATTTCAAGTTATCAATCTGATATTACTGAACTAAAAGTTGGGAAGCCCTGTGCACAATTTACTCCTGCATGCCAGTACAAGCCAGCTCCAACACACCACTAGATAGAACCCATAGGAATGAGCTCTTTGAGGTTCTCAGGAACTTTTAAGAAAGTAGAGAAATCCTGGGAACAAGAAGTCTGAGAACCACTGCTTTACAGAAATGTTTTTCAAACCATGGTTTGTGACTTAAGAAAGAAAATAAAATTCAGTTGGTCTTAAATATTTTTTAATGTTAAAAAACAAAAAGTGTCAAAGTTATTAGAGGTAACAAATGTACTATTTTACGAAACTGGGTCATAGTATCAAATGAATTTCCTACAGTGCATCATAGTTTTAAAAAGAGTATGCAAAACACTGGGGCAGCAAGCTGGAAAATAGTGGGCATGTCATGTCATGACTCTGTGGATTTTGGCTTCATAAACCTCAGGGAGGGAAGAAGAGACACAGGAAAGGGCAATACAGCTGAGAATGGAGATCTGCTGACTGCCGCATTCAGCAGCAAGATCCTCTACACGAGCAGCATCACAGGGCACAAGGGTGACATCATCTAAATACTTTCTCTCTTCCCTGAAAGTGAGAATAGGCCACATTAACTATTCCCATTCCTGTTCCAACAGTGTCCACATTCACACAGGCAGAGGCTACTCATTTCAGTTAGACAGCCTTTTATGTACAACTTTTATGTATGTAAACGACACAAAGAGCTAACAAGCCTAAATATTACCTACTTTCATAACAAAATTTCTCTAACAAATTTTCTATAACAAAGGGCTAACAAGCCTAAATATCAGCTACTTTCATAACAAAATTTCTCTAATTAAAGCCCAGAAGCTCCAATATTAAGTACCTTTGAAAATCAGTTTTTAGGATATTGTGATGCAACAGAGCTCAACAAAAAGAAACATGAACCATATTTAAATTTGTCTAAATACTGTATACTTGTTCACACTGTTCATATTAGAAAACACTATATTTAAATTTTTATTTCTAGATACTCCTAATACTATAAATAAGATCATCACAGTGCTGGCTCAGTAAAATTCATTTTACTGTTTATTTATAGAATTAATTGTATTTATCAAGTGGTTTTCTAGTAGAAAGTTAAAAAAATGACTCTACCAGAACACAATAATTATTCCCCCTTAATACATCTACATTTTAAGCAAGTGCCAGCAATAAGCAGAACATGCTAGAGTTTTATCTTGACTTTGACCCCTTACTCAAAAAAAAAAAAAAAAAAGATTGATGCGAAAAAAAAAAAAAGGGCAGGGGGTAAGTTGCTTATAAGAGTTACCTGGCATTAGCAGCTTTCAGGTCACAGAAATGAGTGAGTAGGGTCCTGACAACATCATTGCAGACAACTTTAACCACATCCACGTGACTCAGTCTGTGGTGAAGCTGCCTGGCAATTTCCCAAAAGTCTTCCAAGAGCAGATGGTAAAGTTGTCCCTCATCTCTGCTGAGGTTTCCATACCAGGACAGAATGTAATCTCTATAACTGTAGTCAAACACTACCAGGAATAAACAAAGTAATGAGTAAAACAAATGAAAGAAGCAAACACCAAGAAGGCATTTCTACTGCAAACTGGCCACCTACTATTTAATATTCACTGTTTAAAATATAAAGAGGGGAGAAAACAGAACTCAGGAGAAGTCTTAAGTCTTTTAAAATGAAGGATTCTCATCTATCTAGAATGTTTAGGTATGGTGACCACATCCTAAATTTTCCTACACTGCCTTATTTCACCCCAACAGTGAGTTCCAACGGCATCCACAGGACAGGTTCCCAGAGAATTCTGCTGGCATCCTACAGTGGCTCCCCCTCGCCTGTGGTATCTGCTCAACCTTCTTCACTATCGAGTGGGCCAAGGTTGTGCCCTCTCTAAGGTCTGGAATTCAACCCTAGGATAAAGAAGGAAATTTCCTCCAAATTTATTCTGTTCTAAGGTGCCCTGCCTCCGCCCTAGTGGGAATGGCTGCTCCCAATATCTGCTCTTCCTATACTCTTTAGTGTTCTCTTTACTCCTTAGTATTTAATTCCATGTTGTACATTAATAATTCTTTACATTTAACTTTCCCTGTTCAATTACAGTGTGGTTTCTGTCTCCTAACAAGACCCCGTCTGGCCAGGTACAGTGGCTAAAGCCTGTAATCCCAGAACTTTGGGAGGCCAAGGTGGGTGGATCATGAGGTCAGTAGATCAAGACCATCCTGGCCAACATGGTGAAACCCTATTTCTACTAAAAATACAAAAAATTAGCTGGGCATGGTGGTGTGTGCCTGTTATCTCAGTTACTTGGAAGGCTGAGGCAGGAGAATCACTTGAACCAGGGAGCCCGAGGTTGCAGTGAGCCAAGATCATGCCACTGCACTCCAGCCTGGAGACAGAGCGAGACTCCATCTCACACACATACATACACACATACACAAAGAAAGAAAGAAAAGAAAAAGAAAAACAAGACTTCAACTAACATATAAAGAATCCCATAAACCAGTCTTGGATATCAGCCTCTGTGGCCAATCATCTTCTTTGGAAAATTTCTAGTGCCTATGTTCTTAATTCTGTGCCTTGGAATGAGGAAAGCCTAGCCATAGACTAGTGCTATCTAATATGAATATGAGAGCTGCATATGTAAGTTTTAGGTTTTCTAGAAGCACATTAATAAAAAGATACCACAAGAAGCTCATAAAAAATATGATAAACAGTAACAATAAAAAAGAAACAGGTAAAATTAACTTTAATAATATATTCATTTAACAAAATATATTAAAAATATTTCAACATGTAATGAATATTGATAACTCAGTTGTTTAAAATAAAATTCTCTGCTTTTTTTCATGCAAAGCTCTGTAATCTGGTGTATATTTAATTATTTCAGCAATCTCAATTTGGAGCAGCCACATTTGGGTGCTCTATAGCCACACTGTCTAGTGGTTACTGTGTTGGACAGCACAGCTAAAGCCTATATAAAAAGAAGGTGAAGCCAGTGTGATGTCCGAAAGAAGCTAGGTCTCTGGAAAAATAAAATATTAGTGGGCTTAGTGGTGACTCCCCACAGGGCCCAAAGCGAGAAAAACATTCAGCTACACAATCGTGTGTCCACCTCAAGGGTAGCAGGGTTATTTGTTATCACTTCTTGTTTCTCTGAGTTTTTAGGATTTTTTGGGGTTGTTTTTTTTTTCCTACTTTTCAAACACTATTTGATTTGGCTTAATTTCAGATGTGACTGTATGTCATTTCAGATTAATTTATCCTCCTGCTTTTCTTTGCTTGTCTGCACCTTTATCCCCAGGAATCCTACATGAACCAGATCTACTTCATAACTTCCTAAAAGCTACTAACCTGTAATTGTCAAATGATGTTTTAGCCTAGAATTTGGTGCTCATTTTATTCATCTTGGCCACTACACACCAATTTAGAAGCTTGAGAATACTCAATTGGCAGGGCACAGTGGCTCATGCCTGTAATCCCAGAACTTTGGGAGGCCAAATGAGAGGAATTTGAGACCAGCCTGGGAAACATGGCAAAACTCTGTCTCTACAAAAAATACAAAAATTATTCGGATGTGGTGGGCACGCCTATAGTGCCAGCTACTTGGGAGACTGAGGCGGGAGGATTATTTGAGCCTGGCAGGTGGAGGTTAGCGAGTCAAGATAGTGCCATTATACTACTCCGGCCTGGGTGAGAGAACAAAACCCTGACTCAAAAAAAAAAAGAAAAAAAAAGAAAGAAAAAGAAATTTAGGTGAGTTTTCTGTGGGGACGGATTAAAGGATGGGAAGAGGGAAAGTCACTTTTCTCGAAAACTGAATGGCAAATCAAATCACATTTTCAAGTGTCTGCAGGTCAAAGGAAGTGCAATTTTTATGTTAATATTCTATGAGGGCTTTCCCCTCCTCTAGAAATATCAGCTATGGAAATACGTTCAATGTTTTTTCATATTTCCAGTATTTTTGCAATTCAGCTTTACAATTTATAAAACAGCATCTTAAATCTCATAACTCAGCCGGGTGCAGTGGCTCACCTCTGTAATCCCAGCACTCTGGGAGGCTGAGGCGGGCGGATCACCTGAGGTCGGGGGTTCAAGACCACCTTGACCAAGATGAGGAAACCCCATCTTAAAAAAATAATCTCATAACTCAAAAGCATGCAAGAGCATTAAGAACTTTGTTCACAAACAATGATACAAAGGTTTAAAGTTTCAGAGTGATTCCAGTGGCCTCAGTTGTAGGGATAACTATGCCTTCCAGCTGAGAACAATTAATTGCCAAAGACAGAAAAACAATATATTACCTCAATCTTTTACCACTTAGTAAATACAATTTATAGAGGGCTTCTAGTACACACGGTAAAATCAATATCCACGTCACTAAGCACTGGACACAAAAGAGAAGGTAGAACAAAAGCAAAACCAGAAAACAAGGCATCTGAACCTCTCATTTTCTGCTAACTTTCAGAAATTAATTTGAATAAATGGCTCTTTTGCTTTCTAGACTTTGCAAAAAGTAGCCACATCTCATCCCTAACTGGACTATTCCATTAAGGAAAAACAGCGGAAATGGTTTCTGACCCAGATGTAACTGTAAAACAAGAATGGGTTGATCCCATAATATCATTTGTTGGCAACAAACAAATAGACCATGGCTCCTACACAGTGAGTTTCATTCCTTTAGGAAACTGAGGCTCAAAGACGTGAAGTAACTTGCTCAAAAATGTGGCAAAGCCGAGTCTCCTATCTGCCAGATACTCTTTCTACTCAACACACTCCACATAAATGGAACATAAGCTGCATGAGTAAAAGACAGGTAAAACCTAAAACAGTATCCTCATCCACTGGGTATCCAGTTTGTTTAACACACATTATTTACATGAAAAAAATATATGTAAAAGGCTGTACTTTGTAAAACTGCTGTAGAAGACACAAATGGAACCAATAGGTGAGGGTGGGTGCAGCGGTTCACACTTCAATCCCAGCACTTTGGGAGGCCGAGGTGGGTGGATCACTTGAGGTCAGGAATTCCAGACCAGCCTGGCCAACATGGTGAAACCCAGTCTCTACTAAAAATACAAAACTTAGCAGGAATTGTGGCAAGCAGCTGTAGGCAGGAGAATTGCTTGAACCTGGGAGGCAGAGGTTGCAGTGAGCCAACACTGTGCCACTGTACTCCAGCCTGGCGACAAAGACTCCACCTTAAAAAAAGGCTGGCTATGGTGGTTTATGCCTATAATCCCAGCACTCTGGCTGAGAGGCTGAGGCGGGAGGATTATCTGAGGTTGGGAGTTCAAGTATGCATGCCCGTAATCCCAGCTACTTGGGAGGCTGAGGCAAAAGAACTGCCTAAAATCATGGGGAGAGGCAGAAGTTACAGTGAGCCAAGATCATGTCATTGTACTCTAGCCTGGGCAACAAGAGTGAAACTCTGTCTCAAAAAAAAAAAAAAAAAAAAAAAAAATTACTTCCTGAGATGCTGGTTGGAATAAATAGCTTCCAAAGGCCTTTGTCTACCAGCCCTTTATATCCTTCTGAACATCATGCCAATAACAAGGCCATGATGAGAGCTAGCTTGCCAACAAAATGATGCAGTTTTCTTCATTTGCAATTCTTTCTATTTGGTGCCTTAATTAAACTAAAAGTTTCTATGCCACAGAATTAACCAGTAACGAACCAATCTGCAGCCCCAAACATTTGGAAAATAGAAGCGTTTTTCCTTTTGATTAACATTTAATTTCAAATTATAACAGGAAATTAAGAACAATTATAACAGACTCAGTATCTTCAGAATAAGATACTGTTCAGCATCACAAAGGCTTAATGTGAACGGCATATAACCTGTATAATATCCTATCACATTTGTTAATCACATCGGATATGCTAATTAACACAGCTCTAAAATATTCCTCTGATAATGTATTTTGGTCAGGAATTGATAAAATAAATAGTGGCAAAAGGTTGTACTCAATAATAGAGATATGTGTTAGCCACAGGGTATGTATTTTTAAATTTTTTTATTTTTTGTTTCGTTTTGTTTTAAAGACAGGGTTTCACCATGTTGGTCAGGCTGGTCTTGAACTCCCGACCTCAGGTGATCCGGCCGCCTTGGCCTCCAAAGTGCTTGGATTACAGGTGTGAGCCACCATGCCCGGACTCTTGTTGTTTTTAGTTTGTTGGGAGATGATTCTTGCTCTTGTTGCCCAGGCTGGAGTGCACTGGTGCGATCTCGGCTCACTACAACCTCTGTCTCCCAGGTTCAAGTGATTCTCCTGCCTGAGCCTCCCAAATAGCTGAGACTACAGGCATGCACCACCACGCCTGGCTAATTTTTGTATTTTTAGTAGCAATGGGTTTCACCGTATTGGCCAGGCTGGTCTCCAGTTCCTGACCTTATGATCTGCCTGTCTCTGCCTTCCAAAGTGCTGGGATTACAGGCATGAGCCACTGTGCCCTGCCATATCATCTATTAATAGTTCAACAACACCTCTCTTCAAGCTAAGTATCATAAAAAAATATATAATTTAAATATACAAAATACAGGCTGGGTGCAGTGGCTCACATCTGAAATGGCAGCACTTTCAGAGGCCGAGGTAGGTTGAACCAGACCAGCCTGGCCAACGTGATGAAACCTTGTTTCTACTAAAAATAGAAAAATTAGCTATGTGTAGTAGTAGGCACCTGTAATCCCAGCTACTGTGGAGGTTTAGGAAGAAGAATCACTTGAACCCAGGAGTCAGAGGTTGCAGTGAGCTGAGATTGCACCACTGCACTCCAGCCTGGACAACAGAGTAAAACTCCATCTCAAAAAAATAAATAAATAAATAAAAGAAGAAAACAAAACCATGATTCTAAATATACACTATGTAACTACATAAACTAATTTACACAAGTATACAGATGAACAAAATACTTTAAAACATACCCCATGGGTAAATTTAAGGAGACAGAAATTTGTAACCATAAAATTATTTTATGGCTTTTTAAAGAAATAAACATTCAAGATCAGGGCACCAACTAAAGCAAAAAAAGAAAGAAATAGAAACAATATAATCAATCACGATGAGAAATGAAAGCACACTTATCCTCAATGCCAGGCAAAGAATCTTTCTTCTAAAGGCATAACACCCAACACAAATTCACATGCTATTATCATTCAAGAATATCTATTTTTAGAACTGCTCTCAAAGAAATGAGTAGGTAAAAAGGGGGACACTGGAAACCACAGAGAATGAAATAACATGATTGGAACTTTAGTTTTAGTTAGGTTAACCAGAAAACAGGATTTAGGGTAACAAAGTAGCGAGAAACTAGAGATAAGGACACTAGTTAAAAGGCTCCCATGTAGGCCGGGCACGGTGATATTTCCAGCACTTTGGGAGGCCGAGGCGAGTGAATCACGAGGTTGAGAGATCGAGATCATCCTGGTCAACATGGTGAAACCCCGTCCCTACTAAAAATATAAAAAATTAGCTGGGCATGGTGGCACATGCCTGTAATCCCAGCTACTCAGGAGGCAGAGGTTGCGGTGAGCTGAGATTGCGCCATTGCACTCCAGCCTGGGTAACAAGAGCGAAACTCCGTCTCAAAAAAAAAAAAAAAAAAAAAAAAGCTCCCATGTAAGTCTAGACAACAGGATGTTAGGTAATCTCTACCCACAAATTTTCAGAACAAGGAATGCCTCAAGCTAAGTAAACAGTATAAGAAAGAGAGCTCCACGGGAGCCATTTTCTCTACCCTTACCTTTTGCCCTGAGGAATTCAGAGATACAATTCAAAGATACACGTCCTGCCCATGAGGTAGAGCCCCATGGGACATAAATGTCCATGGCCTGGGTCTGGTCGCTTAGAACAAAGAGACAGTCCTCATGCAACCAGAAACTGGTCTAATGACAATGATAAACAACAACAATTCCATTGTTCATATGGATGGCCTTTTATGGTTTGTAAAGTTTTAAAAGGCAATGGAAAGTCTGTGATTAATAGAGCTACTTATCTACCCAACAACAAAAATAATATACATATTGCATATCACTCGGAGAAGAGCATGAACTACATGAGTTGAGCTTTCTAAAGGGTAGGAGAAGTCATGCGAGCTTTGCTTCCTCTGTGTTGCCATCTAATTATCAGACAGCCAGACATCTGGAACAGCCATATGGGAAGCCTTGGAAGAAAGGCTACCACATAAGGCTTGCCTTATCTAGGACCTTTTCCAAAGCTTTAAAAGTTCTACATGAAAGTTTTGTTCTCCATGTTCTCCATAAAACATTTGTTGTACTTGGACAACGACCTTGCATTATCTTCTGCTGTCAAGATTGTTTTCAAGTTACAACCCTTCGCATAACAATTACTTATTGTTGGGTAGAAATAGCCCATCCCCCATATCCAGGATCCCACATCCAGCAGGCCGCCTCTGGAGGTTGGACTGCCCAGCAACAGGACTAGCCAATCGCCTTCCCGCGTCAGCCCGCAAAAAACCCATACACGCCCCAACGGTAGCCCGCCAAAACCTAGCCACAAGGCTCTTCCCTCTTCTTTGTTTAGCCTCCACCAATCATCTCCTCACTTTAGCCCGCCAAAGCTAAGCCAACCCTTGCACGCCACGATATTCCCACTCTGCCCATGTCCAACCTCCACCAATCACTCCACGACACCCCACCTATGCGGGCCCCCTCCCTATAAAAACCCTCTCCGGCAGCTGCTGGAGGCAGCTCTTCCCTCTCCCGCTGGAGTTGCCCGCAAACCCCAATAAACCTGGACTCGGCTTAACAACTCCTCGCTCTCATTTGCTTTGGGAAGGGTCTCCGCGGGTCGCACATTTGGTGCCGAAACCCGGGAGGTGTGGGCGGCTGGTCCACCAGCGGCCCCCTCCCTCTGGCGACCCACTTCCTCCGAATTGGCCTCCATGCTCCGGATGAGGTAAGTCCATTTACTTGCCTATCTTCCCCGCGGTGCGTGTGGTGGCCCCTTTTCCTTTTGCGTCTCCCACTCCACGGATCCCTCGCCAAGCGCCGGCCGGCCCGAGAGTCAGATCCTCCAACCAGGCTCCAGGAGCCTTGGAAGTGATCAGACGAGGGACGCCTCCTCTGGTCCTTCCCCCACTTCCACTTCCACAATAGGAATGGTCAGACGGGGGGACGCCTTCTCTGACTCTTCCTACCGCCCTCTAGAGGGGCTGTGGGACAGACGGGACGCCTCTTCCCACACCACTCTAGCCCAATCTCGCTAAAGGGAAGGTCCTGCCACACGCGCCATGGGGAACACGGAGTCTAAAATTCCTAATAACACCCCCCTCGGGTGCTTACTCCTCAATTTTTCTAGACTGGGATATAAACAAACCTTGCGCAAGAAAAATCTCATTTTCTTATCCCAGGTTGCTTGGCCCCAATATAAACTTGATAACCAGTCTCATTGGCCTCCAACGGGCACTTTCGATTCCAATGTGCTCCGAGATCTAAACAATTTTTGTCGCCGTACTGGCAAGGATCGTGAGGTGCCTTACGTCCAGGCTTTTTGGGATCTGCGTTCCCACCCCGACCTCTGCTCCTCCTGTTCCACTCACCAAGTTCTCTTAGCTCGCACCCCTCCCAAGGTCAGCTCTCCCCTTCCTTATGAACCACAGGAGGAGCTGCCTGACCACCTATCCCATCCCCCTCCTACTCACCCCAACCCCCTTCCTCCGCCAGTTGCAGACCCTGCCCCCACTCCCACAGCTCCTCCTCCTCCTCCTTCCTCGTCCCCCTCCCCTCCGACCGTTGCGGCGCCGCCCCCTTTAAGTTCTCCAGTTGCGGCCCGTACTCGTTCCCACCCACCAACTGTCCTGGCGCCACTTCATGAGGTGGCCGGGGCAGAAGGTCTCGTCAGAGTTCATGTTCCTTTCTCCCTCCAAGACCTGGCTCAAATTGAACGCCGGCTTGGATCTTTCTCGGCCGATCCCTCCACCTATATTAAGGAATTTCAGTACCTCACTCAGGCTTATAGTCTCACATGGCATGATATCCGTGTCATCTGCACCTCCACTCTTTCCGCCGAAGAGCATGAGCGCATCCTAGCGGCGGCTAGACATATAGCTGACAGAGACCATGCTATAAACCCCAACCAGGTCCCCGTTGGAACTGAAGTTCTCCCTAGCACAGACCCCCAGTGGATTTATCAGGAGGGACCAGGATCCCACATCCCAGCTCGTAATCGCATGCTCCAATATCTCCTACGGGGCATGAATACTGTCTCCAATAAGGTGGTAAACTATGACAAACTCAGAGAAATAACTCAGAAACCAGATGAAAATCCCGCTCTCTTTCTCGGCCGCTTGCAAGATGCCCTGGTCCGTTTCACCAGGCTAGACCCTGCGTCCCAAAACGGGGCAACTGTTCTCGCCTCCCATTTCATCTCACAGTCTGCCCCTGATATCCGAAAAAAATTTAAAAAGGTTGAGGATGGGCCGGAAACCCCCATACAGGACTTGGTAAAAATGGCCTTTAAAGTTTTTAACGCCTGGGAAGATGCGGCAGAGGCAGCCCGCCAAGCCCGAATGAAACAGAAGGTCACCCTACAAACCCAAGCCTTGGTAGCAGCTCTGCGGCCGGCAGGAGGCGGAAAAATGGGTGGCCGTCAGCGCCCCCCCCCGGGGAGCGTGCCGAGGAGCCTGCTTCAAACGCGGAAATGAGGGTCACTGGGCCTCCAACTGCCCACAACCCCGTCCGCCCACCAAGCCTTGCCCCCTTTGTCAACTCACGGGACACTGGAAGTCGGAATGCCCCAGTACGTCCAAGGCCTCAGCCGCCCTTGGCAGAGGGATTGGATCGCGCGGGGCAATCCCGGATAATCCGGCCTCCGGCCAAAGCGCACGGAAGTCGGATTCTTCCGGAGGTTTCTGTCCCGAGTTGCTGGAGCTCTTAGATGACTAGGGAGGCCCTGGCTCCTCAACCCCGGTTACCCTTGCCGAGCCCAGGGTGTCGCTTCAGGTAGCGGGTAAAAGTGTCTCCTTCTTACTCGACACGGGGGCTACCTTCTCCGCACTCCCTTTTTACCATGGCGAAACTCGTCCTTCCCAGGTTTCTGTTATGGGGATTGATGGCACCCCCCATGTCCCACGGCAAACCCCTCCGTTAACTTGCTCATATGGTCCCACTTTGTTTAGTCATTCCTTCCTAGTCATCCCTTCCTGTCCCGTACCCCTGTTAGGCCGCGATATTCTTGCCAAACTCCACGCCAACATCACCTTCTCTCCTACCACCAACTGCAGCTTCCTAGCGCTACTCCACAGCTCCGACCCTACGTCAACTCCCGCTAACTCTCTTTCCCTCCTCCCGGACGTCAACCCCCAGGTCTGGAACACTGAAACACCCACAATTGCCAAACACCACCAGCCTGTCAAAATTTCCCTTAAGGAACATTCTCCCAGATTCCTCTGTCGTCCCCAGTTCCCCATCTCCAGGAAGCATCGCCTTGGACTTTCTCCCATCGTTAACAGACTCAAAGGTCGTGGCCTCCTCATCCCCATCAACTCCCCATGTAATACTCCCATCCTCCCTGTTCGCAAACTGTCTGGAGAGTATCGACTGGTCCAGGATCTCCGCCTGGTCAACGATGCCGTCATCCCCATACACCCAGTTGTCCCCAACCCCTACACCTTACTCTCAAAAATTCCCCCCAATGCTGCTTTCTTTTCAGTTCTGGATCTCAAGGATGCCTTCTTCACCATTCCCCTTCACCCTGATTCATACTTTATTTTCGCCTTCACCTGGGAGGACCCGCACACGGACCTTTCTCAACAACTCACTTGGACAGTCCTCCCCCAGGGCTTCAGGGACAGCCCACACTTATTTGGGCAAGCTCTGGCCGCTGACCTCCTTGACTGCAACCTCGCTCCTTCTGTTGTCCTTCAATATGTTGATGACCTGTTAGTCTGCTCTCCCAGCCGCCCTGAATGCGTACGGGCCACCACCCTCTTGCTCAACTTTCTGGGCGCGAGGGGGTACCGCGTTTCCCCCAAAAAGGCCCAAATAGCCACCCCCTCTGTAACCTACCTGGGCCTGCAAATAACTCCTGGAAAAAAAATCTATCATGGCTGACCGTTTGCAGGCCCTCAGGTCCCTCCAACCACCCCAGACGGGAGCAGAAATACTCTCCTTCCTGGGAATGGTTGGGTTCTTCCGCCACTGGGTCCCAAACTTTGCCCTCCTGGCAAAACCGTTATACCAAGCCGCAGCAGACTCTCCTGAGGGACCGTTGTCCTCTCCAGGCGCGGTCACACGAGCCTTCCACACCTTACTCCAAACTCTATGCACCTCCACAGGCCTGGCCTTACCAAACCCTAGCCTTCCCTTCCACCTGTACACCGATGAAAGAGCTCATGTGGCCCTAGGAGTCTTAGCACAGCCTGTTGGTCCCACCCTTCTTCCCTTAGCCTATCTCTCTAAGCAACTGGGACCCACCGAAAAAGGGTGGCAACCTTGTCTCCGGGCACTGGCGGCAGCCGCTATTCTCACTCCAGAAGCTCTCAAGATAAATTTGCAGCAGCCACTTCAGGTCTTCTCCCCCCATAAGCTCCGGGAACTCCTTTCCCATCAGTCCTTGCCACACCTGGGACCTTCTAAAATCCAGCTCATGCATCTACTTTTTATAGAAAATCCCAACATTACTCTTTCCCACTGTCCTGCCCTAAACCCAGCCACCCTCCTTCCTAATCCCGCCGCTCCCCGCCGGAGCATAGCTGCCCCGAGGTTCTATCTGAGGCCCAGTCCCCACGATCAGATCTACAGTCTACCCCCATAGAGGCAGCCGTAACCCTCTTCGTAGGCGGCAGCTCTTTCTCACGTCCCTCCAAACCTCGTGCAGCTGGGTATGCCGTCGTCACCCACTCTGAAGTCATTGAAACTCACCCCTTACCTCTAGGTACCACCTCCCAACAGGCAAAGCTTGTCGCACTCACTCAAGCTCTTAAATGGGCAAAAGACAAAATTGTCAACATCTACACAGACTCCAAGTATGCCTTCCTTATTGCACATTCTCACTGTATGATCTGGAAGGAAAGAGGCTTCCTCACCACCAAGGGTACCCCGGTAATCAATGGCAAGCTTATCGCTAGCCTCATCGAGGCCATCCAACTGCCTAAACAAGTAGCCATCATTCATTGCCGGGGACACCAGTCCTCGGGGTCTCCTGAGGCACTCGGTAATGCATTTGCCGATAGGACAGCAAGGAACACTGCGCAAAACTGTCCACCCCCAGCCAAAATATATTTTCTATCTCATTGTTACAATCCCCAGTATTCTGACACCGAACTCCAAACCCTACAACAAACCCCTGGTGTTGCCTTCAGAGATGGATGGGCCTTTAAACATAACCTACTTATCCTCCCCCAGTCCCAGAAAACCACTATCATACAGGACATCCATAACTCACTCCATATTGGACCAAAAGCCTTACTCCACTTCCTTACACCCCTGTTACACCCCAGCGGACTTGCTCAAACCATCCACCAAGTCCACGCAAGCTGCTCCACGTGTGCAAAGACCAATTCTCAAGGGGCGTGTCACCTCCGCCAGCAACTCCACCAGCTTCGCGGGTTCCTACCGGGTCAGGACTGGCAAATAGACTTCACCCATATGCCTAAACACAAACGCTTTAAGTATTTGTTAACCCTGGTTGACACTTTTTCAGGATGGATAGAGGCTTTCCCTACCACCTCTGAGTCGGCTGACCAAGTGGCCCACCATCTGATCCAGGACATCATCCCTCGTTTTGGACTCCCGGCTACCATCCAGTCCGACAACGGCCCTGCCTTTATCTCCAAAGTCACTAATGCAGTCTCTACCTCCCTAGGAATCCAGTGGAGACTCCACGCTGCCTACCATCCTCAATCTTCTGGTAAGGTGGAGTGAGCCAACGGGCTCATCAAGGAGCAGCTCACCAAACTCTCCCTAGAACTCCGACAGTCGTGGATCACCCTGCTTCCCTTAGCCCTCGCCAGGTTACGGGCGCGTCCACAGGGTCCGTGACAGCTCAGCCCGTTCGAACTCCTTTACGGGCGCCCCTTTCTGCTATCCACCCCTCCACCTCCAGACACAACACCCCTGGAAAATTATCTCCCTTACTTCACCCTCCTCAGGAACCTCCTCAGGGAGCACGCCAACTCCTCCATACCCCACCCCTCTAGTCCTCCTACCAGTTCCAAGGGAATCTCCCCTGGAGACTCGGTCCTCATAAAGACCCTTACCCCAAAGCCTCTAGTTCCTCGGTGGGAGGGTCCTTACACAGTTATCCTCGCCACCCCTTCAGCCATTAAGGTCACACAAATCCCGTCGTGGGTCCACCTGTCCCGAGTGAAAAGGTGCCCTGATGGCTCCCTCTCTCCCCGCTGGGAGTGTACTCATACTGGCCCTCTATCTCTCAAGCTTACCAAAACTTAGCTCCTCTCAGTATGTCTGGAGATTCTTCCTTACTGAAAACTATACCAAAACACAGCATATCTGTGACCCTCCCCCTTACTCTCACAATCATCTTCTAGCCACCACTGACTGCCCCACAACGGGGTGCTCACGCCCCATACAGCTCAACTTTTCTAGGTTTTACAATTCCAGGGTCCCCTTCCCTGTTCTCTGCTACCATTACAAACAGCCTGAAACCTGTAAAACCTCTTCCTGGCATTCTTGTCTGGGCTGTGTCTGGATGAACTCCTGTGCCCTGGAAAAAATTCTGAAAAAAGGCAGAAACAGTCCCTCACTTCTAACCAAAACTGACGCACTCAATTCCCAGGGCGCCCCTACGGGAGACAACCAATTCACTCTGACCATTCCCGACCCTTGGAACCCAAGATGGACCAGTCCCCAAAAGGCAGCACTCTATGACTTCCCAGGGCAATCGTACCCCTCCTCACACCTTTACATATGGCGCGCTTATGTGCTCACCTCTGTAAGCGCCTCTATACGAAAGCAGGAACAAGCGCTAACCACTCAACTCCAATCCCACAATACTCCCTTTTCCTGGATTGCCCTCCTCAGGGAGGGGTTAGCACTTGCTAACCAGTGTGGTCTTACTAATTTAACCTCCTGCCTTCTGTGTGCCACTCTTGGGCAGACTCCTCTCGTTGCGGTACTGGTTCCCTTTCCACGTAATGCTCCGGAATCATCTAACCCCTTTACTCCCATTCCTAACGTACAACTCTATGCCTTACCTGAGTCTCAGCTCCCGGCCTGCTACTCCCTAGGCCACAATTATTCCTATTGTAACCACACCAAGCGGGTTTCAACCAGCCTAACTGCTCCAAGGGGCATCTTCTTCTGGTGTAATGGCACCCTAACAAAAACCCTGTCTTCCAGCCAGCCTCCAACCCTCTTATGCCTTCCAGTCACCCTAGTACCTCGACTCACTGTCTACTCCCCGGCTGAGTTCCTCTTATTACAAGTCCCGCAGGCTCCATCTCATCGCACCCGAAGGGCAGCATTCCTCCCGGTGGCGGTAGGTCTGTCCCTCGCAGGTTCGGCACTGGCCGCAGGACTGGGAGGTGGGGCTCTGCTCCACTCTCACCAAGCCCTCGCCCGACTCTCCTCACAACTTCAGGCAGCCATTGAAGACTCAGCAGCATCTCTTGCGTCTCTCCAACGACAAATAACCTCGGTTGCCCAAGTAGCCCTACAGAATCGTAGAGCACTGGACCTACTAACAGCAGAGCGTGGAGGAACCTGCATCTTCCTACAAGAAGAATGCTGCTACTATGTCAACGAATCTGGACTGGTAGAAACGCGAATCGAAAATCTCCAAAAAATCAAAACCAGCCTCCAGAATTACAAGTTTTCAACAGAGGCCTCCGCATGGTGGTCGTCTTCCATGTACACCCTTCTATCCCCACTACTTGGTCCCTTACTAATTATCTGTCTTCTTCTGCTCATTGCTCCTTGTTTTTTCCAGTTCCTCCAACGCCGGTTTCAAGAACTAACCCGAGTTACCATCAACCAAATGATGCTACAGCCAGTCTTCCCCCTCCCGGAGCCGAACTACAATAGCACCGCACCAGCGCCTGTTCCCCAGAACAACTACACCACTCCCCCACCAACCTCCCCGGAAAGCTACGCCCTGCTGCCCACTTCTCAGGCTTCCTAAAAAAATCAGATCCCTCCGCCGCCCACTTTCAGCAGGAAGTAGCCAGAACGACCTCGTCGTCCTTTTTCCTTTTTAGGGAGTCGGGAATGTTGGGTAGAAATAGCCCATCCCCCATATCCAGGATCCCACATCCAGCAGGCCGCCTCTGGAGGTTGGACTGCCCAGCAACAGGACTAGCCAATCGCCTTCCCGCGTCAGCCCGCAAAAAAACCCATACACGCCCCAACGGCAGCCCGCCAAAACCTAGCCACAAGGCTCTTCCCTCTTCTTTGCTTAGCCTCCACCAATCATCTCCTCACTTTAGCCCGCCAAAGCTAAGCCAACCCTTGCACGCCACGATATTCCCACTCTGCCCATGTCCAACCTCCGCCAATCACTCCACGACACCCCACCTATGCGGGCCCCCTCCCTATAAAAACCCTCTCCGGCAGCTGCTGGAGGCAGCTCTTCCCTCTCCCGCTGGAGTTGCCCGCAAACCCCAATAAACCTGGACTCGGCTTAACAACTCCTCGCTCTCATTTGCTTTGGGAAGGGTCTCCGCAGGTCGCACACTTATAGGCATATTTACAAATGAAATTCAGAGAAGCATTAAGTGCCAATCAAAACTAGCTGAAATATACTTACTTTGCAATGTACATGTAGGTCAGGCATGGTGGCTCACACCTGTAATCCCAGCACTTTGGGAGGCTAAGGCAGCCTGATCACCTAGGGTCAGGAGTTCAAGACCAGCCTGGCCAACATGGTGAAACCCCGTCTCTACCAAAATACAGAAGTTAACCAGGCATAGTAGCTCACACCTGTAATCCCAACCTACTTGGGAGGCTAAGGCACAAGAACTGCTTGAAGCTGGGAGGTGGAGGTTGCAGTGAGCTGAGATCACAACACTGCACTCCGGCTGACAGGAGACCCCTCTTTCCTGTCTCTAGTCTTAAAGGAGGAGGAAGTAAAAGTTGAGACATATCAGGCATGAGGTCAATGGCAAGGTTGGCTTGCTCAGCTTACCAGGCCCGGAGGTTAAAGATTAAACCCCATCCCATGCACTCCTATCTATAGATCACAGGCATAATACAGAGAAACACCCTCCATTGTTCTCGCTCAATCTTGCTCAAACTCTTACCTGGGCAGGTACTCCACGTCTACTTCATCTATCACAACCCTCTCACATGTACTTTCTAGAATTGTAAGCCTTTAAAAGGGCCAAGATTTTCTTTGTCAGGGAGCTCTTGAGATGCAAGTCTTGCCTATGCTCCCTGTGGAATAAAAGCCACTTTCTTCTTTAAATCTGGTATCCAGGAGGTTTCATCTGTGGCTTGTACTGCTGCACAGTCTAGGCAACAGAGTGAGACTCAGTCTCAAAAAAAAAAAAAGTCTGAAATGTACCTGTAATATTAATTGCAAAAAATGAGGGTAATGGTATTTAATTCTAAGATATTCAGACAGTGGGTTTGTGTGTGGCATCTGGGTTTTTGCTGTTTTTCGGAGTTTTCTGTGTGGCAGACAGTGTCTTTTATAAGACAGTCTGAGGTCAGCATCCCCAATGCCTTGAAAAAGATAAAACTCATGAAGAGATATTTTCAATCCAAGAACTTTCAATTTAACATTCAACACACCACTGAACAAATAGCATGTACTCAATAATTATACAATTATTTGGTCCACATCAGAGATAATTCAGGGTAGGCTACGGTAAATGAGGTGACAGATTTACTGAGATTTAAGAGTAAGTCAAAAAGATTTTTAGAAGTCTTTTTTCTTCTATCTTCTGTCAGTTTTTGGTAAATGTAGCTTTAGGAGAAACTTCTGAAGCTATGTGGTACAGAAGGCTAACTGCTCTGACTTCTCAAAAAGAACAGTTCATTCATAATAGATCTGAACCCCTAAAATACAGTTTTACATTTTAAACTGGCTAACAAAACAGAGCAGTAATATGCTTTGATCACTCTCCTGAAGGGTGCCATTTAACTTCCAGCATTTGTTGCTTTAGTATTTCTTATTTCTTATTGCTCCACAGAAAGCTGAAGTATATTATTTTGCTCTGCATTTTTTACTATTACTTCTTTCTTCTTTGTAATTCAATCTGTACAGACTTAAATCCTAACTTATATTGAGCTCAAATTACAACAACACAAGCACAAATTTAGTGACAAAAATATCTACATACCAACATGTAGAACATGGATACATGCACAGACACGCGCACATGCCTAATGTATGACTTAACTCTTTAAATGTTTTTAAATTACATACTCTAAAAGCATTTTAACAGATACATAAAGATAAAACAGTACAATAATGCTCTCTAGTTTACATTAGCTTCTAAGAAGGAAATTTTTAGATAAATATTTTATAAGCATTTCACATAACTGAACTCAAATTACAACAGCTGTAACAAGCATATTGTTTAATGTTTTGCAAATGTACAGAGACCCTCAATTTGATCAATATTAAATCTATTATTGCTAGTTAATAACATTCTGAATTCCAGTGAAATATACTGGTGCCAGGTTTAGAAATGTAAATTAAAACACTCCAGAGATGCAAATTATAACCACTAAAGATTTCTTCTATGTGCCGATAAAACCTCTTAGCCTTCTCAATATACATTTCTAGATTCTAATTCTCCGTAAGTTTTTCTTGGGCAGTGAATCTAGTTTTGCTTGTTTGTTGTTGTTGCTGTTGAGTAACTACTGGCAAATGCATGAATTTTACTCTCAATAACTAACTTTATAGCAGCTACTAACTCTTCTTTTGTTAGATGATGTAATGCTCAACTTTAGCAGCTTTTCCCCGAAAACCACTTTAAAGCAAAGGACAGGTAAAAAAAATTTTTTTGAACATTAAGAATATGGTTAAAAAAAAATGATGGCAAAGTATAATAAACTAAAACGCTTACCCAAAGGCTTTGGAAACCATTTTCCTTTCAAAAGAAACCAGTGAATAGAAATTAGTTTGAGGATAATGTGTTATTTGTTTGTTTCTGCCAAGTAAGCCTCAACACTTATCCTCTCTTCTTTATTCCCCCACAAGTACGTGTGAAACAAGCCGGTCAAAAATAAAGGTCATGTCTAAGTACAGAGAAATTTCTAAATCTTCTAAATTTAAAGAGACGCTCAAGTTCATAGCAGCATCATTTATATATATAGCCAAAAGGTAGAATGTAAGCCAAGTGTCCACTGATGAGTGAATGGAGAAACAAAGTGTGGTATGTGCGTGTACGCGCACACACATGCACGCACGCGCGCGCGCACACACACACACACACACACACAATGGAATATTATTCAGCCTGAGAAAGGAAGGAAATCCTGTCACATGCTACAACATGGATGAAACTACTTGAGGACATTAAGTAAAATAAACCAAACACAAAAAGACAAATACTATATGATTTCACTTAGATGAGATACTTAGTCAAATTCAGACTTCCTCCAGACAGAAGTGAGCTACACACTCTGTGTCCTCCCCTCACCAGAAAACTACTAAAGTTCCTAAGGAAGCCAAGCAGAATTTCCTAAGGAAAAAATGGATGGAGAGGAGAAAACCTATGGTGGCTGTGAAGGCCCTGATGCCATGCATGTCAAACTGATAACATTTCATGGCCATCAATTTATTGTAAAAAGAGAACATGCATTAACATTAGGCACGATAAAAGCCATATTGAGTGGCCCAGGTCAATTTACTGAGAATGAAACCAATGAGGTCAATTTTAGAGCGATACCTTCACATGTGCTATCCAAAATATGCATGTATGTTACATACAAGGTTCGCTACACTAACAGCTCCACCGAATTCCCGAATTCCCAACTCCAACTGAAATTGCACTAGAACTGCTGATGGCTACGAACTTCCTAGATTGTTAAATAAATAATAATAATAAAGCAGTCAAATTCATAGGGACAAAAAGTGGAATGGTGGTTACCAGGGGCTGGAGAAGAGAAAGGGGTTGTCACTTAATGGGTAGAGAGTTTCAGTTTTCCAAGATGAAAACAGTTCTAGAGATAGGTTGTAAGATAATGTGAATGTACTTAACATTACTATACCAAGGCCAGACGTGGTGGCTCACACCTGTAATCCAGCACTTTGGGAGGCTGAGGCAGGCGATCACTTGAGGTCAGGAGTTCAAAACTAGCTTGGCCAACATGGTGAAACCCCATCTCTACTAAAAATACAAAAATTAGCCAGGCATGGTGGTATGTGTCTGTAATACCAGCTACTTAGGAGGATGAGACAAGAGAAATGCTTGAACCCCTGGGAGGCAGAGGCTGCAGTGAGCAGAGATCATCCCACTGCACACCAGCCTAGACAACAGAGCAAGACTCCTATACATATACACACACACCCCCCAAAACATTACTGACTACATACCTAAAATGGTTATAATGATATGTTAAGTCTATTTTAACACAATTAAAATTTTTTTAATATTAAGGAGAGAGTTCTAATTCCAGGGATGGTAGAATAACAGACTAACCTTCCTATAGAAAATAATTTGGAGGCCGGGCGCGGTGGCTCAAGCCTGTAATCCCAGCACTTTGGGAGGCCGAGGCGGGTGGATCACAAGGTCGAGAGATCGAGACCAACCTGGTCAACATGGTGAAACCCCGTCTCTACTAAAAATACAAAAAATTAGCTGGGCATGGTGGCGCGTGCCTATAATCCCAGCTACTCAGGAGGCTGAGGCAGGAGAATTGCCTGAACCCAGGAGGCGGAGGTTGCGGTGAGCCGAGATCGCGCCATTGCACTCCAGCCTGGGTAACAAGAGCGAAACTCCGTCTCAAAAAAAAAAAAAATAAAAAAAAAAAATAAAAAAAAAAAATAAAAAAAAAAGAAAATAATTTGGAAATCTGGAAAAAGATATTTTAGAAAACTATAGATGCTCCTCAACTTATGATGTTGTTGCATCCAATAAACACCCCATTCCACCCTACAAAAGTAAAAAAATCATAAACTGAAGTATCATAAATCAGGAACCATCTGTATTTAAAAGCACTGACAGCAACCAAACTTAGCAATTAGAGGGGAATCTATTATTGAAAGAAAGGAATGGAACTAGGTAAGATCCATGTCTACACACAGCTTGTTCTCTAAAAGCAACAGCAGTCCTAGAGGTACAGGTAGTAAACTGGAAGAGATTTTTTGTTTAATATATCAGAAAGCAAGCCGGGCGCGGTGGCTCAAGCCTGTAATCCCAGCACTTTGGGAGGCTGAGGCGGGCGGATCACGAGGTCGAGAGATCGAGACCATCCTGGTCAACATGGTGAAACCCCGTCTCGACTAAAAATACAAAACATTAGCTGGGCATAGTGGCGTGTGCCTGTAATCCCAGCTACTCAGGAGGCTGAGGCAGGAGAATTGCCTGAACCCAGGAGGCGGAGGTTGCGGTGAGCCGAGATCACGCCATTGCACTCCAGCCTGGGTAACAAGAGCGAAACTCTGTCTCAAAAAAAAAAAAAAAAAAAAATCAGAAAACAGATTTAAGAGTTGCCCGGGCTGCTGAAATAAAGGCAAGAAACAAATGCTATGAAATCTGGGTACAGATTCCCAAACTCATTGCTGACAGTGAACTACACATGCATGAAGGTAACTAGAAGAGACCAGTGGAAAGCAGCAGCTGGAAGACTCAAACAGCTGAGCAGATATTCCAACTACTGTCCACTAGGCAGACAGAGTTTGAAGCTGTAATTTCACCACCGTGGAGGTGCTGGGCTTTCCATTGCAATTGTGGAAGAGCCATGAACCAGAAGAGTTAAGCCTATGTCCCTGGACTGAGGGATTCACTTTAGATTAAGGAGAAAATCCAAACACTACCCATCCTAAGAAAATGTATAAAACCAAGCATCTTCAAGGTGGTCAGCCATTAATTAAACTGCATACTAAAAAACTCTTCAGAGGAAGATAACAGAACTAGGATGTCTAAAAAGCAGCATCTACATTGTCCAGTATACAATAAAAAACAACTAGACATAAGAAACCCCCAAAAAGTGACATCTAGTCGAAAGAAAAAGCAGTTAACAAAAACCAACATCAAGATACCCTGAATGTTGGAATTAGCATCTAAGAACTTTAAAGCAGCTACTACAAAATATGTTCAAGAAATTAAAAATAGGGCCGGGCGCGGTGGCTCAAGCCTGTAATCCCAGCACTTTGGGAGGCCGAGGCGGGTGGATCACGAGGTCGAGAGATCGAGACCATCCTGGTCAACATGGTGAAACCCTGTCTCTACTAAAAATACTAAAAATTAGCTGGGCATGGTGGCGTGTGCCTGTAATCCCAGCTACTCAGGAGGCTGAGGCAGGAGAATTGCCTGAACCCAGGAGGCGGAGGTCGCGGTGAGCCGAGATCGCGCCATTGCACTCCAGCCTGGGCAACAAGAGCAAAACTCCGTCTCAAAAAAAAAAAGAAAGAAATTAAAAATAAAAATGACATAATAATTGACAGACAAGAGAATCTCAGCAGAGAAGCAAAAACTGCAGAAACAACAAGAAAAAACAAACCAAATGGAAATTCTAGGCATGAAAGGTACAAAGTGTGCAGTAAAAATTTCACTGGATGCACTTAGCTACAGATTAGAGATAAGACAGAAAAAAAGATTAGTGTACTTGAAAGATAAATAATCATCATCCTATCTATCTAAAGAACAGAGAGGAGGCCAGCTGTCGTGGCTCACGCCTGTAATCCCAGCACTTTGCAGGGCCAAGGCGGGTGATCACCTGAGGTCAGGGGTTCGAGACCAGCCTGGGCAACACAGTGAAACTGTCTCTACTAAAACACAAAAAACTAGCCAGGCATGGCGGCATGTACCTGTAGTCCCAGCTACTGGGGGAGGCAGGGCTGAGGCAGGAGAATCACTTGAACCTGGGAGGGGGAGGCTGCGGTGAGCAGAGATTGCACCATTGCACTCCAATCTGGGCAACAAAAGGAAAACTCCGTCTCAAAAAAACCACAGAGAGGAGAAAAATTGGACTCTATCAAAATTAAAAACATCCAAAGATAGCATTAAGAAAAGGCGGCTGGGCACAGTGGCTCACATCTGTAATCCCAGCACTTTGGGAGGCCAAGGCAGGCAGATCACGAAGTCAGGAGTTCAAGACCAGCCTGACCAACATGGTGAAACTCCGTCTCTACTAAAAATACAAAAAAAAAAAAAAAACAGCTGGGTGTGGTGGTACACCTGTAATCTGAGGTACTCAGGAAGCTGAGGTAGGAGAATCGCTTGAAACTACGAGGCGAAAGTTGCAGTGAGCCAAGATCGAGCCACTGCACTCCAGCCTGGGCAACAGAGTGAGACTCCCAAAGAAAACAAAAGGCAATTCACAAACTAGAAGAAAAACTCACTATATCTATACCTATCAAAAGACATGAATCCAGATATTTTAAAAACTATAAATAAATTACAAGTTTAAAAAAGAAAGACTTGACTAGACACATCACAAATAAAAATCTGAAAATTGTCAGTAGCACATAAAAAGGTATTTAACATCATAGTCAACAGGGATACATAATTCAAGGCCACAATAAGATAGATACTATCTCACATCCATCAGAATGGCTAAAAGAGGAAAAAAACAACAGCAAATGGTGGTGGTAATATGAAACAACTGTAATTGTCATAAATTGTTGATGAGAGTCTAAAAAGATACAATCATTTTGGAATACTGTTTGGTAATTTATTATAAAGTTAAACATGCAACTATCCTATGACTCAGCAATTCTACTCCTATTTATCCCCGAGAAATAAAAACATATGTCCCATGAAATATGTGTTGATAGCAACTGTATTCACTAACCTTCCAAAACTTAGAAATAACCCAAATGTCCAACAGGAGAAAGGATAAATATATTGTGATAGCTGTATCAGTGTAATGGGATATCACCCAGAAGTAACAAAGAATAAACTGATATACACAATATGGATGAATCTCAAAAAATATGTTGAGTGAAAGAAGCCAGGCATAAAAGAATACACACTGAGCTGGGCACGGTGGCTCACGCCTGTAATCCCAGCACTTTGGGAGGCCGGGGCGGGTGGATCACGAGGTCAAGAGATCGAGACCATCCTGGTCAACATGGTGAAATCCCGTCTCTACTAAAAATACAAAACATTAGCTGGGCATGGTGGCACGTGCCTGTAATTCCAGCTACTCAGGAGGCTGAGGCAGGAGAATTGCCTGAACCCAGGAGGTAGAGGTTGCAGTGAGGCGAGATGGTGCGATTGCACTCCAGCCTGGGTAACAAGAGCAAAACTCCGTCTCAAAAATAAATAATAATAAAAATAAATAAAAAATTTACTCAAAAAAAAAAAAAGAATACACACTGTATGATTCCATTTCCATCAAGTTTTGTAAGAAGCGAAATGAAGTGATACAATGAAGAGTGGGTGTTGATCAAAGGGAAGCATGAGGCAGATTTTCTAGAATGATGGAAATCTCTATTTTGATTGAGGTGGTTATACAGTTATGTGAATTTATGAAAATTTCTGAATGTATAATTAAGATTTGTACATTTCAAACTATGTAAATTTTACCTCAATAAAAGCAATTAAGACTAAATCCTGTGCATTTTTTTTGAGAGTCTCACTGTGTTGCTCAGGCTGGAGTGCAGTGGTACAATCTAGGCTCACTGCAAATCTCTGCCTTTTCAGTTCAAGCAATCCTCCTACTTCATTCTCCCAAGTAGCTGGGACTCCTAAGTAGCTAGGACTACAGGCATGTGCCACCATTCCTAGTTAATTTTTGTTATTTTTTTGTAGAGACAGAGTTTCACCATGTTGCCCAAGCTGGACTCCTGGTCTCAAGCGATTCACCCACCTCAGTCTCCCAAAATGTGAGGATTACAGGTGTAAGCCACCACACCCAGATAATCCTGTACTCTAAAATCATGATTATGAAATTATGAATAATAGCCAAATTTTAAATCTAGTAAGTTTTACAAGTCATTGTACTTTAACTACTAATAGAAATATTTTAAAAATTTAATTATAGTCCTCAAATGTCTAAAATTCTATGAATCCACACAATTTCAAACTGCTTCTGTACTGATAAAGTACTCTCATCTTCAAATTTTATTATGGTGACTTTTGTGAACTATGACAATAACACATATGTATTTATCACTTATTCAGTCCTCTTAACTTCATGTCTAACATTATGTATTCACCTGAAAAACTCATGACTTGTTTTCTGAAAATTAACTGAAACTGTCCATTTTTTTAGAAATTTGATTCTTAAAATCTTTCTTAAACTTAAATTCAATCTTTAAAGTACACTTATTCCCACTTCCAGACATAGCCATATTTTACCTTCCACCACCCCTCTTCTGCCTGCTTCAGTATAAGCTTCATTTTATGTTCATTCCTCTGAAAGACTACTATCACTTAGTTGGGTTTAACTGGTTTGTCTATTAGTAAGACAAAGTCCATTTATCTCAAACATACTAGATTTTAGCTGGAAGCTATAGCTAGAAAAAAAAAATTCTAAAACCCATTTTAGAAAAGAGAGAATAGATTCATGCTTCATATGATGGAACTAGCTCTACATGGCTGGCTAGTTTCACATAATCTGGAAATTCTTATTCAGCAAATGTGCATATCCCTTACATGCAACCAAAACATGGATGTATTTAGTCGTCAAATACAAACTCATGAAGAAAAAATTCCTAATGCTACATGTAGACAAAGAATAAATTTGCTAGAGATTATTTTCCTTTTAGAACATAATGAATTGCTTTACATGGTAATTACATACTCTCATTTAATCCTTACCTTCTTTCAGAGCTTTATCCATATTATGAGAAATTACTACCCTTCTAGACTGAGTTGACTCATGTGAGTTTCCATACACAGGACTCTGAAATGAAAAAAAAAAAAATACAAAGCAGATTACTGAATGAATAAATCACATACAAAAACAAAACCAAAAAACAAAACCAAAGATATGAAATGCCATCTAAACAAGCATTAAGATAAGCCTTAATGAATAATATAAGTTTTTCCCCCACAAGTAAATAAATGCTTATAGTTAGTTAAAATTTTTCGGGAAAAAAAAATTTAAAGAAGGATTTTCCCTACCAGATATCAAAACCGTAAAATGACTATATAGGAATAAATAAATCAACACAATGGTAGGCAGTACACAAATCGATGTAACTATGTATGTGCAAATTAAGAACATAATTTTTTAAAAAAGAATTTGAAATTAATGGAAAAAACCAAACACTAGTCAGTAAATGATGTTGAGATAATTTGATATTCACATGGGAATAAAAGGTTACAGTCTTCTTACACTTTGTATATAAATAACTCCAAAAAGATTAAACAGCTAAACATGTTTTAAACTAAAAAAGAATTAAGAGGAAATAAGGGAGCAGCTTTTTATAATCTTGGAATGGAAAAGCCTTTTCTAAAATAACACAAAAATCCAAATGGTATGAAGGAAAAAAAAAATGTGCCGGGCGCAGTGGCTTACGCCTGTAATCCCAGCAGTTTCGGAGGCCAAGGTGGGTGGATCTCGAGGTCAGAAGATACAGACCATCTTGGCTAACATGGTGAAACCCCGTCTCCACTAAAAATACAAAAATAATAGCTGGGCGCAGTGGCACACACCTGTACTCCCAGCTACTTGGGAGGCTGAGGTCAGAGAATTGCTTGAACCCGGGAGGCGGAGGCTGCAGTGAGCTGAGATCATGTCACTGCACTCCAGCTTGGGCGACAGAGAGACACTACATCTCAAAAAAAAAAAAAAAATCTGATTACCTAACATACTAAATTCTTGCTTCACAAAAGATGATACAAACAAAATATAAATGATAGACTAGGAGACAATCTCTCTAGTATCTAACAAAAAACTATTGTTAAATGTATACAGACTCCAAAATAAGAAAAATAACTCAAAAGAAAACCAAACAAAGAAGTTGAAAGGGAAATCATAAAAGATAAACAAATGACTAATAAATGTGTGACCAAAAAATGCAATCCCTTTTTATTAGAGCAAGCAAATTAGAGCAAAGAGATAACCATCAGACTGCCAAAGCAGAGGAAAGAACTCACACATCTAATGTTGACAAGGACACAGGAAAATGGCTGTTTTCATATATTGTTGGGGGACGTATCTATTTCTACAAGCTTTTAAGAAGGCAACTGAGCCACATATATCAAAATTTTAAAGGACTTTTTTTTTTTTTTTTTGAGTCTCACATGTTGCCCAGGCTGGAGTAGTGGTGCCCACTACAACCACTTAGCTCACTGCAACCTCCACGTCCAGGTTCAAGTGATTCTCCTGCCTCAGCCTCCAGAGTAGCTGGGACTTCAGGCACACGGCACCACACCCAGCTAATTTTTTATTTCTAGTAGAGATGGGTTTTGCTACGTTGGCCAGGTTGGTATCAAACTCCTGACCTCATGTGATCACCTGCCTCAGCCTCTGAAAGTGCTGGGATTACAGGCGTGAGCCATAGCATCCAGCCTAAAGGCCTTTTTATTCTGCAATGCCACTGCAATGTCCAGCAGAAATGCAAAAAAAGTACATGTATAAGGAATTTTACTGCTGTATTGATTATGGGAGCAAAAAAAAAAAATGGAAGTAACACGAGCGTTATCTATACAAATCAACAGTCAAAGAGTTAAATAAATTATGGTATACTATTAACAAGAATGCTTTAGGTATACATATATGCCTTCATGGAAAGTCTTCTATGATAGGAAAATGTTTGCAAGCACAAACACTTTTGAAAGTGGTTTCCTCTAGGTAGGGGTATAGAATTTTAACTGTGTGTGTGTGCATAAGAGCAAGTGATGTTAAAAAATAATAATTTATAAAGATATTGCTTTGGGCTGGGCACAGTAGTGTCATGCCTATAATTCCAGCACTTTGGGAGGCCAAGGCCGGCAGATCACTTGAGGTCGGTAGTTTGAATCCAGTCTGGTCAACATAGAGAGACTCCGTCTCCACTAAAAATACAAAAATTAGCTGGGTGTGGTGGTGGGTGCTGTAATCCCAGCTACTCAACAGGCTGAGGCATGAGAATCGCTTGAACCCAGGAGATGGAGGTTACAGTGAGCTGAGATCTCATCACTGCACTCCAGCATGAGCGAGAGAGCAAGACTCTGTCTGGGGGAAAAAAAAAATACTTCTTGGAATTTTTTTTCTTAAAGGAGAGACTACAGAATTAAAACTTCACTATCTGGCCAGTGAGACTAAAAAGAGGATTTTCTTTTTTTACTTGATCACGTAAGTGATCAAAAGCACTTATAAGGTAATTGGGGTCTACTTATTGGTTTGGAAGGAAAAAAAATTACAGAACTTTTTTTTTTTTTTTCTCATAAGAAATATTACAAGTGCTTGGCCAGCACTGCCACATGACTCGGAACTATAAATGGCTGATGTTACTGTCACCCTCATCCTACAAACAAGTGTGGAGCACTGCTTTGTTCTCAAGCAGGCCACACCAGCACAGATGCAATCCATCCCACAGCCCCAGGCCACCCAACTGGAAGTGGAGCATTTCCAGTCCTTGATTAGTCTCCCGCTATCTCTGATCAAGTGCCAAGGATGTCATCCCTGTTCCTGCTTTTCCTTATTAAAAACAAACAAAAGTCTCCTGGTGACCTTATAAAAAAAGAAAAAAAGACAGAGATTCAAGATTTCTTAGTGGATTTTTAAAAAAAAAAAAAACTTTTAAGATACACATGTTACAACCAAGAAATAAAAGACATTCCTTTAGGCTCAAATTAACATATAGCATTCAACACTTTCCCAAGGCATTTTAAAAAAATCTCAATCATATATAAAGACATTTAATGCATAAAATAATGCAACCTTTTAAAACTATTTTCTAGTTTCTGGGTAGCTCTCTATCAAATTAAATAAATGGTCTAGATATTATTGTAATTTTAGCATTTTTCATTTAGTTCACGAAAGAAAAAAATTGAGGAAATGAAGTCTCAAATTCTACTACTTTTAAAACATCAGGCAGATATTTAAACAACTTATGAATTTTGGGGGTAACAGTTAAATGCTTTCAGAAGTCTACACTGATAAATAATTTTAATCACTACTTCTCAATGCTTTGGCAAATACTTAAATGAATAATACTGATCAGATGATAAAACCAAAGCCAAACAACTTATTTAAAAAGTTCCTGGCTGGGTGTGGTGGCTCATGCCTATAATCCCCACACTTTGGGAGGCAGAGACGCGTGGATTGCTTGAGATCAGGAGTTTGAGACCAGCCTAGCCAACATAGTGAAACTCTATCTCTACTAAAAATTTTAAAAATTAGCCAGGCTTGGTGCCGAGCACCTGTAGTCCCAGCTACACAGGAGGCTGAGGAAGGAGGTCTGACTGACCCCAGGAGATGCAGGTTGCAGTGGGCCATGACTGTACCACTGTACTCCAGCTTGGGCAACATCACAGCAAGACACTGTCTTAAAGAAAAAAAGCTGTTGTTCCCGAATTCGAGTTCTTAAAATGCAAACTGCCTAGGTATGAATATGACTGACAGTACATGCATATCTGAAGCATATTCTTTGATATATGTCTATCTTTACAACTTCCTTCAAAACTTTTATCTTCCTAGTTACAAATCTACTACCTCTTGCCATGTGTCTGTATATTTATCTCTCTCCTTCATACTGACATGTAATACACAAACATATGTTTGTCACTACTGACTATCCGAATAAGGCCTTTTATTTAATTATAAAATGGTTTCTAAGAGCTTCGGTGGGGGGGATGGTGAGTTAATGTTTAATGAGTATAGAGTTTCAGTTTGGGGGTTGTTTTTTGACAGGGTCTCATTCTGTCACCCAGGCTGGAGTGCAGTAGTACAATCTTGGCTCACTGCAGCCTCGATCTTCTGGGCTCAAGCAATCCTCCACTTCAGCCTTCTGAGTAGCTAGATGTACAAGTGTGTGTCCTGCTATATTTTAAGTTTTTTCTAAAGATGGGAGTTTCACTATGTTGCCCAGGTTGGTCTTGAATCCTCCTCCCACCTCGGCCTCCCAAAGTGCTGGGATTACAGGTATGAGTCACCATGCCCAGTAGAGTCATCAGTTTTTTTGTTTTTTTAAGACGGGGTTTCACCATATTGGTCAGGCTGGTCTCCAACTCCCGACCTCAGGTGATACGCCCGCCTCAGCCTCCCAAAGTGCTGGATTACAGGCATGAGCCACTGTGCCCGGCAGTTTCAGTTTTACAAGATGAAAAGAGTTATGGAGATGGATAGTAGCAGTGACTGCACAACGTTATGAATGTATTTAATATCACTGAACTGTACACTCAAAAATGGTTTAGACAGCAAATTTTTAAGTATTTTACTATAATAAAAATCAAATTGCAGGGGAAATGGGTTTGAGAATAATGTTTTCTCTTGTGGCTCTATTTAAGCAAAAAGCCCTATTATTCTTTCAATCTGATTTTCCTATCTGGTTCTGAAGTTCCCACACCCTACCCTCTAGCAGTCTGGCCCTTATTAGAAAGAAAACAGTTCTTTGTTCCTATCCCATCCCCATAGCGTGATGGAGAGTCTGCAAGCCAGGAGAACAGGAAAGAGAAAAAAAAAACATATCATGGGCCAAAAATAACTGGGTTATGTGCAGTGTTATGATACATATTAGTTTTTATCCCGGGTTCCTGACTTAACTTCTACAGCCCTTGTCTTTTGTTATAACATTGGGTGTGTCGGGCCTCAACAAGAAGGTCTTAAAGTCTTAAGACCTTCTGCTGCCCCTCCTTCCACTCTCACGGTCCCCTGCTTCTCTGACTGGGTCTTAAGACCCTCCCATCAGAGTCCCATCCTATACTCTGGAGGAAGGAAAGCTCAAGAGCACAGGGCTCAGTGAGCTTCAGGACAGCTGAACACATGGAGGTTCCCGGAGGTGGTGCCCACGGAGGGCACGAAAGCTCTGCACCCCTGCTCCATACCTCACCACACCATTTCTTCTTCTGTATCCTTTGTGATATCCTTTACAATAAACCAGTAAATGTAAGTAAGTGTTTCCCTGAGTTCTGGGGGAAAAAAATCAACAAATTTGGTCACAGAAATCTATGTTCATGTTTGTTGTGGTGTGAAAGCAGAGGAAAAACTTTCCATACACATCATACATGGAAATTCCTTTTTACAGATTTAATACTTATGAAGCCAGAATCTCATGTCTGAATGAGTACTTAAAGTAGCCACTACATACTCTATTTCTTTCAGGTCACAAAGGTAGAATCCACTAATCATTTTCTCCAAGATGAAGTTTCAGGAAAAAAAAAAAAAAAAAAAGAGAGAAAGAGGCTAATGAAAATTCAAACAAATGTAAAACACAAATTTATGTGGCTCTGAGGATAACTGAGCAGTAATTGTCTTTGTTCTCCTATTTATAGGTTTGAAAAAAAGAAACTTCACAAGGCAGATTTCCCCAAAGACTTGTTCTATTACGCTAGCATAGGCCTCTTTCCTTGGGTAAAGACAACGTCTTCCTGACAATCACCTTCCTAAAACGCCTGTTTTAGGAAAAATGAAAGAAGTATGTATACTTTTCCCACTGTCACAAAAGATGAGTGATAATCTTCAGTATTCTTGTCCGGAAACTAGGACTGACTACTCTAGCTTAATGTTTTTAGTATTCATATCACAATATTAACTCATAAAAGCTTTTGATGAACCAGACCACTGTCCTGTAAATGCTACACCTTATTTTCTAATTAAATAAGTGAAGAACAAAACAAACAAAACACACAAAAAAAGCAAATAAAAAGATTAAAAAATAACAAAAATATAATAAAGTTTGCCTTCATTTTAAGATTTAAACCTAGTTAAAAATGACATATCAAGATCATTTTTAACTGCCCAGTGAGTTTTCTGGAGAGAGAAAGCATTTTAAGAACATTTTGAGTATTTTCTTTTTTTTTTTTTTTTGAGACGGAGTTTCACTCTTGTTACCCAGGCTGGAGTGCAATGGCGCGATCTCGGCTCACCGCAACCTCCGCCTCCTGGGTTCAGGCAATTCTCCTGCCTCAGCCTCCTGAGTAGCTGGGATTACAGGCACGCGCCACCATGCCCAGCTCATTTTTTTGTATTTTTAGTAGAGACGGGGTTTCACCATGTTGACCAGGATGATCTCGATCTCTTGACCTCGTGATCCACCCGCCTCGGCCTCCCAAAGTGCTGGGATTACAGGCGTGAGCCACCGCGCCCGGCACATTTTGAGTATTTTCTAAAGACAGAGTAAAACTTGAAGGCTTCTCTCTAATACATGTAACAGATTGTCAGCATCAAAAAGTGCAGAGTTTTATCAATAACTCCTTTTCTGAATGAATATTTATCAGCTTTCTGTGTACTCCAGAGTACCAGCTGTAATACACTCAAACTGTCTTTGCATGAAGACTACAGAAACTCTCTCATGAGGAAACAACATTCAGAGAGAAGCCAGGCAAGAGAAACCTGGGTACTCAAGACAACAGTAGCAACTGAACAACCAGAACTCTCTGGAATCCAGCCAACATACACACCTCATTGTCCACTGTTTTTAAGTAGGACACTGCTCACTGGGAGCCAGAACACCCAACCTGTAACTTGAAATTCATTTCATGCCTATTACCTGACCTTCTCAAATAAACAAGTGTCTCTAGCCTCCATTACGTACATTTAAAAGTTTAACGTATTTTGGTATATTGTGAAAAGGAAACCAGTTGTACAGAGTTCAAGGGGTGGCAGGTGTAATATTCTGTAAAGCTAGTGAAGTTACTCAACTTACCAAAGCAAACACAAACTCCCCAAAAATCATCATTAATCACATGGAGCCGTCACATGGCAGTTTCCCTCCAAGTACCCTCAGCATCTGACAATCTGCTGGGATCTCATGACTAATACTCTCATTCTTAAACTATGATATTCTCAAAAGCAGGACCTCTTTCCAAAGAATATTCTGCCTGAGCCTCAAAAACTGATTTATTCAAAACCAAAGAAATGAAGAAGATATGCATATCCCTCCTCAGAACGATAAGAAGGGACTAAGAAACTTGGAAGGCCACACACACCTAATATGACTAAGATTCAGAAAAAAGATCGTGACATGAGTGATAATGTCATTCCCCACCCAGGAGCCAAGCTGCTGTGCTAAGAGAGAGAACATACCCTCCCATGTCAGGTGGGCTCCACTCTGCCATTTACTAATGGTGGGTCCTTGACCCTGCCACTCCCCTTTCTAGCTTGCTTTTATGCGGGCTAATAGGCCTCAAGAAGATCAAATAAATAATATCAGGGATCTAAAAAAAGAAAAAAGATGATAGGGTCCTGAAAAGTACTCTAAATGTGTGATGGGGATTCCAACTTAGTAGCTGCTAGGTGCTCTAAATTTTTTTTTTTTAAGATGGAGTTTCACTCTTTTGTTGCCCAGACTGGAGTGCAGTGGTGTGATCGCGGCTTACTGCAACCTTGGCTCACTGTGACCTCCGCCTCCTGAGTTCAAGTGATTCTCCTGCCTTAGCCTCCTGAATAGCTGGGACTACAAATGTATGCCGCCACACCTGACTAATTTCTGTATTTTTAGTAGAGACAGGGTTTCACCATGTTGGCCAGGCTGGTCTTGATCTCAGGTGATCCACCTGCCTCGGCCTCTCAAAGCACTAAGATTATAGGCACGAGCCACTGCGCCTGGCCTAATTTTTTTTTCTAACAAAAAAAATGGAAGTTATGAATTTTGGATGGTATCTCCAACTAATTCAATGTTATTACAAACCATGCAGGCTGTCACTGTTTGGGCTAAACTTCAAGCCATGTTCAAGCCATGGGCGTCTAGTCTGTAATGGCTGCTTTCACAAAGCTCTTAGAGTGCCCACCAGACAGTATCACAAACACAACTCAAAATGCTACCAACTTTCAGCAAATCCAAGGTGGGTTGGCTGACTGATTGATCTTCTAAAGGCACAGGAATGGCAGAAATAAAAGCAAGAAGACGTTGAAAAGTTAAGCAACTGTGTCTTGTTAAGACACAGCATAACAAGAACATGTAATTCTTGAAGTATTTTTGCCTTTGAGGATATGCTTTAAAAAGCGGAAGGTGCATATTTCCTGGAGATGTTCTGCTGTGATGTCAAGCATTTACGTATACAAACAAAACCTGGTTTGACAGTTTCCTGAGTTGTGCTTTTATTATGCTTAACCAGCAACTAAAGAATATCTTACTTTCCTTATCAAGAAACAGAAAATTGTTAACAAGATACTGAGAGGTTATCATTTAGGGAGATTATATTAATAGAAAATAGATTTGTGTCTTTTTTTTTTTTCCTCTTAGTCAAGCACAATTTCTACTTTAAATATAGGAAGGAACAGCTATTCTTTAAAATTCAACCTACAAGCTTTCTCATATTACCGTTTTTCTAAATTTCAAAGATGCTGCAATTTCTTTTTAAACTGTTATTTCCAATTACATAAACAGCACACACATTCTCTATTATAAATGTAAAGAATTAAACTGACTCATAACACCATCATCCAGATGTGATCACTAATAACATTTTGGCGCATTTCATTCTTGTCAGCGATTCTAACACTTACTATGTAGCCTTGGGCAAGTTACTTTTCTATATGTCACTTTCCTCACACATAAGATAGAGATAACGATAGTATATGAGCATTAACAACACATACAAAGCACTATAAAATGTCTGACAACAATAAATTATTGGCATTTTATTTGTATACTTTTAAAAAAAAATTTGGGATCATGTTATATACACGACTTTGTATCTGGCCTTTTATACTTAGCATTTTATCAAAAAAAATTTTTTTTAAAGATGTAGTCTCATTCTGTCACCCAGGCTGGAGTGCAGTGGTGCAATCTTGGCTCACTACAACCTCTGCCTCCCAGGTTCAAACGATTCTCCTATCTGTCTCCCAAGTAGCTGGGACTACAGGCAGGTACCAATATGCTCAGCTAATTTTTGTATTTTTAGTAGAGACGGGGTAAGACCCAGATGTTTTGAATAGCTTATACCATAATTTATTCTTATTCTGTATTTAGTTTGTCTCCACCTTTTCTATTTTAAATAAAAAATGTTGCCACTGCTGTGCTACTGGTACCACCAAAAATGTTCTAAAACATACTAAATATCTATAAAATATATAGTTGGATTTGGACTCTGACTTCATTCAAAAGATTAAATGCCTTGAGAATTTTCTTTTGCTTCATAGGGGAGTCTTTTTTTTCTTCCAGTCAGGGTTTCACTTTGTTGCCCAGGCTGGATGGAGTACAGTGGCACAACCACGGCTCACTACAGCTTTGAACTCCTCAACCTCCCAAAACAGCTGTAACTACAGGCATGCACACCAATCCCATCTAATTTTTCATTTTTTTAGTAGACACAGGGGTCTCACTATGTTGCCCAGACTGATTTTTAACTCATGTCCTCAAGCAATTCGCCCACCTTCTTTGGCCTCACAAAATGTTAGGATTATAGTTGTAAGTCACTGCAACTGGCCCAAACGGGAGTCTTCTATCAGCTGAGAAGAAACTGAAAAAACAAAGGAGAGAATGGGGGGTAGGGGGCGGAGGTTGAGGTACTCTGAGCTTTTCTAGCCTTGAAACACAAATTATGCATAGGTGAACCGGAAAAAACCCTTTCAGCCTCTTTGGCCAACCCTAAACCATATCCCTTGAAATCCCAGGTCCTCTGAGCAGGGCACCTCCAGAAGGAGAAGAGTAGCAGATACAAGAGGCAGTGTGAAGACACAGGTCAGGGTCTTCTACCTCCGAGGGGTACTCAGTAAGACAAACACAGCTTCCAAAAGCCTCCATCTGTATAATGATTTTACCTTAAATGAACATGGAGAAAGATGAATGGCAGATTAGATTAGAAGCTCCTGTAGCTTATTACACTACCTATCAAAGTATGTTTTGTGTCCAGGTCAAAGGCCAACCATGCCTACATGCATCAAATGTATGAATCAAGTTCTGTTTATACTTCCATAATGAAAGACAATCATCTGTTAAGACAGATACTGAGGGCTGGGCACGGTGGCTCATGCCTGTAATCCCAGCTCTTTGGGAGGCTGAAGTAGGCAGATCACCTGAGGTCAGGAGTTTGAGACCAGCCTGGCCAACATGGTCAAACCCTGTCTCTGCTAAAAATGCAAAAATTAGCCAGGCATAGTGGCGGGCACCTGTAATCCCAGCTACTCAGGAGTCTGAGACAGAAGAACTGCTTGAACCCACGAGGCAGAGGTTACAATGAGCTGAGATCGCGCCACTGCACTCCAGCCTGAGGAACAAATGGCGAAACTCCATCTAAAAAAAAAAAAGATATAGAGACTACATCCTATGAAGAGATATAAAACCATTAGACCTTTTCACTGAACATTTACAAAATTAAAATGTGCTTCATGCTGGGGCACAATCCCCTTGTTACCATGACAAACGCATATGACATCACATTACAGTGGCAAAAGCACTCAGTTAAACCCCAGAATAAATAAGGCTGCAGTTGATTCTTTCCTTTTAACTTGCTGGGCTATAATAAACATGTCTATCTCTCTGAGAGTCACGTCAATATAAAATATTAATGTCTGCACTATTTAAATTAATGAATTATTAGGCATTTGAAGAAGGGTATGTACGTAAGAGTGCTTTAGCAATTATAAAGCAGTTCACAGATACAGGTAGCTATTATGGTTCCAAAAGTCATAGTCTGAACCTTTTAACAATGTCAATTTCCTTTCCAAAAAATGATTATAATTATATTACATAGAATTGATGTTATGGCTTCTCATGCTGTCATATTTTACTTTCACAGCAGATTCCTTTAGTAATGTTTCCTGGTGATTAACCCACTTTCTAAAAGAAAAATAAATATTAACACAAAGGCAAAATCTTTATTAAATGATCAACAGAAGTAGATTTTGAGGTCGGTTAATAATACTTAGGTTGCTTTTCCATTCAACCAAAAGAATTAGACTCATGGGGAGAAAAATGTGTTTTATCTCTAATTTCCAAGATTCAAATCTGAAGATCCTTACCAGACACATTCCATTTGATTACAAGAGAAATTTAAACATATTTCAAATCACACAAACACTTGGAAAATCGAAATCAGAACATGTACTTGAAAATACACAGGCAGACAGCAGTTTGCCCAAACTGGTAAGTAGAAAACAAACAGGGGCTAGAAAAAAAGAATGAAAAACAGACTAGCCTAGAAGAAGGTAACTGAAAACACTGACAGTAATTTTTGCATTCCTAAAACGGTTTGTATGATAAAAAAAAGAATGCTGTAACTATTTTATCACTGGCTTCTATTGCAATTTTGAGTTCATAAAGGAAATCATAGGCTTCTATGATATGAATCACGTTTCCAACAATTCATTCAATCACCTAACATTTACTGAGGACTCACTCTGCATGCCTGGCACTTGGCTGGGTACTGGATAGGGACCAGTAAATAAATTAGCTTCATTTATTCTTTTTGTTTTTTTGAGACAGGGTCTCGTTTTGTCACCCAGGCTGGAGTGCAGTGGTGCCAGCTTGGCTCACTGCAACTTCCAACTCCAGGTTCAAGTGATTCTCCTGCCTCAGCCTCCCGAGTGGCTGGGACTACAGGCATGCACCACCATGCCTGGATAATTTTGTATTTTTAGTAGAGATGGGGTTTCACCATGTTGGCTAGGAAGGTCTCGAACTCCTGACCTCAAGTGATCCACCCACTTCAGCCTCCCAAAGTGCTGGCATTACAGGTGTGAGCCATCATGACCAGCCCTGGCTTCATTTATTCTTGACGGAAGCTCATAATTGGGGAACTAATGAGCCATACCACCTTGGAAGGCTAGGCTTAGGAATTCTGATATTCTTCCTATTCTGGAACGCTCTCTACATTTCATGCTCTAGCACAGGTCACAAAAGAAAATTCTCAATCTATGAGAATTTTGAAGTTTACACATTGAAGTATATTGTAAAATAATTCCCACATCATAATAGTTCCCTCTGATACCACTGAACATAAACCACGAAGGAACCAGAATGGTTGCCCCTGCTTTAAAGCTGTCTTGTAACTCAACAACTGGATGAGTCACATAGAATTGCTTTTCTCACAGAGATCTTTAGTCATGAAAGCAATCACTGTTTTGTACTCCATTACTGTCCTGGAATATCATAATTCCATTATCTTAGTTAATTTAACTGTGAGAAAACATTTTAAATGGTCCATTTTCAAGGCACAATAAATCTAAGTACTGGCAACCAGCCTGCAGACTTGACAATTGCGGTTCATGCACCTAGAAAGTAACGATAAGCAAACAGGATGTAGGGGAAGGGTCAGCCCATAAAAGAGAAGAAAGTTTCCTTATTGGAAAATGGAAACTTAAGCAGGGAGGGGGACAGGGTATAACCTTATAAAGGGGCTAATGAAACTTAGGCGGCCTCCAGGAAGATTGTAATCCCACAGTAGTCAACCAATGAGGAACTTGGGGAGGGACCTGAGTGCTAGGAGTAAATTATCTGCTGTAACTGCCCCAGGTGTGCCTGCCTACCAGACATCCAATCTTGCAAGACTTTCATTAACACTCTCTCTTCTGCTGTTCTTCGTGTCTCTGAGTCCATTCCTTGGGTTTGGGCAGGTGAGTGTGTTTTTCACATTAACTAGCTTTTAAATAAAAACTGGTGATAAAATACTTAGAAAACTGTTACATTGGTAATTTGATTCCCTGGGACCTCAACTTCCACAGTTCCTTTGAACTGAAAAAGTGGGTCCCATACCCAGCAGCCCAGATAGCACAAATGTATCATATTATGTGTAATGAATTACTGCTAAAAAAGACTAGCTGTATAAAGTGAAAAACACAATGTTTTTTTTGAATCTACTCAAAGAAGCGGACTTTTACATCCCTTTTAATTGATGAGTAAAAGCTTTTTTTTTTTTTTTTTTTTTTTTTTTTTTTTTGAGGAGTCCCACTCTGTCACCCAGGCTGGAGTGCAGGGGGGAGATCTCAGCTCACTGCAACCTCCACCTCCCAGGTTCAAGTGATTTTCCTGCGTCAGCCTCCCAAGTAGCTGGAATTACAGAAGCCCGCCATCACTCCAGGCTAATTTTTGTATTGTTAGTAGAGATAGGGTTTTGTAGTGTTGGCCAGGCTAATCTTGAACTCCTGACCTCAAGTGATCCACCTGTCTCGGCCTCCCAAAGTACTGGGATTACGGGCGAGAGCCACCGCACCCGGCCAATCCTGCTCTTAAAAGAAACATGTTATATTAAGACAGGCCTTTGTGCAACAGCCATTCCACTAAGGAGAGAGGACAGAGCAAGGCAGCCTTGTGCATACGGGTACATAATCATGTTAATATTAGGCATGACTTAGTGTCCTTGGGCTTTGTTGATATCAGGAAGCTGCTATGCATAACTTGAAAACATTCTACATCAGTTTTCTTCAAGAATCGTTTGGGGAATTTGTTCAAATGCAGATTTTTAGACACTGTTCCCTTATATTCTTAATTCACAAAGTTTAGGATATGTCTTTGGAGTTAGTATTTTTAACAGCATTTCCTAAATTATTTCTATGACCCTGAGAACATACTTTAGGAAACACTGCTAACTGGTCCTGATGATAAAAATTATGATCCCTGAAAAAAAAACAGAAGTGTTTTATTATCAGGAAAATCAGAAAGGCTTGTTTTAATGTGGAGTCATTCATAACTTGGACTTTAGGTTGACTGAAACAATAATATTTCATTTGTATGTTCATAAAGAGGCAATATGAACTCTTTCTCTACAGAATTTTATTCCACAATGATATCAACAAGCCATTAATCACTTTAAAAGGCAAAGGAAATTAGTTAAATATATGAGCTATAGTTTTAAATACAGTGCTTGGGCCAGGCACAGTGGCTCACACCAGTAATCCCAGCACTTTGGGAGGCCATGGCAGGCCTATGACTTGAGCCCAGGAGTTCAAAGCTCAGCCTGGGCAACAAGGGGAAACCTCATCTGTACTAAAAATTTTAAAAATTGGCCAGGCATAGTGACAAATAGGAGGCCTCCCAGGCTTCTGACCCTTTCTTTTTCTCAGCTTCCTCCTGGCCTCAGTTCCCCCCTTGGCTTGATGAGGCCTGGGCAGCTCTCATCAAACATTCTTGTGCCCTGGCCCTCTGTCACCCCAACCCCACAGACATCTTCACTACTTCACTCTGGGAGTTTGTCACAAGTGTTCCATCTACAAAAACTTTACAACCACACGGTGGCCATCGCTAGACTTGGCCTCCAACTTCACATCTTGGCCCTTAACTTCTCAGGACTCAGCCACATACCTTTGTGATACTGCTTCTCCCTTATGAGACAGCAGAGCACAGAGATCAAGAGGGCTGACTCTCCTGTCAAAGAAACCTGGCACCATCCCAGCTAGCTCTGTCACTTTTGGGTAGTCACCTGATCCCTCTACACCTGTTTCCTGATCCATACGATGAGGATGACAGTGACTTTCTCATAGGATAACTGTGAGGGTTCAATGGGAAAGTAACGTGCCTAGTGAAATGCTTGGTACACAATAAGGGCTCAATAAATGCTTCTGCTGTTATTCTCTCCAATGATATTTTTTCCAAACTTTTTACTGCCTCTCTTAAAATTACCCTGTATAGGCCCAGCACAGTGGCTCACACCTGTATTCCTGGCACTCTGGTATGCTGAGGCAGAAGGATTGCTTGAGGCCAAGAAGTGAAGGCTGCAGTGAGCCACAATCCTCTTCTAGCCTGGGCTAGAGCAAGATGCTGTCTCAAAAAAAAAAAAAAAAAAAAAAAAAAAGAATTACCCTCTACACATATCATATCTCTAACCATCATTAATTTTGTCTCCCACTTGTCAAGATATTTGAGACTATCCAGCTTGAAATACCTAAATTCCCTGCCAACCTCCATGAAGTTCTCTCCATGTGCCCCCATTTTTATCTCCTACTAAAGTCGAATCCCCCAACCTGTGCTCTCATCCTGCCCACCTAGGCATGGCTCCATCAATTACCATCCATCTCTGAGATGTTCAGGCCCTTCCTCTCTACGTTTCCATCATTCCCTTAACCTAAAAATGTGTTTAAATCTCCCTCCCTGACAGCAACAAAAATCCCGTAACACACACTCCACTTTAGGTACCACTTTCTCATCTGGTCTTCTCAGCCAGGTTTCTACAGAGCACAGGCCATCCACTGTAAACCTCTCCACTGCCACCTGCACACTACACAGGCACAGACCTCGAAAGGCCTCCCAACTGCCAAGCCCAGTGCAGACCCTAGGTCCTCCCTCTGGACGTCTCTTCCCCCACCACACTGTTGGCTGCCTGCCCCTGCTGCTCTCTGGGCTTCTCTATCTCAGCCTCTAAACGATCTCTCTCTCCTAGGTGGGCTGCTCTTCCCTTGCCTGCGCTTGGACTCGCTGCTTCTCAGCCATCCTGCTGCCCTCAGAAATCTCATGCCACATGTACACTGACCACCAACAAATCGACCTGCTTAACCCTGATCTCTCCTGCAAACTGCACACCTGTAGACCTAACCACCAGCTGGACAGACCCACAGGCATCTCAAAATCTACATGGCCAAAATGTACCACATTCTTAGATCCCACCATCCCAAACCTGCACAAAGGGCACTTGTACCACTTCAGCCCCCAAGGCAGAAACTGGAATTACCTAGATCTCTCCCCCTCTGGCCTGCAATAAATGCATGCTTACTGAGCACAAATGAAGAGCGTGATGAAGCTGCCCGGAAAGACGGGCAATTGAGTTGAGTCTTTAACAGCAAGTAGAACTGAATGCACAAAATCGTGGGCAAAGGCCTTCCGGGGTGTATGCACGCTCACCCAGTAGTAAACTCAGGAAGAACAAGCAGTCAGCTCGAGGAAGAGGAATACGAGTGAAGGCTAAGAAGGTAGAGCGGCCGTGTCATCCAGACCTTGACACGAGGCCAAGTGCTGTGAACACACAACCTCCATCCTCTTTAAGTGACTGGCCTAGCTGTACACAATGAGGTAAGGGAAACAAAACAAAAAGGATAAATGACTGTCCTAGGCCAATCACAGAAATCCTGTTCCCCATGCCAGCAACGGGTAAGAAACAGGCACCCGCCCAATCCTGGCCAATAAGATGTGAGGGGAAACCAGCCAGGGGCATTTCTAAGAACATGTTCCTTGTTCCAAAAAGGGATGTTCTTTCTCTGGGCATCATCCTGTGCTGCTGTGGTGTCTAAAACTGATAACAGTCACCTGGCCCACAGCCCGTAAGCTCTCCTGACTCATGGGGCTAAGAAACACACAGAGAAACAGTCCTGGAGGCTCAATGGTCTCCACATGAAGCCTGCCCTAGCCCTGAGCTTGTCTTCTCTCTTATTATTTCTTAAGAAATAATCTCCTTATTGTTTAAAAATAAAAGGAAGGGGGCCAGGCTCGGTGGCTCACGCCTGTAATCCCAGCACTTTGGGAGTCCGAGGCAGACAGATCACAAGGTCAAGAGATGGAGACCATCCTGGCCAACATGGTGAAACCCCGTCTCTACTAAAATATACAAAAATTAGCTGAGCGTGGTGGTGCATGCCTGTAGTCCCAGCTACTTGGGAGACTGGGGCAGGAGAATCGCTTGAACCCGGGAGGTGGGGGTTGCAGTGAGCCGAGATTGCACCACTGCACTCCAGCCTGGCGCCTGGTGACAGAGTGAGAAAGAAAGAAAAGAGAAGAAAAGAAAAGAGGATACAGGAATCAGTCATGTTTAGAAAACACTGGAGAAAAATGCTAAACAGATTTCTTTACATTAGGATTTCTTATAATGTTAATTTAATAACACATATTACAAAGCTTTAATTTTTCCAAGGCTGGGTGTAGTGGATCATGCCTGTAACCCCAGCACTTTGGGAGGCCAAGGTAGGAGGATCCCTTGAGCCCAGGAGTTCAAGACCAGCCTGGACAACATAGTGAGACCCTCTCTCTACAAAAAAATTTTAAAAATAGCTGGGCATGGTGACACATGCGTATAATCCCACCTACTTGGGAGGCTTACGTGGGAGAACTGCTTGAGCCCAAGAGGTCAAGTCTACAGTGAGCTATAATTGTGCCACTGCACCCCAAACCTGGGCAACACAGGAAGACCCTGTCTCAAGCAAACAACAAAAAAAGAATTTAGTTTTTTCAGACATATGTGACTACCAAACTAGCCTCCTGTGCTTCCTCTTCATTTTTGCAGTGTAGCTAAAAGCATCTTCCAGACCTAAGTGTTAATGAATCATAGTTTAAGAAATACTGATTTTTACCAGAAGAGATTTTTAAAGTATTTAACTGGTTGTTTTAATGCAGTGATGACAGAGTAATAAGGGCACAGAAAAAGTGGAAGCAGAATCCAAAAGGCACCACTGCCATTCTACTAGATTCTCACTCTAAACGGCCAATGGGTTTCACACTATGTGCCAACTCCGTGAATTTTTAGTGGCTGCCTGGAATGCTGTACTGAGAGGGATTCTGCAGTCACATCCGGGTTCAGGAGAGGGAGAAAAAATGCCTTACTTGATTAGTAAAGATTCTCAGGAGCACTGAAGGGACAGTTGTGACATCATTCAAGTTCACTTTGAGACCTCTGAAGTGACATTAAGTCCTAAGCACATCCTAGAATCATCCCAAAGCTTCCCAAGTCATTTAGAATCTGAATCAAGCCAGATTAAATTTTAATAATTAAAAGGATAATAAAGCGGTTAAGTGTGTAGACTCCAGAGTTAAGAGAAGCAAGGGTTAATCTTAGTTCTTTCACTTGTTATATAGCCTGGGCACATCATTTAGACTCTCTAAACCTCAGTTTTCCCTTCTGCAAAACGAGAATAACAGTTCCTACCTCATATGACAGAGGCAAGAATTAAACTGGGTAACATAATGCAGTTAATACACCTGCAAACGCCAAGTGCAATAGATGTTAAGTTTAGCTCTACCAATTTCTAAGGCATTTACTTCACAACATTCACATTATATAACTTCTGTAATACACGTATTTGTCCACTGTATTCACAGCCATAGATTACAGTGAAATACATCAAACTGGGGCCACAGGAACTATTTTCCTGAACACATTAACAATGCCAACGCATGCTAGGCTAAGCAAATTACACATAGGATTACGAAGCCCTGTTCAAAGTGTCACTGGCCTTTGACAGGATACACAAATCTAACTACTAGGTGATTGTTTTCTGCAAAATATAGAACTCCTATGTGTTTTTTTCAGATCCCTCCATAGAGGAAGTCAAGAAACAATGACTAGTCCAATAGCAACAAGCCTGCCTGACACTCGAAATGAGTTCTTGAAATGCCATTTCCCACTTTAAAAAAACAAACACGGCTCCTTTTGGAGATATGGTTAATTCCAGGTATAAGCAGAAGACATTGGACATGAGCCTAAAACATTTTGTTACACCACATAGTAAGAAAATACTCAGACCACAAGGGTTACGTCCAAAGCAGTCAAGAGTCAACTAAAAAGGGCTCCCAATGGAGATGGGATAACACAGGCTTCAAAAAACACAACAATCACAACTTATTGAAACTCATCAAATATGTTCAAATCCATGAATTCATAATATATATTTTCTGAGACAGAGTTTTGCTCTTGTTGCCCAGGCTGGACTGCAGTAGCACAATCTCAGCTCTCTGCAACCGTGGCCTCCCAGGTTCAAGCAATTCTCCTGCCTCAGCCTCCCAAGTAGCTGGAATTACAGGCATCCACCACCATGCCTGGCTAATTTTTTTGTATTTTTAGTAGGGATGGGGTTTCACCATGTTGTCCAGGCTGGTCTCAAACTCCTGACCTTATGATCCACCCACCTGGGCCTCCCAAAGTGCTGGGATTACAGGTATGAGCCACTGCACCCAGCCGAATTCATAACAGTATTTTTTAAAAACACAGTGGGGGAAATGGTTACCTTCAGAGGATGATGAGGAACCAACTCACTGTGGAAACTAGTAAAGTGAAGAAGCAAGGTTTCATCCAGCTTTTCTACTGAACTGCTCCTTTGTGTAACCAAGGAGTAGATGAGGGAGAAGAGACAGCACTCTTCTAAAAGGTTTTACATCAATCATTGAAAAATGACAAGTATCACCATCTTGTCACTCCTAATCATTTAATGGATCTAGGTGTTGAGTGTCAACAGCTACTAACATCACAAAAAGAAAGATAACCAGGTACAACATGCCTTCTGATAAAAGAGCACACCACTACCCAAAGTCTTGCTAAAGGAATCAAACAGGAGTTTGAGTAGGCCTCAGGACCCACTGTCAATCTGCAGGACACAGAGGAACAAGCTGAACTGCATCACTGATGCACAATCAGCAAAATCCAGACTACAGTAACACTCTACAGGACAAATCCTCTAGGTTCTTCAGCAGATACAGTGCAAAGGAAAGGATAGAAGGGAAACTTTTGGCTGGGCGCGGTGGCTTAAGCCTGTAATCCCAGCACTTTGGGAGGCTGAGGCGGGTGGATCACGAGGTCAAGAGATGGAGACCATCCTGGTCACCATGGCGAAACCCCGTCTCTACTAAAAATACAAAAAATTAGCTGGGCATGGTGGCACATGCCTGTAATCCCAGCTACTCAGAAGGCTGAGGCAGGAGAATTGCCTGAACCCAGGAGGTGGAGGTTGTGGTGAGCGGAGATCATGCCATTGCACTCCAGCCTGGGTAACAAGAGCGAAACTGTGTCTCAAAAAAAAAAAAAAAAAGAAGGGAAACTTTTTTTTTTTTTAAAGAGACAAGACCAAACTATAATGTCCACTGATGTACATTTGAGCGGTAAAATTATAATGACATGCAAGAAAGTGATTACTACTATAAAGTCAAGATGAGGTTACTAAGGTGGGAGAGAAGGTGCTGACATTGGGATGGAGATACAAAGGGGCAAATGGAATTTCTGGAAGTTACAAGGCCATTCGCTCTATAACCATTCATCCACCTATACATTTATGTGGTGGGATTTTCTGAATCTGCATTTTTTAAATTTTATAATAAAGAGATTTGCAAAATGTGCTCACTTCAGCAGCACATATACTAAAATTGGAACGATACAGAGAAGATTAGCATGGCCCCCGTTATTTGAAAATATATTTTTTAAAAAAAGTTTGTTAGACCGGGCGCAGTGGCTCACACCTGTAATCCTAGCACTTTGGGAGGCCGAGGCGGGCAGATCACCTCAGGAGTTCAAGACCAGCCTGACCAACATGGTGAAACCCTGTCTCAAAAAAATAACAAGTATGTAAAAAATAAGTGTTAAAGCTACCACTTAGCATCTTCCATATCTAAAGCATTATATTCTTTATTTTACAAATGCTATCACATTGTTTCAAAGAACCTTGGAAAGTATTTCCTGTATCCTTTTTTCAGATAAGAGACCTCCCTCTTAAGCAAGCTGCCCACTGTCACAGTTAGTAAGGGAGAGCCAAGATTCAAATTCAGACCAGTGACTGACTCCAAATCCATTCTCTTCATGCCTATGCTTTACTGATTCCCGGTTATTCATTCATTTAAATGTTTATTACTTACCTACTAAATCATCCAACTAGGCCTTAAAGACACAGAGGGGGCTGGGCGCGGTGGCTCACACCTATAATCCCAGCACTTAGGGAGGCGGAGGCAGGCAGATCACAAGGTCAAAGGTTTGAAACCAGCCTGACCAACATGGTGAAACTCGGTCTCCACTAAAAATACAAAAATGAGCTGGGTGGGGTGGCACCTGCCTATAATGCAGCTACTTGGCAGGCTGAGGCAGGGGAATCACTTGAACTGGGGGATGGATGTTGTGGTGAGCTGAAATCGCGCCACTGCACTCCAACCCCGGGGTGACACAGTGAGTCTCCCTCTCAAAAAAAAAAAAAAAAAAAAAGACACAGAGGGAAGTTTCTGCCTTTATATGGAGTACAGTGACTAATGAAAAGGAAACAACGGGAGCCATCTGAATGAGTATAAAATTACAACTGTGACAACTACAGTGAAGGAGAGGTATGTGGTGCTGTAAGAGTATGTAAAGCTGAAAGGTAGGGCTTCTCTGCAAAACGGTGACTGAGGTCTAAAGGAAGAGAAGTCGACTAGGTAAAGGGGGCAGTGGAGTGCTCAAGGCAGGGAAAACAATATATAAAGTCCCTACAGACACAGAGACCTGGGCACTATGAGGCCTGAGGGAGGAGCATGAGGACTGGAGATTTAGGCTTGAGAGCTATGAAGAACAGGAAGTTACTGAAAGTTTTTAAGCAAACATGTTGCTAAAGAGGAATTTGTTTAGGCTTGCATTTTTAAAAGAATGAATGGAAGGGAGAGCCAACATGGAGGCAGAGACCAATGGAAAGGTTGCTACAGTCATCTAGGTGGGACATGATGGTAGCTGAGACCAAGCAGGAAAGACTGAAAGAAGTGGATGAATGCAAGATACTCAAAAGATAAGGGCAGGCACCCCTGTAATCCCAACATTCTGGGAGGCCAATGCGGGAGGATGGCTTGGTTCCAGGAGTTTGAGACCAGTGTGGGCAACAGAGAGAGAGACCCCATTTCTACAAATTTTTTTTAAATTAGCTAGAGTCAGGCACAGTAGCTCACACCTGTAATCCCAGCACTTTGGGAGGCCAAAGCAGGTGAATGGCTTGAGAGCAACATGGTAAAACCCAGTATCTACAAAAAATACAAAAACTGAGTGAGATGGCATGCAGCCTTACACCCAGCTGCCTGGGAGGCTGAAATGGGAAGATGGCTTGAACCCAGGAGGTGGAGGTGGCAGTGAGCCATGACTGCGTCACTGCACTCCAACCTGGGCAGCAGAGTGAGACCCTGTCTCAAAAATAAGTAAATGAATAAAAAAATAAAATTAGCAAAAGAAGTAAAAGGATAGGACCTGACGGAGTGCCTATGTGGTATGAGGAGAAGGAGATGTCAAGGACTCAGGTTGTGGGACCTGACTTTCAGAGGTGCTATTCACTGACACAGGAACAAGAGGAACAGAGACAGACATTGATCATAAAATACCATGGACTCAAGCTTCAGGTACCACTGGGACTGCCAAGTGGAAATGTCAAGGTAAGCAGCTGAATAAGTCTGAGGCCCAAAACAAGATCTGAGCCTCAGGAATAAATCTCTTAAGTCCTCAATGTAGATGGGGATGGTTATTGTAGGAGGCCAAAGTCGAGATTGCCCTTAAGTAAGAGAATAAAGAATGAGACCTCAAGAATGACCCAAATGCAAATCTGGGAAACATCCAACTTTCTGAAGTATCTAGGGGTTACAACTTCAGAAAAATAAAGGTTCAGTGAAATGGGAAAATAAAAAATAAAAAATAAATGAGATTAACAACTCTGCTTCAGGAAAAACACAGAAATTTCTGGAACAGTTAAGATGTTAATTTCATGTATAACAAATTGGCAGCCTGCCAGCAGCCCTCAGGTATACATTTGCATGAGTTGATTCACATAGGAGGAAGAAGCCTCGTGGGAGGTGGCTTATGTGTAGAGGCTCAAGGTTGGGGACTAGAGAAAGCCCTGGCTTGGTCCCAGCAGCCAGTCTGAGCCAGATGGAGAGAAGCCTCAAGAGAAAAGAAAAGGCTGTCTTCACAGAGGATGCAAGGAGGGAGCATAAGCTCCTTAGCTTCCATAGAAAAAAAAATATTTTTTTAATGTTTTAAAAACATGCCTGAAGACCATCCTGGTCAATGTGGTGAAACCCCGTCTCTACTAAAAATACAAAAAATTAGCTAGGCATGGTGGCGCGTGCCTGTAGTCCCAGCTACTCAGGAGTCTGAGGCAGGAGAATTGCTTGAACCCAGGAGGCGGAGGTTGCGGTGAGCCGAGATCGCGCCATTGCACTCCAGCCTGGGTAACAAGAGTGATACTCCATCTCAAAAAAAAAAAAACAAAAAAAAAATGCCTGAGTAAGAGAAACAGAGCTAGCCTCCCTGCTTCTATAAAGCATACATGTGGCCTTGGCTTAGAAAAACCCCAAAGGACAGACCAAGCCCCTCCAGACACACAACTCTGGAGGACTAAGACAGTAGTACCCCAGCAGGGAAAGTCTTTCTCACAGACCAGCAGTGGTGGCACAGCACAGAGACCTCTCTCAAGTGCTTTGGAGGTACCAGCAATAGAAGAATGTAAGTGAGATTTTCCCCAAATACATAGCACACTGTGTGGGCTCCCAGAAATGCTGATGGGGTGATAGGACGAGGAGGTAGGAACACTCCAAGAGGATGAGGTTCCGTATGAGATCATAACCTCATTTAAAAATTTTTAAAGGCCGGGCACAGTGCCTCACACCTTTAATCGCAGCATTTTGGAGGTCAAGTTGGGCAGATCATGAGGTCAAAAGTTCAAGGCCAGCCTGACCAACATAGTGAAACCCTGTTTACAAAAAATACGAAAACTGGTCAGGCATGGAGGCTCACGCCTGTAGTCTCAGCTACTCAGGGGGCTGAGGCAGGAGAATCACCTGAATCCAGGAAGAGGACATTGTAGTGAGCCAAGATCATGCCACTGCACTCTAGCCTGGGTGATAAAGCAAGACTCTGTCTCAAAAAAACAAAACAAAACAAAACAAAACATGCAACTATAGATTGAAGCACACACTCATAGACTAAAGCAGGGTGTGACTTAGACCTAACCCCTGGCCCTCAGGGTATCCAGGAGAGCACCTTCGAAGGGCTGCATACCTACCTGCCATCCCTATGCAACCAAGCACCCTAGATGGACTAGGTGACCTATAGCAGTAAAGGATAAAAATACAGGTTCCAAGTTTGCCTTTTTCTTTCAAAAGTACAGTTGCAATTTTTAAAATGCTGGCAAGGTGGTATGCAATTATTTCAATACTAACAGCCTTCCGCAGACACTGTTCATTTTCTGTGTCATGAACCCTCAGCACTAAACTTGCTGCGTCACCTTTTTTAGCACAAGCATATGCACCATTCTCACTAAAAAGAATCCTACATTTGAAGGAATCTAGGGCATTTTCCTACCCCAAAATGATACGGTTGGGAAATGAAGCCTAAGATATTTTTAAGAAGACAACACTCAATCACCAATGTGACATACTATGCTTCAAAAAACAAAGGCAGCTTAAGATTCAAGGGAGTGTGAAATAAGTCCCCCGGGAATGACCAGAATTAAGAAGGCTCCAAGTAGAACATTCAACTTGGGAGACTTTGCTAGGATACTTCTGCTGCTATATACTGTGGGATCCTCAGGTTTGGGGTTGAGTTTATTGCTTAAAAGGAATGTTAGGACTCTCCTGAGAATATTCTTAAACCTATCTGTAATGATAACTAATGAGAATCATATCAAAGAAAAGTCTCACCCACTCCTGAATATACTGCCTGTTGCCTCCATTCACACAGCTTCATTAACCCCCACTTTTTATCATTGCAGCTACACAGTATTTCTCTCTCTCTCTCTGAGACAGTCTCACTCTATTACCCAGGTTGGAGTGCAGTGGCACTATCTCAGTTTATTGCAACCTCTGCCTCCTGAGTTCAAGTGATTCTCCTGTCTCAGCTGCCCGAGTAGCTGGGATCACAGGCGCACACCACCACACCTGGCTAATTTTTGTGTTTTTAGTAGAGACGGGGTTTCACCATCTTGGTCAGGCTGGTCTTGAACTCCTGACCTCAGATGATCCACCTGCCTCAGCCTCCCAAAATGCTGGGATTACAAGCATTAGCCACTGTGCCCAGCCAGTATATCTCCTTTTAAGTCCATCCCAATCACGTATCCATTCAACGTTTCAAAGCCCAGGTCTGACGCTAACTCCTGTGCTCAGAAAATGCCAGAAGTCACCATGCCTGAAGACTAAAATTCAGTTCTATTCCCCGGCATTTCCACAACCTGGCCAACACTACCTTTCTAATCCTAGCTCCCAGAGTCATCTATCTCATATACTCACTGGTAACTCAAATCTCAAATGGCACCTATACTCCAGGCCCATTCTGTTGTTTTTTTAAAAAATATAACATATATTGCTTCCTTTAGATGATTTTGCTAAATTCAAATACATACTTTTGTCATTTCCTACATACACCTGATTGTCACTGTTTTCTGTTCCAGGTTTAATCACGTATTGTATCCTCACACTTTGAAGTTATCACTATTCATATACAATCATCTTATGCTGACTAACCTTAATGGTGCCAACTAACCTTAATAGTTCCATCACGATAGAAGATACAGAAAATAATTTTCCTTTATGTGTAATCACTGTTCACATGCCAAGATTACATGTTTCAACAACTTCTCCTTTTGAATACATATTTGTATGCGCCTACAGGTGTGTCAAATATATCTGGTATAAACAGAAACTATTAATAGTGGCTGCCTAGAGGGAAGATGTTTTTCACACTATACCTTTCTGGATGCTTTTTTTAACTATATAATTGTGCAATCTATGGAAAAAATTAAGTTAAAAATTATGAATTTAAGTCAGGTGAGGTGGCTCACATCTGTAATCCCAGCACTTTGGGAGGCCAAGGTGGGTGGATCACTTGAGCTCAGAAGTTCAAGACCAGCCTGGGCAACATAGCGAAACCCCGTCTCTACCAAAAATACAAAAACTAGCTGGTAGTATATACCTGTAATTCCAGCTACTCAGAAGGGTGAAGTGGGAGGTGGAAGGATGGCTTGAGCCCGGGAGAAGGAGGTTGCAGTGAGCCAAGATGGTACCACTGCCCTCCAGTCTGGGCGAGAGTCAGATCCTGTCTCAAAAAAAAAAAAAAAAAAATTAAACAATAAAAATTAAACAACGTTTATACTACAGACAGGTAGGATCTTATGATTTAAGGTTTTCAAAAAGCCACCTTCCTCAAAAGTATTTTTCTCAATGACCACCATGACTTAAATCCCCTAGTTAAAATGCAAAAAAGAGAATATTCTGAAGACTGTAAATATATTATTTGCCATTGTCCATTATCAAATGACTGAGGATTAGTTTATCACATTAGCATAACAAAGGAAAAAGCCACAAAGAGGCTGTGTATAGTCTCCCTAATTCCTGTTTCTTTTCCTTTTCCCCTCGAGTAACTAAATGAGTTTGTTTTACTCAAAGAACATTTGTATTAGTAAAAGAACTCATTTAGGAATCCCGGCAGTCTGACCCAAACCAATTGGAGCAGTAGATTGCTATGTGAATGTGTTTACTGTCTGTCTCTACAAACATCTGCTCTCCCAGCCAGTCCTCCCCGTGGGTCTAATCCACTGGGCTGCAGAGGGCAGGAAGGGAGCACCCTTGGGCATCTTAGAATCCTCCCTAACATGTGCTTAGAGAAAGCACTATTCCAGTTCTTAATGACACCTATGGCAAAGCTTTGACCCTTCTCTAGGAAACTGTAGTTGAAATTTCAGACCTAAAAATGTCAGTTGGATACTGAAAATTGTTCATCTAAAAATCCATCTACCGAGCACACATACTTAGTGCCTGACACTGGCACTCAGCAACTAACTGGACAACAAAATTATCTTACAAGGCCAGAATACGAGGTATGTCGCTGACATTCAGTAAATGCTTATTAATCTGATTCGACGGTCTTGTGAAACTACTTTCTGGCTAAACTTCGAAGTCTTTCATTAATGCTTTCTTCACATGGCAGTGGCCTTTAGTTTCCGATATTCTACTAAGCACCCAACTTTTTATTTTTTTTAAGGTACCGGGTCTCACCTTTTCCCTTTTCAGTGAGACTTCTCTAGTTGCCTATGTTTAACAGTATTTGCACTTTCTTCCTCTTATCAAAAGAAGTCAAGAAGATAAAATAAGAAAGGATACATAGATAGAAAGACTGATCCCAGTGCCTAACGTGTCTAGCTCACACTAGAAGAACTCAAAATATACAGGAATAAATGAGGATTCTCTGCTTCATGCCGAATCCAAATTTATATAGTAGTCACTGTTATTCTAAGTAGCTCCATTTGGTTCACTGCTAAACAGCCTCCCCCTCCACATATGTTAGCTGACCTGTGTGGTCCAGCTCCCACATCACTGACTGTAGATATTTTATACTACACCACATGCTTCTGCTTCCACTCTTCCATTCATAAAGAAGAGAACATTTAAAAAGCACACACAGCCAGGCATGGTGGCTCATGGATATAACTGTAGACCTCTGGGAGGCTGAGGCAGGAGGATCGCCTGAGGCCCCTGTACCTACAAAAAGATAGCCAGGTGTGGTGGCTTGTGGGACAGAGTAGACCCTGTCCCAAAGCAAGAAAAAAACAAAAACAAAGCATACACAAATAATTGGAAATACAGCACTAGAGGCTTGAGTAAACAGCACTAGCACTACAAAGAAAACTGAATTTTATGTGAATGAAACGTATTTCAGTTCTAAGCAATATATAACTTAGAATGTAATTTCCTAATGCACTTTAAAAACTTTTTAATTTTTTTTTTTTTTTTTTAAGATGGAGTCTTGCTGTGTCACCCAGGCTAGAGTGCAGGGGTGCGATCTCGGTTACCGTGCCCTCCACATCCCAGGTGCAAGCAATTGTCTGCCTCAGCCTCCTGAGTAACTGGGATTACAGGCACCTGCCACCATGCCCAGCTAATTTTTGTATTTTTAGTAGAGACGGAGTTTCACCATCTTGGCCAGGCTGGGCAACATAACAAAACCTGTACCCAGACTAATGCGTTATTTTCTTATTTAAGGCTATTTTAGGAATTCAAGGACAAAAAGAATGACCAATATTCATTTTCCTTAGATTACACTTCACGTTTTCCATTACCTGAAACCTTCGGGTATTATTCATGAGAGATTTGTATGTGCTGTTTCATTTTCTCTGTCACCTGTAAATTACTGTCATCTCCAATTTCCTCTACTGAACAATCTTTCTAGTTGACAATCCACGTTTTACCTACCCAGAGGTGCAAGTGAGTTGGGAGATTTGGGGGAATGCATTTTCCAGGAAACAAGAGTGCTAACCCACAACAGGAGGCTTTCAATGCCCTGGGAGATGGCCTGCAATATCGAGACTTTGATCTTGACCTCACCCTCTGAACTTTCCCCTGCTAGTCCCTCTTGGTCAGGTAACTCTTAATCACTGTTTCAGAAGCATGTGTCACTATCCCACAGCATTTATTCATTGCCTGGTCCCCTATACGATCTTCAGAGAGCAGGATATTTGTGTCTTGTTGATTCAACCTCAGCTTCCAAAAGAGTACCTGACTCACACGAGATACTCAAGAAATAGTTACTGAACCAATTATAACATCTTCCAATACTCAAGAATTAAGACATATTTTATTGATCAACAAACCAACTAGTAAAATCTCAGGGTCCTTACTTGTCATTGTAGAAAAAAAGCAAGAGGAAAGACACATCTGCTCCCCAACTCCTGCTAAATAAGATATGAAAAATGGATGGCTACGTGAAGATTTTGTAAGAGAAACAAATGTTACTAATTTTTGAAACGACTTCTAAAAACAGGAGTTGCCTGTTCCTTAATCACTGCCTTGTTTATCAGCCTACTACTGAGTGAAATGTCTGTTCCCCACGAAAGCCTTCCGCCATTCTATCAGCGTTGCATTCTGAACGGAGTAACTTGGTAAAGTGTGATGCCTTTTTAAAAAAAAATAAAGGCATGGGGGGCGGGGGAATAAAGGAATGAGCACGCCATGTGATAAGCAAATGCAAACCCTGGGGACACTGGTCATTAACAAATATTCTCGTGAGGTTGAGCCACTGCCATTTCTCTTACCCCAAAGCGCTTGGGGCAATTTCAGTAGAATGATGGTATCACTCAGTGAGGCAGTGAGTGTTAAGCAGGGATAGAATAAAGTTCCCTTGAAGGGGTTATGAGAAGGAATGTGGAAGAAAGGGCAGTGGGTTTGGCACTGCGGAAGAGAAGTGCTCATTTAAAACACAGTTCTTTCCTACGTTCCCTAACCCCGGCCCTAAGGTCCCACGGCGCGCTGAGGACGGCCTTCCTTTTGTTGCAAAGCACTGATCATTGGCGTCGCCTTTCCAAACCACAGAAGCCAGCGGGACTGCGCTACCGTAATACTTAGCAGCACGGTTAAAAGCAGGACGGCGTGCTGGGAAGGGCACGCGGGCTTCGGGTGAGGTGCTGGGGCCGGCGACCAAACCAAGTTTCCCCACCAGCAAACGGTCACAAAGCAGCCCCCCCCCACCCACCGAAAACGGCCACAAGAACCAAGCGGGTCGCCAGGACCGCGCGCAGAGCCCGCGCACAGCGAACGCCGTGAACCCTTCCTCCCCTCCCACGGCAGGCGACACCGGAGCTCCGGGGAGCCCGTCAGGGTTGTGACCGAGGGTGGTTGTCGAGTGACTACAGAGCCTACTAACGCGCATCTCCGCCAGCCGGGCAACGCTCGCGTCCACCGCCGGGCCCACACCCCAAGCCCGCGGCTCTTCCCGCTTCGAAGGGGGCACGTCGCGGCCCCCCGGGGCGCGGGCGCCGGAAGCGGGGAGGACCGGCGGAGTCGAGCGGCCCGGACTCGGGCACTTACCCCCGGCGGGCGGCGAGCGGCGGAGGTCGCGGCCAACCGGCTCCAGGCGGCTGCGAAGTCGGGCGGCGGGGCGCGCGGACTCCGGCAGACTAGGGCGAACAGGGTCCCCAGCAGGAAGGCGGCCGCGGCGCAGCTCAGGTACAGGCTGAGCCGGAGCAGGACGGAGCTCGGCCCCGCGGCCCCCGCCGCCTCCCCGCCGCCGGGCCCCAGGAGGGAGAGGGCCACCGCGGCGAGTGCGGCCGCCGCCACGGGCCCCCGCCAGCTCCGGCCGCCCAGGCCCCCCGGCGCCGCCGCTGCCGCCTCCGCGTCCCCTGGGGACTCCGGCCGCCGCTCGCCGCTGAAGCCCGAGTCAGGACGGCCCCTTCGCGCGGGGCTGAGGCCGGCGCCGCCGCTGTCGGTCGCATCGGGGTGCATGCTGCTTCCTGGGCCGCTAAGGACAGGCACATCTCCCGCCCCGCGGTTCCCCGCCGGCGCTCCGGAGGCAGGGGGAGCCCGCGCTCATGCCTCGCCCGCGGCCCACCGAGGGAGCGGCCCCCGCAGACGCCGCCGCGCCCCTCTCCGCAACCCCTCAGCGCCGCCAGCCGGCGCCGGGCCCGCAGCTGCCGGGCCGGGCGCAGCCAGGGAGCCCCGCCGTGCAGCGACTGAAGCCCGGAGAGCCTGACGCGGGCGGGGCGGGGCCGCCCTGAAGTGCGTGTCGGGCGGGGCCCGGAGCCACCGCGGCCGCTGAGTGACAGCCGGGAGGCGCCCACCCACGGTGCGGGGGCGGGTCCGGGCCGCGGCCCCACGGGTAGGGGGCGCGACCCAGCGCGGCGCACGCCGCTCTCTCCCGCGCTCCCCTTCGCCTCCGCGCGGTGCCGTCTGTTCATGGAAAATTTTGCTGCAGGTGTCAGCGGCGCTGGTCATTCCCGAGCCCAGGTGATCCGGTAATTCTCCCTCTTTGCCTTGCTTGCAGCCCGCCAACATTGCTGCCTGATTTTCATTCGCTGTTTAGATTAAATAGGCAACCGTTCCCGACCTCCCGGTCACAGAGTTTCTAAAAACCTTCCCTTTCCCACCCTGCCGCCTTAGAGAAGGAATCAGACACGTGCGGTGGAGTAAATGAAGCCTGCAATTCCTCGCTATGGAAAAGTCCAAAGAAGTCTGCCTGTTGCAACAGGGTGCACGCAGGTGCCCATAATCACTTTGGCCCCAATTCTGCATATAAATAAATATATATATATATATATATATATATATATATATATATATATTTGCCAACTATTCGGTACATGCTATCACCCACGCAAAGCAAAGTAGTCCAAATAATTTTTAGAGTATATATTTGCCTTTTCTTCTATCATAGTCCCAGCCAGTAATATACAGATAATGCTTGCTGAGTAGATAACAATAGGCTACTTAAACACTGGCAATTACTACTAAGACTAATAAAGTAGCAAATGTAGCTTTTGCTTTTAGTATTAATTGGTATTCATAGGCACTTCATTTTTTTTTTTTTTTTTTTTTTTTTTTGCTAGTCAAGCGTGGTTGTGGGAGAAGACAATGTTAAATCAGCTTAACAATAACCCACAACACTCCGACCAACTACATTCCACTTCATTCTTTCTTATACCTTGCAAGTCAAAAACGGAGAGTGCCTCGTGCTAGATGTGTTTTTGCCACGCCAAGGTGATGATCAAAATAAGTTACCGGCGGCGGGCGCGGTGGCTCACACCTGTAATCCCAGAGCTTTGAGAGGCCGAGGCGGGCGGATCACGAGGTCAGCAGATCGAGACCATCCTGGCTAACACGGGGAAACGCCGTCTCTACTAAAAATACAAAAAATTAGCTGGGCATCGTGGCTCGCGCCTGTAGTCCCAGCTAATCGAGAGGCTGAGGCAGAATAATTGTTTGAACCCGGGAGGCAGTGGTTGCAGATCGCGCCTCGGAGACAGAGACTCCCTCTCAAAAAAAAAAAAAAAGTTACCAGCTTTCTGTACCCTGCAAACCCAAATTATTTCAAACAAAGCATAGCGGTTTGTTATCAGCAATAACCAAATCTATGTTTTTAAATAATTTACATGCCTAGGACTATATTCTGAAGGCTTTATGATACATTTAAATTAATTCTTCAGTTTAAGCCCTAGCTCACCATAATAGTAACTAACAGCACTTACTGTATGCCAGATACCATTCTAAGCACCAAACATACCTCATTTAATCTTCACAACAAACTTAAGGGATACTGTTATCTCCATCTATACAGTGGGAAACTGAGGCATAGGAGGTAAGATAACGTGCTTAACGTTACAAAACTAAGTAACGGAAGTAGGATTTGGTTGTTACTCCATGTGGTCTGGCTTCAGAGCTTGTGCATTGAATCACTCTGCCATGGTGCTTCCTAAGAAGTCTGTGATTTAGTCATCTCATATGACAGAAGAGGGGAAAAAAAAGGTTAAATTCTTGCCTCTGACCTGTATTCTGTGCTTAAAAGTGGATGGTCTTAGGCCTTGCACGGCGGTGGCTCACACCTGTAATCCCAGCACTTGGGAAGGCTGAGGTGAGCAGATTACCTGAGGTCAGGAGTTCGAGACCAGCCTGGCCAAATGGCAAAACCCCATCTCTACTAAAAATACAAAAATTAGCCAGGTGTGGTGGCGTGCACCTATAATCCCAGCTACTTGGGAGGCTGAGGCAGGAGAATTGCTTAAACCCAGTAGGCGGAAGTTGCAGTGAGCCCAGGTAGCACCACTGTACTCCAGCCTGAGGAATCAAGCAAGATCCTATCAAAAAAAAAAAAAAAAAAAAATTGGGTAGTAGTTTTGTGAGAATAGCAGCAACTTAGTCAGCCTCCTAACAAGGCTAAGTGATTATAACTTTAGAACTTGAATCAGTAAAGGGGAGAAAGGGAGACTGGTTTGAAACTTATTGACAGCCCAGGCCGTAACTCTTAAGACCATGATCTTTCCAATACACCCATATATGTTGTTTCCAAGAGTAATACAGACATGAAGAAATGTAAGCCTGGAGTCAGAAAACTACCTCAAGGCACATACATATAAGATATTTGTATATATTTTTTGGAGAAATGTATTGCTGCTAAATCGGCATTACCACTTTCTACATTTATTTAACAAACAGCAGTTCAGCCTCCACTCTGTGAGATTTGAGGAACATTGAGAGGTGAGGTAAGATAAGAATTGTGACAATGGTTAATTTTAGGTGTCAACTTGACTACATTGGGATTACCTGGAGAACTGGCAAAGGATTATTTCTGGGTGTGTCTATGAGGGTGTTTCCCAAGAAGATTGCCCCTGGGTCAGTGGATTGAGTGGGGAAGATCCACACTTAATATGGGCAGGCACCATCCAATCAGCTGTGGCCTAGAAGGAACAAAAAGGTGGTTTCCTTTGTGCCCTGAAGCTAGGATAGACTCTTCTCCTGTCGGTGGATATCAGAACTCCGGGCTCTCTGGCATTGAGACTCCAGGTTACACTAGCAGCCTCCTGGGTTCTCAGGCCTACTGCCTCAGAGTTATGTCATCTGCTTCCCTGGTACTGAGGCCTTCAGAGTTGAACTGAGCCACACCACCAGCTTTCCAGGATATTCAGCTGTCGAAGGGGTGTATCATCAGAGTTCTCAGCCTCCATAATCATGTAAGCCAATTTCTCTAATAAATTCTTTCTCATCCATCTATCTATTTCCTTTTGGTTCTGTCTCTCTGGAGAACATTAATACATCTTCCAATCTGTCTGTCCTGCAGAACATCTTCATGTTGTAACATGGACCAGAGGCACACAGGTCATGGGCTGAGTACTATTCCATTTTATGTATCTACGACATTCTGTTTCATCTGTCTGTTGATGAACACTTGAGTTGTTTCTACCTTTTGGCTATACTGCTATGAACATGGGTATACAAATATCTGTTTGAGACCCTGCTTTCACTTCTTCCTAGTGTATGTCCAGAAGGAAATTGCTGGGTCATATAATTCTATATTCAAGTTTTTTAGAACATGCCATACCATTTTCCACAGTGGCTGAGCTATTCTACATTCCCACAGGCAATGCACAAGGGTTTCAGTCTTTCCACATTCTTGCCAATCCTTATTTTGTTTTTTTGGCAAAAGCCATCCTAGTGGGTGTGAACTGGTATCTATCTCATTGTGGTTTTGACTTGCATTTCCCTAATTAGTGCTACTATCTTTTCATCTGGCTATTGGCCATTGGTATATTTTCTTTGGAGGAATATCTACTCAAGTCCTTTGTAAGATAAACTTTTGACCACAGTTTATTATTTATTTATTTACTTATTTTGAGACGGGCTCACTTTGTTGCCCACACTGGACTGTGGTGGCATGATCTGGGCGCACTGCAACCTCTGCCTCCTGTGTTCAAGCGATTCTTGTGCCTCAGCCCCCCCCAAGTAGCTGGGATTACAGATGTGCACCACCACACCTGGCTAATTATTGTATTTTTAGTAGAGACAGGATTTCACCATGTTGGCCAGGCTGGTCTCCATCGGGTGATCCACTCACTTTGGCCTCTCAAAGTGCAGGGATTACAAACATGAGCCACTGCACCCAGCCCATCACACTTTAAACATCTATCCCTGGAAAGTGGTTTTTTAAAAAGCACATTAAAAGAAAGTGCTTTTTTTTTTTTTTTGAGACTCAGTCTTGTTTTGTCACCTAGGCTAGAGTATAATGGCATGATCTCCGCTCACTGCAACTTCCACCTTCTAGGTTCAAGCGATTCTCCTATCTCAGCCTTCCAAGTAACTGGGACTACAGGCTCATGCCACGATGCCCAGCTATTTTGTATTTTTAGTAGAGACGGGGTTTCACCATGTTGGCCAGGCTGGTCTTGAACTCCTGACCTCAGGTGATCCACCCACCTCAAGCCTCCCAAAGTGCTGGGATTACAGGTGGGAGCCACCTCACCCAGCCAGTGCTTTCTTTTAGACAACAAAAAGAGAATTGATTATCCTTTTGGTAATTAAGACCAACAAGTACAAAATACATTGTGAAGGATGAAAATAGAGACAATCCTTATTGGAAGTCCTCGGGACATCCTTCTTTGCACTTAGGTGTAAACAATATTTATTGAGTACCTTCTGGATTGTGTACCATTGCTGCTGTAACAAATCACTACAAATTTAAATCAGTTAAAACAACACAAGTTATTGTCTTAACAGTGCTGAATTCTAAGTCCAAAATTTGCAGGCTGGCGTTCCTTCTAGAGGCTTCAGGAGCGAACACGTTTCCTCCGTTTGCAGCTTCTACCTGCATTCCTTGGCTCACTGCCTCTTTCTGACATCACTTCAACCTCTAGCTTCTGGGCTCACAGCTCCCACCACTCACTTTGAACTTGTCTTCCTCTTATAAGGCACCTTTGTGATTCCATTGGGTCCACTGGATAATCCAGGTTAATCTTCCCATTTTGATCCTTAATCACATCACCTAATTCCTGTCTGCCACATAAAGGGACATACGTGTTGTGGGGATTAGGAGGTGCACATTTTTGGGGTGCCATCATCCTGCTATACATGAAAGTTCAACGTGAAGTTATTGCATTCAACATATTCTGCAGAGATCATTTTTACCTTCGATTGTTTTGACCACCCACCTCGTTGACCCCTCCGCAAAGGACTTTCCATTCCGCTACCAGTCTCTGGCCCACAGAACCAACTAGTGGTCTCAAATGAACTTTGCTGATAGAAAATATCACACACACACAACCGCCGTCAGTTTTTATTCTTGTTTTGGTAGAGAATTACAACATCATCCAGGCAGCTTTGCCTACTAACGCGCGGTAACGACGCGACCTCCACACGCCACCCCAGGCAGCGCGGAGCAGCAGCAACGCTTCCAGGGCGCCTCGGCCGCCTTCCTCCGCGGCTCTCCCGTGCGCCGGTGCCCGGCCCGGCCTCCGCTCCGCCCGCATGGAGCCGCGGCCCGGCCGCCGGCCCACGGCGCTCTGTGACGCCCGGCGCGAGGGCCGCGAGACGCCCGCCCGAGGCCCACGGTGCGTCCCCGCCTCGCGCCCCCGCCTCTCCCGGAGCGCCCGGCCCCGCGCCGCCCCTCCTTTCCCTTTCCGCTCTCCCCGCCTCCGGAAGCGCGGGCTCAGGGCAGCGGGAGCGCGCCAGCGCCGCGCGTGGGGCCGTGACGGTTGAGGCTCACAGGTGAGGGGCCCGCGGCGCGGCCGCCGCGTTCCGTTTCCGTTAAGATCCGTTTCCGTGCTCCGGAGCCCAGGCAGCGGCGACTACTCGGGGTGGGTTTAACGAAGCCTGCGCGGGCGGTGGGAGGCCGCGTCCCCGCGACAAAGGCGCCCGCGGCGGCGGGTCCCGGCGCCGCCCCACCGTGGTCCCCGGTGGGAACGGCAGGTCCCGCCCTCTTACGCGTTCCGGGTGGCGTTGAGGGTCAGGGTCGGCCCCGAGTTGAGATTGGGCCGCGAAGGCATGCCGGGCCCTGATGACTGCCGCCCACCCCCGGGGACTGGAAACTGACCCGCCGGGCCCGAGGGGCCGTTACTTGTCTACCGCCTTCCGGGGTCGGGAGACGGTGTGGACGAGAGCCTCGAGTTCCTGGAAACAGGTGTTTGATTTGGGCCGGGATGATTCGTGTACCCAGTTGGATGTCTTATTGGAGGCCTATTGTGCTGTTAACTACAGAAATGTCATGTCACAGTAACAAGATGACAGTTTAAAAAGTACCCGGTGCGGCCGGGCACGGTGGCTCAAGCCTGTAATCCCAGCACTTTGGGAGGCCGAGGCGGGTGGATCACGAGGTCGAGAGATCGAGACCATCCTGGTCAACATGGTGAAACCCCGCCTCTACTAAAAATACAAAAAATTAGCTGGGCGTGGTGGCACGTGCCTGTAATCCCAGCTACTCAGGAGGCTGAGGCAGGAGAATTGCCTGAACCCAGGAGGCGGAGGTTGCGGTGAGCCGAGATCGCGCCATTGCACTCCAGCCTGGGTAACAAGAGTGAAACTCCGTCTCAAAAAAAAAAAAAAAAAAAAAAAAAGTACCCGGTGCTTTTCTAGGTATTTTCCTGATGAGTGGGGAAAGCACGAATATTGTTGCTGGTTTGTAAGACCTGAGCGCGTGGGGCGTGCCCCGTACCTCTCAGGCAGCTTTGGCAAAAACCTCTCTCTCTTTTTTTTTTTTCTTTTTTTGAGTAATGGGCTCGCTCTGTGGCCCAGGCTTTAGTGCAGTGGCACGATCATGTCTCACTGTAGCATCCAACCCCTGGGCTCAGGAGATCCTCCTGCCTCGACCTCCCAAAGTGCGGGGATTACAAGCGTGAGCCACCGTGCCCCACCTGGCAAAACTGCCTTGATTGGACACCAGATGGTTGTTATGGTCTGATGAACTATCCTTTAATTTTTATCCTTTCCTAGTCTGTTGTAAAGAGATAGTTAAATACCTTATTAAGTCATTTTTCTTAGTCTCTATGGTAAATTGAATCACACCTAAGAGTAAATGTTATCTTAAATTGCTTAGTGGATGGGATTGTTGGGTAAATTTTCCTGTGAGTTAAGTCACATGAATGTTTAAGTCTTTGTAATAACTCTGTTGGATTTTATTAACCGAAATTTAAACCTGAAAAGTCTCACAGGCACTGGACTATGCACCACTGCACATGAACGGTGACCACTTAGGGAAGCAATTGACTTCCGGCTCTTGGGGACTGCATGACCTTACCATGGAAATAGAGATAAAGGCATATTTCTCGTATGTGTATCTGGAGGAGTCAGGGAAGAGGGCAGAGGACAGGAAACTCTGGGTAACTGGGTTGAAACAAGGTGATTTTTTTTTTTTTTCTTGTCTCCTGTCGCCAGGCTGGAGTGCAGTGGCGCGATCTCGGCTCACTGCAACCTCCGACTCCCTGGTTCAAGCGATTCTCCTGCCTTGACCTCGGAGTAGCTGGAATTACAGGCGCACACCACCAAGCGCAGCTAATTTTTGTATTTTTAGTAGATATAGGATTTCATCATGTTGGCCAGGATGGTCTGGATCTCTTGACCTCGTGATCCACCCACCTCGGCCTCCCAAAATGTTGGTATTACAGGCGTGAGTCACTGTGCCTATCCTTGATGTTAATTTGTACAATGATACAGGGCTTTCCTAGAAAAGAAGTGGATAGGCCAGAAAGTTTCTATGCAGTGTTTAAAAGACGATAAACTGTAGAGTTATGACATGAAAAGATTGTAAAATGGGGTGGAGGGTCAGATCTCTAGAGGTTTAAACTATGGGAAGGTAAATACAGGCCTTCTAGATATTTTGATTGGCTGCAGACCACCACAATAAAGCAAATACTGCAGTAAAGCGAGTCACATGAATTTTTTGGTTTCCTGGTGTATAGAAACGTTATGTTTACACTATACTGTGGTCTGTTAAGGATGCAATGGTATTCTGCTTAGAAAATGTACCTACCTTATCTAAAAAATAATTGATGGCTAAAAAATGCTATCAATCACCTGAGCCTTCAGGGAGTTGTTTTTTTTTTTCTTTTGCTGGTGGAGGGTCTTGCCTCAGTGTTGATGGCTGCTGACTGATCAGGGTGGTTGAGTGCTGAGGGTTGGGATGGCTATGGCAATTTTTAAAAATAAGACAATACTGAACTTTGCTGCATCGATTGCCTCTTCTTTTCACAAAAGATTTTTGTAGCTTGTGATGCTGCTTGACAGCATTTTATCCACAGTCGAACTTCTTTAAAATGAAGTCAAGTCTTCTCAAACCCTGCTGCTGCTGTGTTAGCCAAGTTTATGGAGTATTCTACATCTAAATTTGTTGTCATTTCAACGACGTTCACAGCTTCTTCACCAGGAGTAAATTCCATCTCAAGAAACTGCTCTCTTTGCTCATCCATGAGAAGCAAGTCCTCATCAGTTCAGGTTTTATTATGAGATTGCAGCAATTCAGTTACATCGTGAGGCTCTACTTTTTTTTTTCTTTTTTTGAGACAGGGTCTTGTTCTGTCACCCAGGCTGCAATGCGTTGGGATGATTACAGCTCAGTGCATCCTCTACCACTCCAGCTCAAGTGATCCTTCTATCTCAGCCTCTACAGGCACAGGCACATGCCACCACACCCAGCTTTTTTTTTTTTTTCTTTTTTGAGACAGAATCTCACTCTGTCACCCAGGCTGTAGTGCAGTGATGCAAGCTGGGTTCACTGCAAGCTCCACCTCCCAGGTTCAAGTGATTCCTGTGCCTTAGCCTTCCAAGTAGCTAGGATTACAGGCATGTGCCACTATACCTAGCTAATTTTTGTATTTTTAGTGGAGACAGGGTTTCACCGTGTTGGCCAGCCTGGTCTCAAACTACTGTCCTCAAGTCATCTGGCCGCCACAGCCTCCCAAAGTGCTGGGATTACAGGCGTTAGCCACCTTGTCCAGCTAATTTTGTAGTTTAGTTTTTTTCTTTTAAGAGGCAGGATCTCACTGTGTTGCCCAGGCTGTTCTAAAATTCCTGAGCTCAACTGGTCCTCCTGCCTCGGCCTTCCAAAATACAAGGCTCCACTTCTAATTCGGGTTCCCTTGCCGTTTCTACCACAGCTGCAGGTTCTTCCTCCACTTGAGTCTTCAGTCTCTTAAAGTAATCCATAAGGTTTGGAATCAGCTTCTTCCAAACTCTTGTTAATGTTGATATTTTGACCTCCTCCTGGGAATCGTAAGTGTTCTTAATGGGGAAGGTTTTCAATTTGGTTTACTAGGATCTGTCAGAGGAATTACTATGACAAATACGGCCTTATAAAATGTATTTCTCGAAAAATAAGACTTGAAAGTTTCCTTGATCCTTGGGCTGCAGAAATGGATGTCGTGTTAGCAGCATGAAAACAACATTCATCTTGCACATCTTCACTAGAGCTATTGGGTGTCAGTGAGCAGTAATACCTTGAATTTTTTTTTTTTGTCTGAGCAGGCAATCTCAACAGTGGGCTTAAAACCTTCAGTAAACTATACTGTAAATAGGTGTGCTGTCTTTGGGATTTTTATTCCATAGACAGACCACAGGCAGAGTAGATTTAGCGTAATAATTCTTAAGGCCCTTAAGGTTTTTTTTTTTTTTTTTTTTTTGACCGAGTTCCGCTGCCTTGCCCAGGCTGAAGTGCGGTGGCATGATCTTGGCTCACTGCAACCTGCGCCTCCCAGGTCCAAGTGATTCTTGTGCCTCGGCCTCTAGAGTAGTCAGCCTGTTCTTTGAAGTGTTGAGGCCAGGCATTGACCTCTCTCTCTCTAGCTATGAAGAATCCTAGATGGTTGGCATCCTTTTCCAATAGAAGGCTGTTGATCTACACTGGAAATCTGATGTTTATTATAGCCACATTCAGCAATTCTCTTAGCTAGATCTTCTGCAGCTTCTCCATCAGCACTTGCTGTTTTACCTCGTACTTTTTTTTTTCTTAGATGGAGTTTTGTTCTTGTTGCCCAGGCTAGAGTGCAGTGGTGCAGTCTTGGCTCACTGCAGCCTCTGCCTCCTGGCTTCCAGTGATTCTCCTGCCTCAGCCTCCTGAGTAGCTGGGGTTACCAACACCTGCCATCACACCCACCTGATTTTGTCTTTTTAATAGAGACAGGGTTTCACCATGTTTGTCAGGCTGGTCTCTAACTCCTGACCTCAGATGATCCACCTGCCTTGGCCTCCAAAGTGTGGGATTACAGACGTGAGCCACTGCACCCAGCCTACCTTGTACTTCTTTGTTATAGAGAAGTCTTCTTTTTTTTTTTTTTTTTTTTTTAATTCTTTCTTTCTGTTTTTGTTCTCTTGCTCTGTCACCGAGGCTGGAGTACAATGGCATGATCTTGGCTTACTGCTGCCTCTGCCTTCCCAGCTCGAACTATTCTCATGCCTCAGCCTCCCAAGTAGCTGGGACTACAGGCTCCTACCACCACTCCTGGCTGATTTTTGGTTTTTAGTAAAGATGGGGTTTCACCATGTAGACCAGGCTGGTCTCAAACTCCTTATCTCAAGTGATCCACCCACCTTAGCCTCCCAAAGTCTTGAGATTACAGGCATGAGCCACTGTGCCTGGCTGAGTGAGGTTTCTTCTTTTCTTGACTTCAGGAAACAGCCTCTGGTAGCTTGAGAATTCTACATTTTCTTTACCTCTCTCAGCCTTCATAGAAGAGGAAGGCAAGTGAGGGCCTTGCTTTGGACTAGACTTGTGCTTAAGGGAATGTGAGGGTTGGCTTGGTGTATCCAGACTTTGTCCATGTCAGCAATAAGGCTCTTTCACTTTCTTATTCCTGTGTTCACTGGAGTAGCAGTCTTAATTCTCTTCAAGATTTTTTCCTTCTGCAAGAACTCAATTGTGAAAAAAAAAAAAGTAAAAAAAAGAATTTTTCCTTTGCTTTCACAACTTGGCTAACTAGTGCAGGAGGACCTAGCTTTTGGCCTGTCTCCTGGACTTTCAACATACCTTCCTCACTAATCTTAATCATTTCTAGCTTTTGATTTAAAATTTTCTAAGGGATCGGGGTTGGAATAATTTGGATGTTAAGTGGACTAGGAAAATTTAAACATTCCTATTAATACATTTGCCAGCAAAATCCAGCAGAGACATTCAGTGGAATAGTTATATGATTGTTATATAAATATGTGTAATATTCTGGGCCAAGCATTTAATAGAAACTTATTACTTGATTGTGAGTAAAAATTGCTCTTTCGTCATGTTTAAGATCTCTTTATTTCTCCAGACAGTATAATCATCCACCTCTTCTAGTTAAATTTCTGATTTCAGTTTCTTCAAATTTCAAGAAAATGTTTGTTTATGTATTTTTTTGAGACAAGAGTTTCTTGTTGCCCAGGCTTGTGCACTGGTGCAGTCTCAGCTCACCACAACCTCCGCCTCCCAGGTTTAAGCGATTCTCCTGCCTCAGCCTCCTAAGTAGCTGGGATTACAGTCATGCACCACTACACCTGGCTAATTTAGTATTTTTAATAGAGACGGGGTTTCTCCATGTTGGTCAGGCTGGCCTCAAACTCATGACCCCAGGTGATCTGCCCGCCTCAGCCTCCCAAATTTCTGGAATTATAGGCATAAGCCACCAACATACCTTGCCTCAAGAAAATGATTATTTTATATTTGTAATTTAAACTACATGTCTTTTTTTTTAAAAAAAAAAGAGGGAGTCTCACTGTATTGCTCAGGCTGGAGTGCAATCGTGGCTTACTGCAGCCTCCACCTCCCAAGTTCAAGTGATTCTCCTATCTCAGCTTCCTGAGTAGCTGGGATTACAGGTGCCTGTCACCACATCCAGCTAATTTTTATATTTTTAGTAGAGATAAGTTTTTACCATGTTGGCCAAACTGGTTTCGAACTGCTGACCTCAACTGATCCACCTGCCTCGGCTTCCCAAAGTGCTGTGATTACAGGCACAAGCCACTGTGCCTGGCCTTAAACAACATTTCTTCAGCTCTGGTTCCTGATTTATTCTGGTGAGGCCTTCGTTTATTAGCAGAGTTTTCCTGGACACTGTAATATTACCTATGACACTTGACACAGTCTAGTACCACCCAGAGTTTAAACTTTCATTCCTGTTCTGTGTGTCACAGTACATTACCTTTTGATGACAGCTTCTCATCTCCATAGACCAGCGGAATTTCAAACCCTTGCCTGAGACTCTCAGGAATGTGAAACTAGTTTGACATCAAGGCCTAGTACACCTAGTAAACACAATGCATTTAAGCAATAGAAACAAAAGTTTCTTTTTTTCTTTTTTGAGATGAAGTCTTGCTCTGTCACCCAGGCTGGAGTGCAATGGTGCTATTTCGGCTCACTGCAGCCTACACCTCCTGAGTTCAAGTGGTTCTCCTGCCTCAGCCTCCTGAGGAGCCGAGACTACAGGTACATGCCACCACACCCAGATAATTTTTGTATTTTTAGTTGGCACAGGATTTATCATGTTGGTCAGGCTGGTCTTGAACTCCTGACCTCGTGAGCCACCGTGCCCGGCAAACAGTTTCTTATAATATGTAATACACTCTTTTTTTCTTTTTTTAAGGTGGAGTCTCCGTCTGTCCCCCAGGCTGGAGTGCAGTGGCACGATCCGATCTTAGCTCACTGCAGTCTCTGCCTCTCAGGAATATGAAACTGGTTTTACATCAAGGCCGAGTACACAGAATGCATTTAAGTAATAGGAACAACAGTTTCTTATAATATGTAATGCACTTTTTTTTTTTTTGAGATGGAGTCTTCCTCTGTCCCCAAGGCTGGAGTGCAATGGCACGATATGATCTTGGCTCACTGCAGCCTCCGGCTCCTGGGTTCAGGTGACTCTCCTGCCTCAACCTCCTGAGTAGCTGGGATTACAGGCACATGCCACCATGCCCAGGTAATTTTTTTATATTTTTGGTAAAGATGGGTTTTCACCATGTTGGCCAGGCTGGTCTTGAACTTGTGTCTGAAGTGATTCGCCTGCCTTGGCCTCCCAAAGTACTGGGATTATAGGCACCTGGCCTGTATTGCACTCTTTTTTTTTTTTCTTAAAAGATGGGGTTTCACCATGTTGGTCAGGCTGGTCTTGAACTCCCGACCTCAGGTGATCCGCCCGCCTTCGCCTCCAAAGTGCTTGGATTACAGGCGTGAGCCACCGTGCCCAGCCGTAATACACTCTTGATTGTTACACTGTATTCTACTTCTTTTCTTAGTTTAACGGAGCTCCTTAATTGATTTTATACTGGGTTGTGACCTATTAACAAAATATTGCCGTGGGCTATGCTATTAAACCATTTTACTTTTGAAATTTGAAGAAACTTAATTTAAAAAATGTTAATTGCAAAGGTGTTCTTAACCACACACAAAAAAAGAAAAAAAATAACCAATTCTTTTTAGAGTCCAGAGTGCTCACCATTACACTATGGGATATCCACAGTATCTTTTTTTTTTTTTTTTGAGACGGAGTTTCGCTCTTGTTACCCAGGCTGGAGTACAATGGCACGATCTCGGCTCACTACAACCTCCACCTCCTGTGTTCAGGCAATTCTCCTGCCTCAGCCTCCTGGGTAGCTGGGATTACAGGCACGCGCCACCATGCCCCGCTAACTTTTTGTATTTTTAGTAGAGACGGGGTTTCACCATGTTGACCAGAATGGTCTCGACCTCTTGACCTCATGATCCACCCGCCTCGGCCTCCCAAAGTGCTGGGATTACAGGCTTGAGCCACCGTGCACGGTCAGTTTATACTCCTTTTTTTTTGAGACGTAGTTTCGCTCTTGTTACCCAGGCTGGAGTGCAATGACGCGATGTCGGCTCACCGCAACCTCCGCCTCCTGGGTTCAGGCAATTCTCCTGCCTCAGCCTCCTGAGTAGCTGGGATTACAGGCACGCCCTACCATGCCCAGCTAAATTTTTGTATTTTTAGTAGAGAAGGGGTTTCACCATGTTGACCAGGATGGTCTCAATCTCTCGACCTCGTGATCCACCCGCCTCGGCCTCCCAAAGTCCTGGGATTACAGGCTTGAGCCACTGCGCCCGGCGGTTTATACTCTTAAATATTTAATGTATGCCCTTCCAATCCATGTTCTATAACCTGGCTTATCTTTTGTGCTCATGAAGAATATAGTATTGTTTTGTCTACGTTTTAAGTGTTATGTAATTATATCATTGCTTATTTATTTATTTTCAGACCAGGTCTTCTTGCCTTGTGGCGCAGGCTGGAGTGTGGTGGTGTGATCCTCACTTATTTCAGTGTCCTCCTCCTGAGCACAAGTGATCCTCTCACTTCAGCCTCCTGAGTAGCTGGGACTACAGGCACACCAGTGTGCCTAGCTAATTTTTATTTTTTAATTTTTTGTAGAGATGGGGTCTGGTCGTGTGGTCTGGAACTCCTGGACTCAAGCAGTCCTCCAACCTCTGCCTCCCTAAGTGCTGAGATTACAGGCATGAGCCACGGCGCCAGCCTCGTTGCTTTTTAAATTCTGCTCTTTGATTCAGTGTTATTTTTAAAGATCTCACTCAGTGTATCCTTTTTGGGAGATACGTGCTTATCCAACATTTTGTTTATTCATTTTCCTCTTAACAGACATTGAAGTTGTTTTTTATGCGTTGCTATTGCAAACAGTAATAGATGCTGTGCTGTGATGGACATCCTGCATGCATGCCCAGGATCACACAACTGGGAAGGAGCAGAATCATATTTTGAGTCTGGGTGTGTCTGACACCATTCATTTGTTTTCAGCCACTGAGCAGATTCCCACTTATCACCTCTGTGCCTAATTTATTGCACAAACACTATTATGATAACAGTAATGGAACTATAAATACATAGTGGAATTGTTGGTCATTTTGCTCTTAACAGGTCAACTCTTAATTTATGCCCTCCTCCCCCTAGTTTTTGTTAACTGTAAATTACATTATTAATTCAGTATAGAAAAGTTTTGTACTCTGTATTTTTCATGTTCATACATCATCTAAATCAAGGGTCTGCAAGCTGGGCACAGTGATATGCACCTGTAGTCCCAGCTACTCTGGAGGCTGAGGTGGGAGGATCACTTGAGCCCAGGAATTGGAGGCTGCAGTGAGCCAGAATCCTGTCACTGTACTCCAGCCTAGGAGATGGAGTGAGGTCCTGTTTGTTTGTTTGTTTGTTTTTTAAATTAAACAAATCAATCAATCTTGCATCTACAAACTTTTCTTTTATTTGACATGCAGTCTCACTCTTGTCGCTCAGTCTGGAGTGCAATGGTGCAATCTCAGCTCACTGCAACCTCTGACTCCTGGGTTCAAGTGATTCTTTTGCCTCAGGCTCCCGAGTGGCTAGGATTACAGGTGTGTGTCAACCACGCTCAGCTAATTTTTGTATTTTTAGTAGAGAGGGGTTTCACCATGTGGGTCAGGCTGGTCTCGAACTCCTGACCTGAGGTGATCTACCCACCTCAGCCTCCCAAAGTGCTGGGATTACAGGTGTGAGCCACAGTGCCTGACCTATGTACTTTTCAGTAAGGGATCTGATGGTAAGTATTTTAGTCTGTGTGAGTTGTATGGTCTCAGTCACATCTAGTCAGCAATACAGTCGTAGTGTGAAAGCTGGGAGAGATGATACCTATACCCATGAGTGTGGCTGTGTTCCAATAACATTTTATTTACAAAAACAGATGGCAGACCAGATTTGGCTTATGGACAAGTAGTTTGCTGACTCGTGGTCTAAGTGATTATGTTAACAGAATCGTAATATTTACGTATACAAGCTTTTCAGTATTACAAGTAATACTGTAATTTCCTTTTTACTTTTTATTTATTTATTTTTGACACAGAGTCTTGCTCTGTCTCCCAGGCTAGAGTGCAGTGGCATGTTCTTAGCTCACTGGAACCTCCACCTCCTGGTTACAAGCAATTCTCCTGCCTCAGCCTCCCGAGTAGCTGGGATTACAGGTGCATGCCACCACACCTGGCTTAATTTGTATTTTTAGTAGAGGTAGAGTTTCACTATGTTGGCCAGGCTGGTCTTGAGCTCCTGACCTCAGGTGATTCACCCACCTTGGCCTCCCAAAGGGCTGTGCTGCGATTACAGTTGTGAGCCACCGCTCCTGGCCTCCATTTTCTTTTTAATATAATGTCTTTAGGATAGATTTCTAGAAGTGAAGTTACTGATTCAAAAGTTTTTAGGTTTTTTTAATGGCTCTGAAAGTGCTAAGTGCCTTTGAAAGAGACACGTTTTAGTTTTCATAAATTACTTGAGATGGTCGGTGCAGTGGCTCATGCCTGTAATCCCAGCACTTTGGGAGACTGAGGCGGACAGATCACCTGAGGTCAGGAGTTTGAGACCAGCCCGGCCAATATGGTGAAACCCATCTCTACTTAAAATGCAAAAATTGTCCAGATGCAGCAGCTCGTGCCTGTAATCCCAGCTACTCGGGACGCTGAGGCTGGGGAATTGCTTGAACCTGGGAGGTGGAGATTGCAGTGAGCCAAGATAGTGTCACTACACTCCAGCCTGGGCAACAGAGTGAGACTTTGTCTCAGAAAAACAAAACCAAAAAAAAAAAAAAAACTTCATTAGAAGGCGGAGCACAGTGGCTCAATCCTGTAATCCCAGCACTTCGGGAGCCTGAGGTGGGAGGATCACTTGAGCCCAGAGTTTAAGACCAAACTGGGCAACATAGGGAGACTCTGTCTCTTGAAAATAAGAAGCTGTACATGGTGGCTTATGCCCCCGTAATCCTAGCACTTTGAGAGGCCAAGGTGGGCCAATCACCTGAGGTCAGGAGTTCCAGACCAGCCTGGACAACATGGTGAAACCCCATCTCTACTAAAAATACAAAAATTAGCCGGGCATCATGGTGCATGCCTGTAATCCAGCTTCCTGGGAGGCTGAGGCAGGAGAATTACTGAAACCTGGGGGCTCACGCTGCAGTGAGCGGAGAGCACGCCACTGCCCACCAGCCTGGGTGACAGAGCGAGACCCTTTCTCAAAAGATAAATTAATAAACATAAAACCTAATCAAGTATCTTATCTTTGGAGGATTTGGGATAGAGGCTTCCCTCTGTCAATTTGAATTTTAAGATGAAAAGAAGACATTAATCGATGCTATGGAAAATAATAAATCTTGTATTTTAATGTTTATTAGGTATAAATTTTATAATCTAATATTTCTTTTTCTTTTTCTCTTTTTTTTTTTTTTGAGACGGAGTTTCGCTCTTGTTACCCAGGCTGGAGTGCAATGGCACAATCTCGGCTCACTGCAACCTCCACCTCCTGGGTTCAGGCAATTCTCCTGCCTCAGCCTCCTGAGTAGCTGGGATTACAGGCACGCGCCACCATGCCCAGCTAATTTTTCGTATTTTTAGTAGAGACGGGGTTTCACCATGTTGACCAGGATGGTCTCGATCGCTTGACCTTGTGATCCACCCGTCTCGGCCTCCCAAAGTGCTGGGATTACAGGCGTGAGCCACCGCGCCCGGCCCCTTCTAGTATTTCTTAAATTTTAAGATCTTTTTACAAATTAAAATTTTAAGACTCACTTGTATTTTGATTAATCTTCACTTAGCTGAGAGAATATATTAAATTTTTCTCTACGTTGCATACCATTTGCTAACTTGATTACCATCACAAATTTTTATTGTTTCGATTTTTTTTTAAGTACTTCAAACACCTGACAAGGCACACTTAACAAATCTAACAAAGGAAATGGTAAGTATTTTAAGCACTGAGATATTGTTTATAAAACCAACCATCAGTAAGTCTAAATTTACTGATTTAATCAATTAGATTCCCTTAAATGTAGATGACAGTTAAATTTTTATGAATCTAATATATTGGAATCTTTTCAACTCTTCAAAATACTAAAGGCAAACAAAAATCCAATGATAAAATGTATTACCACACATACCTTCACCTATCATGTTAACTTATCACAATAGTATTAATACAAGTTTGGCTCACTTTTAAATGACACCTGTACTTAAAAAATATCTTTCTTAGGTTTCACCGTCACTTAGGCAATTAAAGGCTGCAGAGTGCTGTGGCTGGTTTAGGATACGGATTACATAATCTTTTACTGCCTGATTTGATGTAAAATAGAATTAATTATAAGAATAGTGAGCACATAATTGCATTTTTTGCTGTTTTATTATTGGAAATTTTTATTTTCACTTTTAAATGTCTGTGGACTCATGGCTTCTCATAGAATTGTTTTTTCTCTTTCAGTGCTCAATTGTCTGACTTGGACAGTGGAAGCCCCTTTAAACTGATCCTCTATTTGATTCCCTCCACCCAGGGCATATTTGTAAATATTATGCTTTCTGGCAACAATAGGATGCTCCAGGCTCTTTGCCTCCAGAAATGCAGTCCCCTGCCTGCCAAGGAGTCCTGGGGTTTTTTTGTGGAGAATAGTATTAGAAGGTCAATTCTGATCTTAAGGTTATCGTTAATAGATAATGTGACACAGCTGCTTTGACCACTGTACTAACAGAAAAGTATTTTTTTAAGGCTATGACTTTATAGTGATCTTTCTAATGTCATTTCAACTGTATAGAGTATTTAAATACTTTAAATCAATTTTAGTTTTGTGTCATAGTAATATATAAATTTACGGGTCAACTAGTAATTTAAGGTCTGTAACAAACAGAAATCAGTGCTCCTTGCCCCACAATAAAGGCAACTACTTTGAACATTTTAATCCATTTTTTCTAATACTTAACTCCATGCGTCTGAATAATATGCCTTGATTTTTCCATTTTAGAAAGCCATTGTCTGTCTGCTATGAAATATCTCTTATGTCATGCTCCCTTTAAAACAGTGAGACATATATACTCTTCCCCTTTCATCTTCTGTGTGGTTTTGGCATAGTTAGCAACTGATTACATATTCAGAAGTTTGACATACCTGTGCAGGCTCTTATGTGTGACTCAGAATTTCTGTTCCTCTTCAAGAATGTATGGAAACCTTGACAGGAATCATCTCCTTGTCTCTGTTTCTTCCATTCTAACTGCAGTGAAGGAGCAGAAAGGGGACAAATCCTGAAATACGTCAATCCTCACTGCAGGACTTCCACTAAAATCCTATGTGTTTGGGCTGCTTTAGCTGATGCTGCAAGATTTTTCTTTTTTTCTTTCTTTTATTTTTTTTCACTTTTATTCTCAAGGGAGGTGACCTGTGAGATTTTTTTTTTTGACTCTGTCCTTTCCTTATTATAAACTCTAATTATACTTAATTTTATGTTTTTTTGTGCTTAATTTATAGAAGGCAGATTTTCCTTAAGGTTCACTTAGGTATCCATGTTTGTAACATCCCTGCCTTGATGATCTGTTATTTTCTTGTGAACTTAACTATGGGAGTTATTTATTCTTCAGATAATTGATAGAATTTGTTACTCATACAACCCCATCATCACTTAGGTTTTTTGTTGTTGTTGTTTTTATACTGTTTCTCTTATAACCATACTTGTCAATTTGGGAAAATTATTGTATACAAATGGAAAGTATTTGGATTCTTTTATCTGATGTTTACTTTTTTTTTTTCAGATATATTTTTGCCCTCATGGATCACTTTGGAGATATATTAGAAGGTGAAGTGGACCATTCTTTCTTTGACAGTGACTTTGAAGAAGCAAAGAAATCTGAAAGTAACTCAGTTTATGACAAGCAAAATGACGACCTAAAAGAAAGAATAGATAAAGATACAAAAAATGTAAGCTTGAACACTGGAACCCAAACAAAGGAAAATTATCTTACTGGGAAGGGAAATGAAAGAAATGTGAAATTTCCCCCAGAACACCCTGTAGAGAATGATGTCACACAAACTGTAAATGCTTTCTCATTGCCAACCACTTCAAAATCACAAGCATTGTGTGATGTTACAACAGGACTTAAAATACACGTGTCCATTCCAAATAGTATTCCCAAAATTGTAAAAGAAGGTGAAGATGATTACTACACAGATGGAGAGGAAAGCAGCGATGATGGGAAGAAATACCATGTGAAGTCCAAGTCTGCGAAACCACCTACTAATGTGAAAAAAAGTGTAAGGAAGAAGTATTGCAAAATTAGTTCCTCTTCCTCCTCCTCTTTATCTTCCTCACCTTCAAGTTCAGGTACAGATTGTTTAGATGCAGGGTCTGATTGCCGTCTATCTGATTCATCTCCATCATCCAAGAAACACGTATCTGATGTAACCCTCCTGTCACCAAAACAGAAGTGTAAGTCAGGAATAAAATCGACAGAAACACAGGCTTTAAGTACTACAGCAAAATGTGGCCACTACCCCGAGGAGTCTGAAGATACCGTGACCGACGTAACTCCCTTATCGACTCCAGACATCAGCCCTCTTCAGTCTTTTGAACTGGGCATAGCAAATGATCAAAAAGTGAAAGTTAAAAAGCAAGAAAATATGAGCCAAGAAATATATGAAGATGTTGAGGACTTGAAAAATAATTCTAAATATTTGAAGTCAGCCAAAAAAGGGAAAGAAAAATCTGAGCCCGATCTCTCAAAGCCCTCTCCAGTGTCGGACTCCAGTGTAGACCACAGACACAAACAGAAAGTCCTACACGACACAATGGATCTGAATCATCTCTTGAAAGGTAATTTTCTTCTTAAAATATGTGTATTTAAATATTAATTATATAGTGAGCATAAATACTAAATGCTATGAATTTGCATTGATTTTTCTAGTAGTTTATTGTTGGGATACTTGATATTATTATTAGTGACTTTACCAAATACTCCATTTTACCATAAAAATATCTAGAATGTAATTTGTATTATTTTGTATAGTAATTTGTATTTGTATAATACAAATTTTATTTTAGTGCCTTTCAGACTCAGATGGGTAAGATAAATGAGAGAAGGGGAGCCAGCTGTTTTCCCACTTTCGATAGAGATACAGGCATGTTTTACTTTCTTCTTTAGGAAACGCAGCAGCACTCAGGTTGACATCTGACGTGGTATCCTCATATATCAGGGACAATGGCAAGAATGCTGGCAGATAGAGAACTCAGAGTAAACTAAAGAGGACTCTTCAGACTTTTTAGTTCAAGGCTAAAGAGCATTGCTTAAAAATAATTACCAAATTGAAATAACAACATTAAGTTGCTTTAAGATATAAGACTATTAGAATAGTCTTTTTTTTTTTGCTTTATTTCTGTTTCAATTTATTATTATTTGTATTTAGTTCGAAAATAACAATTTTCCAGTTCAAATAAGAGCAACTTCAAAGTTTATCTTTGGACTAGTTAATAGAACTAATATTATTGGGTAGGTTTTAGGTCAGTTGATAAAGTTGGTTTTTTTGTGTTTTTTTTTTTTTTTTTTTTTTTTGGAGACGGAGTTTCGCTCTTGTTACCCAGGCTGGAGTGCAATGGCGCGATCTCGGCTCACTGCAACCTCTGCCTCCTGGGTTCAGGCAATTCTCCTGCCTCAGCCTCCTGAGTAGCTGGGATTACAGGCACGTGCCACCATGCCCAGCTAATTTTTTGTATCTTTAGTAGAGACGGGGTTTCACCATGTTGACCAGGATGGTCTCGATCTCTTGACCTCGTGATCTACCCGCCTCAGCCTCCCAAAGTGCTGGGATTACAGGCTTGAGCCACCGCGCCCGGCCGATAAAGTTTTTAACTTGTAAATAGAATTCTCTGTCTTCCTTTGTTTGAAATGTTGAAGAGTAAGTCTTTAGCTACATAAATTACACATGGTAGCAATGTAAGGGCATAAATACCTTGTTAGTAGAGTAACTCATGGTCAAATGGACTAGGTGTATTTAGGAGCAGTTCATACTTGATGTTCCCTCTTTTGTAGGTTTTGTTTTTTGTTTTTGAGACAAGGTCTTGCTCTGTCATCCAGGCTGGAGTGAAGTGGCATGACCACACCTCACTGCAGCCTTGACCTCCTGGGCTTATGTAATCCTCCTGCCTCAGCCTCCTGAGTACCGAGGACCACAGTCATGCCCCACCATACCTGGCTAATGTTTTTTATTTTTGTAGAGACAGGTTTCACTGTGTTGCACGGACCACCTCAAACTCCTGGGCTCAAGCAAACCTCCTACCTTGGCCTCCCAAAGGGCTGGGATTAGGGGTGTGTGCCACTGCATCTGGCATATTTGTAGGTATTTTTTCCCTCTTTCTCTGATTGTGCCTATTGATTGTTTAGAGTCTCTGACAAATCACACTCTCAGTGTTGGCCATCACCATTTGGTGGCCAAGCCTCCTCGCCATACATCTTTCCTAATTCAGCTCATTCAGCCTCAGAACTTTCAGCATTAAAGAGTCTTTTTTTAGGTTCTCTACTTCTTCCCATAGGAACTAAAGTGATCTTTTACAAAGGAAATTTTAAAAAAGAAAAGTAAATCAATCCTACTAGTTTCTACTCTTCAGTGACTTAACTCTTACATTAAAATAATATCTGAAGGCTGGGCACAGTGGCTCACACCTGTAATCCCAGCACTTTGGGAGGCCAAAGCGGGTGAATCACAAGGTCAGGAGTTTGAGACCAGCCTGGCCAAATGGTGAAACCCCATCTCTACTAAAAATAGAAAAAATTAGCTGGGTGTAGTGGTGGGCACCTGTAATCCCATCTACTCAGGAGGCTGAGGCAGGAGAATCACTCGAACCCAGGAGGCAGAGGTTGCAGTGAGCTGAGGTCGCGCCACTCCAGCCCAGGCAACAGAGTTGAGACTCCATCTCAAAAAATAAAAATTAAAAAAATAGCATCTGACCAGGAGCAGTGGCTCACACATGTAATCCCAGCACCTTTGGAGGCCAAAGTGGGCGGACTGCTTGAGGTCAGGAGTTTGAGAGCAGCCTGGCCAACATGGCAAAACTCTGTCTCTACAAATAATACAAAAAATTAGCCAAGCATGGTGACACAGGCCTGTATTCTCAGGTATTCTGGAAGCTGAGACGTGAGAATTGCTTGAGTCTGGGAGGTGGAGGTTGCAGTGAGCAGAGACTGTGGCACTGCATAGCAGCTTGGATGACAGAGCAAGACTCCATTTCAAAAACAAATGATGTATGAATTTTGTCTGTGTGTTGGTTAGTTAAGCTAGAGCATATGATTCCCTGGGTGGGTGATTCATTAGGTTGATGGACAGTGGGCTGCAGCTGTCTCCAGCTCTTACGGGCTTCCAGCACCAACCTCAAGTGCTGTAATAACCATTTTTAAGTATTTTGGTCTTAGGACCCTTTTACGTTCCTAAAAATTATTGAAGATTCCAAAGAGCTTTTGTTTATATAGGTTATAGCTTATATCCATAAATATTTACCATATTAGAAATTAAAAATTATCCAGTGTTGATTTACTAGAAGTAATAAACTCATTATATAGTTACTATAAAATGTAAGTAACTATCATGAGAAAGCTGTATATCCAAAACATTAGGGATATTTGCTAATCTCTAGTGTCTGGTTTAATAGAACATAGCTGGATTCTGAAATCAGCTTCTGCTTATAATCTATTGTATATCATAATCTAGATATAAAGGATGTACAGAAAATCGGGCATATACAAAATGTGGTTCAAAAATGGAAGAGCATTTTAATAACCTTTTCAGTTTACTGTGGATTTTTTTTGATACCACAAGTAGTAGTTTCTTCTTTTTTTTAAACAGTCTCTCTGTTGCCCAGGCTAGAGTCCAGTGGCATGATTTTGGGTCACTGCCATCTCCACCTCCCAGGTTCAAGCAATTCTCCAGCCTCAACCTCCCAAGTAGCTGGGATTACAGGCGTGCCCACTAATTTTTGTATTTTTAGTAGAGATGGAGTTTCACCATGTTGGCCAGGCTGGTCTGGAACTCCGGCTCACCTTGGCCTCACAGAGTGCTGCGATTACGGGGGTGCACCACCTTGCTCGGCCAGCAAGTGGTAGATTCTTAGATGTTAGTTGCAATATGAAATCTGAAATTAATCTCAATTAACTTTTCATGTTGAATTTCATAGTCTGTTACATTAAAACATACTGATCTTTCTTAATTGATTTTTAATGTGTATTTGTATCGTGACATATTCGGTATTTGGAAAATAGTGTTTCACTGAGCTTACAAATGTTGGCAGGCCAGGCACAGTGGGTACGGCTGTCATCCCGACATTTTGGGTGGTAGAGGTAAGCAGATCACTTGAGCGCAGCAATGTGGTGAAACCTTGTTTCTACAAAAAATACAAAAATTAGCTAGGCATGGTGGTGTGTGCTAATGTAGTCCCAGCTACTGGGGAAGACTGAGGTAGGAGGCTCACTTGAACCAGGGAGTTGGAGGTTGCAGTGAATTGAGATCACGCCACTGGATTTCTTTATTTTATTTTTATTTTTATTTTTTTTAGAGGCGAGGTTTCACCATGTTGGTCAGGCTGGTCTTGAACTCCCGATCTCAGGTGATCTGCCTGCCTTGGCCTCCAAAGTGCTTGGATTACAGGCGTGAGCCACCACGCCCGGCCAAGCCACTGGATTTCAACCTAGGAGACAGAGCAAGATCCTGTCTCAAAAAAATAAATAAATAAAAAATAAAAAAAGTTAGCAAATTTCAGAATACATAGATAGAAATCATAGTTGTTAATATCACTACCAGTTGCAACAAAACGCTCTTGAGAAGCTGTCAAACTCATGGTGGCAGATACAAGTTTACCCAAAATACTCTTTTTTGCTAAAAAGCTCAGATTTTATTATTGGTAACAAATACTGTCAACTGTTTTCCTTGAAGTGACAGAACTGTTCTTTAAAATTGTATTTGTAATGCAAAAATCGGATGGTGTTGGAAATTTAAAAAAAAATTCATATGCCGGGCGCGGTGGCTCAAGCCTGTAATCCCAGCATTTTGGGAGGCCGAGGCGGGTGGATCACAAGGTCAAGAGATTGAGACCATCCTGGTCAACATGGTGAAACCCCATCTCTACTAAAAATACAAAAAATTAGCTGGGCATGGAGGCACGTGCCTGTAATCCCAGCTACTCAGGAGGCTGAGGCAGGAGAATTGCCTGAACCCAGGAGGCAGAGGTTGCGGTGAGCTGAGATCGCGCCATGGCACTCCAGCCTGGGTAACAGGAGCGAAACTCCGTCTCAAAAAAAAAAAAAAAAAAAAAAATTCATGAACTAATGCAGATTGTTCACTAATATTGTGTAATATGTATCTTGATATATTTGTTTTTTTTTCTTGTGTGTCAAATTTCTATTGCTGCCTTGCTCTTTAATTTACTGTGATTTATATGTGTTTAACCATTTCCTGTTCAGGAAAAAAAAAAAAAAAGTGCAGCTCACGGCGAGCACTCATTTCTTGGGGCAAATAGGCAATCTGTTAAAAGTAGCTGCCTATTGTTTGGCATTAAAAAATATCATTCTTGTAAAATTAGGTCAAAACTTAGATATTGAACAGAGAAATGTTCTAGAAGATAAATAAAAATATTTAATATGTCTAATAGGCTTTATTTTTAAAATACAGGCTTGTTTGACTAAATCATTATTATTTTGTTTGTTTGTTTGTTTTGTTTTGTTTTGTTTTTTGAGACAGAGTTTCGCTCTTGTTACCCAGGCTGGAGTGCAATGGCGCTATCTCGGCTCACTGCAACCTCCGCCTCCTAGGTTCGGGCAATTCTCCCGCCTCAGCCTCCTGAGTAGCTGTGATTACAGGCATGTGCCACCATGCCCAGCTAATTTTTTTGTATTTTTTTTAGTAGAGACGGGGTTTCACCATGTTGACCAGGATGGTCTCGATCTCTTGACCTCGTGATCCACCCTCCGCGGCCTCCCAAAGTGCTGGGATTACAGGCTTGAGCCACCGCGCCCGGCCTCTAAATCATTATTTTTAAGGAGACACTTCCATTTTTAAAAATTTTACAAGTACTATTTGATCTCACAAATTAAAAACCCCACTTCAGTATCCTAGGAATGAGGATAAAAAAGATCACACAAAAGTAAGATATTATTTCAGCCAATAAAAAGCTTTATATAGGACGAAAACACCCAACTCTTGGAATTTGTCAAGTTTTTTAAAAAAACATCAAATAGAAAATAGTCTGATTTTTGGGCTCTTTGTTCAGGGTCATCAGTGATTATCCAGGATTTTGAATACAAGAAATAATTCCGAATGAAACAATGTTTCTCATATAAGGTCGCCCAAAGATAGAATAGGCTTCAAGGCTGATGGACTGATGAGCTCAAAAACGTCATCAGGGACTTATTTCTAGCACTGTATTCCTCCGGCCCTGGTGTTGGCTTCATTTTTAGGCTGCTAGGAGTTGTCTGCAGCCATTTTCAGTTTCGTCTTCAGGCACAACAGTGTCCAGAGAAAGACAGTGTGTCTTACCTGACTCCTGGGACGGAGGAAACGTTTTAAAGAAATTTCTCCCAGGCAACTTCCACTTAGGGCTCCTTGCCCAGAATGGTTACACTCCCGTTACCGAAGCAGTCATTGGCAATGGGAAATGGGATTATCCTGGGCCAATCAGGCTCACCCTGGAAGTCAGGGATCTGTGGAGTAGGAGGAAGACAGGTGTACAGTAATTGGGCAGCCACCTTTGTCCAACAGAGCTTCTCAAACTTTAATATGCATCCAGTTAACCCACAGATACTGTTAAAATGCAGATTCCGGTTCAGTAAAACTAAGGTAAGAGCTAAATCGGCATTTGTAACCAGCCCCTACTGGTGATACCATGCTGCTGATCTACGGACCCTGGTTTGAATATCAAGACCCTGAGTAAACTGTTTGGTTCCATTGAAAATAAATCATTCTTCACTCTTCCTATCTAACCCATTTCTGAAACTTAATTGGATATAGAAAACGTAAATATTTTTAACTTTTAAATAGGAAAAATAATCCTACCCCAAACGCCTGAAGAGTTCCCCAATTCTAATTAAATCGAAATACTGTTGAAAACCATTTAAAGCAGATGATGAGCTAAAACGTAGAAAGGAAGCTTTATTCATAGTACTGCATAGTAAGGAGCCCCTGATAGAAGAGACATGCCAGTAGGTGGCGCTCAGGGCTCTTGAAGGCACAGGAACAAATATACTTTTTGCCAGTTGGTACATCTGTTATTGGAGTCCATAATCTAACAGTCCACTAGGGATTCTGTATAATAGTAAAGCATTTTAAACACTAATCATGACAGTCTGTTACATAAGGTATTGCCGTGATTTTTCAAAATTATCATGCTTGATTTACACAGTGAAGTTTTTCAGATCCAAAATTATTTTCCTATTTTTTCTTTATTTTCCACTGTATAACTGCAGCTGTGGTCATGGTAGATGGTTGTGTATGCATAGCCAGGCTTGTGCCTTTTCTGCATTCATCTCTCAATCCACTTTATCACTTTTAACTTTGGCTAAATAGGCTTTTCTAGGCTGCTTTGGCTTACCTAACTTCTTCACAGCCTTTTCCACTTCTTGGAACGTAAATCCGCTTAGTGTGGGGAGGATGATAGTGATAGACGACATCTGGGCCTATCAGAGGACAGCTGAGGCAGGAGTGCAGCATCCTGTCCATATCCTTTCAGTTTAAACGTCGTCAGGCACTTTAGTACAGAGGTGCAGTAAGACAGGTTACTGCTTAAGGTAGTGAAGACTGAGGAAATGATTTTGCAAGTTGTTAACAGCAGGTATTTGGGAGAGTTCAGATAATGAGGGATACCTGTAGAGCCAGCCACATTAACATTTATTGGTTTAAAATAACTTGCTGTTTATGAAATGGAGATTTGAACTGTAAAATAGTAAACCTGTGAAACAAAGAGTAATAAAAGAATGTAAAATCAAATCTGTCAGTATCGGGCATGGAATAATGAAGCAGTGTTGAACCAAGGTGAAGACGGTTTTGAACGTGGAATAAAAAAATGGAGGCTTCTGGATGTTACCAACATGGTCACAAAGAAGCCAGCCGCCGCTGTTCTGAGCGGCAGGCACTTTACTTGGAGGAGACTGTTGATAAAGGTTGCTAAGGTCCATTCTAACTTCAGAGTTCTTAGGGTTCTGTGGGAAATATTGGCAGAAGGGACGATCATTATAGACCGGCATTATTAGATACAGGAGTTTAAAGCGGATCTTTAAAGATTAGTAGAATTTCTGAATATTCAGCCTCTTTTAGCTCAAGGGTGGCTACTTGGGGAATTTCCCACCTCCATCAAAAGCTGTCTTTGCTATGTAAATGTCAAAAAATGGTCAGAATTAGATCCTTGACCTTGAGCTGTAAATGCCTGAATAGGCAGAGAGGGCATTAAAAGAGTAGAGTAGTAAGCAGAATTTTAGACACCAGGTTATGGCATGAATCTCACCTATTTGGAGAGCGTCGAAGTTGTTGACCAGACTAGATTTGAAGGTATGTTTCATATTTTGTATACATAAAATCAGGTCACTTTAAAAAGAATCTGAAATGGCAAAATTTAAAACATTTTGGAAATACATGGCCTCAAAATTTACTATATAGACTATGAAATAAACACTCCAGGATGTATTTTGAGGAGAAAAATGAAAGAAATGAGATTAAAGATGCACTGATGAGCAGAGAAACTGGTTATATTTTTTGCTAAAATGATACCAGCGTGTGAGGGATTGAAGTAAAGGGCCTTGTTCAAGGGGAAGATACAGACCCTGTGACACTCCTTAAGAAAGGAGATGCCTGACGGAGATTAGCTGCCAGTACGTCCTGCCTGGAAGCACATTTCATCCCTGGTTCCTGGCAAACTGCAGGAAATCTCAATACCTCAGCACGCTACAAGTATTGCCAAACATTTGAGAAAGGCAAAAATCAACAGAGAGGCACTGGACTCAGCTGAAGAATGTAATACTTCAAACTCTTAACAGAGCAAGCTTGATGATTTTAGGATCTTTGAGGACAAAACCATTTTCACTAATAAAACTACGCCTTGATTTGCTTTTTATTTATTTATTTATTTATTTTTATTTTCTTGAAATGGAGTCTCACTCTGTTGCCCAGGCTGGAGTGCAGTGGCATGATCTCTGCTCACTGCAACCTCTACCTCACGGGTTCAAGCAATTCTCATGCCTCAGCCTCTCCAGTTGCTGGGATTACAGGTGTGCACCACGATGCCCGGCTAATTTTTATATTTTTAGTAGAGATGGGGTTTTGAGCCAGGCATTAAACAAGTGCAAAACCGTTAAACTCTGCCACTTGCTGACTTTTTAAAATAAAAATGTTGTGTTAACATATAATTGGTTTATTATTTTTAGAGGAATTAATATCTTTAAAACACTTAATTTCTAGCGTGGTAAATACTGGTAGATGTAATCCACATACATCTACCTCAGTCTTTAGGGAGGTGTAAGGGGTTCCTGAGGTCTAGGAGAATGGAACTAGAATAGGTGATTATTCATAATGCTACACAATTTTGGATAAAATCTTAGAGAAAAAATTTTTTAAACTTAGTCAATCTTCCAAAATAGAATGAGGGAAAAAAAGTAACAAAAGTTTTAGTAAAGATTATAGAAAAAGACGTACAAACAACGTAAGTGGCTGGTTTTAACTTATCAGAAACACATTAAAAAATTAAACCAGAAGTATTACTTAGCCTGAAAAATGAAGGAAATTCTGACATCATGCTACGTGGGTGAACCTTGAGGACATTATGCTAAGTGAAATAAGGCAGTCTCAGAAAGACAAATGCTGTATGATTATATGAGATACTTGAAGTAGTCACAATTATAGAGACAAATGGTGGCTTTCAGAGGCCAAGGGAAAGGAGCAGTGGGGAGTCAGCGTTTAATGGATACAGAATTTGTTTCATACAATGGGAGGAGTTTTGGAAATGGGTGGTGGTGGTTACGCAGTATGAATGTATTCAGTACGACTGAACTGTATACTTAAAAATGCTTAACTTGGTAAACTTTGTGTTCCGTGTGTTTTGCCACAGTAAAAAAAAGGAAAAACTAGCCCTGTCTGATCAGGTTTCTGTTATGCTAAATATGAGTGCTCATAATATGCCAACAGAATTGGGAAAAAAGTAAACAAAATTCAGCCTAAAAAGATTTTTAAAATAGTATAGGAAGAATGAAAATAAGGGCTAGGCATATCTCCTTTAACAAGGAGAAAGTAAAAGTGTAACAATCTTATTAATATACAAAATAGAACTCAAGATATGAAAATCACTAAAAGAAACAGAGAAGGGTGTTTCACATTAGTAAATGGGCCAAATACACCAAAAAGATAAACGTCATTGATTTGAAATGTATGATAAAGGCAAAACAGAACTGGACAATGACATTTAAGAAGCCATTTCACCATGGAAGATAGATAATCAGTTTAAACCAAATAACAACAAACTAGCCATCTGCTTGTGGGATGCTCTTGGCCACAGGTATTTTGTCTGTCACACAGTGATTTTTTAAAAGTGATGAAGTAATCAGTTACTTGTTGCTACATAACAGATTACTCCAACGCTTAGAGAAGAGAGAGACTCAAAGGTAGGGGTAACTCAGTGGCTGGGACTACAGTCAACTGAATGCTATGTACTCACGTCAGGTGCCTGGGCTTGGTACAACCTGCAAACCAGAACTAAAGGGCCCACATCGGCTTCTCCATGCAGCCTGGCTTCCTCACATGTCTCAGCCTTAGCGTAATTGGACATCTTACATGGTGGCTCAGGGTTCTAAGCACGTGTGTTCCGGGAAACAAGGCAGAAACCTCGTTGCCTTTTATGACCTAGCCTCAAAAGTCACATAGCATCATTTCTTTCATGCTCTATTGGTTGAAATGGTCATTCATAAACCCTTCTAGATTTAACGGAAAAGGGCGTAAACCCTGCTTAATGAGAGAAGTGTCAAATAATGTCAAGTGTAATAATACTTAAAGATTTTCTATCTTAAAATCTCTTCAGTCCAAAGATTGATTTACATTTCTTCCCATATGCAAAAATGCATCCACCCTTTCCACAGGTGCCTCTAACTTAGAGAGCCAGGATCTAAATGAGGTCCAGGTGCAGCTGAGAGTCCTCAGGTGTGGTTTCTCTGCTAGTCTCTCTGAGTACTTTGAGAGCCTCCTGGGGGAGACTAGGGATGAGAAGCAGTTTCGCTTTTATGCCGCAGAAGTTTTGGCTTTTTTATATTCCTTCTAAATTTTGCTTGAAAATGGGCCAGTTCTTTTGATTACTTTTTTAGTCCATCTCTCTTTGTCCATTCTTATTGTGGGTAAAATAAGCCACCAGTACTTTGAGCATCCTGCTTGGAGATCTGCTGGGCCAGGCCTACCAGCGCGGCTGTTAGTTTTCACATTTGCCTTAACACCGCAGGCACAGTGTTGCTAGACATTTGGCCATTTCATCCGCTCAGACCTCATCAACAGTCTTCTCCAGGATCTTGCAGCTCTGCTGGCCACCCAAAGCTGGTCCACCTGTGCTAATTTTGTTACGGGAGCACCTTGCTTCCCGTGCCGGGGGTAGGCACTTTGATCTGGTATTTGAGTCTTCGCAGATTGCTGCTTCACACAACTTAAGTTTGGTGGTGGTGCGTTAGCAGAGCAGTGGTAACTAATACAAAACAGAGAACATTTCCACCATCCTAGAAAATTTGCTTCATGCTCCCCTTTGATCAAAACCCACCCTTCAGCCTGGTGCAGTGGCTCACACCTGTAATCCCAGCACTTTGGGAGGCAGGGGTGGGTGGATCGCCTGAGGTCGGGAGTCCGAGACCAGCCTGGCCAACATGATGAAACCCTGTCTTTATTAAAAATACAAAAAGTAGCCGGGTGTGGTGATGGGCGCCTGTAATTCCAGCCACTCAGGAAGGAGGCTGAGGCAGGAGAATCACTTGAACCACAAAGGCAGAGCCTTCAAGGAACCAAGATCAGGCCACTGCACTCCAGCCTGGGTGACAGAGCAAGACCCTGTCTCAAAAAAAAAAAAAGACAAAAACCATTAGGGAAAAACAGTTTACTATTAATTTCCTTTATAATTGAATTTTAAAGGGCGTGTAGATAAATTAATCTAGAAGGCTTATTCTATAAAATGCATGTTTCTTGGAGGCAAGATAATTTAACATGTTTTATACATCTAAATCTGTTTCTCTAAATGTGTTCTCATCCAGGTTTTATCACTAACTTGGTATAATTTTCAGCAAATTACCAATCATTAATTTCTTAATTTTCCTACTAGGAAGCCACTGTTAATTATTTCTTAAATTTTCTATAGTCTTTGATAGTCTGGTTTAAATGTAGGGAAGTAGAGTTACCGTTTTTTGTGACCTTGCTCAAGTGATGTAACTTTTCTGTACCTTACTTATTTTTGTTATTTATTTTTGATATGGAGTCTTGCTCTGTCGCCCAGGCTGGAATGCACTGGCATAATATTGGCTCACTACAACCTCCGCCTCCCAGGCTCAAGCAATTCTCCTGCCTCAGCCTCCCAAGTAGCTGGAATTACATGTGTGTGCCACCACGCCCAGCTAATTTTTGTATTTTTAGTAGAGACAGGGTTTTACCGCATTGGCCAGGCTGGTCTCGATCTCCTGACCTATGGTGATCCTCCCGCTTCAGTCTTCCAAAGTGCTGGGATTACAGGTGTGAGCCATCTCATCTGGCCCATACTTATTTTTAAATGGGGGATTTAAAATGCCACAGCATAAAATGCTAAACGTTTAAAAAATTAACATAAGGACAGTCAAAAAAAACCCCAAATAATGGCTAATTTTAAAATATTGTTTAAAAACCAAATCAAATATTCCTGTCTGTTAATCTGATATAGTGTATTTCTTTTTTTTTTTTTTTTTTTTTTGGAGACAGAGTCTCGCTCTGTCACCCAGGCTGGAGTGGAGTGCAGTGGTGCGATCTTGGCTCACTGCAACTTGCGCCTCCCTGGTTCAAGCAATTCTCCTGCCTCAGCCTCCTAAGTAGCTGGGACTACAGGTGCATGCCGCCATGCCCAGCTAATTTTTTTGTACTTTAGTAGAGATGGGGTTTCACCGTGTTGCCCAGGCTGGTCTCAAACTGCTGAGCTCAGGCAGTCCACCCCCTCAGCTTCCCAAAGTGCTGGGATTGCAGGCCACCCTGCAAACCACCACGCCCAGCCTCAGTGTATTCTTTTTTATTACATACTTAACCTGAAACATTCAGCAAATTTAATACTTTTGGATGTTTCTTAAAATGTTTAGTAATAATTAACGCTTATTGATCATTGTGATACGGAAATTTAAGAAGTAAGCATATTGATACAAATTTAATTTTATAGTATGTAAAATATTGTTACTAGTTAAAAACACCTTTATGTTTAATCAACAATAAAATGTTTGACTTTTACAGTAGAAGTATTTGTTTTAATGACAATATTAAGATTTACAAATGCAGCATATTTTCTGGTTGATAGTTTTGGAATATTCTGAGTTAGTTTTTGCATTGTTTCTCTCAGTCATTGCTGGGGACCTTTTTTTTTTTTTGAAGTATGCCTTCCAAGTAAGAAAAACTGTACCTAAATTAAGTATTGTATTAAGTGGCCTCCACCCAGAGGTTTCTAACCTTTCCAGCTATTAAAATGCTGTAGGGAAGGATAAAATTGGTGTAACAAAGGCATTGTCTTTAAATTATACCTGCCTGAAAACCAGTACTGTATACATTTTTAAAGATAACTTTCATTGTTTCATGTGTAGTTTTTATGCCTAAGGAACCCAGTGAGCATAAAATACTAAGCCACATCCAATTTTTTCTCTACATAGTTGTAAAATCTAGATGTCATTAGTATTATTTCATATACACTTTCTCATGAACTAATACGTATTTTTAAGGGTTAAAGCATGTATCACAGGGCTGGGCACGGTGGTTCACGCCTGTAATCCCAGCACTTTGGGAAGTCGAAGTAGGTGGATCACCTGAGGTCAGGAGTTTGAGACCAGCATGGCCAACATGTTGAAACCCCATCTCTACTAAAAACACAAAAATTAGCCGGGCATGGTGGCGGACTCCTGTAATTCCAGCTACTTGGTAGGCTGAGGCAGGAGAATTGCTTGAACCCAGGAGGTGGAGGTTGCAGTGAGCCAAGGTTGCGCCATTGCACTCCAGCCTGGGCGACGAGAGCGAAACACCATCTCAAAAACAAAAACAAAGAAGCATATACCACATACCTATTTTGTTTGACCATTTTTCCTTTTTTTGTTCTTTTCTGTAGCTTTTCTGCAATTAGATAAAAAAGGACCACAAAAACATCACTTTGATCAGCCTCCAGTAGCACCTGGGAAAAACTACTCTTTCACAAGAGAAGAGGTAAGACAGATCGATCGGGAAAATCAGAGGCTTTTGAAAGAACTGTCAAGACAGGCAGAAAAACCAGGAAGCAAAAGTACAATTCCTAGATCGGCTGATCATCCCCCAAAGTTGTATCATAGCGCTGTCAACAGACAGAAGGAACAACAGAGGATCGAGAGAGAAAACTTGGTAAGTAACTGACATAGACATCAAAGAAAATGTGTTTGCACTGATTTGTACGTCTAGCTTACAGGAAATCTAAATGTAGCCAAAATTTCAAACTTCATTACATAAAAGCAGGCACAGATATATATGGTATGAAATGTATGATGTGCTGTAAGTCTGGAAGATACAATATGTATTCTTTTTATCCAGGAAACTATAGATTAAGAGACCATTGGCCAGATACAGTGGGTCATGCCTATAATTCTAGCACTCTAGGAGGCCAAGGTGGGCAGATTGCTTGAGGCAAGGAATTTGAGACCAGACTGCGCAACCTGGCAAAACCCCGACTCTACCAAAAATACAAAAATTAGCTGGGTGTGGTGGCACGTGCCTGTGGGGTCCCAGCTACTTGGGAGGCTGAGGTGGGAGGAACATCCGAACCCAGGAGGCTGAGGTTACAGTGAGCAAAGATTCCACCACTGGACTCCAGCCTGGGCAACAGAGCCGGACAGACTCCATTTCAAAAAAAAAGAAAAAAAAACCATTAAAGGAAAATATTGAAAGCTTAATTATTTATTTGACTAGATCAATTAAATCACAACAGTAGAACAGGAAATGGTATCCAAGGGTCAGATACAGTGTATCTTCTGTGAAGTATCTAGTCACTAGGGAATCTCTACTATGTCCTGGAAAGCTAAAACAAATTGTATATAATTTATTTTAGAGGATCAGTACATCTCAAGTAGGCCAAATTATTAGTCTGCTACTTAAATGTATGAAACATTGGTTATTACAAATCATATAGTTTTATATGCTAAGAAAATAAATATGGGAACTGTTGAAAATCTTCACGTATAAAACTATTATCACAGGATATTTTTTTCATAAGATTTAGTTATAATAATTGCTGATATTTACTGAGCTCTTACAAAACACTAGACATCATTCTGAGTATCTTCCAAATATTAACTTATTGAATACTGACAATAATTCTTGGAAGTAGATAACTATTTTTATCCACATCCTACAGATGAAAAAACTGAGGCTTAATTTAGCACAGAGCTACTAAGTATGCAGCTGGGCTGAGATTTTAAACCTGGGTAGTCTCTCAGACTAGAATTAGACCCTTCATGAACATGTAAACACAGAGCTAAAATAATTTAGAAAGCTATTAAAATTATTAAGACCCTTTTGAAAATTAACCCTCATGTTACAGTGTAGTCGTATGTAACAGTATACTCACCTAAACTTGTAACAACTGTTTTGCACATTTCTTTGTTATCATACTAACCCCAAGAGTTGGGAAACTAGGGATTACTGTTTACAAAAACAGGAGTCTTGAACCCTTCGGGAGGATTACCCTGCATGTGGTAAGGAACAGAAAGCTAAGCTAGGTGAAATGAGGTTGGTGGGACCTGAGCTACAGGATAGCTTTCCACACCTCACTTTAGCAGCATTCAGGATTCGTTCCTGTTTCATGAACATTTGAAATTCCTGTATGTCACAAACATTTGGGATTACTTCCTTTGTTTGTGCCCTTGCACTTGGCTCTGGGCCTATCTCATTTAATAAGCAATTACATCATGCATACTATTTTACAAATGTTAGGTATTATAATCTGAGAGCAGTGTTATCGTTACTATAGCTGTAGAAGAGTAAAAGAGACACTGAGCGGGCAATTGTGGAGAAGAAAAAAGCTGCTGTAGAAAGTGCACCAGGTGTTAATTTTGATCCAGTGGAGGTGGTACTCAATAGCCTTACTCATGAGGCTCAGAAAAGACAAAGACATTAGAATACCTAGGTTCACTGGAGGTGTCTGGGGTAGATGGGTGGAGAGGGAGGGGATAAGAGAGGTGCATGTTGGTATTTAAAGTAGTGGATTCAAATAACTTAGATTATAAATAAGAGTTCCATTAGGTGTTACATAGATAAGGGCTTTTTCTCCCTGCAGACACCCCTAAGAATGGTTCTGTGTATGTGAATGAGTGCGTGGTAATTGGACTAAATATTTTTGTTTTACCAAGAAACTGAAATAATTTTACCCAGGAATAAATACTTCCTGAACACCTTTGGTCTTTTCAACAAGAAAAAGAGGATTGTCCTTAAGTCCCTGCTAAAACATTCCACTGTTAAAATTTGCACTTTGAAGCTAAGCTTTCTAGGCCTGACCCTCCAGGTGTCAACGGACTCGTGCTACTATATATTTTTTTTTATTCTTGGTATCAGTTTAAAATTCAGATAAGGCCCACAGAATAAGACTTTCCGTGCATCTGCAAATTTCAGCATTATACCTGCATTCTTTTTCCATCCAACCTGCACCATATCGTTACCGTCACTTTTTCATCATTCCTCAGCCGCTACTCACATTCATTTAATGGTTTCCGTAAACGTTTTTAAGACAGTTGTGATGTAATGTAACATTTTTGTCTTTTTTGAGCTGGAGTCAGGGAATCAAGCCATGCTTAACGTTTAGCAATCACTTGTACGTGTATGCGTGTGGAAGAGTGTGTTTTGTTGTCATGTATTGGTACCAGCAGATACAGTATAAACTCACAAACACAGATTTGAAAATAACGCACATACGGTGTTCCCATTTGAACTTCCCTCATGGATTTTTGTGGTGTGGGCCAATATGGTATTTACATTATATAATTCCTGCTGTGGCAAGTAAAGCACACTTTTTTTTTCCCCTAAAATGTTTTTCCCCATGTATCCAATTATAGATACTGGTTTTGTTAATTATGATTCTTTCTCTCTCTCCCTTTTTTTTTTTTTTAGGATATAGCAATAATGCTATTACTGAAATGAATGATTTTCTTTTTCTGAAATGTAATCATTGATGCTTGAATGATAGAATTTTAGTACTGTAAACAGGCTTTCATTATTAATGTTAGAGACTTAGAAAAAATGCTATTAAGTGTGCCTAAATGAATTTTGCAGTAACTGGTATTCTTGGGTTTGCCCTACTTAATAACACAGTGATTCGGAACTTGTATTCTATTATGAGTTTGACAGTCTTGGCATGACCAACAAATTTGATATTTGCACTAAGATTTTCCTGGGAATGCAAGAGAGGTTTAAAGAGGATTCAGTAGCACACATGTAACTAATTTATTTGAACTATATGCTGAAGACGTCTACCAGTTTCTCCAAATGCCTTTTTTAAAGCTTATCACAGATGATTAGTGAAAATGCTGAGTATGACACTTTTCATCTTGCATGTCAGCTACGTAAACAGTTTTGTATAATGAAAAATACTAATTTGTTTGACATTCCATATTAAACTGTGGTCATGTTCAGCTTCATTCCGTGTAATGTAAACCTAGACCATCATCAAATCATATGTTCCGTAGAGTGTTCTTTATTCAATAAAATTTTAATTTAGTATTAAAAAAAAAAGAGAGAGACACTGAGTAGGGCACAGGGACTTAAGGTCACACAGCCAGCATGTGTGAGCACCCAGGTGAAAATCCGAGTTGCCTAGCTTTGGGGTTACTTTTTATTAACCAGCTTTATTGAGATGTAATTCACGTGTTGTTACCCATTCAAAGGGTACACATTCAATGGTTTTTGTTACATTATTAAGTTGCTCATGTATATATAATGTAAAATTTGCCATTTTAACTTTTTAAGTGTATAATTCAGTGACATTAAGCATATTCACAGTGTTACGCAACCATCACTACTATCTATTTCTAAAACTTTTTCGTCAGTTTATACAGATGCTGTGCTTATTTAACAACTCTCCTCTCCTTACCCCCTTGTCCCCTGAGGGTGTCTAGTCTACTTTCTGTCTCTGTGAATTTGGCTATTCTAAATATTTCATAGGAGTAGAATGGTACAATATTTGTCATTTTGTATCTGGTCTATTTCACTTAAAATGTTTTCATGTTTCATCTATGTTGTAACATGTATCAGAACTTCATTCCTTTTTATGGCTGAATATTATTCCATTGTAGGTGTAGACCTAAGCTATAGTGAATAATACTGAAGTGAATATTGGCAAGTACCTGTTCATGTCTCTGCTTTTAGTTCCTTAGTAAGAGTAGAATTCCTGGGTCATATGGTAATTTTATGTTTACCTTTTTAAGGATGCTGGGTTCCTTAAAAAGGAACCAGGCGCCCGCTACCACGCTGGGATAATTTTTGTATTTTTAGTAGAGACAGGGTTTTACCATATCGGTCAGGTTGGTCTCAGACTCCTGACCTCATATGGTCCACCCGCCTCAGCCTCCCAAAGTGCTGGGATTACAGGCGTGAGCCACTGCACACAGCCAGGGTTTACTTTTGAAAAGTTGAAACCCTTAATGTCTAGTGGTTGTTCTATATATACATATAGGGCAAAAACTGTTAACTTCTTACAGCTTTTATTATTCTCCAAAATAGTTAATTTTATGAAAAAATATTTCAGCTATTTTTTTGTTTTTGTCTTTCGAGATAACGATCTTGCTTTGTCGCCCAGTCTGGAGTGCAGTGGCATGAACACAGCTCACTGTAGCTTCTACCTTCTGAGCAATCCTCCTGCTTCTACCGCAGCCTCCCATGTAGCTGTGAGCACAGGCACACATCACCACGCCTGGCTAATTTTTTTTTTTTTTTGCAGAGTTGGTGGGGGAGGTCTCACTTTGTTGCCTATGCTGGTTTTGAACTTTGGGCTCAAGCAATCTTCCCACCTCGGCCTCCCAAAGTGCTGGGATTATAGGTGTGAGCCACTGTGCGCAGTGCTAGCTGTTTGATTCAGCAGTGGAAAATCACTAGTATTCTTTTTACTTTGTGTACATAGTAATTTGTGAACAATATTTTTCTCTATTAGTAAGATCTTACTCGATACACTCTACAACAGTAGAAACGTGAGTCATATGCATAATTTTTAATTTTCTACTAGTCACATTAAAAATGTCAAAACAGGTAAAAATTTTAAAATAATATGTTTTTAACTGAAAATATCCAAAATGTTGTCCTGTGATTAAATTCATGAGTCTGATTTTTTATGTGAAACTTAGTGCAGGTCAGCACTCGTTTTGCAAATAAAGATCAGCTTCCTTCAGAGACAGTTTCAGTCAGTAAAGAAAATAATAAAACACAATCATGGATCAATTCCCCAGGCTATTTAGTCTGCTTTGGTATTTCTTTCTCAACAATGCCTACGAAAAGCAAACAGAATAAACCTATTCACCTTTTAAGAAATAATTATAAACAAAATTTAGAGCATTATACATTAGTCTGTTACTGCATCATAAAAAAAATACCATGTTATTGGATACTATATTGCCTTGGCCAATTGGTTTATATATCCTTTTTTTATTTATTAAACTATTATAAAAATGGAGACAGGGTTTCACCATGTTGTCCAGGCTGGTCACAAACTCATGAGCTCAAGCAGGTGAGCCACCCGCCTTGGCCTCCCAGCGTGCTGGGACTACAGGTGTGAGCCACTGTTCCCAGCGTACATATCCTTTTTAAAGCTTTATATTCTCTAGTAACTGGTTTTCAAACTTCTTAACAGCAAAAACTTTTTTCTTCACATTAAATGTTATGCAGAATCTTTAGTATATAAAACAGACAATACGGAAAGCATAGTTGGGCTGGCAGAAGTCAGCAGTGGAAGAGCCAAGGGCCCTCCCTCCTGCCCTTTCCGCAGTGGCCTACCAGCCCTTGAGGCACTACTGCAAAGGAAGCCAAGTGAAAGACATTGCTCTGCAATGTCCATGGGTAGAAATCTATAGTAGCTCCCATATGTGAGTGGTCATTTCTAGGGGTTGACACTAGATTCTCAGCTTTATCACTCCCATTATGTTATGTCTATGAGAAAATCAGGTTTAATGTATTTTATTTCAACTTACAGCACCTTTCCTAAGGCTAACCTGGCACAAAAGAATTCTGCCTCTGGCAAGCTTGTCTAACTCACCTTATTTTGTAGTTTGTTGCTGTTGTTCTGTTTTAGGCTTTTAGCAGCCTAAAGCCATGGTTTTTAGTTTCTGTCTGTAGTGATACATAGAAAAGAGTATACTGGCCGGGCGCCGTGGCTCAAGCCTGTAATCCCAGCACTTTGGGAGGCCGAGGTGGGTGGATCACGAGGTCCAACATGGTGAAACCCCGTCTCTACTAAAAATACAAAAAGTTAGCTGGGCATGGTGGTGCGTGCCTGTAAACCCAGCTACTCAGGAGGCCGAGACAGGAGAATTGCCTGAACCCAGGAGGCGGAGGTTGCAGTGAGCCGAGATCGCGCCATTGCACTCCAGCCTGGGTAAGAAGAGCGAAAAACTCCGTCTCAAAAAAAAAAAAAAAACAACAGGAGAGTATACTAAGAACTCATCTCAGAGAAACTAAGAACCCATGACTGTATTCTCTCTGTTGGACATCCCTGGATGAGTTGTTATATCAGTGGTTTGGTTAGCTGTGGGATAGGCAAAAACTCTTGGATTTTTATGAAATTATATTATTTGAAATATGTTTTTCACATGGTATGTCAGGAATGATTTAAAATAGTTTGGCTGGATGGGGTAGGTCTCACCTGTAATCCCAGCTACTTGAGAGGCTGAGATGGGAGAATCGCTTAAGCCCAGGAGTTCAAGGCCAGCCTGGGTGACAGAGTAAGACCTTGTCTCTTAAAAAAAAAGAAAAAAAAGTGAATGTCAGGCTCTAGAATGTATTGCCTTGTTAAAAATAATGGCTGTTTAACCTTGACTTTCAAATTGATTGTCTTTATTGAAGGCTTTATTAAAGAGGCTTGAAGCTGTAAAACCAACAGTTGGTATGAAACGCTCAGAACAACTGATGGACTATCATCGCAATATGGGTTACCTCAACTCATCACCATTGTCGAGGCGAGCCAGATCCACTCTTGGCCAATATAGCCCCTTAAGTAAGCATATTCAAAATTGTTTTATACTTATTTGTATCTCATATCCAAAAAAAACGTAACTTACGTGATTATGGTACTTCTCGAATGCGTTCTATTATTTTTCACTGTCATGTTTTGTTTTACTTGCTTTAATTCACTTACTTTCAGATTTCATTTACAGCATGTAATGACAATGCAGGAAGGAAACCAGGAGATAAAACAATTGAAAGTATCAGTAGGTTCTTAGGTAATTGAAGGGGGACTTTTAATTTCAAAATTTATTAAAGGAAGAAATGCATAGATGCGTTGTTTAAAAGCTGCTGAAACATTCTCCCTAGGTAGTTAAGAATTATTGCTAATAGCCTCCAACCCTTACATGTGCTTTTTCTTACTCATCGGATAACTAAAACAAAACTTAATGACCAGTTGTGTGCCCCAGAGAATACAGGAATGGAGTGACCATTTAGTGCTGGAGTGTGCAACATCTAGAGAGGCCAGTGTTTGTTACAGAAGCCTATGCCATCACTTCATATTTGCATTCTAAGCTATGTAAAAACTGGAAGGTAATACCAAACCACTCAGTGCCACAGCTTTCCAGGGCCCGCCCATATGAGTCTTAAACTCTCAAATGACTAGAACTAGGAATTCCATTGGTTCCTTCTACAAACCGTGCTTCCACGGTCTAGTGACTAAGACAGGGTCTTATTTGAGTAACTTAGCTTCATCCCTGAATGCAGTAAGTTATTGTGGATTAGATATATAAATGGTTCTACAAAGTGATTTTTTTTTTCCCACATGAATTATTTGAGAAGCTTTTAGAAATGTTTGTTTTCTGTGCCAATCTAGTGAATCAAAATTCCCTAGTGTGGCATCTGGATGTGTTTGTTATTATATTTTTTAAGTTCCACAGGAAATTCTGAAGTACATTCCCAGTCAAGAATCATTGTTATTAGACTATCAGATACAGATAGAATGTGGAAGAAAAGCTAGTCTGGACCTAAAGTGAGAAGAAGTTTCTCAGATATTTCCTCTGTGTATATTTTTAGGAGGAGCTTCCAGGACGTCCAGTGCTACCAGTGGTCTCAGTTGTAGGAGTGAACGATCAGCTGTTGACACCTCCAGTGGCCACCCTCGAAGAAGGCCTAAACCCTCTAATGTCCGTACAGCTTGGTTGTAAAACCCTTTTTTTTACTTTAAACATTGTTCACACCACTTTTATTGAAGCTTGTGCATATTACTGTAACTCTCTATGTAAACATCCATAACACCGTTTTAGCAATTTAAAGTGTCCAACAGTGAGTTGTAATTTATTGTTATTCAGTGCAAAATTATTGTCAAAAAACTGATTTAATGTGAAAAGTGTTTCTTGAGGATATATTTATATGAAATGTACGTGCTCTTAATAGAGAAATAGTGGTATGCATATGTATCTTCTAATTATATGAATTAAGTTGTCATGCTGACAAAATAGAAGTGATGGTATCATTGCATGTTGTACCCAAGATGTTGACTACATCGTTTTCAATTTGTGTTATTTTCATTTCTTTATAAGTGTTATACCATGAGCTTAGCTCCTAAATTTGGCTGGCTTTGTTTTCTGTTTGCCTTAGAACTTACGTGGCATGACATAGCTTGATTTTATAAGATTTAATGCTTATGAAACAAATCTTGAAACTTGTTTTCATTGGTAGAGCTGATCTAGATTTGATGAGCAGATTGCGAGACGCTTCTGTTGGACCACTTCTTGGGATTCACCAGAGGTGTCTAGTTATTGTATAAGTGTACTGATTTAGATCTTAAAAGTTTGATCAACTATTCCAAACCATTTCAAATATGAACATCAGAAAGTTCAACTTAGAAGCTCCCCTTTTGTGTTTTATACATTCAGGTTAAGTCCTATTGATGATTCTTAAAAGAAGTAGGTTTTAGCGCTACAGTCTTCTAACTCGTGGATCCTTTAGGGACCACATCAGTTGCATCATAAGGAAAACCAAGTATTTGTTGAATCAGTAAAATAGCACTATCAGCATGAACAGCCAAGAAGCAGATCCTGAGGTGTGTCAGACGAACAGTGTTTTAGGTAATATTGCTAGCATGTGTGCTGTGATTTGGTATTTATTATGTTATTAGAGAAGACTTAGACAGCTAGTATTTATAAGGCCTGAAAAAGAAAACTAAAATTTGAACAAAAAGGGAAATAAATCACACATTTGTTGAGGCTCCTGCTTTAAATATTAGCTAATTTTCTTGTTTTGGTTTAGTTTGATTTATTTTATTAAATCCTGGAAGTAATATTTTTACCAGTCCCACATTTAAAGACCTAGTTAATCTCGATGGAATTGGTAATGGCAGATAGGGTTTAATATAGTTGACTTTTCAAATTAGAATATTTTTCTGTCAAACTTTAGGCTTTCATGTAACAAAGTATGATATCTCACTGTTACCACTATTTTTCGCTAGTAGCCTTTTCAGTACACCTTAAACTATATTGGAAAGGTTCCACGTTAAATGACAGATCTCTTTTTTCAGTATAAATTTTTGATCTGTAGCCACGATAAGATTTTTATTTTTCAGTGCTCAGGCTCTGTAGCATGTATGCTGAATGCTTTTTACCTTAGCACCTTTAACAGTAGGGTGTTACTGCATTTTACAAAACATCACTTCAAAATGTCTTGGTTTTAGTTTGTATTATTAGATTTTGTTTAGGATAGGGCATGTGAACATGGTAGCAGGGAGGTTAAAAAAAAAATTCATGACCACAGCCTGGCTTTAAGGTTCTGCTTCTTTTGTGGGCTGTAATGTCCATTCAGTGTTATTTGATGCCCTGTTCTGGTGAACAACTTATTATACCTGCTGTATATATAAGCTTTAGCTATACTCAACCAAGGCTTTATTTTTTTTTTGTTTTTGTTTTTTTTAACTTACTGTACTTTTAATGTTTATGTAACAACTTATATTTCAGGAGAGAGAAGATAATGCTGAATTTTAAATTCAGCATTTAACATCTGTCCAATAGTGAATTAATTAGTTTTTTAAAATTGATTTTTAAGTCGTTCCAGAAAAAAACACGTTTTTTTATATATATATAATTTCTTTATATATGTAAAAGATTACATATATAAAATCTCTTTATATATATAAAAGATTATATAAAATTACATATATAAAAGATTATATATATTTGTATATAATATATATATATAAAATTTCTGTTCATAATGGTATTAGTCTCTGATTACATTTGATATTATCTTTGCCGCCACATGTCAGGATACAACACATAATAATTTTATAAATAAAACTGTACTTTTATGTACTAATTTAATGCTTTGGTTTTTACTACTTTGAAAGGGGAAGTTCATCGAAGTATTACTGATAACAGGGATCTAACTTAAAGTAAAAGTTGAAAGGGCAACAGTCTTTTTTAAGCAGAATTTACAATTCTCTTGTCATGGTTACTTATATATAATGAATATAAGTAGATAAATAGGAGTTGGAAAATGTGGTGTATTCTCTAAGTTAAGGAGCTATGAAGTTGTTACCGTTTAAGGGACTTTTTTTTTCAGCTGCTCAGACTTGATTTTATTTTAGTTGTCATCAGTGGTGATGATTTTTCTCTTTTTTTCTTTTTTTCTTTTTTTTTTTAGACTCGTCAAGTGCAGTGGTGAGAAGGGGGGCGAGAGTAGAACAAGGAGTTGGATCTGTAACTGACTGTGAACAATCAATCGAGATCCTTTCTCCAAAGTCTGACTAATCCTTGTCACTGTCATCTGATGTCAAAGGAAGGTTTTCTTTTGACTTCCAACTCCCTTCAGAACTTTCATACCCAATGTCTTCATAAGTCATCCTCCTGTGAGGTTTCTTTACGTAAGTCCTGGTTTTTATTCATTTCCTGTTGGATTGTATCCATCTCTCCGTGGATGTCTACGTCTTTGCCCTTCCCTGAAGCTCGTTCCAATATAGTTGGATTTTGATTCTTCTCTACTTCTTGTCAAGTTCATTCTTCTTTCGATTTGAATTTATTTTCTTATCCTTCCTGTAGTAAAACACTGATGTTGTTGGGTGTTCTGATTTTTTTTTGCTTTAAAGTTTGTTCTGCCTCTGTTCGGTGTCTCCTGTGTTTTTCATCTGCAAACTTCTCAGCTGTGGAGTCCACCTGCCTCTCGGTCTCATAGGGTCGGTATTCCCTGTAGGGTCTCCGCTCGGCTCTTTTGAGCGTCCCCTCGGCCCCCGGCTATCATTCCATCCTCGCTGCTCCCCTCTTGTAGGAGTCCGCTCCTGGCCCGGCGCCTGCAGGCCACCCCAGGTCTGTGGGGCCCCTGCGCGCTCCTTCTGCGAGGCGCCCCTTGCTCTGCAGCTAACGCTGGCGCCGGCGCTCGGCCTCGTGCAGAATGTTGCACGGGCCGACTCGTCGTCCAGCCGCTGATGGAAGCGGTCGGCCACCACGCGGCCGAAACCCTCCTGCAGCGCGGCGGCGGCCACGGGGCTCCCCAGAGCGCCTACATGCCGCTGCGACCACGGCGGGCCCGGGCGGGCAGCCACTCTGCCCGCGCCGCCGCCGCCGCCCTAGGAACATTCTTAAGAAGGAATGACTTCTTTCGTATATTACTCTTCTCATTTTCAAGAACATGAAAAAGTAAAGGATGGTCTAGCATATTCTATAGATTTTTGACTTGTACTGAATATATGTAGTTTGAAGATTTACGTCTGTAACTAGAAAGTATACTAACCCGGTGTCAAGTTATTGGGCCAGATTGTTATTCAGTTATTTTTATCTTTGTCAAAAAGTAAACTAATGTGGCCTCCTTTTTAGTAAAATTCTATGAAAGTTTTTTTAACTATTAAAGTTATTTCTTAAGGGGTAGGTCTTGCACTTCCTCTGCTTTATTTTCAGTTTCCATAAAAAGCCGTTTCCTAGCTATTACTCTGAATAAATTTTTTGATTTGCTTAAAAAATGTAGTGTGATGCTGTTGCTTTCAACCTGCTAACCCTAGTGTCCAAATGGGTATCTAGGCAACTGTAAGAAGGTGACTGTGATGGGTGTGTGATGGGTGTGCATCTCATCTTCAGATTCTTCAAACATTGCATACTGTGAAACATATTAAGACCAATTTAAATCCAAAGATGTGAGTTGATTCTACTTTAATAATTAAATTCATAAAAAGTTCAGTATCTTCAATGCCAAAAAGTCTTAACCTATAAATGATCATATACCATCTTAGAAAATGTGCTTAACAGTAATGGCTTATTCATTTCTATGAGTAAAGATTGGTAAGAAACTTAAAATTCACATCCTGTTAACATTTTCTAGTCCATTTTAATGTATTTTAGGCATTTAGAACTAGCCTGGCATAATGAAGAAACAAATAAAAGAATTAAAGACAACTGAGTTTTGATCTTATGTTTATCTCTAAAATGCACTCTTGTTCCTGTTTTCAAAATTAGAATAACTTTTATGTGCCTTACGAGACTTAAGAATGAGTAGGAATAAAGTTGGAAGGATGGTGTCAGTTATTTCTGTCTTTGAAAGTATAATATTTACATTGAAAAGAGTTTGCTTAAAATTATATTCTTAATCAGAATTTCTTTAATTGCTTTTGTAAAATTGTTATGGTACCACAATGCAGTGGACACTTTTAGAGCTTTAAAAAAAAAATGGGTTTTGTTGTTGTTTGTGTGTTTGTTTTGAGATGGAGTCTCACTCTTGTTGCCCAGGCTAGAGTGCAGTGGTGCAATCTTGACTCACTGCAACCTCCGCCTCCCAGGTTCAAGTGATTCTCCTGCCTCAGCCTCCCCAGTAGCTGAGATTACAGGCACATGCCACCATGCCTGGCTAATTTTTTGTATTTTTAGTAGAGATGGGGCTTTGCCATGTTGGTGAGGCTGGTCTTGAACTCCTGACCTCAAGTGATCTGCCCACCTCAGCCTCCCAAAGTGTTGGGATTACAGGTGTGAGCCACCATGCCCAGCCAATAAATATTTTTTAAAAGTAACCATGCGAATCAACATTCCATATGTATTCTATATGGGTAATAAACACTCTAAAACTGCAAACATCAGTTTAGGAATTGTTTTAATGTTTAATAAAACTAGTGCTGTTGCAATAAATTCCTGAGTAGCTCCTGCAGTGGCGTATCTGAGCTCTCAACAGCAAAGAGAAAGAATACTATGTTATGGCAGAAAATTGTATTTAATTTTTTAATTCTGGTGACAGATTTTTAATATATTTAGAGATATTTCTGGAGCCACCATGATAGACCTCTTAAAATTCTGTGCTTCCATTTCAAAATTTATTTGGCAGGTAAGTTGCACTATTTTCTCTAGATGACACTTGAGGTTTAACTGGTTCATCAGTTCTAGTAACCTTTAGGGTTTTCTAGATATGGAATCATATTATCAGTAAAGAGAGGTAGTTTGATTTATTTTCCTGTTTGGGTGCCTTTTGTTGCTCTATCCAGGACTTCTGATACTATGTTGAGTAGGAGTGGTGAGAGCAGGCATCCTTGTTTTCTCAAGGGGAATGCTTCCAGCTTTTGCTCTTTCAGTATGATGTTGGCTGTGGGTTTGTCATTGAGGGCTCTTATTTTGATGTAAATTCCATCGATGCCTAGTCTGTTGAGGGTTTTTTTAAATCAAGAAGGGATATTGGATTTTACCAAAAGCTTTCTCTGGGTCTATTGAGATGATCGTACGGTTTTTGCTTTTTGCTTTTAATTCTGTTTATGTGGTGAATCACATTTACTGTTTTACATGTGTTGAACCAGCCTTGCATCCTAGGAATAAAGCCTACTTAATCATGGTGAATGAATTTTTTGATGTGCTGCTGCATTCAGTTTGCTAGTATTTTGTTGAGAATTTTTGCATCTGTGCATCAGGGATATTGGCCTGAAGAAATCTTTCTTTCTTGTATCTCTGCCAGATTTTGGTATCAGGCTGATGCTGCTTCATAGAATGACTCAGGGAGGTTCCCATCCTCCTGAAATTTTTTTTGGAATAGTTTCACTAGGATCAGTACTAGTTCTTTTTGGCATGTCTGGTAGAATTTGGCTGTGATTCCACCTTTTGCAGGGCTTTGTTGGGTTTTTTATTTTTGGTAACTGATTCCATTTCAGGGCTCAATATTGGTCTATTTAAGGTTTCAGCCTCTTCCTGATTCAATCTTGGGAGATGGTATGTTTCTAAGAATTTACCCGTTTCCTCTAGATGTTGAAATTTGTGTGCATGGAGTTGTTTGTAGTATTCTCTGAGGATCTTTTGTATTTCTGTGGGTTGTAATGTCATTGTCTTTCTGATTATACTTATTTGGATCTATTTTCTTTGTTAATCTAGCTAGCAGTCTATTAATCTTGTTTTTTCAAAGAACTCTTGGTGTATGGATTTTTTGGGGGGTGGGGGAGGACAGGGTCTCGCTCTGTCCCCCCAGGGTGGAGTGCAGTGGCATGATCTTGTCTCACTGCAATTTCCACTTCCCAGGCTCAAGCCATCATCCTTCCTCAGCCTCCCAAGTAGCTGGGACTACAGGTGCACACCACCACGCCAGGCTGATTTTTGTATTTTTAGTAGAGATGGGGTTTCACCATGTTGGCCAGGCTGGTCTCAAACTTTTGGCCTCAAGTGATCTGCCGATGTCGGCCTCCCAAAGTGGTGGGATTACAGGTGGGAGCCACTGCACCTGGCTTTTGTATAGACTTTTGCATCTCAATATCATTCAGTGCTTCTCACATCTTAGTTATTTATGTACTGTGGTCTGAGAATGTGCTCGATATGGTTTCAGGGTTTTTAAATTTTTTTTTTCCCAAGACCCACCACTGAGATGTTTTTATTGAAATGCATGTTATGAGTAACACATGAACTCCCTCTGGCCCAGGTGGGACCTCTTCCCTCATAGGTGGGTCAGGCCCAGTGGGACAGTCTCGGTGGTGGTAAGAGAAGGCCTCCAAGGCATAGGAGATGGTGTCAGGTGAGTCTGGGGAACTGACGATTATGGCACCTCCTGGAAGCCCGGTATGGTCTGGTTCTCAGCTGTGGCCGCAGATTTCTCTTCATTGGCTGCCTCCTCTGAAAACAGACTCCTCTTTTCCACAATTAATCTTTTGGGTTTTTTAAGTTTTTGGAGAGACTTGCTTAATGACTGAGCATGTGGTTGATCCGTGTGTTCTGTGTGCAGATGAGAATGGACATTCCGTGGTTGGGTGGAGTGTTCTGTAGAGATGTCTATGAGGTCCAATTGGTCAGCTGTTGAGTTTAGATCAAGCTTCTTTGTTAGTTTTTCTGCCTCGATGATCTGTCTAATGCTGTCAATGGGGTGTGGAAGTCTCCCACTAGTATTGTGTGGTTGTCTGAGTCTTTTCATAGGCCAAGAAGATCTTGTTTGATGAACCTGAGTGTTCCATTGTGTGCGTATATTTAAAATAGTTAAGTCTTCTTGTTGGATTATGCCCTTTATCATTATGTAATGCCCTTATTTGTCCTTCTTAATTTTTATAGGTTTAAAGTCTATTTTATCTGATACAAGAATAGCGACTCATGCACTTTTTTTATTTCTGTTTGCATAGTAGATCTTTCTCCAACCCCTTACTTTGAGCCTGTGGTATCTTTACTTGCGAGATCGGTCTCTTGAAGACAGAAGATGGATGAGTCTTATTTCTCTGAGACAGGGTCTTGTTTTGTTGCCTAGGCTGCAGTGTGGTGGAACAAACATGTCTCACTGTAGCCTCCACCTTCTGGGCTCAAGCTATCCCCCCTCCTCAGCCCTCAAGCAGCGACTACAGGTATGCGCCACCACACTTTGCTGATTTTTGTTTTTGTTTCTTGTTTTTTTGTAGAGACAGGGTTTCGCCATGTTGTCCAGTCTGGTCTTGAACTCCTGGATTCAAGCAGTCTGCCTATCTTGGCCTCCCAGAGTACTGGGATTACAGGCACAAGCCACCCTACCTGGCCCCTTCCTGGATATTTTTAATGTTACTTCAGTCATTAGAGGTTATGTGTGCCATGTCTGAAATGCTTGGAGACAGAGCATTTTGGATTTTCAATATTTTCCGATTTTGGAATATGTGCATATAAATGAGATACCTTGGGGATGGGGCCCAAGTCTAAACTGTTTGATGTACACTGTATACACATAGCCTGAAGGTAATTAATATAGTATTTTTACAGTAATCATATGCATGAAACAAAGTTTTGACTGACACCTATCACAAGGTCAGGTGTGGAATTTTCTACCAGTGGCACCATGTCAGTGCTCAAGAAGTGTTGGATTTCAGATCATTTTGGCTTTCAGATTTTTGGATTCGAGATCAAGAATCAAAATTGTTTTTCCCAAGTGCTGCCTCTTGACTTCAGTTGCAATCAATGTATTGATATTTTTCCCTCAAATACAAAGGCATAAAACCTTGGCATTCTCATTAACACTTCTTCAACGTATCATGTCCTGTCTGTCCTTCAAAACACATTACTTATTTTCACTGCCATAAAATTTTTTTTTTTTTTTTTTTTTTTTGAGACGGAGTTTTGCTCTTGTCACCCAGGCTGGAGTGCAATGGTGCGATCTCAGCTCACCGCAACCTCTGCCTCTGGGGTTCAAGCGATTCTTCTGCCTCAGCCTCCCAAGTAGCTGGGATTACAGGCATGCGCCATCATGCCCAGCTAATTTTGTATTTTTAGTGGAGACATTGTTTCTCCGTGTTGGTCAGGCTGGTCTCGAACTCCCAGCCTCAGGTGATCCACCCACCTCGGCCTCCCAAAGTGCTGGGATTAGAGGCATGAACCACTGTGCCCAGCCCACTGCCATCATTCTAACCCATGCCTTCATCACATCATATTCGGGTAGTAAAATAAGCCTTTAGCTAGAAAAAGCTGAAGAAACACTGACTTAAGATTGTTATGTGGTTCATTACTTGTCACGTCTCACGTACAGTATTTTTAGTCTGTGTTTTGCTTCCCTGATAAAGCCCCTGAGAACAAGGACCATATGCTTCTGCATTGGTCACAGTATTCAGGCTGATGGAAGACCGCAGGGTGTCACTCAGTACGTGTGATTCATCAGTGACTGCAAAAATGGCAAAACTAAACTCATCTTTAAAAGGCTATGAAAATTAAAATGACTGTGTAGAACACATGAAAATCACATACAAAATATGTTATGTGAGACATGTTATAGGTATTTTGTTGTTGTTGTTGTTGTTGTTATAGGTATTTTGTTGACAGATCTCACCCTGTCACCCAGGCTGGAAATCAGTGGTACGATCATACCTCACTGCAGCCTCCCACCTCGGCCTCCTGAGTAGCTAAGACTAAAAGTGTGTGTCATCACACCCAACTAATTTTTTATTTTTTGTAAAGACAAGGTCTCCTTATGTTGCCCAGGCTGGTCTTGAGCTTCTGGGCTCAAGTGATCCTCCCACCTCAGCCTCCCGGTGTGCTGGGATTACGGGCAAGTCACTTTGCCCGGCTGGTGATGTTTCTATGTTTATGACTTCAAAAATGGTAAGAGAGCTGATTCTCGTTATTTATGGGAGTTATATACTACAAACTTGAGGCAAGCACCGAAACATCTTGCCAAGCAGTAAATACAAGGTTAGGTTCCCATGAGCCGCTGGTCACAGGAATCATACATAACCTTGCTTTATGTGTGTTTACACTTAAAGACACCTTATTTAATATATATTGTTGATCATTAACACTGAGCTCATGGCTCAGGCCTGAAGGCAGCTGATCTGACCCAAGCAGTTTCCACAGGCGTCTTAGCCCTTCTGTGCGTAGGAACAGCGCCTGCGCAACCTGCCTGGGGGCCATGTTAATTAGCAATGATTGTGCCTTAGATAAACTGCATTGGCCACTGCACAAAGCTTGGGGCCTTTTTAAACAGCAGAATTACTGTAGCATGAAGTAAACACGTGAACAGGATGAGGCCGAAATGAAAGGGCAGGTTAAGTGGTTACGGTTACGTGTCACCCTGTTCCACTGCAGCTGGGGACGTGTGTGTCATGCAATTTGAGTGTGTCGCTCTGTGTGTCCAAGGACCTTACAGTGGTTACAAATAAAGTTTAGCAGTGAAGCCAGTTTACAGAATGGAATCTGTGAATGAGATCAACTGTACTTTATTGTGGATTGATAAAATCTCTGATATTCAAGAGGTGCGAAAAAGCAAAGAATTTATCACATGGTAGATTTTGTTAAATTTTATTTAAGGGCTTGAAATTTGAATTTAAGGCAGCCATAAGTTTTTATTCATTGCATTATACGACTCCAACAAGCCTGTCTGGACATCCCCACAGTGCTTTGCGTGTTCGAGATTTCACCCGAACTGATGAAAACCCTTTCCCAAATATTTTATAGGTTCCCTGTGCTTTGTAGACGCACCTTCCCTTCTCACTCATTCTTACATTCACTTGCAGCCTTGCACCGTGTGGGTTTAGTAAATGCCGCCTCAACATAAGTGATGCCTCATATTTTACAGAATAAAATGCAATGGGAGGAGTTGCCCAGTTAATTGAGATTTCAACACAAATACTTGAGAAGTTTTTACTGTGTTTAGTATCCAATTATGACTATTATGGACTCATTCATCTTGTATCCTCCATAGTTTTTCTCATACGTTTAAAACATACAAAATAATGTCTTAAGAAGACATGATGCCAATAGGTGAGGCTTTAGGGGAAAAAATACCTAAAGATGATTGGGGTGGTGGTGGTGAGGGAGGGCTGCGCCTAGCAGAGAACTGTATGGGAAACGGGGCTGATGAGAAATTCCTCGGGCAGGTACCCAAGAGTCCAATGCTCAATTCCAATTTGACACTTTTGCATAAACCAGACCTTCCAGCATGATGCAGCGTTGCACAGTGATGGTATGGCGTGAAGGTAGGTTAGTGAGGGAAGTACTGCCTGTACTCCCACTAGATCCCAGCACTCTCCGGGTTCTAGGAATTCCGGTGGGTAAAGTAGCCACAGTGAGGAACTGGCTCAGCAGGGCGTGGAGCAACACGTATTAGAGATAACCTCAGTAGGAAGTGGAAGGCCCGACATCCGGATCACATGCAGAATGTAGACAATGCACAGTTTAATCAGTGTCCGTGCCTCTTCCCTCCCCACTCCACACCAGGCTTAAAGACTAGAACACAAGGAGGCTTCTTGGTTGGGTTGGGAGGACGCACTCTTCATTCATCCTGTCAGTTCCTCTTCCTCCTCCTAAACTCAGGCCCTGCTTTTAGATACGCTCCGACAAAGTACTTGCCCCCCACTAACCTGCCCTGCTTTTATCCTCTACCAGCAATAGAATGTGGATCACTCACGTTATCCTTAGAACGAAATGCAGCAGGACAACGGATCCAGGAGGCCTCTGACTGCACACGTGTGCTACCTGGCCTCAAGGAGACAGGATAGAGAGATACCTTCTTTTTAGCCCTTCAGACTTTATTGGCCTACTAGGGGAGGTCGGATGTGATCCTGGATTTTATAAAGCTCAGACCTTGGTAACTGTGGTAAAAGCAAGATAGCCAATTTTTAGCCGGGGAGGCAGGAGTGAGCTGGTGGAAGAGTTTGGTGAGCAAGGTAAAGAACAGAAGGTACAGAGACCAACCCCCACCACCCAGCCACCTGTTAGAAAACAGAGAAGACATCTGCCTGCCTTTTGAGCTTTGCCAAGGATACAGAGACTCACTTCCTCCAGGTTAGTCACAAGCTGGGAGACTATAGTAACTGCTTGGTCTTTTCCTGGTCTGAAAGTGTACAATTTCCAACCTGGAATTCTAACTATTTTCCTCTGGCTCACAAACCTTGTAGGTCTTGATAAATTGTTACAGAAGTGCTGGAAGATGATTTCTATACCCATGTTTCTAAATCTAGTTATTTTCTTTCAAAGTCTCCATCTCCTGCCACTCCCTTTCCCCATTTCAATTCCCTTCTATTCCTTCTCAAGCAAGATGTATTGTTATAAATTATCTAACAGTAGCATTTCACGTTTTCTCCCCAATTTAAGCGTCTTCCAGGACAGGTTCCTATCTTTTTTCTCTTCTACGGGGCCTAAGCGGTATTAAATACTAGCTTGATAACTACTGATGCTATGAATTGAATTGAACGTTGTTTGTGTCCCTTCAAACTTCATCTGTTGAGATCTTAACCCCCAAAGTGATGGTGTTCGGAGGAGGGGCTTTTGGGAGGAAACTGGGTCATGAGGGTAGAGCCCCCATGAATGGGATTACTGAGCTTATAAAAGGGACTCCAGAGAGCTCTGTCGCTCTTTCTGCCACCTAAGGATACAAGAAGTCAGTCTACAACTGAGAAGAGGGCCCTCATCAGAACCTGACCACAGTGGCACCCTGATCTTGCACCTCCAGCCGACAGAACTCAGAATCTAAGTTCCTGTTGCTTATAAGCCAACAGTCTATAGTACTTTGTTATAGTGGCCTGAACTAAGACAACTGATTTTCTTTTCTTTTTTTTTTTTTTTGAGATGGCGTCTCACCATGTCGCTTAGGATGGAATGCAGTGGCCCACCATCTCAGCTCACTGCAACCTCCCCCTCTTGGGTTCAAGCAATTCTGGTGCCTCAGCCTCCCGAGTAGTTGGGATTACAGGTGTGTGCCATCACGCCCAGCTAATTTTTTGTATTTTTATTAGAGACGGGGTCTCGTTGCATTGGCCAGACTGGTCTCCAACTCCTGGCATGAAGTGATACACCCGCTTCCGCCTCCCAAAGTGCTGAGATGACAGACTGAGCCACGGCGCCCGGCCTTGATTTTCTTGAATACTCCACTTACCATAAAATTCTACGTGTCACAGTTTTCTAAAGGGAGTAAAACACGGCACTTCCTAATCATGGAAAATTCTCCAGATTGTGAATTAAAGCTTTTAGCAGAATCTCAGAATTTCTAGACTAAAGGCAAGTGCACAGAACAAGGTAGGATTATGAAAGCCTTTATCACTTCCTAACCTACAGCAACACTGGATGAGATAAGATAGAATATGACCTGCCTAAGTTTGAAAACCGGAACTTCAGCACTGTAGGTTCTCATAAAATACATACTCAATACAATAGCTGACATTTAGGAGTTTGGCCACTGATTGATAAATGAATCATGCTAGAAAATATGCATTTACGATCTTTTAAAAATGCACTTTGCAGTTAATAAGAGTTCAATAAAATAGAAAGCGTGCATTAAGTGGTCTTTATTGGTGTTTCACATTCAGTTATTTCTTCATTATCAGTTCTTCAGTTAACTGTACAAGTATGATAAATTATTTTCTATTTGCTGTGGGATTTAAATGTAAAATAAATACAAAATACATTTGTGGTTTAATGAACATTCAATGAAGCATCTTTTCTGAGGTATTCCTCTCAATCCGGTTTTATCCCAGATCTTTTTACTTCCCCTAGGAATAGTCTATTAAACCACATAATGGATCTGTGAACTTGTGGATCAAGTTCACTGTGAATCAGTGAACTTGTGTTTAATCACATTAGACATATTTTTTGATCTCATCATACAAGACCAATACAAAAGCACCGCCCATGCCTCTCAACACATTGGACCAGGCACCTTTGAAGAAGGCCTTGGCTCCTTCATCTTTTGCAATCTTCCTCCAGCAGTCAATTGTCCCCGTGTACATAATGTCCGCTGTGGAAACAAATGTTGGTGAGGGCTCCACACGCTGGAGGAAAGAGACTTTTCCTCTGAAAGATCTCTGCACACACTGTTACCAGTTTTGTAAAATTAGGGTCAGCTGGGCATGAAGTCCCAGCTCCATGCAACATTCAACTGGACATCTCCTTCCTTGCTTAACTGGCAGGCTCCTCCTGTCATTCTTATTCCATTAGTTCAAGGTCAATGAAGAACTGGGACAATTAAACAAGCAATTCACACACTGCCCAACTGAAACAGGAGGGGCACAGTGGAGCAGGGGTGTTATGCTACGTGGTTACCTTTTCTATGGAGGACCAAATTGAGGCCCAGCCTCAGATTATACCGCACAAGGTTATGCAGTGACAATAAAAGGCTGTAACTATTCGTTGAAACATATGAAACTGCTCACACTGGACTGTTTTTTTATTTTTTAAGTTTCAATTTCCTATGGTTCAACCAATAGAAGCCAAAACTTTTTCTGGTACAACAGATTGCTTCAGGCCATCTCTACGCAGCTAAACACCCCGTCCCAGTAACACCTGTAGTAACTAGGAGGGAAGCAAAAGTTCTTTTTAAGAAGTAGCTAACTACTTCTTTTCTCTGGCTTTTGCACCCAGGCTGTAAGGGAAGAGGGCCTAGGGTCTCTATAATGCTAGCTACCTAGTTAAATTCACGTCTAAATATCTTATTTTTGATGTTCTTATCATCCCTTTGATAAAATGGAAAAAAACTTAGCCCTTATAGGACAGTTGAGAATGTTAGGGGGAATTCATACAATCTGTCTTCCCTATGTCCTTATCAAATAATTTTGAAAATGAATTTCCAGTAAGGAAGACTGAAAGGAGCACTGTGAAGCGTTCTCCTGGGACCAAAATAAAGAAGTGTAGATGAGTAGAGCACAGCTTACCCCCCTTCCGGCCGGACTGCATCATCATTCTACGACGAACAGTGTCAAAGGGGTAGGACACCAGCCCTGCGACCGCCGTCACACTCTGGGCAATCATCCAGCTCACAAAAATGTGCACGTTCTTGGGGTCAGGCAGCATGCCTGTGGACAGAGCCAAGAAGCCGAAGGGCTATGAGGTGATTGCTCTCAGCAGAAAGCAGGTGGAGAGAGAGAGAGGCCATTCCACGCTCTGACCTTGTGGAGAACCTGCCCCTATACAGGTGCCTCACATATGTGACCAGGCAGCCAGCAAAGGTGGCTGCAGCCCTCTAGACCCAGTGCTCTGCTTGGATCCAGGGTACTGGAAGCGGCTTCAAGTTAAACTCAGTAACTGCTATGGCTGTGTCGAGAGGGAGACAGCCTCCCACTTCCTCCTCTCTGAATAAGTAAAGGCTGGAGTTTATTTCAGTAGAGGACACAAAGAATCCTTTAACGATTAATTTACCCACAGCACCTCCTCATTCAGAAGCCTCAGTTTAGCCCAGAGACTAGAAAAAAGCAAGGTCAGTACATACCAAATCCTTTGTGAGTTACAGACCCCATAGGATCTTCTCTCCAGACCCCCCTCCTTCTCCCGATGCCCCTCTCTCACCCTTGGCAGTATCATAGACTCCGAAGTAGGCAGCTCTATAGATAATGATGCCTTGGACAGAGACGTTGAAACCCTGGTAGAGACCTCTCAGGCCATCAGACTTGAAGATCTTGATGATACAGTCGCCCAGACCATGGAACTCACGCTGGGCGGCACCCTTGCCCACGTCAGCAGCCAACCTGGTCCTAGCAAAGTCCAGCGGGTAGACAAAGCAAAGGGAGGTGGCCCCAGCGGCCCCACCGGACGCCAGGTTACCAGCAAAGTAGCGCCAGAACTGCTTGTGCCGATCCACACCCCCTAGGAAGAGCTGCTTGTACTTGTCCTTGAAGGCGAAGTTGAGAGCTTGGGTGGGGAAGTAACGGATCACGTTGGCCAGGTTACCCCTCCAGAAAGAGAGAAAGCCCTGCTCTTTGGGGATTCTCACCACGCAATCAATGATCCCTTTGTACTGCTTCTCAGCACTGATCTGTTTGCTGGCATGCTGGACCTGGTGGTGGGGAGGGTGGGTGACAGAAGACAGGCAGGGCAGAGGGAAGGGAAGAGGACAGGAGAAAAAAGAAGGTTTGCACTCCTAGATTTCTCTTTGAAGTAAAAAAAAAAAAAAGGTAAGGAAATCAAATGGATACTGAGGACGTGTAAATTAATGTTAGTTACTGGATAACAAGCCAAAATAATCCAGTGTTGCTTCAATTATTAGGGTATTTGAGAGAAAGGTGTTGCCCCAAATAAACTGTATAAAGCTAGCCATTTATTTATTTCATTTTCCGTAGGTTTGAGAACTGTAGGAGGTGCTTAACGGGGGAGAGAAATGAATATCACTCCTTGCCTCAAAGGGCTTTGGATTCAGTAGACATGATGGGCAAGAAAAGACAATTTCTCAGGGCAAGACTGATCACCCTGGAGATGAGGATCTTCAGTAAATGCTCCAATAGAGGAAGGAGAATAAATCCACTAAGCAGTAGAGCTCCAAAATTTTCAAGCAGATAATCCACGTAATCAATTACTGAGGGTTTGCTGCCGTTGTGAGCAATCTGCGGGGGTTTTATTGTTGGTAATAATTTTGACTCCCAAATTGGGGTCTTCCTCACTGAGGGGCCCTGACCTTTTGGGCAGGTGGAGAAAAGCAGAAGAGGACGATGATAAGCCATTGATGGACCAGGCAGGGGAGGAAAAGGTTTGGAGACAGGATGAGTAACGTGATCTGAGTTTATTCCAAAACTTGTTTCTTAATCTTTCAAAACCTCGGCTTCATCTGTAAAATGGAGAATAACTCTCTCACAGAGGTTATATAAAGATGAATGAAACAGCGTCAGCCTGCACAGAGCATTGTGCATGAGCTCCGATAAGGGAGTTCTCGGGTGATGATTACTTTGACGTTTTTATTGTAAAGGTGGGTGTGCATAAGACGGTGCCAAAACACACTGGCAATCACTAGGTGCCCGGGCCTGAGTGCATGCCCGCGCTGTCACGGGCGTAGCATCTGGCTCGCGTAAAGCGGCTCCGGGTGGGTTTCCATATATAGACACCCGAACGCCGGGCGCCACCCGACACCAGGAATCTGCGACTGACGCTGGACCTGTCTCTACGCAGAGGGCACCTTCCCCCGCCGGCGGGCGCGCCCCGGGCCTGTGGCCTGGCGCAGACTGTCCGCAGCGCCCCGCGCCCCGCGCCCCGCAGCGCGCTCCCCGCCCGGCCCGGCCCGCGCGCGCCCCTGCGCCGCGCCGTCCTCACCTGCAGCAGCAGTTTGACCCTCTCGATGGGAGCCACCGCGGTCTTGGAGACGGCAGCGGCGACGCCTCCGGCCAGGAAGTCCTTCAGAAAGCTCAAAGCGTGATCGCCCATGGTGGCGGCCGGTCGCACTCAGCCCGCAGGCAGCCCGCTCGCGCTCTCGCCCACGCCCGGCCTGGCACCGCCGCGCCGTCCCCGACCCTGCGCGACGCGAAGGGGCCGCCGCCTCGCGCGCGGCCCCCTTTATATCACCGCCCGGCTCTCGCGAGAAGAGGCGGGCCGCGGCCGGCGCGCGCGCAGCGCATTGGCTGGGCAGGTGCGGGGCGCCCCCTCCTCCGCGCCGCAGAGGGCATCGGGGGCGAAGGCGCTTCCGGGAGCGCGGCTGGGCCGGGGGCTGTGCCTGCGACTTGGGACGTTTAAAGGGCACATTCATGTTATCTGTCCGGCCGAGCCCAGGGAACACCGTGTCACCGCGGCATGTGGGCAGCGTATTTATAGCACAGGCCGCCTTGGGCCGGGGCGAAGCCGCCAGCGGGGCGTTCTTGACCCTCCGGCCTGTACGGGCCGCGCTCGGGCCCGGGGATTTCGGGCTGTTTCCTCCTCAGTCCGTCTACAGGCGCCCCCCTACCAGAACTCACTGCCTGGATTTGGACCTCTTCAGAGCCGGGCGCTCCCGAGCATAAATGGCCATCCTCCCAAATAGATACTAAGGTCACCTGATGCTGTGATTGCCTCACGGAATCTGACAACCTGCTGCCTCCCACTGCTTTTCATTCAATCGTTTGTTCAATCATTCATTCTGCTATGACATATTGATGTGTCTGGCACTCGGGGCCCACAGGAAAGGCTGGGTGCAGGGGGCCACTAGGTGAATTCATACTTGTTTTGGCAAAACTCTGTGACTCTAAAACACGGGACACTTGTTTTGTAAGCCCCTAAAGGGTTTAATGTACCACTCTGCTCTCAGCGGAATTTCAGCACGCATCAGGGCTGAGTGTTCTCAGTCAGCTGGCGCCTTCTTGAGGGTCAGTGCTGTCAGCCTTCCAGAGAAGATCCAGTCCTTGGCTGTATTTGCTTCTTTTTAATGGCAGCTGGGCTTGAGGAAATGCTCTTTAATCCCAGGAAATTGATTGCAATTATTTTCTTAAAATATATAGATCTGAGCTTTAATTTTCCTTAGCTTGTTTTTTAGGCAGTTCATGTAACCATACGGATTTTCAAATACAACTGTTCCTTCCCCTGGAATGACTGCAATTCGTTTCTAACTTTAAACTCTACTCAATTCTTTCCCCATGTTTGCTCATTTTCATTTGTACATTTAACAAAGTTTATTCATTGTTTTTATAAGTTTGGTTTTTTTTTGTTGTTTTTGTTTTTGTTTTGTTTTTGTAATGCTTGCTGACATCATGTTAGATGTTTACGGAGCTGCGGCTGTGTGTCACCCTGGGCCTGGAGACTTTGGTATAGCAGCAGTCACTCAGGTTCCTGGGCCACAGAGGGCATGGGTTAATCCAAGAGTCGGGCAGGCTAGAGTTCCAAAATCCAGGTAAGCAGAATGAAAGCTGGGAACTAGTGCAAAGTTGCCAGAGGTCAGAGCAGACAAAGTCGAGAACTCAGAAGAGACAAATGGATAAACCCTGTATGTGCTCATTCAGCAGACTCTTGTTGAGCATTTACTGTATATCAAAAACTATTTACTGTTATGTCAAGAACTAAGTGTAGCCCTGCGGATTCCATATAAGTAGACGTGGCCTGTCTCCAAAGACCTCACAGTTCAGTGTATCCGTCACTTGTTCCACTTCATTTATCATAGCTTCATTTATAGATTTCCATGGATCAGCATAATCTGCATAGTAATCCTTTTTCATTATAATCGTGTACTGTATCCCATCCCATATACAGGTAGCAGTTCCTTTTAAAACGCCATTTTCCTTTTAATTATGCATTAGAATTGTGTCCTATTTTTATTTTGAAAAATAGGCCAGGTGTGGTGGCTCATGCCTGTAATCCCAACACTTTGGGAGGCCGAGGTGGGCAGATTACCTGAGGTCAGGAGTTCGAGACCAGCCTGGCCAACATGACAAAAACCCGTCTCTACAAAAAATACAAAAATTAGTCGAGTGTGGTGGCTCACAGCTGTAATTCCAACTGCTCAGGAAGCTGAGGCACAAGAATCGCTTGAACCCAAGAGACAGAGTTGGTAGTGACCTGAGATCACTCCACTGTACTTCAACCTGGGCAACAGAACAAGACTCTGACTCAAAAAAAAAAAAAAAAGAAAAAGAAAAGAAAAGAAAGAAAATGAAAACTAATACTGCTATACTGAAACTTACACAAAGTTCATTTTCTCCTCTAAGTTTTTTTCTTCTCATATATTTCCCAAATTGAATGGACAGTTTAAGATTTTTTTTTTTTTTTTTTTTTTTTTTTTTTTGAGACGGAGTTTCGCTCTTGTTACCCAGGCTGGAGTGCAATGGCGCGGTCTCGGCTCACCGCAATCTCCGCCTCCTGGGTTCAGGCAATTCTCCTGCCTCAGCCTCCTGAGTAGCTGGGATTACAGGCACGTGCCACCATGCCTAGCTAGTTTTTTGTATTTTTAGTAGAGACGGGGTTTCACCATGTTGACCAGGATGGTCTCGATCTCTCGACCTCGTGATCCACCCGCCTCGGCCTCCCAAAGTGCTGGGATTACAGGCTTGAGCCACCGCGCCCGGCCGACAGTTTAAGATTTTTAAAGTTTTGCAGCTTTTGGTACATATTGAGAAATTGCTCTTCAGAAATACTGACCCACCAGTTATATAGCTGGGCTTTGGTTCTCCCACACTCTCCACACTGGCTTTAAAAAAAGCATCTGCTAGTTATTTGTGGGTTATTTATGAGTTTTAATTTGTATTTCTTTAATTACTATGAACCTGTATATATTCCATAAGATACGATTTAATTTGACAGTTTGACAAGATTTCCCTTTTATATAAACTTTTAATCTTCCTTGACTACTGCTGGAGTGAAAGCAGAGTCTTTATCTATATTAACAACAATTCTTTATATATTTGGGGCAATAAATATGTGTTGAATGTTTTTCATTTTGTTGTTTTCCTTTTGATATCGTTCTATTAGTGTTATGAACAGATCTATAGTATTAGGATATACTTCATGTTCTGATGTAAATGTATCTCTTTTGTAGATATAGCAGTCTGTTTACCCTAGTATATATATATCAGTTTATTTTTTTGTACTTTGGGTAGCTATTTTTAAAATGTCTAACACTACGTTTTATACTGTATGGAGGTATGGATCTAATTTCACTTTTCTCCATATCATGCTTGGGTGTCCCAATACAAATTCCTGCTTTTGTTTTTTGAGACGGAGTTTCGCTCTTGTTACCAAGGCTGGAGTGCAATGGCGCGGTCTCGGCTCACCACAACCTCCGCCTCCTGGGTTCAGGCAATTCTCCTGCCTCAGCCTCCTGAGTAGCTGGGATTACAGGCACGCGCCACCATGCCCAGCTAGTTTTTTGTATTTTTAGTAGAGACAGGGTTTCACCATGTTGACCAGGATGGTCTCGATCTCTTGACCTTGTGATCCACCCGCCTCAGCCTCCCAAAGTGCTGGGATTACAGGCGTGAGCCACCGTGCCCGGCCAATACAAATTCTTAAGCAGATATTTTCTTCTCTCCATTTGTCTTGTATTACTAAGTCTACTTTGTCATATATTAAGTTCTCATAATAGCTTTAATTTATGAAATATCCACACTATCACGTATTTATTTGATCTTCATTTTTAAAAAAATAAGCTGATATATGATTCTACAGCCACTTAAAAAATAAAATTTTATCTGCTTACATGTTTGGATTCATTTTTACTATCAAGTTGTTCAATTATTTAAATATCGCCAGAAAGATTTTAAATAGACATTTAAATTAAATTAAATATCAACTTAATTAACATATTAATTCAGGAAGCATTATCATCTTTGTTACACTTAATTTTACCAATCAGAGTTTTGGATATTTTCTAAATGGGAGATATATTTCTCCTTGGCTATTCTCCAGTTATCCTGTTCTATAGAGGGACTTATAGTTGGAATCCTTGACAAGAGGTTTTCCATGGAAAGTCATACTCTGTCCTCTGCTTCCGTGGACTTTCTCAGAAAAGAGAGGCCTCAGATGCCCTCTGGAGCATGAGCTGCCTGTGGTCACAAGATCCTGGTATCACTTACAAAGGCAGGGGAGAGAATGGCGCTCGGCAGAACATGTGTCCATCTGCCCAACCCAGTACTTAGTGGCTTTCTGCCAGCAGGAGAATGGACGAGGCATCTCGGAGATGAGATGTGGATGGGATCTTGGATGCTGGGGGGAATTTGGTCATGTACAAATGAGAGTAGGGTGTAAAATTAGTCTTTTGGATTTTTCGTGGAAGCTCTTATAGACTTTGCTCTTACTAAATTAGGAATAGAGAATGGAAGTAGCTAACCAGTAGGAGTCACAAGAAATAAAAACAGTAAAAGACGTGCTAATGATGGTAATAACATAATGGCTGAGTGCAGGTGTACATTTAAATAAAGTATTAGGAATTAGAACACACTATTTGTTCACATGGTAAATTCTAGCATTAAGCAAAGAGGACCAAGATATTTATGTATGTACGTGTGTATGTATATTTTTTACAGACAGCGTCTCGCTGGTCACCTTGGCTGGAGCACAGTGGTGCAATCATAGCTCACTGAAACCTTGCACCCCTAGGCACAAGGGATCCTCCTGCTTCAGCCTCCCAAGTAGCTGAGACTACAGGCACACAGCATCATGCCTGGATAATTTTTTTTTTTTTAATTTGTAGGTCTTGCTGTGGTCTCTTGGTTTTGCTACATTGCCCAGGCTACGTAGAGAAGCTTGCATGCCGGGAATAGACATAGTTGTGCTGCTTACAGGCAATTCCAACACAGCCTGGCAAGGACCCAGGAAGGGGTTCTGGTTGTACTTCCAGCAGAGTGAACTTCGGTGTGCTGCCTCCATCAGAACTTGTGTGCATTTTACATTTTATGAATGTTCGTGAAACAAAAAGTTTTGTTAGAAGGATTTGGCACCCCTTGCTAAATAAAGGAGGTTATTTCAGCGGGCAGAGGAGCCTTTGATTCATAAAAAAGACAGAGGGACTTCTCCTAGAAGGCACTCTGCTTCTGGGGGAAACTGATTCAGCTTGGCCTCTGGGTTGCTGGAGGCAGGCAGACCTGGGGGACCCTCATGTCACCCCCTAATAAACACAGGCAAACCCTGTGCATGTCCTAAAGACGGTTTCAGAACCTTTTTCCCCCCGCTTTTAGTCTTAGCACCTCTCCTTACTTTGTTGAAGACTCCAACAAGACACTTAGTTGATCATACAGCACAACGAAGCCTATGTTTATGCTTGTATAATAACGCCTTCCTGCCGGGCGTGGTGGCTCACACCTGTAATCCTAGCACTTTGGGAGGCCGAGGTGGGTGGATCACATGAGTTCAGGAGTTCGAGACCAGTCTGACCAACATGGTGAAACCCCATCTCTGCTAAACACAAGAAATCAACCAGGCATGGTAACACATGCCTGTAATCTCAGCTACTTAGAGGGCTGAGGCAGGAGAATTGCTTGAACGCAGAAGGTGGAAGCTGAGTGAGCCGAGATTGCACCACTGTACTCCAGCCTCAGCAACAAGAGCAAAACTCTATCTCAATAATAATAAAAATAAAAGCAAAGATAATGCTTTCTGACCATAACCACACACCTTCCAGGCTGGCACCTTCCAGTTTTGCCAATAGGCAACCTCTGGGAATAAAGCTGTTAACTCACCTAGAGTTGACTGGGTCAATTTTCTAAACACATTTTGAACTAGGGTTTTGTGTTTCACATATCCTATCAATCATTTTTTAAAACACGTGCTTTATTCCTATTATTATTAAAATCAATATGTAACAATGTTATCAGAGAGACCATTTTTTAATCATCTGTGCAACTGAAGAACAATCTTGTGCTGTTTTAATGAATGAGCATTTTTTTCCATATGCATTCTTTTACCTCATGACCCTTTCCTCATAGTGAGCTGTACATTCTGTGTCACTGCCACAGGAAGAAGAAAACATTCAGGAAGCAGAGGAAATAAGAGTCTATTCTTGGCATTAGAATTTCCAAAGAAAGAGAAAAAACTCAAGTCCAGTGGACTTTGTAGAATACTTGAGGGAAAACAAAAAGCTTCCTGCCCACAGCTGGTTGCAGTGGCTCACATCTGTAATCCCAGCACTTAAGGAGATTGCTGAGATCAGGAGTTTGAGACCAGCCTGACCTACATGGTGAAACCCCATCTCTACTAAATACAAAAAATCAGCCGGGCATGGTGACGCATGCCTGTAATCTCAGCTACTTGGGAGGCTGAGGCAGGAGAACGGCTTGACCCCAAAAGATGGAGGTTGAGTGAGCCAAGATTGTGCTATTGCACTCCAGCCTAGGCAACAAGAGTGAAAACCTCATCTCAAAAAAGAAAAAGGAAAAAAAAAGCTTCCTGCTCACCTACTCTTCCAAAGATTACATGAAGTTTTCCCAAACCTGGAGAGAAAGGAAGCAAGTTCAAGAAAATGCAAAGAATGAGAGGCTCGTGTGGATTCCGGGAAGGAGGGGACCTGTTTTCTGTGCAGCCCAGGAAGGCAAGAAATGGTCGGGCGGTGGCTCAGCGCGCAGGACAGAGGCAGCCTCTCGGAGTTCATCCAAGAGTGGTGAGGGAGGCGGAGAACAAATACCCAGTACTGAGGATTTGCTTGTGTCCACAGTGCACAAAATTAAGGCAGCCTGCTGGAGTGAAGGTCCCCAAAAAGCCCCATTTAGTTTTTCCTGCTTTAATGCGGTGCAGGAACAGCAGAGAAACATTTCACTTTCAAGGACACCACAGTTACCTGACAGCAAGCCAGACCTGAAGCGCCTCATGGATGAACGTGAGGAAAGTGTGACGTTGGTAGGACGCCCCTGATGGAACACAGGCTGAAGACCAGAAGCGAACTCCAAATGTCAGCACAGATAAAGATCCGGACCCCATGTCCCTTTCCCCATCTGTAGTCATCCATGGTGACTCCAGTGGAGAGAAAAGGGGACCCAGATTATTTCCACCACTTGACAGAATACAGTCTCTGAAGAGAAATTAAGTTGCCTTGCACAGTTGAGTTTGTGGACCGATATTTGTACTTACTGTATTATTTTCTTATTTTCAAAAAACAATTTAACTGAAGACATCAGAATTTTGGAAACTCATTAATGTTCCTTGTTTCTGGCAAGCACATTTTTTTAGGAAGGAGACTCAGATTTAATTTGTGGGGGGGGGGAGGGGGGCGAGGGAGATGGACTTCAGGGTGGTTTTCTCTATAAGTCTTTGTGAAATTGGTTTATGAGGCCAAGCGCAGTGGTTTACACCTGTAATCCCAGCACTTTGGGAGGCCGAGGCGGGCAGATCATGAGGTCAGGAGATCGAGACCATCCTGGCCAATATGGTGAAACCCCACCTAAAAAATATTTTATAAAAAAGCAGAAATTAGCTGGGCATGGTTGTGCACCATTAGTTTCAGCTACTTGAACTACTTGTGGGGGCTGAGGTGGGAGAATCACTTGAGCCCCGGAGATCGAGGCTGCAGTGAGCAGGATTCATGCCACTGTACTCTTGCATGATGGACGGAGACCCCATCTCTCAAAAAAAAGTTCATGAATTATGAATTTATATTAAATAGCTAAGCTAAATAAGTTCATCAACTGACTCCTTTTATGTATAAACTTTACACCTTCAACACAACATAATAGTCTTTTTTTTTTTTTTTTAAAGTTGGGGTTTCACCATGATGGCCAGGCTGGTCTTGAACCCTTGACCTCCGGTGAACCACCCACCTCAGCCTCCCAAAGTGCTAGGATTACAGGCGTGAGCCACTGCCACCCGGCTAACATAATAGTCTTTCAATAAGTGCTTGTTGAATGAATAGGAAAATAATGCACTTTAATTTCTAGGTCAATGGTTCTCAGATTTCTCCAGCAAGGGAGCACCTGGAACCCACCATCATTTTTGTGTGGCACTGTGAAATGTAGGGTACATCGGTGGCTCATGCCTGCATTCCCAGCACTTTGGGAGGCCAAGGCAGGTGGATCACGAGGTCAAGAGATCGAGACCATCCTGGCCAACATGGGAAAACCCCATATCTACTAAAAATAAAAAAAATAAAAAAAATAAAAATTAGCTGGGCATTGTGGTGCGCGCCTGTAGTCCCAGCCACTCGGGAGGCTGAGGCAGGAGAATTGCTTGAACCCAGGAGGCAGAGGTTGCAGTGAGCCAAGATAGCACTATTGCACTCCCGCCTGAACTACGAGTGAGACTCTATCTCAAATAAATAAATAAGGCATACAAAATTTGAATTGTTGTATCTTTTTGGTGAATTGAACTTTTTATCATTAAGTTGTGACCCTCTTTATCTGCAATAATAGTTTTTGCCTTAAAGTCTTCCCCTTCAGCCCAAATTAATAGAGCTGTTTTCCTTTGGTTTGTATTTGCCTAGTTTATGTTTTTATATTCCTTTACTTTCAACCATTTTGTATGTTTAAGTGTATCACCTGTAAACCTCTGTTTTCTTGTTCCTTCTTTTATTTATTTATTTTTTTAGAGACAGGGGTCTCACCAAGTTCATCAGGCTGGTCTTGAACTCCTGACCTTGTGATCCACCCCTCTCAGCCTCCCAAAGTGCTGGGATTATAGGCGTGAACAACTGTGCCCGGCCCTCCTCCTCCTCCTTCTTTTTAAAAGAAATCTAAAGGCTGGGCGCGGTGACTCAAGCCTATAATTCCAGCACTTTGGGAGGCTGAGGCGGGTGGATCACGAGGTCAAGTGATGGAGACCATCCTGGTCAACATGGTGAAACCCTGTCTCTACTAAAAATACAAAAAATTAGCTGGGCATGGTGGCACGTGCCTGTAATCCCAGCTACTCAGGAGGCTGAGGCAGGAGAATTGCCTGAACCCAGGAGGCGGAGGTTGCGGTGAGCCGAGATCGCGCCATTGCACTCCAGCCTGGGCAACAAGAGTGAAACTCCGTCTAAAAATAAATAAATAAATAAATAAATCTAAGTTATTTAAAAAATTTTAAAAGTCTATTCAAATGAATATACGACCGAGTTATTCGGTCTTTGAAGTTTAAACCAAAGAAAAATGTTCATTAAAAACTTTTTTTTGAAGTCTAAAATTTTAGAAAGTTTAAAATTCTCATTATTATTATTATTAATTCTGAGAAAGTCTCACTCTGTTGTCCAGGCTGGAGTGCAGTGGCGTAATCTTGGCTCACTGCAACTTCTGCCTCCTTGGTTCAAGCAACTCTCCTGCCTGAGCCTCCTGAGTATCTGGGATTACAGGCCCCTGCCCCCACACCTGGCTAATTTTGGCATTTTTAGTAGAATCAGGGTTTCATCATGTTGGCCAGGCTGGTCTTGAACTCCGGACCTCAGGTGATCTGCCCACCTCAGCCTCCCAAAGTACTGTGATTTCCAGGTCAGAAAAATTTTCATTATTTTAAGTATAGCGTTTGGATCCATTTTAATTTATTATTACCACTGGTATTCTTAAATATTTGTTTAAAAAATTATAGATTCAAAAGAAGTTGCAAAGGAATGACTGACCATATATTAAAATTTTATTTCTGCATCTTATTCTATACTTTCTACTTGTCCTCCTTCTACATGTCCTTGAAATTCATCATTTCCATTGCTCATTTGCAATAACTGTCCTATGCCAACTACTACATGTGTTTCTGAATTATATGTTAAAGGGATAATGACATCATAATTGTTTTTAATTATTTTAGGTGGCTACTATTTTGTCAGGTTCCAAGGAAACCAAGTTTCCCCTCTTGGCTTATTTAGTCACTTAGTGTCTCTCAGGACTGTGATACCAGTTTATACACAGTTGTAGGTAACACTGAAGTCAAATTAATAGTCCAATGTGCATAGATTGCCATGGAGCCGCTCAGCTCTGGAAGAAACGCTTGCACGTCATAACGTTATCCAAGGTGGCCACTAGAGGGAGGTCACACATAGCTATTCTCAGAATAGTATTCTAGGTTTCTAATTTTCATCAAAGATCTGTCAATAGTACACAAAATTAAGGAAAAAAAATCCAAACCCTTTCTACTTTTAAGAAGACATACAAGTTCAGTCTTGAAGTAATAAGGAAAGTAATTAAGTCAAAGCAGAGATTCCCTAATAGGGAAAATGAAGCAAGACTCAAGTGTATGCTGCTGTAAGAAATGCACGTTAAGACATACATAGGTCAAAAGTGAAAAGACAGGCCGGGTGTGGTGGCTCATGCCTGTAATCCCAGCCCTTCAAGAGGCCAGGACAGGAGCATTGCTTGGGGCCAGGGGTTGGAGAGCAGCCTGGGCAACCTAGTAAGGCCCCCTGTCCCTAAACACACACACAAAGGAATGAACTCTTTTTAGGTGGGGGGAGGGGTGTTTCTTTTAAAAATTGCAGTAAAATATAGTAATATACATAAAATATTAATAAATGATAAAATATTATGTAAAATATACACAAACACTTTTTTTCCTTTTTTTTTTTTTTTTTTTTTTCTTGAGACCGGGTCTTGCTGTTGCCCAGGCTGGAATGCAGTGGTATGATAACAGCCCATCACAGCCTCAAGCTCCTGGGCAGAAGTGATCCTCCAACCTCAGTGTCTCAAGTAACTAGGACCACAGGCATGCTCACTCTACCGGGCTGATTTGCAGTTATTTATAGTTTTTGTAGAGGTGGGGTCTCGCTATGTTGCCTAGGCTGGTTTTAAAATCCTGGGCCCAACAATCTTCCTGCCTTGGCCTGTCAAAGTGCTGGGTTTACAGGCATCAGCAACCATGTCCAGCTGAAATTCACCACTTTAACAATTTTTTTTTTTAGGTGGAGTGTCACTCAGTCACCCAGGCTGCAGTGCAGTGGCACGATGTCAGTTCACAGCAACCTCCGCCTCCCAGGTTGAAGCGATTCTCCAGCCTCAGCCTCCCAAGTAGCTGGGATTATAGACGTGCACCATCATGCCTGGCTAATTTTCGTATTTTCAGTAGAGACAGGGTTTCACCACGTTGGCCAGATTGATCTCGAACTCCTGGTCTCAAGTGATCCACCTGCCTCGGCCCCCCAAAGTGCTGGGATTATAGCTGTGAGCCACCACGCCCGTCCACATTTTAACAATGTTTAAGTGTACATTACAGCAGTGTTAAGTACATTGTTATACAATCCTCAGAGCTCTTTTTATCTTGCAAAATTGAAATTCTGTACCCATTAAATAATTCTTTATTCCCCTATCCCTCCACCCCTGACAACCACCATTCCACTTTCTGTCTCTATAAATTTGACTTCTCTAGGTATCTCATATAAGTGGAATTATGCCGTATGTAACTTTGGGGCCTGGCATGCCTCCCTTAGCCTAATGTCCTTAAGGTTCATTCTATATGTTGTAGCACATGTCAGAATTTCCTTCCCTTTTCAGGTCGAATGTACCATCGTATGTATGTATCACATTTTGTTTATTCAGACATCCATCAGTGGACATTGTGTTGCTTCTGCCTTTTGGCTGCTGTGAATAATCCTGCCTATAAATATGGGTGACAAACATCTCTTTGAGATCTTGCTTTCAATTCTTTCAGTTATACCCAGAAGTGAAACTGCTGGATCATATAATTCTATGATCATTTTGGAGGAACCCCATACTGTGTCCATAGTGGCTGCACCATTACACATTCACCAGCAGTGCATAAGGATTCCAATTTCTCCACATCTTTACCAACTCTTATTATTATTATTATTATTGAGATGGAGTTTCACTCTTGTTACCCAGGCTGGGGTGCAATGGCGCGATCTCGGCTCACCACAACCTCCGCCTCCTGGGTTCAGGCAATTCTCCTGCCTCAGCCTCCTGAGTAGCTGGGATTACAGGCACGCGCCACCATGCCCAGCTAATTTTTTTGTATTTTTAGTAGAGACGGGGTTTCACCATGTTGACCAGAATGGTCTCCATCACTTGACCTCGTCATCCACCTGCCTCAGCCTCCCAAAGTGCTGGGATTACAGAACCCTTATTATTTTCTATTTTTTGATGTAGCCAATGGTAGTTATATTAGTACTACTTTGTCTAATGTAAAAATTATTTCTAATTGGGATTGCAGTAAATTACAAGATTAAGGAGCATTTATATTTTTATAATATGCAATATTTCTTTCTAAAAATATGGATGTCCTTGTTACTTTTATTCAGAGGTTTTTTTATAGTGCTACTTTAAATAAGATCTCTTCTTCTATTATATTTCTTCAAAGAAGTTGGTTGTATATAGAAAGACTTGTTTGTTTGTTTGTTTTTTCTGTTTTTTTTTTTTTTTTTTTTTGAAACGGAGTCTTGCTCTGTCACCAGGCCGGAGTGCAGTGGTGTGATCTTGGCTCACTGCAACTTCTGCCTCCTGGGTTCAAGTGATTGTCCTGCTCTTCCAGATAGAACTTATGTAAACCTTACAGGTATTGATTGATGTATTATATCTCCCTAAAATGTATAGAAGCGAGCTGAACCCCGACCACCTTTGAACATGTTGTCAGGACCTCCTGTGGCTGTGTCATTGGTGCGGCCTTAACCATGGCAAAATAAACTTTCTAAGTTGATTGAGACTTGTCTCAGATACTCTTTGGATTACACTACAGATGGTCAGAAAAGACAAAGTAACCCAATCTAAAAATAGATCAAGGCTTGACCAGAAACTGGCTTCACAAAGAGATCATACCCACAGTAAATAAACATTTTAAAAGGTGTTCAACATCATTACTCACCAGGGAAATAAAAATTATTAGGTTGAAACATAGGAAATTGCCGGCCAGGCACAGTGGCTCAGCCCTGTAATCCCAGCACTTTGGGAGGCCAAGGTGGGCAGATCGCCTGAGGTCAGGAGTTTGAGCCCAAACGGGCCAATGTGGTGAAACCTCAACTCTAATAAAAATACAAATGCAAAAATAGCCAGGTATGGTGGCACAGGCCTGTAGTCCCAGCTACTCGGGAGGCTGAAGCAGGAGAATCGGTTGAACCCAGGAGGCAGAGGTTGCAGTGAGCTGAGATCACACCATCGTACTCTAGACTTGGCAAAAAGAGGGAAACTTCATCAAGAAAGAAAGAAAAAAGAAAAAGAAAGGAAGGAAGGAAAGAAATTGCCAACAAAGGACGGGCATGGTGGCTCACACCTGTAATTTCAACACTTTGGGAGGCTGAGGTGGGTGGATCACCTGAGATCAGGAGTTTGAGACCAGCCTGGCCAACGTGGTGAAACCCCGTCTCTACTAAAAATAGAAAAATTAGCTGGACTTGGTGGTGTGCATCTGTAGTCCCAGCTACTCGAGAGGCTGAGGCAGGAGAATCGCTTGAACCTGGGAGGCGGAGGTTGCAGTGAGCCGGCAGTGAGCAGAGATTGAGCCACAGCACTCCAACCTGAGAGACAGAGCAATACTCTGTCGAGAGAGAGAGAGAAAGAGAGAGAAAGAGACAGAGAGAGAGACAGAGAGAGAGAGAGACAAAGAGACAGAGAGACAGAGAGAGACAGAGACAGAGAGAGAGAGACAGAGACAGAGACAGAGAGACAGAGAGAGAGACAGAGAGACAGAGACAGAGACAGAGAAAGACAGAGAGACAGAGAGAGACAGAGAGAGAGAGAAGAAGAAGAGAGAAAGAGAAAGAAAGAGAAGGGAAGGAATGAAGAAGAGAAAGAAAGAAAGTTACCAATAAGCCCCAAAGTGGCCCATTAACAGCAATATCACCAGTCAACCTAAACCACAAGAACAGAGGTACCACTATACACTCCAGAATGCTGAAATTAGAATGCCAAGTGTTGGCAAGAACATGGGACAACTTCTCCCACATTGCTAGGGGAAAAATAAAATGATACTATGGAAAACCCTTTAGCAGTGTCCACTAAGGCTAACCATGCGCCGACCATCCGTCAAGTCCACTGAGATACTAACGGGACGTTTAACTTGAGTGGCAGACAAAGGCTGAGTCATAGGGACATGCGAACCAGAATGGCCTGGTGCAGGGACCTCCACAAGCCTCCTAGAGAGGTACACGGTCGGTGCCCAGCATTCATTTCCAGGGAGCGGAGACCCTAGGACCGCGGTGCAAAGCGTTGCTCAGGCAGCGCCAGGTGCACAGTTCGGTCTCCCGAGCCGCGGAGCGCGGAGTGAGCGATTTAACACAGAAGGAATTGGGCGACCTCCTGATCAACTCCTTTCTTGCAGCTTCCTTCTCCTGCCAGGCCATTTCTGGGGTTCAGAGAACCCCGATATCTCTGCATGAGGAGAGACTCGCAGGTGCAGCCCCCCCCGCTAGGCGACCAGCTGCGGTGCGCGGGGTGCGTCGGGTCCCGGCGCCGAGGGCCAGGCGGGCCTGGCGACTCTCCGGTGCGGTGCGGGGGAAAGTCGGTCCCCTCCGCTCGCGCCTCCTCCTCGCCTCTGCTGCGCAATTCCTCCGGCTTCCGAGGGAGCGTCGCAGGGAGGGGACACTAGTCCCGGGACCGGGGACAGCGTCCACCGCGCGGCCAGTGGGGGTAGGGGGAGGTGGAAAGGAAACCTGTGCGGGCTGGTCCAGGCCAAAGCGCCGCAAGGGGAGGGCGCGTGGCTCACGGCTGGAATCCTGGCACTTTGGGTGGCCGAGGCAAGAGTATCTCCTGAACACGGGAGTTCGAGACCAACACGGCGAGACCCCATCTTTACAAAAAATACAAAAAAAGCCGGGCGCGGTGGCTCAAGCCTGTAATCTCAGCACTTTGGGAGGCCGAGGCGGGTGGATCACGAGGTCAAGAGATCGAGATCATCCTGGTCAACATGGTGAAACCCTGTCTCTACTAAAAATACAAAACATTAGCTGGGCATAGTGGCGCGTGCCTGTAATCCCAGCTACTCAGGAGGCTGAGGTAGGAGAATTGCCTGAACCCAGGAGGCGGAGGTTGCGGTGAGCCGAGATCGCGCCATTGCACTCCAGCATGGGTGACAAGAGCGAAACTCCGTCTCAAACAAACAAACAAACAAACAAAAAAATCAGCCGGGCGTGGTGTCGGGTGCCTGTAATCCCAGCTACTCGGGAGGCTGAGGTTGGAGAATGGCTTAAACCCGGGAGGTGGAGGTTGCAGTGAGCCGAGATCGCGCCATTGTACGCTAGCCTGGGCGACAGAGCGAGACTCTGTGTCAATAAATAAATAATAATCTTGGTGACCCCTTCTCAACCTAACTCCCAGTCCGGCCCGCAGCAGACATCCCGGAGACAGAACTCCCGCCCTTTCCGGAGGGTCAGCCTGGACCGTGGGTCCCGGGGCGCCTGCGCCCCTTTCCGCCCTCCCGCGCCCGCAGTCCCGCCGCAGGGTTCGAAGCCGCTCTGGGTGCGCAGCGCATCCCCAGGCGGCTGGAGTAGTGGCCCGGACCCCTCGCCGCCGCGGTCCAGGAGACGCTGGGAGGCTGCCGCCCGCAGGACAGGGGGCTCGTGGGGCCCGGACAGCCTGGCGGGGCCTCTGCAGCCCCGGAGCCGCCTCCGAACTCGCCGAGCCCACCTCCCAACCCGCCCAGAGGCTGGCGCACTCGGCCCCTGCCTCCCACCCTGGAGGACACCGCTCTCCCCAGACATCACTCAGCAACTGCCCGGGCTGCGCTCCGGACCGCACCGAGACGGTTACCTGCAGGAGCTCTGAGTCCTGTCCGCCGCGTGGCGCTGGCGGGGTCCCCACCGCGGTGCCGGGAGCCGAGTGCTCTGGTCGGAGGCCTTGTCCCGCGGAACTTCTCCCCGGCGAGACCCCCAGGCGCCTCCGGCTGGGTCGTAATCGCAGCCTCCGCAAGGGTACTGCTTCCAGAAGCCCCACCGTGCAGGCCTCATTGTAAACTAGTTCAATTCAGATTTTTCAAAAATCACCAGGTACGCAGCCATAAAAAAAAGGAACGAAATCGTGACCTTTGCAGCAACGTAGGTGCAGCTAGAGTCCATGTCCTAAGCCAATTAACGCAGGAGCAGGGAACCAGATCCCTCAAGTTCTCACTTGTAAGCGGGGGCTAAAGGTTGGGAACCTGTGAACACATAGATGGGAACATCGAACACTGGGACTCCAAAAGGGGAAAGCGGGGGAGGGGCCCACGGCTGAAAAACGACCTATCAGGCACCATGTTCACTATTTGGTGAATGAGTACAGCAGAAGCCCAAACCTCGGCAGCCCTCAGTACACCCAGGTAACAAACCTGCACGTGTATCCCGGAATCTAAAATTAGAAAAAAGAAAATCACCAGGCATTGGACTTGGCACCAGCGTTGGTGGGAGGAAACAGACCTTCATCTGCGTCCGCATTCCTTTGAAGTGTTACTTTCCTGCTTGAAGGCCTGTAGGGTGTCTCTGTTTCCTACAAAACCAATCCTATTTCCTCTGTCCCTCTGTCCACCTTCTAGTCTTTATTTATTTATTTTGAGATGGAGTCTCGCTCTGTCACCCAGGCTGGAGTGCAGCGGCGAGATCTCAGCTCACTACAGCCTCTGCCTCCTGAGTTCAAGCAATTCTCCTGCCTCAGCCTCCAGAGTAGCTGGGATTACAGGCACCCACCACCAGGCCCAGCTAATTTTTGCATTTTTAGTAGAGATGGGGTTTCACCATATTGGCCAGGCTGGGGTCAAACTCCTGATCTCAGGTGATCCGCCGGCCTCAGCCTCCCAAAGTGCTGGGATTACAGGCATGAGCCACCGGGCCTGCCTTCTAAGCACAGTGGCATCCCTCATCTGCCACCAGTCAGGTTCCCTCTCAGCCTATGCGTTAATCGCCAGGCCTCATCCTGATCTCCTGCCTACAGCTGTTGATGTTTTTGATTTATTCTCTTCCGTACCCACCCGATTAGGCTTAATTCCTTCTTCTCAAAGAAACCTGCTAGACTATCCTTGTTAGATTCCATCTTTTCCTACTCTATTTCCCTATACCCTTGCCGCTCTGCCCTGCTGTCTACCACAGTGTTGAGGTAAGTTACCTGTGATCCGAGAGCAAAATAGATGCCCCTTTATCAGCTAAAACAGATCCCAGGGACACGGAAACAAAAGTTATCTACTGGTTGAGGGTTCAGGGTGGCTTATGTGGCAACTCCCTAAAATTCTACAGCTATAGGGAAAAGAAACCCCACTTTGCTAAACTCCCTAACAATAGGAGCTCTTTAAAGCACATTATCAGACCTCTCCTAACTCTGATTTATAACCCAGACCACTACAACTCTGTTGGCCAGAGGAGCAGGCTCACAAACATTCTTTTCTGCTAAGCCACTGCAGGTAAGCCAGTTTCAGCAGCTTATAGAGACTGCGAGCAAACTGTCTTTGCATCCTGCTGTACGCCTTTTGACACAAAGAACCAAATTCCACCTGTTTTCTTTTTTAAGACAGAGTTTCGTGCTGTTGACCAGGCTGGAGTACAGTGGCATGATCTCAACTCATTGTAACCTCTGTCTCCCAGATTCAAGTGATTCTCCTGCCTCAGCCTCCCAAGTAGCTGGGACTACAGGTGTGTGCCACCACACCTGGTTAATTTTTGTATTTTTAGTAGAGACGGGGTTTCACCATGTTGGCCAGAACTCCTGACGTCAGGTCTCGGACTCCTGACCTCAGGTGATCCACCCACCTTGGCCTCTCAAAGTGTTGGGATTATAGGCGTGAGCCACCGTGCCTGTCCTACTTCATTTGAATGCTGAAACACCACGCCAAAGTGAACATGGGATATATGTTACATGTATGTATGTGCACTGCGCATGTGCTCAGAGCCCCTTATAAATATGTATAGCTTTCCCCTCCAAGTTTGCCGAATAGTTCTGACTCTATTGTGTGAAACAGACCCCGTAAACCATAAAACCCAACCTGCCCTTTCCATCTTCAAAAAGAGAGCACCTTCTGTCCATCCCGAAGACCATCTCTTCCCATTTTGTAAACTGATATCCCCAGTAAAGCTCTCCTTTCTACGTTTAGTCATCTTGGCGGTCTTTTGGACAGTACCACTCAGGCGCAGGTGTGAGACCTGGGAGGCAGCAGCTGCATCTTAGTCACTGCACTGTGCACAGCAGATCATCTGAGTGTTTGCTGTTTACTAAAGTGACTTTGCTTGAAAGTGCTGAAGATACAAATAGACAAAACCCATAGAAACCAACTGGGCTTAAACTCTCTCTGTAGGCTGGGTGCAGTGGCTGATGCTTGTAATTCCAGCCCTTTGGGAGGCCAAGAAGGGAGAACTGCTTGAGGCCAGGAATTTGACACTGCAATGAACTGTGTTTGTGCCGCTGCTCTCCACCCTGGGCGACAGAGCAAAACCCTGTCTCTAAAACAACAACAAAATTATCTCTCTACGCAACTAGAATAATGAAATGGGCATTTATAATTACCCAATCAATCTGATCCCTGTATAAAGCCTATTTAAATGATTTAAGCCCACGAAATAATCTCCTGAGGGCCCAGTGCTGAGATGGGTCTGTCGGCACTGACCTCATTCACTGATTTCACACACGGGGATGTTGTCATTGGTGTTGTGTGGTCATCACACAGAAGCCTGCTGTGGCTAGCTCTCCTTCCCCTGCAGGAAGTGGCAGCCATCTATTTCAGCTCCTGTCAAACCACAGATATGATTCTTCAGTGGACAGCAGCCTTGCCCTTTGTTAAAATGTAGTAGTCAACATTTTTAAAACTTCATAATGGTAAGGGTCTCTTGCTTTATTACATGCCATGTCATACTCAGAAGTTACTCCATGAGGCAAGTTATTTTTGTCTTACACAGATGTGAACCGAAGTCTAGAGAAAGCCACACAGCTAGTGGAGAGCAGGGCTCCTGGTCCCTTATTTAATGTCCCCTCCCATACCTGGGGTGATATAGATAGTCCTATAAAAATTATCCATTTAGCCATCAAAATATCCCCAAATACTATCCTTCATATTATACATGGGAGTTTTTAGCTGCAGAATTTAAAGGAGTCCAGGACTTGGAAGATAGGAGATTCTGTTGGAATTATTTTTCTTTTGTGCCATTTTAAATATGTATCATAATATGTCATAGTTCCATTTTAAAAGTGACAAAGATAATTTAGAGGTGATAGCGTACCAAAGCCTGCCAAGTGTCACTTTTTAAATCAGTTCCCAGAAACAACTTTTGGATGTGTGTCTTAATCACACACACACACACACACACACACACACACACACATACACACACACATGCACATCTTATACTAAATGGAAGTGATGATACTTAACTGACTTTGGCCTATGAAACTACAGTTTCATCTGGTTTAACATAACAGAAATATTAGTTATTTGAGTTTACAGTCTTGGTCAGCTTTTTGCCTGCATCTTTGTTCTTTTTTGCAGGCTGGGTGGAGCTACCACTGTGTTCCTAAAAATACTTTAGTGACAGGAGCAATTCCCTGGGTAATGTAAGAAGCCTTCTCCCTCTGTGTCTGTCCTAGCCAAGAGCTGCACGTGACTCTTACCTTAGTAGGAGGCTCATGGCAGTATACAAGGTCACAGGCATGTATTGCCTGCAGAGATGATACCTATACTTACTGTAGTGATCAATCTATCTTCCCAGTGAAATTTGTAACCTGAAACCAAATAAAGCTTTAGGATTATGAAATCTCTCCCACTCTCCCTATTCCCTCTCCACACACCCATCACAATGTGCCCCAGTTGCTGATAATATATGGTAGTTATTTTATTTATTTATTTAGAGACAGAGTTTCGCTCTTATTACCCAGGCTGCAGTGCAACGGCACAATCTTGGTGCACCGCAACCTCCACCTCCTGGGTTCAAGCAATTCTCCCGCCTCAGCCTACTGAGTAGCTGGGACTACAGGTGTGCGCCATCATGCCCAGCTAATTTTTAGTAGAGATGGGGTTTCACCATGTTGACAAGGATGGTCTCGATCTCTTGACCTTGTGATCCACCCACCTCAGCCTCCCAGAATGCTGGGATTATAGTATATGGTAGTTATTAATGCAGGGTCCTTTCAAGTGATTCTTTGAGTGGAACTAATAACATCCATTTCAGATACATTTATCTTGTGTTTTTCTCCCTAAGCACAAAGCGAAAGTGAATAAAATATTTCGTTGTTCAGTCCCAGAGTGGTGTTACTGATGATGAAGTTGATAAAACATAGCAATCCCTTCTGACTCTTAGGGTACTGTTTAGTATCAGCAAATCGTGCTTCTACTGCCTGGTAGCTGAAGACCTTGAGGAAGCTACTTCCCTTTGGTGAATTTCAGTTTCCAAGTCTCTATGAAATCTGTGTAACTATGAAGTACCTCTCAGGATCTTGTGTGTAATCAATGCATGTAAAATGCAGACTCGGTAAAGATTCATACTATCTTTCCTTTTTTCTTCCATGTGTATCTGACATGTCGCTAATGGTACCTATCACTTGCTCAGTCTGCACGTATTTAGCCTCTGAGTAAAACCTCAGTAGTTAATGAAATGCTTTCATGTTCAGTTTTAAGAATAAGGTAGGACAGTTAGTGACCTTATTTTTGTGATGAGGAGACTGAGAACAGAGACGGTAAATAACTTGCACAAGGATAAAATGGAAAAAAATATAAAACATGACCCCTGTTCAGAAGCACAGTAACAAACGCACCAAATCATGTATTATCAGTTCAATGACACAGTGTCTACTATAAACTAATTGGTTCTATAAACCAATTATAGAGAAGAAATTCTGTCTGTATTTGTGCACTAACTACTTCAGATGCCTTGTGGTTAAGATGCTTTTTTTTGAGACGGAGTCTTGCTCTGTCACTCAAGCTGGAGTGCAGTGGTGTGATCTCAGCTCACTGCAACCTCTGCCTCCCAGGTTCAAGCGATTCTCCTGCCTCAGCCACCCAAGGAGCTGGGACTATAGGCACACGCCACCATGCCCAGATAATTTTTTAAATTTTTAGTAGAGATGGGTTTTCACCGTGTTAGCCAGGATGGTCTCGATCTCCTGACCTGGTGATCTGCCCACCTTGGCCTCCCAAAGTGCTGGGATAACAGGCATGAGCCGCCGCACCCAGCCCAACAAAATGATGTTTTGATCATTGTCTAGATGAGTGGCTACTAGGAAACATGAAGCTGAACAGAGCTGCATTTTCACTTAACAGTGGACGAAGGAAAGGGAGGGGGAGAAGGACCCTTATATTTAAGTTGAGCACTAACTGTCTACCAGAACTTGTGCGCATTCCATGGACTGTATCTTTAAGGGGTCATAGTTGGGTGAGATCAGCATGTTCATTTTACAGATGAGGGAGCTAAAGCTCAGGGAAGGTAAGTAACTTGCCTCAAATCATTCCATCCATAAGAAGTACAATTAGATTTAAACTCATTTCTTGGTACTCTTTTTTTTTTTTTTTGGAGATGGAGTTTGGCTCTTGTTACCCAGGCTGGAGTGCAATGGCGCGATCTCAGCTCACCGCAACCTCCACCTCCTGGGTTCAGGCAATTCTCCTGCCTCAGCCTCCTGAGTAGCTGGGATTACAGGCACGTGCCACCATGCCCAGCTAATTTTTTTTATTTTTTTATTTTTAGTAGAGACGGGGTTTCATCATGTTGACCAGGATGGTCTTGATCTCTTGACCTCGTGATCCACCCGCCTCGGCCTCCCAAAGTGCTGGGATTGTAGGCGTGAGCCACCGCACCCGGCCCTTCTTGGTACTCTTATGCATTTTTTAGAGGGAGTGCCAATTTGCAGAAGACTTGGAAGAAAATTTTATCAAGTTTTTTTTTGTTTTGTTTTTGTTTTTGTTTTAGAGACAGTGTTTCACCATGTTGACCAGGGTGGTCTCGATCTATTAACCTTGTGATCCACCCACCTCGGCCTCCCAAAGTGCTGGGATTACAGGTGTGAGCCACCACACCTGGCCCCAAGATCTTTATTCATTCTCTTTGTCCCAGTTATTCCACTAATGTAATGTTATCTTAAGAAAATAGCTTAAAATACAGGGGAAAATGTATAAAATTCTTCTTGAGAGAGTTGATCATCACAGAGAGAAATTGGAAATAATCTAATAGCCAACATGAGGCCTAAGTAAACAATAAACTGTAGAACTTTCAGATGAGGAAATATTGCATAGCCAGTGAAAATATTGTTTCCAAAAAGCTTGTAATAACATGAGAAAATGTTACTGTAAAAAGGCTAAGTGAGAATAAAAAGATTAGGACAGTTATGATGATATATGTGTAATCTATGTCTATATTATGTATTATAATCTCAACTATTTTAATAATATACACAGAAAAGGACCCAGAATATTTCACATCAAAATGTTTAAGAGCCAGCTTTTCAGTTTCCATGAAGTTGTGTGACTCTGAGTTAGTTTCTTAATCCTGAGTTCTAATTTGATTGCACTGTGGTCTGAGAGACTGTTATGATTTCCATTCTTTTGCATTTGCTGAGGAGTGATTTACTTCCAATTATGTGGTCAATTTTAGAGTAGGTGTGATGTGGTGCTGAGAAAATTGTATATTCTGTGGATTTGGGGTGGAGAGTTCTGCAGATGTCTATTAGGTTTGCTTGGTCCAGATCTGAGTTCAAGTCCTGGATATCCTTGTTAATTTTCTGTCTCGTTGATCTGTCTAATATTAACAGTGGAGTGTTAAAGTCTCCCACTATTATTGTGTGGGAGTCTAAATCTCTGTGTAGGTCATTAAGAACTTGCTTTATGTGTCTGGGTGCTCCTGTATTGGGTGCGTATATATTTAGGATCGTTAGCTCTTCTTGTTGCATTGATCCTTTTACCATTATGTAATGCCCTTCTTTGTCTCTTTTGATCTTTGTTGGCTTAAAGTCTATTTTATCAGAGACTATGATTGCAACTCCTGCTTTTTTTTGCTCTCCATTTGCTTGCTGAATCTTCCTCCATCCCTTTATTTTGAGCCTATGTGTGTCCTTGCATGTGAGATGGGTTTCCTGGATACAGCACACTGATGGGTTTTGACTTTCTATCCAATTTGCCAGTCTGTGTCTTTTGATTGGGGCATTTAGCCCATTTACATTTAAGGTTAATATTACATGTGAATTTGATCCTGCCATTTTGATGCTAGCTGGTTGTTTTGCCTATTAGTTTCTTCATTGTGTCGATGCTCTTTACTATTTGGTACATTTTTGGAGTGGCTGGTAGTGGTTGTTCCTTTCTATATTTAGTGCTTCTTTCAGGAACTCTTGTAAGGCAGGCCTGGTGGTGATGAAATCTCTGAGCAATTGCTTGTTTCTAAAGGATTTTATTTCTCCTTCACTTATGAAGCTTAGTTTGGCTGGATATGAAATTCTAGGTTGAAAGTTCTTTTCTTTAAGGATGTTGAATATTGCCCCCCGCCCCCTTCTGGCTTGTAGGGTTTCTGCTGAGAGATCCACTGTGAGTCTGATGGGCTTCCCTTTGTGGGTAACCCAACCTTTCTCTCTGGCTGCCCTTAGTATTTTTTTCCTTTATTTCAACCCTGGTAAATCTGACGATTATGTGCCTTGGGGTTGCTCTCCTTGAGGAATATCTTTGCGGTGTTCTTTGTATTTCCTGGACTTGAATATTGGCCTGCCTTGCTAGGATTGGGAAGTTTTACTAGATAATATCCTGAAGAGTGTTTTCCAGCTTGGATTCATTCTCTCTGTCACATTCAGGCACACCTACCAAATGTAGGTTAAGTCTTTTCACATAGTCCCATAATTCTTGGAGGCTTTGTTAATTTCTTTTCACTCTTTTTTCTCTAATCTTCCTTCTGATTTTATTTCAGTGAGCTGATCTTCAATCTCTGATATCCTTTCTTCTGCTTTGTCGATTTGGCTATTGAAACTTGTATATGCTTTGTGAAGTTCTTGTGTTGTGTTTTTAAGCTCCATCAATTAATTTGTATTTTTCTCTATGCTGTTTATTCTCGTTAGCATTTCATCAAACCTTTTTTCAAGGTTGTTAGTTTCTTTGCATTGGGTTAGAACATGTTCTTTTAGCTCAGAGAAGTTTGTAATTACCCACTTTCTGAAGCCTGCTTCTTTCAATTCATCAGACTCATTCTCCATCCAGCTTTGTTCCCTTGCTGGTGAGGAGTTGTGATCCCTTGGAGGAGGAGAGGCATTCTGGTTTTGGGTGTTTTCATCCTTTCTGTTCTGGTTTCTTCCCATCTTTGTGGATTTATCTACCTGTGGTCTTTGCAGTTGGTGACTTTCGAATGGGGTCTCTGAGTGAATGTCCTTTTTGTTGATGATGAAGTTGTTTCTTTCTGTTTTTTTAGTTTTCCTTCTAACAATCAGGTCCCTCTTCTGCAGGACTGCTGGAGGTCCATTCCAGAGCCTGCTTGCCTGGGGATCACCTGCAGTGGCTACACAACAGTAAATGTTGCTGTCAGTTTCTTCTTCTGTTATCTTTGTCCCAGAACGATACCCATCAGATGTCAGCCTAAGCTCTCCTTTATGAGGTGTCTCTTTGGATATATGGGGGTCGGGGAGCTGCTTGAAGAGACAGTTTGTCCCTTATAGGAGCTCAAATGCTATGCTGGGAGCTCTTGTTCCATTCAGAGCTGCCAGGCAGGTACATTTAAGTCTGCTGCAGCAGAACTTATAACTGCCTCTTTTCCCATTTGCTCTGTCCCAGGAATGTGGGGCTTTACTTATAAGTTCCTGACATGCTGCTGCCTTTTTTCAGAGATGCCCTGCCCAGCGAGGAGGTAGCCTAGTCACAGTCTGCCAGCAGAGGTGTTGCTGAGCTGTCGTGGGCTCTTCCCAGCTGCTGTGAGAACTTCCTTGTCATTTTGTTTATAGAAGTATAGTTAGGACTGCCTCAGTAATGGTGGACTGCCTCTGTAATGGTGGACTGCTTTGGTAGTGGCAGACTGCCTCGATAATAGTGGATTGCCTCGGTAATGGCGTACTGCCTCAGTAATGGTGGACTGCCTTGGTAGTGGTGGACTGCCTTGGTAATGCTGGATGCCCTTCCCCCCACAGAGCTGGACCATACTGGGTCCAGCTGTGCTTGCTGTGAAACTCTCAATCCAGAGTGTTTCAGATTGCTGGTCTTTGTAGGCATGGGACCCACTGAGGCAGATCACCTGGCTCCCTGTTTCAGCCCCCGTTTTTTTTCAGTTGAATGGGTGACTCTGTTTCCCAGGAGTTCCAGGCACCAGTTGAAACGGCCGCCCAGATTTGTGTGAGTTTTTGTGTAGGGACCCACTGTGCCAGCTGAAACAGCCATGCTGGAAACTCGTGGAACCTTTCCTCCCAGGAATCTCCTGGTCTATGGTCAGTAAAATCTTGTTTGGGAATGCAGTGATCACTCACCCTCTGTATTCTCACTGGGAACTGCACTCCAGAGCTGTTCCTATTCAGCCATCTTGGATTCTCCTAAAGCAAATATTATTAGCACTAAAGAGAGAAACAGACCTCAATACAATAATAGCTGGAGACTTCAAAGCTCTGCTTTCAGCATTGGACAGATCTTCCATAGAAAATCAACAAGGAAACATTGAACTTCATTTGTACTGTGGACCAAATGGACCTAATAGATTCCTCCAAAGGCTGCAGAATGCACAATATTATCCTCAGCACATGGATAACATTCTCAAGGAGACGCCATATGATGGGTCACAAAATAAGTTTTAAAATATTTTTTTTAATTTGAAATAATACGCAGTATTTTCTCTGTAATGGGATAAAACTAGAAATCAATAACAAGAGGAATCTTGGAAACTATACAAACACATAAAAATCAAACAATATGCTCCTGAATGGCCATTGGGCCAATGAAGAAGTTAAGAAGGAAACTGAAAAATTTCTAGAAACAAATTATAATAGAAACACAATATACCACAACCTGTGCATTCCAGCAAAAGCAGCACAAAGAGGGAAGTTTATAACTGTGCCTATATCACAAAAGAAAAAAACTTCAAATAAATAACCCAGCAATGTATCTTAAAGAACTAGAAAAGCTAGAGCAAATCAAACCAAAAATTAGAAGAAAAGAAATATAAAGATCAGAACGAAATGAATTGGAAATGAAGAAAACAATACAAAAGATCAACGAAACAAAAGTTGGTTCTTCGAAAAGATAAACAAAATTGACAAACCTTTAGCCAGGCTAACTAAGAAAAAAAAGAGAGAGGACTGAAATAAATAAAATTCAAGATAAAAAAAGAGACATCACAACTGAAACCCAGAAATTCAAAGGATCGTCAGTGGCTGCTATGAGGAACTATATGCCAGTAAATTGGAAAATCTGGACGAAACGGAAAAATTCTTAGATACATTCAACCTATCAAGACTGAACCATGAAAAAATAAAAAACCTGAACCGACCAATAAGAAGTAATGAGATTAACGCTGTAATAAAAAGTCTCCCAGCAAAGAAAAACCTGGGACCCAATGGCTTCACTATCGAATTTTACCAAACATTTAAAGAATAACTAATACCATTTCTACTTAAACTAGTCTGAAAAATTGAGGGGAAGGAAATACTTCCAAATTCATTACATGAGGCAGTATTACCCTGATACCAAAACCAAAGACACATCAAAGGAAAATTATGGGCCAATATCAATGATGAATATTGATGTAAAAATCCTCAATAAAATGCTAGCAAAATTAATTCAGCCACACATTAGGAAGATCATTTATCATGACGAAGGGAGATTTATCCTAGGGTTTCAGGGATGGTTCAACATGCATAAATCAATCAATGTGATGCATCATATTAACAGAATGAAGGACAAAAACCATGTGATCATTTCAATTGATGCTGAAAAAGCATTTGATAAAATTCAATATCTCGTCATGATAAAAAACTCTCAAAAAACTGAGCAGAGAAGGAACATACTTCAACATAATAAAAGCCATATATGTCAAAAAGATCTTACCAAAGGCTGATAGATTACAAGGAAGAGATAAAAAGATAGACTACAATTTGTGGATGCCTTCTCAAATATAGCTTGTCTCATGGGTTCCCAGGCCCCCCCTTTCTCTGCATGGAATTCTGGGGAAATGGAGAAGCCTCTCCTGGGTCCTTTTCCCTGAGTTCCAGCCTGCCTGCAATGAGGGCAGAGATTGGCTTAATATGCACCATTTGGAAGTGCCCTCTTAGGCCCAAGGCCGACTGAGAGCACCTCAGTTCTCTTTCCTGTCACAGACCTGGATTCTTTTTTTTTTTTTTTTGAGATGGAATTTTGCTCTCGTCTCCCAGGCTGGAGTGCAATGGCGTGATCTCGGCTCACTGCAACCTCTGCCTCCTGGGTTCAAGAAATTCTACTGCCTCAGCCTCCCCAGTAGCTAGGATTACAAGCACCCATCGCCACACCCAGCTAATTTTTGCATTTTTAATAGAGACAGGGTTTTGCCATGTTGGCCAGGCTTAAACTTCTGACCTCAGGTTGAAATTTTGCCCAGGATTTTGTCAGCAGGTAGTCAGCAGCTTCCCTGTTTTAAAACCCCCCATGTTTTTGCTAATAACTGCCTCTTTCTGCTTCTGTAGCTCAGCTCATTGCTTCCTAGCTGAAAAACCTTAAGGAAAACGGCCGTGTCCTCTAAAACCTGCTGCGTTGTCTGAAGTTCTGAGTTAACTTCCCCTGCCCCTTCACCTATAAAAACTGTGTACTTTTCTTAGCCAGAGTCCTTACTTTCGGGAGTGAACCCTTCTGGGCCCGCCGTCGTTAATAGTGTTCCTCCCATCCCCTGAGTGCTGCTTGGGTTTCCTGTCAGGTAAAATTTTCCAGAACAAAGCTATCCACCTGCCTCGGCCTCCCAAAGTGCTGGAATAAATCTGGATTCTCATGTGATGAAATGCATTTTCCCTTCTTGACTGATACCAGGTGTGATCATGCCAGGGTAATCATAGCTCAATATCATAATGCAAAAGCCACCGAATACACATGACAAAAGGTAAGGAGGCATGATGACAGGGGGCCACTTACAAATGCAGCTAACCGAGAGATTTAGGAATGATAGCAGCAGCTTCGGTTTGTATACAAAACATTTCTCAGGACATAAATAAAGAAGAAGAAAAGGCAGCATTCTGGGCTTTTAAAATAAGAACTGCGCCTCTCATTTTTACATATGCATTCAGCTGAGTTCAAATTCTTTGAATTATTTTTCATCACTCTTTCTTGGATGGCAGGTAGGGTGACCACCATCCCAGTTTGCCCAGGACTGAGGAATTTCACTTTTCTCAGGACTTCTGGGCTCTAATTTTGTAAATCCCAGGATATCTCGGCAGGGTGGAGACATAGAGTGAGCAAAATACAAATGTAACCTAATTTGCTTTGGTTTTTAGTTATGTTAAAGGTATGAATCAGTTGGGTAAAATAAAGGTTGGAAATAAGCCTATATATTATCTATTTAGAAAAGATATATGATCTAAGTGCTAAGCATTTGTTTCTACATGCTTCGGTCATTTTATGAATGGTGTAATTTTATAAAATTTTAAATTAATTCAGTCTTAAATACACAAGCTCCAAAGAGAACACAAAACAACCTTTCATTAAAAAAATTTCCCTGCTACCTTCCTTTTCTGGATGTACTAGTAGGAAATGAGACCTCCCTCTTCAGGACTCTTGTAGCAGTTGGTGTGCGATGGTTACCTTGTATAATAGTTATAACAACTCCTAACGTGGAATTTTAACTCTCCAATTACAACGTAAGCCCCAGGAAGTCAGTCACTATGATTTTATAGTCCTGTTGTGTTTTATACATACATAGTGGTTACCTAAAATTATGCTAATAAATCTCCATATTCTTCTCCTTCTCCTTTTTCCTCCTTGAGATTCTTAACACCAAGGATAAAAAAGACCCAAGCCTACTGGGCACGGTAGCAGATACCTGAAGTCCCAGCTACTCAGGAGGCTGAGGCTGGGGGATTGCTTGAACCCAGGAGTCTGAGACAAGCCTGAGTGATATAGGGAGACCCTGTTTCCAAAACCACAATAAAACCACCTCTCACTCCCCAAACTTTGTCAAGTAGCGATGGCTGTTTACTCTCTCCCTGTGGTTGAAAAGAATGCCATCCTTCTAATCCACTGAGTCTTACCAGACCCAGTGAAAAATGTTCAGGGACGCTCAGCTCCTTCGATTCTTTCCCCGTGTGGTGCTGTCTTCCCGGAGACCCTATGCTAATGGACAAGGGGTGTCCTGGTCCCCAGAGGGTCCATGAGAAGTCAGCCTCTAGGAACAAAAGGGCTATTGGAATGAAATTATTCCATGTTGTTACCAAAATTATTGGTATCATTGAGGAAAGAAACCCTCTTTCCTGTCTCTTGTCTCAAAGAAGGAGGAAGTAAAAGTTGAGATGTAGCAGGCATGAGGTCAGTGGCCTGGAGGTTAAAGATTAAAACCCCCTCCCACCCTTAAGGTCTCAGGTGATCTTAAGGGTAGGGACAGCATGGAGAAACCCCCTCTATTGCTCCCATTCAATCTTTCTCAAACCCCCACACTTACTTCATTGATCATGACCCCCCCCCAACATGTACTTCCTAAAACTGTAAATCCAAGACCCTTTCACATGTAATATCTAGGGTTATAAGTCTATGTAAAGGCGGAGGTTTCCTTTGTTAGAGGAGCGTGGCTGTCACCTTGCTCCCGGCGGAATAAATCACCCCTTCCTTCTCAGTTCGGTATCTGACAGGTCTGTTTCTTGCTGCCGCTGCTGCTTCATTGTTATTAAAATTACTTTTTTTTTTTTTTTTGAGACAGAGTCTGGCTCTGTCACCCAGGTTGGAGGGCAGTGGCAATCTCAGCTTACTGCCACCTCCACTTTCCAGGTTTAAGATATCCTCCTGCCTCAGTAGCTGGGACTGCAGATGTGTGCCGCCATACCTGGCTAATTTTTACGTTTTTAGTAGAGACAGGGGTTTCACCATTTTGGCCAGGCCAGTCTCAAACTCCTGGCCTTGGGTGATCTGCCCACCTCAGCCTCCCGAAGTTCTGGGATTACAGGCATGAGCTACCGGGCCAGACCTAAAATGACTTTCATGGAAGAACCAGTCTGCTTTCCCTCGCTGAGGAGGTTACTGCAGTGTATGGAAGGGTATAGAGGTACTGACTCAGTATGACTCATTTGTCCTGGACAGCTCCCTCATTTGCCCCAGTGCCACACTGTATTTTTAACCTTGGCCTTCTACAGCACTTGACCTTTTGCCTGGATAGAACAATGTACTGTGGAGGGCAAACCTGCAGCCTTCCCTATCCCATGCAACACTGGGGATAATGTATTGGATGATGCCTTCTTTGGAAGATCTGCAATTTAGATAGGACAAAGTAAAACTGCTTAAACACACACACACACACACACACACACACACACACACACACACACATTTTTGGTAACATTGCTGCCACCTCTTCTGCCATCCGTTGCAAGAGATTAGTATAATCTTAATATTTATGAAAACATTTATAAAATGTGGACAAGAATCCTTGCACCAAAATATTAATTCCACTCCTTCTGGAATAAGAAAAAGAAACAACCTTTAAAAATAGAAGAGCAGTTAAATAAATCATGGGCTATCCATACAATGAAATGTCATGCAGGTATTAATATTAAAAATGATTACAAAGAATTTTTAATGAAATGGGAAAACCCTGATTATGAAACATTACGTAAAAAGTCTTAAGTCAAAAACTATAAGTACAACATTATTAACAACAGGCTATGACTATGCTTATCTCACGGAGTTCACTGCCGAAGCCTCAACCAAGAGTGAGCCCTTTAATCGTCTTCCACATTGAAGCCAGCGAGGTCTTTTCCTTTTTTCTTTTCTTTTCTTTCTTTCTTTCTTTTTTTTTAAATAAAGACAGGGTTTCACCATGTTGGTCAGGCTGGTCTTGAACTCCCGACCTCAGGTGATCCGCCCGCCTTGGCCTCCAAAGTACTTGGATTACAGGCGCGAGCCACTACGCCTGGCCGAGAGGTCTTTTTAAATTGGAATTTAATGTTTTCCACGTTACACTCAGGCTCTCCAGTGACCCTCCTACTGATGTTCAGGCTCCTTGACGTGGGTTCCAGAGCCCTCTGCCATCCTGGTCCTGCGCCACCTCCACATATGTGGGTGTCCTGCTCCCCCGTCTTAAGCAGCATTGCTTTGTATTGCCTAGACGCTTGCGTGTGTTCAGAATAGGAAGTCTGTGCCTTCTTTCTGTCTTGGCATCTTCTTCTTGGCTGCAGTCACAACCAGTTACAGATGTCTTCGTTCCTTCCCCACTCCCACTGCTTCACTTGAGTAGCCTAAAAAAAAAAAAAAAAAAAAAAAAGACATCTTCTTCCTATCCTTCAGATGTCAGATTTACCCCCATTTCCTCAGGAAGGCTTTCCCGAATCCTTACCTCACCCTTCTTGGTGCTTCCATTCCTCTTTGCTTGTCCCCTTGTGCTGGCACCTACTGCCTTTTAAAGTACCTGCTGACTTCCTTCCGAATCAAAACTAGATGGACACTTGCCATGTTCACTATTTGCTGCCAGGGAACATTGCCACAGGCTAGGCCTTCATTAACTGTGGAAAAATCAGTAGTGACAAGCTCCCGTTGGTTAATAGAAACTTTCTCTCTGAGGTACTCAATTTTGAGTGGTGTAAAATTTCTTATTTTCATATTAAAACAAGTTTTTTTTAATGGTAGTAAAAAAATCACCTGACATTAAATTTTACGGTGCCGAGCTCACGTGTATAATCCCAGCACTTTGAGAGGCTGAGGCGAGCGGATTGCCTGAGCACAGGAGTTTGAGACCAGCCTGGACAACATGGTAAAACCCTGTCTCTACTAAAAACACAAAAATTAGCTGGACGCACAGCTAACCCCAGCTACTTGGGAGGCAGAGGCATGAGAATCTCTTGAACTCCGTAGGTGGAGGTCTCAGTGAGCAGAGATTGCATCACTGCACTCCAGCCTGGACAATAGAGTGAGCCTATGTCTCAAAAAAAAAAAAAAAAAAAAAAAAAGATAAATAAGTTTTGCACCTTAACCATTTTTTAGGTGTAAAGGTCAGTAGCGTCAGGTATACTTACACTGTTGTGCAACAGATCTGCAGAACTTTTTCATCTGGAAAAACTGAAACGTTTGTAAACCAAAAATGAAATTCTAAGTTTCCCCAAGGGACTGAGTGGACCCTCTCTGAGCCAGTGGGACTTCAGAGAAACCTGAAAAAGTGAATTCCCAGCCATCCTGTGAAGGGAGGTAGGTCACACCAACTGACCAGCATTAACATTACAATAGGGATGTTAGGCAGACAAAAGACTCTTTGTGGCAATAAACTGCGAAATTCCAACCCTACTCTGGTATTGCATCACATGACAGAGGGCAAACCTTGAAGAAAATAAAATTACTTTACGCCAAAATATATTTCTTTGACATATTTTAAAATGGTCCTGCAAAGCCTTTTTTTGTGGGAGGAATTTGCATCTGTGGAGAATTTCTGTTAATGCGGCCAGGACTTTCCTGGATCTAGGAGAGATGAACAAAGAGTCTGACGCGTTTTTTTTTTTTTTTTTTTTTTGGAGACAAAAGTCTCACTCTGTCACCCAGGCTTGAGTGCAGTGGCGTGACCTCGGCTCACTGCAACCTCCACTTCCTGGGTTCAAGTGATTCTCCTACCTCAGCCTCCCGAGTAGCTGGGACTACAGGCACGTGCCACCACGCCCAGCTAATTTTTGCATTTTTAGTAGAGACAGGGTTTCACCATGTTGGCCAGGCTGGTCTCAAACTGCTGACCTCAGGTGATCCACCTGCCTCCCACTCTCAAAGTGCTGGGATTACAGGTGTGAGCCACTGTGCCTGGCCTTGACACCTTTTACCATCTGAAAAGAGACATTTGCCATCTATTCTCTCTGGAAGCTGCTACCTGGAGGCTTGATCTACATAACAAGGAACTTGGCTTCTACAATACCCCTTATCTTAATTCAAGCATTTCTTTCTACTGACTTCAAGTCTTTAGACAAAGCTTAAATCTTTCAACTAATTATCAATCAGAAAATCTTTGAATCTACCTATGACCTCTAAGTACCCCCTACCCAACCCACCTCCCGCTTTGAGATGTACTGACTTTCCAGGTTGAACCAATGTACACCTTACATGCATCGATTTATATCAACACCTCTTGAGACTGTTCCCTGGGCCATGGTCACTCACACTGGCTCAGAATAAACCTCTGTAAATGTTTTAAGGAGTTTGGTTATTTTGTCAAAACTCTACATCTGCTAAACACTAATTCCTCTCACTCTTTCCTGTAACTTCCTTTCTACTTTCTGTTTCTATAATTTTGACTACTTTAGATACTTCAGATGAGAGGAATCATACAGTATTTATGACTGGCTTATTTCTCTTCGCATAATGTCTTTGAGAGTCATCTATCTTAAAATACTTTTTTTATATGAACTCTATTACCTCTATAACTAGAAAAGAAGTTTTAACAGAATCATAGGAGTTGAAAGTGACTCTAGAACTTAATCTTGCCCCATTCCCTCTATTTCATACTTTACTTTTTCTAGATGATGTAAACCAAAAATAAAATTCTAAGCTCCCCAGCTGACTAAATGGGTCCCCTTCTCAGCCAAGGGCATTCCAAAGTTAACCTGAAAAACCATGATGGGAAGGGGGGTTAGATATGCCTTCCTTACGATACCCTCCTCCCTTTGGAACCCAGGCACAACTGACCAGCATTAACATTAAAACAGAGATCTTCAGACTGACAAAATACTCTTTGTACTGATAAGACGCCAAATTCCAACCTGGCTCTAGTATAGCATCATGTGACAGACAGTAGGCCCCCAAAACATCGAAGTATTTAACTCTGAAATATATTTCATTGACCTGTTCCTAAAAATATACTTCTAAACATATAAAAATATGTTTCTAAAAATATATTTCTAAATATATTTCATTGACCTGCAAAGCTGTCTGTTACAGGGAAAATCTTCACTCTGTATAGAATTCCCTTCCTTTTTCAGGTCTTTTGCTGATCTAGGAGAGATTAAAAGTCTGGCACCTTTTTCAGTCAGATGAGAAATATTTACCATCTATTCTCTCTGAAGCTTGCCACCTGGAGGCTTCATCTGCATGAGAACTTTTGTCTTCACACACCTTTTCTTAACCCATTCCTTTCTATTGATTCCAAGTCTTTAGATAGTAATTTAACGTTTTTAATCCAATTGCCAATCAGAAAATCCTTGAATCCACCTATGACCTGGAAGCTCCTGTTTCAAGCTGTTCTGTCTATCTGGACTGAACCAATGTACATCTCACATGTATTGATTGATGTTTGCCTGTAACTTCTGTCCCCCTAACATGTATAAAATCCAGCCATAAATCAACCCCCTTGGGCACGTGTTCTCAGGACCTCTTGGGGCTGTGTCACAGGCCTTGGCCACTCATATTTGGCTCAGAATAAACCTCTTTAAATATTTTACAGAGTAACTCTTTTCATCGACACTAGATGAGAAACCAAGATAGAAAAGAAACTTGTCTAAGGATAAAGATTAAATAATGGTAAAGTTGAGCCCCACTCATATATAAATAAGTAATAAAAGTAAATATTAATCCTTTACACATTATAGCACTTTTCAGCCTTTTATTTTCTACTCAGTATTAGTTGTTTAAAAAATATTTCATTTTGTATTTGAAGCAAAAATAATCTGCCTAGAGAACACCAATTCTGTTAGGGATTGTGCTTTTTCAATTGTACTTGTAAATTGCATTCCACCAGTGGTCAGATTTGATATTCTGGGCATGGGGCATCCTGTTGGCATTAAGAATAAAAGGTTTCTTCAGGTTTGTGGGATAATTTGATTCCTAAGTCACTCAGATCTAGCAGGGGTGGAGTCACCAGCGAAATGTCACAGAGATATTTTAGTTCAGCTGCTTTCAATTACACAACATTCTCTCCTCCTGAAAGAGAAAGATCCCATAAGTGACAATTTGTCAAATAACTACCAAAGATCCTCTTGTTTTCAGGGCCCAAACTAACTAGGTAGCTTGGCAAACATGGATCATGAGTTCACCGTGTGCCCTGCTGTCATTCAGAGACAAATTTAAGACACATATTTCCTGAGTTGGTGAAAAAGAAAATGAAATAATCAGTGCCATTGAGTGCTAAGGGTTGTAGCACTTATGTAGTAAAACCCCTTCATTTCATTGCACATGAGAAACCGAAGTCCAGAGAGGGACCCAGAAGCAAATGGCTAGTCAGTAACAAGCTAGACCTTGAGATTCCTGCTTCTGACTTCCAGGCCAGGGCTCCACGCAGTGCCCTGTATTTAAGGAGGATGTAACAGCTCCATGATCATATGTGGGCTTGGTGTGAGAAGGAGACAAAGACTCTCACGCAGCCTGCTTTTCTTAGTATTTTATTCTTCTTTTCTAATTCACTTGTCAGCATGATTTTCAGTCTTGTCTTTGCATCTGCACTGGTTTTGAATAATGAGGAGAAAACTCTGGAGGTTTCCAGCCTGCAGTGATTTAAGCTAGCTTGACAGGATATTCCAACACTGATGGATTATCTTTCTTTCTGCCAATAGATAGAACCAGCAAAGGAAATTGCAAGCCTTGACTGAGACTGGGACCCATGATACATAGTGTATTTACCTTGGTTTATGTGAAATAATGACTAAAACCTGCTTGTGGAGGATCTTTTTCTTGATGTTTTGGGTTTTGTTTATGACTGAAAGATAGGAATCCTTTCCTATCTAAATGTGAGATTGCAGCACGTTTTGTCAATTTTTCTACCACAGACACATTTTGTATGTTAAGATTTGAAGGAGACTAGACTCTAAAATGTTTTATTGTGCATTGCCTATAGAATGAAGTGCAGTGAAAATAATTTTAGAAATTCTGATTAAATGATAAATTGCTTCACATTTTATACTGCTGCATAACTTTATAAACTTATGTTAGTGATATAAAACTTAGTGGATATATGTACAAATAAATGATTACAATTCTTTGAAATGTAGGCAAAAATGATCACATCATTATGATACTTTGTTCTGTAGGGTTGCAAGAAAAGAAATAACACCCTTTGGACAAAAATGTGCCCCAAGCCAGGTGTGGTGGGGTGTCCCTGTGGTCCAAGCTACTCTAGAGGCTCAGATGGGAAGATTGCTTGAAGCCAGGTGTTCAAAGTGAGCCATGATCACACCACTGCACTCAGCCTGGGTAACAGAGTGAGACCTCATCTCAACAACAACAAAAAAGTATCTCAATTATAAAAGTATCTCAATTTATTGCAGAATATTCACACAAATGAGAAAAAAGTTTAAATTTATATAAATTAGTGGCTGGGCACGGTGGCTTACACCTGTAATCCCAGCACTTTGGGAGGCCAAGGCAGGTGGATCACCTGAGGTCAGGAGTTTGAGACCAGCCTGACCAATATGGTGAAACCCCATCTCTAAAAATAAAAATATATATATAATGAAAAATAAATATATAAATTAATTAAGGGAATGCACGGTGTACCGTTTGTTAAATACTGTCCTGTATCTATTGCTATTGATTGGATTCTCAGCAAAGTGATAGTGTTAGACAGGACTGGTACTGCCGAGTTCCCGTCACCTTTCCATAGTCCCTCAACAGATGCTGTAGTTTCAGTGTTACTCAAACGTTATTCTCCATTGGGCAGAAATTATCTTCTGTCTGTGACTTTTGGTAACACAGATAGTCAGGGGCTCCACGTTTCTCAGGGTGGTAGTCATCAGATGGATTTCGTACTACACCAGGTCTCTGTTTTCTGAACTGCTCTCTTTCCAGAGATAAAAGCTGACACGGATCTTGCTGACAACATGTAGAGTGGGAACCCACTGAAGCCCACTCAGTGAAAAGTCAACCAGCCATGTGAAAGTGGATGAACAAGAGGGCAGAAGTGAATGGCTGAGGGTCTGCTAGTAAGTGTTCCCCAGAGAAAAATTAACTATCAAATATATCTGATGAATTTCCCCAAAGAGGTAAAGAAGCTTTGCCAGCATTTACTTTCTACCTGCCAGTTTTAGACTAGAAGTTAATTTATTTCAGTACAATTGACTTTGGCAGTTACACCGTGCTATGCTTACTTAGGTGCCAGAGTTTTGTAGGCGAAAGAAGGGTCGAATTCAAGTGACAGCTTTTTAGCTTTACGATGTTTTAAACAAAATGCTAATACTATTACCTTTCAGAATAGATAATTCAGTTCCCTCCTATTGGCTAATGTTAGTATTAACCAAGGGGAACCAAATTCATGAGATCTAATGACTTCCTCAGCTTGTTTGGGCATAATCTTATTTATTCATTTTATTCAACTAATTTATTTACTGAGTACCAACTAAATTCAAAGTATGGTAGCAGACTTAAAAGGAGGGAAAAAGAAAAAAAGACATGACACCTTCTCTGGTTTGGCTTACTTTCTTAATGCCATTAATGTGATATTAATATAAAGCAGTTAATACCAACATTAGCCCAGCTTTGGACTAAGATTGTCACACATACACACACACACACATTTTATTAAGATATTTAAATAAATATTGAGTTTTCTCTTTTAAGTATCACCCATAATGCAAATAAACCAGAAACTCTCCAGATTCTAGAAGAGTTCTTGTTTTCATTTAGAAATCTGAACAATGGGAAAATTAATCAAGGTAAAACAAAGAATTTTAAAATGTGAAGTTTTGAATTAAAAAAGAGAAAAAAGCTGAGGCTGGATTCCTGACTGTATAACATGCCGCCTTCACCCAGAAACATTAAGTAATATTATTTAATGTTACATTTTAAAATAGATTTTGTAAAATAAATAAATAAATAAATAAATAAATAAAAATAAAATAGATTTTGTAATGAAAGAAGAATCAGCCCCACCTCTACCTTAACTGAAATTGAAGTCAAATTGGCAAATTTGTTTCAATATGATTTTCTCTCACTCTCGATCACTTTCCAGTAACGTTTAATCAAAGTGAATGTTCTGTTTTTATGTTTCTTCACAAGTTACTTCCTCCTTAAAGGAATTACAAAACCAATTATTATTTACAGTGTCTATTAAACTAGAACTATTTTTGATAGATATATGATAGAAAAATACTTTAGTTGACACTTCTATTAAACTGATAGAGAGTTCTGAATTCATCTGTAGTTTGGTTTGCACATTATCAATAACTCTGAAGATTGGGAAGCTGCATCTTGAGAAGGTATTTTTCTTCTGCCTGTGCCAAGCTATCTATACAATACAGTAGAAGAATGCTCATATAAGTTGACTCACTTATGCTACAAAGGGGACCATTTAAAAAACTCTTATTGTATAATTTGAAGGAACTGTTGAATAATTTTCAGGAAGTTAGAACTACAGCACCTGGATTTACCGTGACAAGGTCCATTTTTCTGTGTGTGTGTGTGTGTGTGTGTGTGTGTGTGTGTGTGTTTGACAGAAAGGTTAACAAATTAAAAGAACACATCATTAGTCAATAGGAATTTCAAGAATACATGTGAATTTGTGAAAGCAGGTAATAAGAATTTACATATATGTTATTTTTCAATAAGGTACTAGATAAATAATGGAATGTTTGGTGACTTCACTTTTCTATAGTGCCCTTAGGTGGCATAAATTTTTTCTTTCCCTTCACAACAAAATGACAAAGGTTTTTGTTTGTTTGTTTTACTTAAGTTTATAAAAGAACACTGTATGAACTATCATTTAAAAAATGTCAGAGGCTGGGCATGGTGGTTCATGCTTGTAATCCCAGCACTTTGGGAGGCCGAGGTGGGAGGATCATTTGAGCCTCATTGTTCAAGAGCAGCCTAGGCTGAAATTAGGTGAGAGATTTTAGGTATTAACCTATGCAGTAAAAAACTACCAATGATAAAAACTACCAATGATAATTTCCTGGATTTGAACTTATAATATTAAGAATAAAATAAAAACGATGATCTTATTTTCTTCCTTGATGTCTTATAATCAAATAATCTCTGATTCTATATATTATGAATCAGTTCATTATCATTATGATACATGGTTGGAGCAAGAGAGTTTTGATTCCTGCCTGGTGACTGTGAAAATCTCTAAGCCACCAGGTGGCAGAGTGTCCTTGGTTTAGATTGAGCATTGCATTTTTTCACTGATTGCCAAATGTATTAATAGTTTACAGCTATTGTGAGCAACCTCTAAATCTTTTACTCATGTACCCCTAAAATGATTTTGAAAACATGTGCATGAACCACAAACTTTTAAGTTTACATATATTTTAACAAAAGTTTAAGTAACTGAAGAGATGTAACTTTTGGCATACTGTAGAAACTTGAAAATAAAATTGTTATATCAATCTTTTTTTTTTTTTTTTTTTGAGACGGAGTTTCTCTCTTGTTACCCAGGCTGGAGTGCAATAGCGCGATCTCGGCTCACCGCAACCTCCGCCTCCTGGGTTCAGGCAATTCTCCTCTCTCGGCCTCCTGAGTAGCTGGGATTACAGGCACGTGCCACCATGCCCAGCTAATTTTTTGTATTTTTAGTAGAGACGGGGTTTCACTATGTTGACCAGGATGGTCTCGATCTCTTGACCTCGTGATCCACCCGCCTCGGCCTCCCAAAGTGCTGGGATTACAGGCTTGAGCCACCGCGCCCGGCCAATCTTTACACACCTCTAATAGAATATAAAACATTATAGGAGTCTGACAACCACCATCATATGTCTTAAAAAATTCCAGAACAAGCTCATCTTTCACAGTTGGATGCTTTATATTACTCCTTTCTTCTTGAATCTCATTTTCTGTTTTATCTCCTCTACAGAATTTTATACTAATATAAAGTATCTTATAATTAAAAAGCTGTGATCAGCCTATTGTACGTCTTTGCAACAAGAGTAGTATATAGACAGTTTTTCATTTTTTATTTCTTGTGACCAAAAAGTGTTGAATGTCAAAATTTTACTAATATACACTTGATCCAACACCATAAACATTACTTTTGATTAATAGTTATAACAAAAAGTGAAATTAATTGGAAATGCATTCATGAATGGATCAGCTTAGAGGGTTAGAAATTTTGATTGTTTGGGGCCCAGGATTCTTACACTCCCAGGCAGTGCACTGTAGTAAGATTCTGGATGGCGAGAGGGGGGTCTTTTGTAAAGTAGAAGGGTGCTCATGAAAGAAGAGACAGGAAGAGGAGATCCAGCCTAACAAAGCTTGTCAATTTTAACATAATGGGTGCAGATTAATCTTAGGAAACAATATGTATATGAGCTGATCTAGAAATCTGTCTTCTTAAACAGTGGTTCTCACCTGGGGGAGATATTGCCCACAGGGCACATTTGGCAATGTTTGGAGACATTTTTGGCTGTCACGCTGGCAGCAGGCTGCTGGCACCTATTAAGCAGAGGACAGGGATACTGCTAAACTTCTCTGTCCCCAAAGCAACACAGCTGAGAGCCTGAAGCCTAGCAAGTGCACAGTAAATGTTTGTGGAAAGAAAAGATGATGAAAAGGAGGGAAGGAATCACACAGCTGGCTGCAGAGAGAACCAAAGTAAGATGGCTGGACTCAGCAATTACATTTGCTGAAAGCTTCAGAGTACCTCCTTCTCTTCTGTGTTTATTCTGTTTTCTTACCCAAAAGGTGAAATTCGAGGAATTAAATTTAAAAGGTCTACATTTTCCCAGTATATATTTTCATTAATTAGAGAAATCCTGAAAAACACACACAAGACCAAAATGACCCACAAAGGTGCCACTTAAATATCTACAGAGAATAATAAATAGCAGCCCCTCCTTTGCTGATCTCATCCCACTTTGCCTAGGTAACATCTACTAATTAGTTGATGCCAATTCTTTCATAATTTTTTCTAATTTTTTTCTTTTTTTTTTTTCAAGATGGAATTTCGCTCTTATTGCCCAGGCTGGAGTGCAATGGCACTATCTCAGCACACTGCAGCCTCCGCCTCCCAGGTTCAAGCGATTCTCCTGCCTCAGCCTCCCAGGTAGCTGGGATTATAGGCACCCACCACCACACCCAGCTAATTTTTTTGTATTTTTAGTAGAGATGAGATTTCACCATGTTGGCGAGGCTAGTCTCAAACTCCTAACCTCAGGTAATCCACCTGCCTCGGCCTCCCAAAGTGTTGGGATTACAGACGTGAGCCACCGTGCCCGGCCTTTCTTAAGTTTATAAAGAACAACTTATACCTTTAAACTTTAGAGTATAGAATATTATGGCTTAAAATTGCCTGTCTGAGAGATTCTTTCTTTTCTAATATTAAAAGCACAGTGGTCCATCAGGAGTATGTGTGTATGCTCACGAACACACACACGTACACACATATTATTGTGCACTATGAGGAACAAGTGACCATATTTAAAAAATAATCTTTATTGAGATATCATACTGCTAAAGTTTAGAACCATCTCCTTGGGGGTTTAGGCACCTGCAAACTTAAAGGGAACACCGCCCTCCGTAAGACCAACTGTGCTTCTGACACTAATTATGATTTCGGGGGATTGGTCCCCAAACCACCCTCGAGTTCAGTTATTCACTAGAGGGACTCACAGAGCTCACTGAGCAGTTACGGTTTATTACAGGGAAAGGTTACAGATTAAAATCAACCAAGTGAAGAAGCACAGAGGGCGGAATCCAGGAAAAATATCCAAAACAGAGCTTCTGTTCTCTCCCCACGGAGTCTTAGGCGTTATTTTCTCAGTATGTTTCTGCAACAATAAGCATGGAATATTGCCAAGTAGGGAAGTAAGTTTTCACGGGGCTCCACTATGCAGGTGTGATTGATGGCCTGTGTGGCTCATCTCAGTCTGGCAAGCTGACGTGGTTTGACTGAAATCCCTACCCTTCATCCCATTGCTGGTCTTTCTGATGGGGTCAGCCCCACCCTAAATATTATCTGGCATGGCTAGATTCAACCTTACATGACATTGTTAGACTACTAGCATAATCCAAGGTCCCCAGGTAAACAAAAACACCCCATCTCTTATCACATCCGAGGGCTTAGATATACCACCCAGAAACTGAGGGCAAAGGCCAGACCTCTTTGGGCATAAACTTAAATTCTTTACTACATGTATATACATACAACCTACATATAGCCATTTCAAGTGTGCAGTTCAGGTGGAGTGCCATGGCTCATGCCCGTAATCCCAGCACTTTGGGAGGCTGATGTGGGTGGATTACCTGAGGTCAAAAGTTCAAGACGAGCCTGGCCAACATGGAGAAACCCCATCTCTGCTAAAAATACAAAAATTAGCTGGGCATGGTGGTGCATGCCTGTAATCCTGGCTACTCAGGAGGCTGAAGTGGGAGAATCCCTTGAACCCAAAGGTTGAGGTTCAGTGAGCCGACATCACGCCACTGCACTCCAGCCTGGGCAACAGAGTGAGACCTCATCTCAAAAAAGAAAGAAAAGAAAAGAAAACATGTACAGTTGAATGAGTTTTGGAAAAAGGTATACATCTGTGTAACCACTACCACAATCAAGAAAAAGGACATTTCTAGAACCCCAGAAAGTTCCCACTTGTTCCTTCATAGTCAGTTCTTTTCTGTTCCCCGGCTGATTTCCCCTTTTTAGAATTTCATGTTTAAATGGAATCATCCAATATGTGTGATTTGCTGTCCGGCTTATTTCACGCAGCATGTTTTTGGGATTCACGTATAGTGTCCCATCCGTGTGTTGGTGCTAGGCAGCATTTCATCTCCCATGTATGTCCCACAATGTGTCTATATATTCACCTGTTCAACATTTGGGTTGTTTCCAGTTTTAGGCTACTTTGGACAAAGCTGCTATAAACGTTCACATATATGTGTTTGCGTAGACATATGTTTTCATTTATTTTGGGTAAATCGTTCGGAGTGGAATTTTTGGGTTGGATGGTAATCATATGTTGAATTTATAAGGAAGTGCCAAACTGTTTCTATCGTGGTTGTAACATTTTACATTCCTGCCAGTAAAGTATGAAAACCCAATTGCTTCACAGCCTCTCTAGCACCTCGGGCTTTCTAACTTTAGTCATTTTGATGGGTGTATAGAGTAATTACTTATTGTGGTTTTAATTTGCATTTCCTAGTGACTTTCTATGAGTTTACTGGCAACCATACAACTCCTTTTGTGAATCTGATTAAATTCTTTGGCCATTTTCACTGAGTTGTCTGTCTTCTCATTGATTTGTAGGAGTTCTTTATATTTTGGGGATATATTTTTTTCTAGATATGTATATTTGTAGTTTGCTTTTTAAAATCTCTTAATGGTATCTTTTGAAAAGCAGATTTAACTGATGAAACTAAAGAAAACTATATTTTAAAAACGGTGCTGTGAACTCCAAATACATTTATAGCTTTCTCATTGCCATCCAAAAATTCTACAAATGTTATCTGACAGGAAACTGAGAAATTTTAGGGAAGTGCCCACTTACAAAACCTTTCTCCTAAAATTAAGTGGGGTTAATAGTAATATTTGGCCAGGCGTGGTGGCTCATGCCTGTAATCCCAGCACTTTGGGAGGCTGAGTCGGGCGGATCATGAGGTCAGGAGTTCAAGACCAGCCTGACCAACATGCTGAAACCCCATCTTTACTAAAAATACAAAAATTAGCTGGGCGTGGTGGCATGCGCCTGTAGTCCCAGCTACTGGGGAGGCTGAGGCAGAAGTTGCAGTGAGCCGAGATTGCGCCACTGCACTCCAGTCTGGGTGACACAGCAAGATTCCATCTTAGAAAAAAAAATAGTAATATTATACAGTTTCTCATGGATCATCAGCTAACTCCTACTTTGGTGGGAAAAGCAGATGCTTTACAAGAAATAGGTATTAATTCTACTTCCCATTCTATTTTTTCTTTATGTAGTAGATAAAAACCATTCAAGCAACCAAATAGTACACTATTGTCTACTACATTGTTTTGGCTGCTACGTTTCAGGCACTATGCTAAAATAATTAATCCTCATGGAAACTCTGTGAAGTAGATGTTTTTGTCTTCAGTATTCAGATACTCGGCTAAGGATAGTGAGTTCAGAGAAATTAAATACCTCGATGAATATCACACAAAGAGGTGGCTAAGCTGTGGTTCCAAGCTAGGACCGACACCAAAGCTGGGGTTTTTCATTAATATTCTGTACCTGTTCAGGACATGTACAAATCAAATCACGGGCCTTTGATTTTAGATTTGCTGAATGCTGATTTTGGCAGGCTGTAGAGGGAGTAGGGGCTGAGGAGATGAGAAAGATGATTAGGTCTGGACATTATTTGTGCCGGGCTCTTCCTGCCTCCAGTCTCTAATCGCCTAGATAGGGTGCAGAACTTTATGAGGGTCAGCGTAGCCAAGCCAAACGGAACCAACTTAAATACATTCAGAAGCAGAACTGCTTCAGATCATCTAACCAGTTAACAGGCCATTCAACTTATCACATGCTCTGTGGGAATTTCAGGAGATCCTTCTTTTGTTAAAGAATTTTGGAGCGTGACTTTCTCAAACTTTATGCTAAGGCTTGATCTAACATTTCACATGAAATCAGTAATTTTCTTGCTACCACTTATGTCAGATCTCATTAAAGTCATGTAGTTATCTGGAATTTTATCCTAGTGATTAACACGATTTATGCCCAACTCTCTCTTGAAATCTTTAATACACTCTTATGTTCCAACTTGGCAGATGTGAAATTCCTTTAGTTTACTGAAGCTGCAAGTTTGGGACTTCGGCAGTCTCCTATTTGTAGTCACACATTCTACTAAGGCCCTTCCTTCTACCTGATGGCCTGAGTGGATGTCATTTGGCACAGCAAACATCAAATGCTCAGTTAAGTTATAACTGCTTTAATCAGCATTATGGTGTCCACTATTGTATAATTCTACTGAATTCTGAATCATTGGGTTTTCATTTTTACAGTTAAATGTTGCATTTGAAAATCCAGACGATCTTGACTAGTCACACTGAGATGAATTAAAAAACTGTGTATAACCTATTAGAAGTTATGCACTTAATAATAAAAGACAAATCTGTGTTATTCCTCTTCTTTAAAAATCAAGCACCAAGGCCAGGCGTGGTGGCTCATGCCTGTAATCCTAGCACTTTGGGAGGCCGAGGCGGGTGGATCATGAGGTCAGGAGTTCAAGACCAGCCTGACCAACATGGTGAAACCCTATCTCTACTACAAATATAAAAATTAGTGGGGCATGGTGGCACCCACCTGTAATCCCAGCTACTCAAGAGGCTGAGGCAGGAGAATTGCTTGAACCCGGGAGGTGGAGCTGATTGCACCACTGCACCCCAGCCTGGATGACAGAGCAAGACTCCATCTCAAAAAAAAAAAAAAAAATCAAGCACCAAAACAATAATTTAGTTTTAGAATGCATTAGTATGGTATTCAATTGCATTGTAGAAGGAAAAAGTAAATTAGAAAGAAAGTGGTAGCTACGTGTGCTTAAAAATGGGTTGTTTTCAACCGAGGGAAAAAGGAACCCTTACACAAAGGCCAGTGCTCTTTTTTTTTTTTAATTGCAAAAGAATATTTAAAAGATAGTTAAAAGACTTTCAAGTCTTTTAAGAAATGACAGTTAAAAGAGAATTCTGCAGCCTTTTCTTTATAATAAAACTGTAACAGGAGGTAAAATCTGCAATTTTCTGAAATTTTGTCCCATTTAAACTCCCAAAATGTTTCTTATTTTTAAGCGTGAAAAACATCGAAACACTTTTATCCTGAGAAGTTTGTGTCATGTTCATATCTGTCCTGACCCTCCGACAATCCACTATTTGATTATTAGAGGTAATTGGCACTTAGCATGAAATCTTTAATACACTGACATCTAAGTATCTAATGTTCTTACTATCAGACAGAAATTTAGACTTCTTATAAAGTTTCTATGCTTATTTGATTGTTACTGCTTAGAATTAAGGCCTCAATAATCATAAAAACATTCCAATAAATGTTTCAGATATAAAAGAAATTTAAGCAATATTATTAAACATTAGGATAAAAAAGTGACAACAGCCATGTCTTCCTCTCTGAACATATCCCCTAAAAACACTCTTCTGAAAAAAGTTTCTCATTAGAAATAATTATGAATATATTGTCTGTGCTTCATAAATAAGAACTAATTCATGGAGAAGAATAAGTAGGTATGCCAGGAAAACCCAGAAATGAGTAGCAAATATAAAAAAAAAAGGAAGTCGGATAAAATATATATACTAAAAAGGGAGAAAAGACATATAAATAATATACTCTGTTTCTTTGGAATCTTATTTTCAAAGTGCTTTACGAATTATCACATTCTTATAGTGTTTTGTGAGTTAAGCAGATAGTTAATATTCTTGGTACTTGGCAACACAGATCATAAAGAGGTAAAATACCCTAAATTATCCACATCCCTTCAACTGACAGCGGAGGCAGTAAGAGAACCCACATCCCAGGACTCAGCTTCAGTACTTTGTCCACGCTCTCCTCCTCTGTCCATGGTGCTCTGCCTAGGGGATGTAGATGGCCATCCCACCCTATAGGGGTTAGCTGGGCCAACTGAGAAGGGGCCATGACAAAGAATAGCTTAGGCATCACTCGACATCAGGCATAGAAAGAGAACAACTAATGAGTAAGAAGAGTCAAGTGATATTGATCGGTGGCTCCCCCAGGGTTGAATTCAGAACATGTTCTGCTGTCTCCTGGGTGCCAAGTTTTGACAAAAAGGGCAAAGGACAACTTGAACAATGTGGGGTGGGCGGGTGAGGTCTCCATTCATTGTTGTTCATGTGGGAATGGAGTGCTTAGAATGGGGCAGAGCTTGACGAGGCTCCCTGCCAGCAGCAGCCTCTTGTTTCTTATCAAAAACCAAATACTCGGTCCTTCTCTCTCTTCACCGCTGGGGTTGGAAAGTATCGGGAGAACACGTTGGTACCAGAGGGCAGAGATAGTGTGTGAAGAGGACCTTTGTCCTTAAGGGGAAAAAATAGGAGAATAAAAAGAGGAGATTCCAAAGGAAAGACAAAGACTTAAAAGTTGGGAAACAGAAAACAGACTAAAGGAAAAAGAAAAAGCAAGAAAGTGGCCCTGGGTTCAGAAAACACCGGTTTTTTTTTTCTTTTGCTACAGGGTGGGAGGAAACATGCACACACACACACACACACACACACACACACACTTCAAGAAGCTCATGTAGGGAAAGAGTAGGCACAATCCACATATTCATCAGCAGGGGTTGGGTCAAATACATTATGGTACATCCATACAATAGAATACCATATAAGCTTTTAAAAAGATTTAAGTATACAAATATTAGATATCTTAAATATCTATCAGTCACTGATATCTAAGATTGATTTACTGAAAATATGAAATGGCAGAGTAATTTTTAAAATATAATTTTATTCTAAAAGTAATAATATAGGTTAGTATATGTACAGAAAAGAATATGGAAGATAAAGCATCAAGCAGATTGATAAAGCATCAAACTACCAGAAAGGTAATGATTTCTGGGGGGGAGAAAGAGAGAAGTAGAAATTATTGTGGAAGGTGATTATGGCTTATATTACACATTTTTGTGTTATTTCAAACTTTTAAAAATAAAAATTATATCATTTCCATTGTGTGTAAGGAAGAAATCACTAACAAGTGTAGAAATAAGTTCTACTGCAAAGAAGAAACATAATACATAGGTTAAAAAAAGAAAATTTTATAATTTGCAGCAAAACTTAACATTGAAGTAATCTATACACAGATGTCTGTATCTATGAAATAGTGATCGCAAAATAAGAGTTTTAATTTCATTTCATTTAAAGAATGTTTGACTTAAATTGACATGAGTGATGAATTTTTAAAGGTGATAATTATGATTATAAAAGGGTTCTGTATTATACTTTATGAGCTCTACAACTGAATATTAGATATAATTCTAACTTACCTATTGATGTAATTAATATTTTTCAGTAATTGAATATTTTCTTCTGGTCAACTTGAATATTATCTTCATATTTGGGTAAATCTCATAAAGTAACTTTAATTGCTTTAATTTAAACACAGTCCTTCCAACAAGAAACTCACAAAGTGCTAAGAGGAAAGGGAGAGCAAGAAAATTTTACAAATATATATTGAAATACATAAACAGAACATTTTATGAACATGTCTTTATGAAATACATGAACAGGTCTTTAGAATACAGCAGAATTTGGAAGCCATCTAACTGGACTGCAATGGTCAACCTACATAGATGGATCCAACTGCTGTCCCTTTTTATTTTTGAGACAGAGTCTCACTCTGTCGCCTAGGCTGGAGTACGGTGGCGCAATCTTGGCTCACTGCAGCCTCAGCCTTCTGGATTTCAGCGATTCTCCTGCTTCAGCTTCCCAAGTAGCTGAGACTACAGGCGCCCGCCACCACGCCTGGCAAATTTTTTGTATTTTTAGTAGATTCAGGGTTTCACCGTGTTAGCCAGGATGGTCTTGATCTCCCGATCTCGTGATCCATCCGCCTCGGCCTCCCAAAGTGCTGGGATTACAGGCGTGAGCCACCGCGCCCGGCCCAACAGCTGTAACTTGAAGTAACTAGACTAGGTGACATGTGAAACATACAGTAATGATAATTTCACCTGGGAGTTTGGACATTCTTCCATTTATCATTTAGGAAAAGCCCTTTGTGAAATCAGACCAAGAAGCCAACCAGGGCATTGTAAAATCTCAGCCACAGCCACACCAAAAAGAAAAAAAAAGTGTAAATTTCTTGCTGTGTACAAAATCACACAGAAGCTATGCTCCAGTTTGTTTGCATGTGGCAGTCAGGTCAGATAGAGTTCTATTTCATATGGCTGGGAGCGATTGCTCCCGCCTGTAATCCCAGCACTTTGGGAGGCCAAAGCAGGTGGATTGCTTGAGGTCAGGAGTTCGAGACCAGCCTGGCCAACATGGTGAAACCCTGTCTCTATTTAAAAAAAAAAAAAAAAAGAATTCTATTTAATAGGATGTCATCAACAATCCACTCACATGGAGCTGGGGCCCTGTTCCACATTAATTGAAGCGTAAGATGAATTGTCTTAGACGGAAAAACGTACATGTATTTAAAATATGATTCTGGAAACGTTTGAAAGCTTGTCTTACACATTTGGGGCTGAAGTAAAGCTTCAGAGACATTTCTCCCCATAGTATTGTAAAATTAGAGGCCAGGCAGAAACGAATTAAAAGGCTAGGATGAGGAAGTCAGTCCAGGGTGCGGGGTGGGGGAATCTTAACATCCAGAACGGTGCGCAGAGGCCACAGGAAACGGTCCCCTTCCGCCATCAGGACCAAGGTGAGGCACTAGGGAAACCCAACGGGAGACAGCGCTCTCAGACGGGAAGAGGTGCTGGCTGTAAGCAACTCAGGCTCTCTTGTCTTGTGAGAACAGTTACGGAAGGGACAGCACAAGCGCAAGGGACTTGTGAGATAACTAAACACATGGCTCCCCGACCACTTATCTTCTCAGCGGGCCCCAGGACCCCACCCTTCCTGGGCTGCCTTCCCAGCGTGCCCTGCGCCTTTCCGGCGTGCCCTGCGGCCGCGCCCCCAGCTGCTCTTCCGGAGGCCTCCGGGCGCCCTTCCGCCATGTACTGCTTCCCCAAGACTTGGATACCCAGACAGGAGCTGTCCAGCCCCTGCATCAGGAAGAGGGCTTACTTGCTTGTGGTAACCACCTTCTTTAACGTGAGATTCCCCCAGGTCCCATAAATGCTAGGGAAATCTCCCTAACCCCCTCCCATTCCATGTGACCTTCAAAATCCAGGGAAACCTTTGGCCCCAAGGCTTCCCACCTGAGACTGTCTCATTTCCAAAAGTCAATCAGCCTCAGGTTAAGCTGTCTAGGGAGAACACCTGCTCAGGATCAAAACGTTTCCTCTTCATTTTTTTGTAGAAATCTTCAGCTTTGGCCTGTCCTGAGCTATTATTCACTGTCTAATCGCTTTGTTCCCTGGTAATTCAAATGGAATCAAATTCTGCAGAAACCGAGTTTCTCTGCGTCTGGAGGAACAAGGAATGCAAAGGGAGTGTGAGGAAACGAACTACCCACCTTTTCCCTTCGTAGCGTCGTCGTGCTGAATACAAACTTTACCCAATTATATTGTTGATACTGTGACTGTGTGACATCAAGAATTTAGAATTTATACAGTAATTTGTGTGTTCATTAACGAATTTGACTCTAGAAATAATTCTTTTGGTTGGTGGATTAATTGTGGTTATCCTGCGCATTTTATAAATAGTCTGTGAGAGCTTAGGAGACTTGCTAAAGCCTCATATCTAGTAAGTAGCAGAACTAAGGACTCAAACCCAGGATTTCTCACTTTATTTCCCATGTTAAATTATTTTTTTTGAAGTCATGAAATTATTATTCAAAGCCTTTCATTTATTTGTGCTTATTTCGATTAATATAAACAAAGAACTATTCTGTGATGTTTTTGATTAATATAAATAATGGACTATTCTATGATGACATATCTTTTTTTGAGGATAGTCTGATAAAAAAACAAAATGCATCCGTATATATAGAGATACTGTAATACAGAGCTATAGAGAGAGAGAGAAAGAGAAAGCTATGTAAGTGTACAATATAGGAAAGAGTTGTAGGGAAAGAAAGAGAGAGAAAAAGAGAAGGGGAGGTGATATGACTCAAAAGAGAGACCTCTCAGTTGGGCGGTCCTCTGGGTATTTGGGATGACATTGGGCCATTTGTGGTTCATAATACCAAGATCACACTAATAATTCTCATATCTCAGGCTCAGCCCCACCTGGCTGAATTTCTGGAGACTTTCAAGCCCATGGATCTCCTAGGATAATTTCAGCCTGACTTTGAAGTACAAGATGGAGAGAAGACAAGATGTATTACTCAGGACAGGTCATGAGTGTGTAATATACCAAGAGATCTGGCATATATGATCAGAATTAATGATTTTTATCATCACCGTGGGTTTCATCGGAGTTTGTTTTTTTTTTTTTTTAATGTGATTTTAACGTCTAATGTTAGAAAAGTAAATTCCTGGAAAATCAGTTAAAGGTTGGATTATTTATCCATTTTATAGTGTAGGCTAAGGACACTTTTACCAGAGCTTGAGAACTTACTTTATAATAATACCCAGATATTTTCTGAGGGAATATGGCATTAAAGATTTTGAAAGTACAAAAGGAACAGAGGTGGTTAAAAATACTGTTTTTCCTGCACCATATATCCTGGTCTGTATTTTAAAGATAAAGTAGTCTATTGGAAAAGATCTTGATGTAAGAAATTCAAGTCTTTAAAAACAAGCTCTGAACTTGTACTTTTTAAAAAGAGGATAAGAATATCGTCCTAAAATACTTTTTGTACATTACAAATGATTTAATTGCACACTAAAATAATTTAAGTATCCAATTAAACACAGATGAGGAAAATAGATGGTTCTGTTTAGGGATTTGATTGAAGAACTCATGCAAAAATGCAATGAAACAAACCCAGATTTATAACAACAGACATAGTATTAGGCCTAAAAAAAATTTAGGAAAATATATTTCGCCAATATAGATTATTTTGTTTTTGAAGAAGATGGCATTTAATAAAAAATTACAAAGTCCTTAATGAGGAGGTCTAAAGTCATTAATACATGAGCACTTCAATTGGAAGCCTTCCCATTATAGTTACCTGTAGGAGTAAATAAAGGAGCTTTGTTAAATGTAAGGCCCCATCTTTTCTACTTAAGTCTTTTAAATGTTTAGGTTCCTTGGAAATTTCACCACTAAAATAAAAGTGTGATTGCTAAATCAGTATTAAGATAGTTAGAATCCAACTGTGGGTTTTTTTTCTAGATTATGTATTTTTTATTTATTCTTGGATTCTATACATAAATACTATGCTTTGATACTTTGAAACTTAACAGAAAAGGAGAATTTCTATAATGGGATTCCTACTTATTTTATATCTATGAAAGCTACTTTATTTTCTATATACAGACAGAAAAATGTATGGAGCTAATTTTAAAAATCCAATACATTTTCTGTTTTGGAATTTAAATTAAGCTTGACAGTAACTTATTTTTTTGTCCTTGGGGAGAAATATCAGAAGTTAGTTTCCTCTCTGAGGGAAGATCAAATTTATTGTGTGACAGGTAATTTCTTAAACACACTGGATCTGTCCTAAAATACTATCTTTGGGATATAGGCCTTAAGACTACCTTCTAAGTAAAGGAAGTCTTTGGGATACTTAAGAATGTAAGCTCTCTTGGATAAAGTCTGAGATGAACTATCCTTATTTCAAAATCCACTTATAGAGTAGAGTGTTCAAGATTAGCTTTGAATGTATTGACTTTGTCATAATCTTATCATATGTTAACATTTAAATTTCTCTGGAAGGATTGTGGAGAGAACTTTTTCTGCTAGAGAAAGTATACAACATGGTAAAGACAATTAGAGGAAGAGAAATGGCAGCCCTGCCCAAGCAGTGAGAATCATAAAATTATCTGGGGGGCTTCAGAGACAGCTGGCAAAGTTCAAATTCAAGCTCTACCACATAACTATGTAAGGTTTCACTGTACAATGGAGATACATATAGTACATTTACCTCATACTGTGGTCATAAGGATTATATAAACGTGTCCGGCATACAGTAGGCAGTCAATAAATGTTTGCTATTATTATTATAGCTAAAAACTTAAGCTACTTCCCTATGCCTATAGAGACAGTGAGTGAGGAGCTAAAAATATGGCCTAGATGGTTATGTTTCAGGTTTCTTTTAGAATCTTAATCCATCTGGCCTCATAATCATTTTCCTTGTTATACTACCTATAATGTAACCCCTGCCCCCCATTTGTCTAGCCTATATACCCTTTCAGAATTCTCTTACCCTAATGTTCGTCTGGGTTTCTTATTCACTCTTCCAAACTCTTACTCTTCCCTTTCTTGTAAAATCCTCCAACTGTGCCCTCCAGAACTCCCAGCCCATGAAGCACAAACTCTTCTCCATTCTGCACCCTTCTCAATGCTGTGATCTAGTTTCTTCACAAACTGGCTTTTTGCCCAGGACATTACTTCCTTTCTCAGCAAGAAGCTGCTCATTCACCTCGCTCTTCAGTGCCATTTACAGACTATTTCCCTTGAAATTTCTTCACCCACAGTCGCCTCAGATATCTCGCTGACATTATTAGGACCAGTGTTAGGAATGATAATAATTGATATTGGCAGGGTTAAATGGTGACAATGCATGTAAAATCCTTGACATAGTGAGAAGAACATACAAAATTCTTAGTGAATTTTTAGTTTTGACTATTCACCTTGTAAGTGAAGGAGGTCTTTGGAGGGCACTTAAGAATGTAAACTGTCTTGGAAGTCTGTGATGAACTGTGATATCCAAAATAACTACACCTGAGAAATCACGCGTTAAGCCTATTCCTGACTATTAACGCCTGTCTGTTCTAGTCCACTGACCTTCCTGCTGTTTTCCAGTTCTGCCGCTACACACCTGTTCTCTCTTCCCTCTCTAAGCTGGAGCACAGTATAGTTTCTGTTTTCCCATGAGTCATTTTTTGGTCAATATTCTATACTCCCTTGCTTTGTTGTCTTTTATTTACATCTATCTGGCAGGTTCTCACACCGAGATGTGCGCAGCTGCTCATCTTGCCTTCACCTGCACCCAGGCTGCTTAGTGCTGCTGGGGAGAATCATGCTACTGAGTAGATTACATCACTGGAAATTCGTTGTCACCAACTTCACCTGGATTCCTAGTATTTCCTGTCCATCCCCACTATGTTTTATTAGTCAACTCTATATTCCATTCTCCACTGTGCTTATTTCAAACCTTTTTCAATCTCTTCAAAGCACACATTCTCTACTGGTATGGTTATTCCAACACTATTCACAGTAATAAAGATGTGGAATCAACCTAAGTGTCCATCAACAGAGGATTAGATGAAGAAAATATGGTATATATACACAATGGAATACTATTCAGCCTTAAAAAATGAAATCATGTCTTTTACAGTAGCATGAATGGACCTGGAGGCCATTATCTTAAGTGAAACAACTCAGACCAGAAAGAAATATACCACACATTCTGACTAATAAGTGGAAGCTAAAAAAATGTATACACGTGGATGTAGCATGTGGAATGGTGGATAGTGGAGACTCAGAGGGTGGGGGCTGAGCGGGTGGGAGGCAGGGTGCAGGATGGGGGATTACTTGGTGGGTACAGAAGGCCTTGACATCACCACAATGCAATATATCCATGTAGCAAAACTGCACCTGTACCCCATGAATATATACAAAGAAATATGTAAAAGTTCCTCTTTATGTTATCATTATTTCTTTATTATTTTTAAGTTGACATAAAATTGTATATATTTATCATGTACAACATGTTTTTAAATCTGTGTACATTGTGTAAGGGCTTAAGTCAGCTAATTAACGTATGCCTTATTTCACATAGTAAAATCCCTCTTTGCTCAAGTTCATACATTGTTACAGTAGAAATGAGTTAGTCATCTGTTCATTTATTAAATATTTATTGAGTACCTTCTGGTTGTTGTTGCAGAGTCTAGGGATACAATGGTGAAGCGAAGTCCCGGAGATGACTGGTGTTTAGTCCCCGGCTGCACTAAACCTACTTTCATAGAGTTTATGTGAGAAGTGGAGACCAAAGGCAGACAATCACCAAGTCATCAGTAAACCAATGAAAGAATTTCAAATAATGGTAAGAGAGAAAATCATAATAGCAGCGTGATAAGATAGAGACTGGACACTGAGGTAGGAGACTAAGCTTGGTGGTTAGGGAAAGCCTCATTTTATCCAATGAAATGAAGGTCATTTCACTATTAAGAAACTACATTTTACATTAAAGAGAGCATATGCATATTTATTTACTTAATCGATTTTCAAAATAGCCTTTCTTGTTATACAAATGAAAACTGAGGCACAGGGAATTAAGGAGATTGCCCAGGCCGCACACAGCTACTAAATGACAGAGCTGGGATTCAAACTCTGGTCAGTGAACGGAAGCCCATGCTGCCTCCACTTTACCATATTGCCACTCACAAAGGCGGGCTCTTGAGAAAAAGGGCTTGTGTTACTGTTAGGTTGGAGCAATCTTTGCTAGTATGTTTGAGGCCTTTTTAATCTGTACTCTACATCAAAAATAGTAATACGCAATATTTATGTGATTTTTTCCAGGCACTTTTATTATCGTCTCACTATCGCATAACCGCTTACTAAGATACAGAGAACTTACAGACAATTTGAGACCACGTTTATAACTCAAATCTAAAAGTTAAGTGATTTCTCCGTGGTTACATAGCTGTAGAATGCTTAATCTAGATTAACTAGATTCACAGATATAAACTAGATTCGGGTTTCTTGACTTTCAATCGTTTTTTTCTCCAGTATGCCTGTACAAAATGCTTCCTCTAAAAGTACTGAGTTTAAGAGTTTCAATCCAAATAAAACCTGAAGAATTTAATTTTCATTTCTGAGGCAAAATACCAAAGATTTCTCCACTAGTACTGATAACTTCATTGGGAATAAATGATAAAGAGAATAAAAGGGAGTAAGTTAAACATTGTGCAGTGTCATATTAAATTACCCCCTTTTCCCCTAATTTTGTATAAATGGAAGAAAGGACACTCAGCTGAAAACTCCCTGAGATGCTATTCAAATTCAAGTACTTCTGAAATACAAATATGCGATAATTCTTTGCAGCTTATGAAAAAAAGAAAGCCATTTTTGTTTGTTGTGTTGTTGTTGATGTATATATGTTGTTTTATAATTGTTAAGGAAGTATACTCTGGTTTCTCTGCAGATCTTATAAATCTTTTGCCTTCTTATAATTACTAAGGAAGTAACAATGAAAATGGAAAAACTTTTTGATGTTATTCTGTCATTGCATTGCCAAAAGAAAATATATTCCCCTCTTTTCCAAAAGTCAGCTGGGTTTTATCAGCTTTGCAAAATGATGAATGAATGCCTTGTTCATTATTATTGCTTAAGTCATTCTTATTTATGCCAGTGATTCACGGATTATGTTTTGATTGTTCTTGAGAGATGAAAACACTTTCTTGCTGATGAATAAACACTGCCACTTTAAAAATATTTGTATGCAAAATGTCTTTAAAGCCATTATGAAATGCTTTGCAAGAGTATTAAGAAGCTGTTTTTCGAAAGGCACTTTTTTCTCTACCTTTCTTTCATGCTAAGCAGCCCAATTGAAAGGCTTTTCAGAGTTAACTTGTTTAAGCAATACCAGTGTTTTAGAGTAATGAATAACTTTTTATAGAAGACAATCACACACAATTCAACATGCCGGTGTTTCTATTTCTGTGCTCCACCAATGCAGGGATTCGGGGTAGAATCTCTTTCTTTGAGAAAGCTGAAGCAATCAAAACCCTGATTAACCTCTGATATTCACGTGGTGCTCTTGATCTTGAGGACTGCAGCATTCACAAAGCTTTAATGGCAGCCATATGCTGAGGGTATTGTGGGTATGGGTGACCCAAATGTGAACTTGGGGGGTGACTGATGCTAACTGCTATTTGTTTCAGGTTTGGTGTGGAGATTACTGATGAAGAGTTTGACTTACTACTTGACAGAATCCCCCTTGATGAAGATGGAAATGTCAGAGGCCCCCAGCTCATGGCCATGTTGGATACTTGGCACTCCTTTTCCACATTTTCTCATTGCTTAGTAATTTTTTATTCTTGTTTTTAATACAGAGAATGTACCCCTGAAAGTACTAGGATTATTTAAATTTTCTCTTTATTGCCTGGTATCTCACTTACTATTATTTTATAAATGACAAAGGATTTTTGAAAAAGCATTGTTAACAAAAAGGTAGGATTTTTGAATGATGAACTATGGCAATGCATTTGAAAACATTTAGTGTCTCAGTGCCTAAACAGTGGACGTGGGAGGGTAATGTGTGACCGAGGTGACAAACCAGGCATGTAAACTGTGTTTGCGGAGTTGGGAAGAAAATTGCAGTAAGCGGCAAAAGTCAAATCCTAAAGATGACTGGTGTTCAGTCCCCAGTCGCACTAAACACTCCGGCACACACGGACCCTTTGCCCCCTCACTCGCCTCCCAAGGGACTCCCATTTACAAGACTTCTTGCTACCTTCTTCCCAGAGGATTCTGCCTGGACAGGCGAGTACACCTACAGCCAATGATTGCGTTACAGGCGGAGCAAGAATGCTTTTTGAAATATTCTCACTTTGTATTTCTCTATCAGGGAACCAAAGTTATTACTCTTTTCTAAAATCTTTCCGTGGATTTTATAGGGCAGTTCAAGGCTTAAGTATTTGAAATTCTGATCAGTATTGACCATTTTATTCCTTATATACTTTAAGGCATGTAGCAGTCCCAGGCATCATGCTTTTGGCTGAAACCATTGAAAGATGGGTTGTTTCTTCCCAAAGACACTTCTTTTTTCCAGAGCAGTTTTGGAATATAACTGTCTTCATCCAACATGCCTCCTGGACCATCCTCCAAATCTCATGACTATCTCTTTAGCCATGAAACCTACCCATATTTTCTGTTAGTTCTTCATAGCAGGGTAGAAGTTACCAACCTGGTTTGACTTGAAGGACATGAAAAGAGCATGCTCCAAGTCAGAGAATGCCCTCAGAGTCTCGGGGGCTGGCAGCAGGAAGCCCTCAAAGTGAAAAAGAACCAGGAGTGGTGAGGAGGTACCGGTAAGCCTTACCTAAAGGTGGACATCTCCGGCAGTGCAGTTTTTCCATAGCATTTCCCAGGCTTACGTGGTCTTCTTTCATGGAGCATCTTAGAGGCTGGTGTTCCACAGAATGTGAGAGGCTCCCTGAGTCAAATTAGTTAACCAGCTGAGTAGCCTTAATTTTAGGAGGTCAGGATGAGGTGCCTAAGAGAATGAAATGAAGGGGGGTGGTGTTTGTTTTTTGTTTTTGTTTGTTTTTTGAGACGGAGTCCTGCTATGTCACCCAGGCATGATCTCGGCTTACTGCAACCTCTGCCTCTCAGGTTCAAGCGATTCTCATGCCTCAGCTTCCTGAGTAGCTGGGATTACAGGCATGTGCCACGATACCCAGCTAAGTTTGAAATATTTTTGGTAGACATGGGGTTTCACCATGTTGGCCAGTCTGTTCTCAAACTCCTGACCTCAGGTGATCCTCCCAAAGTGCTGGGATTACAGGCGGGAGCCACCGCATCTGGCCTATTTGTTTGTTTAAATATGAGACCTGCAGGGAAAGAGAAATACAAGAAAGTTCTTACGAAGGGAGTTTCCTGAACTTTCAAAAGGCAGCAGGGTAAAGCCACTGAGGCTCAAGTGTCAGTGCCAAAGGAAAGGGCACGGTGGACAGAGAGGTGGGAGGACTAACCATAAAGCTCACACGAGCCTGGCCTATTAGACTCAATTTTAGGTGGATAAAGTCACATCTCTTTGAATTCTTTATATTATTGACTCAACACATAAAATGACAGATTGTAATTTCATTGTTAATATTAACAAATGCCTGTACTTATCTGTATTTTACATACCCAATCTCATTATTATTCCATTTGCCTGTGACAAGACTGATACAGAGAAAGATTCATTGAGTTGCACAGGTCACATAAGCCAGTGAGGGCACGCTACCAGTTAAACCCAGGTCCATCTGATTTGAAAGTCTACAAGGGTTTCCTCTATTTCACACTGCATTTCTGAATTATACAACAACAACATAATTATTCCCTTTAACAAGCATTTATTGTGTGCCCCATATCCTGCTAAGAGCTTGATATGCGTTATTTAATTTAATGCTAAAGACCATTTTCCTAAATTCTGCTTAAGTTCACTGATGGGTTACTAACGTCCATCTCGTCTGCCCGTTAGGAGGATGGTATTTACTGCTTGGTGGTGTGGTGTAAAGGCCCCTGAACTGGGCATTAGGAGACTTGGATGACAAGAGTTATAGTTTCGTCTTTCATTTAATAATGACATGGCTTCCTCAAGTCTTTAATAGCCCCTTGCTCTATTTTTCTCATCTATAAAATGAAAAATTTAGATCAAACGATCTTCAAGGTTCTCTCTAAGCGTAAAGTTCTGCTTGAAGCAGTTTATATTCTTATAAATATTAATGGAGATTTGAGGCAGCCACTTACTATGACTTAAGAAGATGCTGCGGCCGGGCGCGGTGGCTCAAGCCTGTAATCCCAGCACTTTGGGAGGCTGAGGTGGGTGGATCACGAGGTCAAGAGATCGAGACCATCCTGGTCAACATGGTGAAACCCCGTCTCTACTAAAAATACAAAAAATTAGCTGGGCATGGTGGCACGTGCCTATAATCCCAGCTACTCAGGAGGCTGAGGCAGGAGAATTGCCTGAACCCAGGAGGCGGAGGTTGTGGTGAGCTGAGATCGCGCCATTGCACTCCAGCCTGGGTAACAAGAGCGAAACTCTGTCTCAAAAAAAAAAAAAAAAAAAAAGGAAGATGCTGTAACTGAAGCATATGTTTTCCTGGTAAATAAGAATTAACAAGCCATAACATTAAAATAATAAATTCATTTTTAGAGTCTATTATATAATCATCAGATTAAAATCAATACAATAAACACTTATGAGTACTTGTGTTTACTGTCAAGCATTTCTAAATTGTGAAAATAAATGTGTATTTTTTTATAATATTGTAATAAAATCTGCATATATGATTGAGAACTTCTTTTCTTATATATAGACAAATGGAAATAAAAAACATAACTGTGAAATTTAGGAGAATGAATAACCATAGAAATCTGTATATAGAATGGTTAACAGTTCCAGGAGTATTTTTATTTATTTTTTTATTTTTATTTTTATTTTTTATAGAGATGAGGTTTCACCATATTGGCCAAGATGGTCTCGATCTCTTGACCTCGTGATCTGCCTGCCTTGGCCTCCCAGAGTGCTGCGATTACAAGCATTAGCCACCATGCCTGGCCTCCAGGAGTATTAACAATATAAAAATCCATATCATTTTAGACTATTTTTATTTTACTTCTTTGTATGTCCTACCTTTAGGGCCGCAGTTTGGTTTTTTTTTTTAATTTATTTTTTTTGAAACGGAGTTTCACTCTTTGTTACCCAGGCTGGAGTGCAATGACGCGATCTCAGCTCACCGCAACCTCCGCCTCCTGGGTTCAAGCAATTCTCCTGTCTCAGCCTCCCAAGTAGTTGGGATTACAGGCATGCGCCACCACACCCAGCTAATTTTTGTATTTTTAGTAGAGACGGGGTTTCACCGTGTTGACCAGGATGGTCTCGATCTCTTGACCTCGTGATCCACCCGCCTCAGCCTCCCAAAGTGCTGGGATTATAGGCAGTGCCCTAGTTTTTAAGGATACACATAAATACTAAAACTTTTTTAAAAACTGAATTAAACTCAGGAGGCTGAGGCAGGAGGATCACTTGAACCCAGCAGTTTAAGTCTGTAGCAAGCTATGACTGTGCACTCCAGCTGGAGTGATCAGGTGAGACCCCATCTCTAAAACAAAGAAACAAAAAACTGAACGAAAATTAATGTTTTGACCATAATAGATGTTTGAAAAAACTGGCAAAAAATGACAAAGTCTGTTAAGAGCAAATGGTAGACTTTGTAACATGCTCACACTAGTTTAATCACCAAGAAACCAATGGAATTATTTCACTGGGTTTGTGACTTACCTCATTCATTTTATAGGTAGCTGTCCCACTAAGAATACCACATCCAACAACAGGATTCTATTTCCCAAGTGTGTGTGTGGACTTGAGAAGCAGCCTTTGGAAGATGGGGCTGCCCAGACTTTCTAGAGCCTACTTTAATTCCTTGGAGGTCAGCAGTCTCCAGGGTGTCGGTCAGCAGGACCTTGGCTGTTGGTAAGATAGAGTGCTTCCTTTTGGGTGAAGAATTCTCTAGTACTTTCCAAGGGCTGCCATCATGACGTACCACAAACTGGGTGGCTTAAATTGACAGGAAAGTATTCTCTCACAGCTTCACAGGCTGAAAGTTCAAAATTAAGGCGTGATCTGGGGCACGCTCCCTCTGAGACTCGGGAGAATGCTTCCCTCCACTTTCCTTGCTTCTCGGAGTGACGAGTAATCCCTGGTGAGCCGCCTTCTGTGGCTGTTTCACTCTCATCTTTTCCTCTGCTGTCATACGGCACACTGTGTGTCTCTGTCTCTGTGTCCAGATTTCCTTGTTCTCACACAAACACCAGTCTTATCAGATTGAGGGCTCAACCTACTACAGTATGACCTTGTCTTAATAGTAAGTAACATCTCCAACTACCCTATTTTCAGATGAAGGCATATTCTAAGGTGCTGGAGATAAAGACTTTGACATATCATTTGGGGACTCAATTTAATACATGACAAACCCTGTTATAGACCTAGCATGTCTAGTTTCTTACAAATTTCATTGGGGGAAGGTATAAATAAGAATGAGCTCTTGTGCATTCTCTGGTAATAGCAGTACCAATAGCTAACATTTAATGCCTACTGCTTGTCAGGCACTAAATATTAACTCATTTCATTCTTACAACAGCCCTGTTTCACACATGGGAAAACTGGGGCACAGAAAGTAACTTTCCCATTGTTCTCCAGTTAGCAGTGGCAGAGCTAGGGTGCAAACCCAAACTGCACCTGTCCAGAGCCCACAGACTCAATACCATCCTGCCTTCTGGAGAGTCAGGACAAGCAGTTATGCCTCTGCTACCCACTACTGTGCCAACAAGTAAGGTTACACTTGAAACGTGGCTTCCGATACAGGGTTTAGATTTTACAGGCAACTCACTTATGTTTTCTGCTTACTTATTATTAAGTCTGAATTCAATTTAGATTTGGTATTAAAAAAAAACATTAAAACCTCTCAATGATTTTTATATTGATTGCATATTAAAATGATTATATTTTAGATATATTGGGCTACATAAAATATATTATTAAAATTAATTCCACTTAAAAACATCTTTTTTAGTGTGCTATTAGCAAATTTAAAATTATGAATGTAGTTTGCTGTATATTCCTATAGGCCGGGACTGAATTAGAGAGCAAATCTTTTAAATTAGAGTAGGCAACATAATAGAAGAAAAAAATTGTCTCAGTCCTTCATCCCAAGTAAATCAGTTCCTAAAGTAGTCCTTAGTTTCTCTATGTATAAAATGTGATAGAAAACTTGGATTTTCTCACAAGTTTAACTAATGAATTGAAGAAAGTCAATTATGAACCATTTTGCCCAATGTTTGCATGAGGCTAGACAATTATCCACCGAAGCCAGAATGTTATAATAAAATACCTAATCCAGATTGAATATAAACTTTAAGTATGTATTTAT